>NC_045795.1:99505424-100116583 GCF_009873245.2 Balaenoptera musculus | reverse complement strand
AACAGCACTGACCTCTCATGGGCTCATAGAAGACCTTTGTGTGATTAACAACAAATGATAGCAAACATCTCGGCACGAAGGGCTCTAAGCACCTTAACCCTGCTCCTCCATTTAATTCTCCCAAGGACCTGTTGAGGTGAGTTGTTTTTCTGATTATTATTATCCCCATTTTGCAGATGAGGAAACTGGGGAATAGAAATGTTAGGTCACTTGCCCGGGGTCACACACTCACAACTGGCAAGCCCATGCTTGTAACTGCTCCCCTGTGGTGCCTCCCTCGAATGTGTGTGAGCTGATACTCAGGGCAATTTTCTGACACTTGCAACATGAAGTCCCTCCTAAAATCAACAGAAATCTCTAACTGCCCAGGAGCAATCAGTAGGACCTTTTCTCCAATGTTATAACAAACAGTGTTGAGTCAGAGAAAAATTGTGCATTTTTTTCTCCAAGCAGAATCCTTAGATGTTGTCACGTAAGGTACCATCCATGTACATAATCCAGTGTTATTTCAATATACTAATTGCAACAATGAATACAGTTCTGTTTTTCTGCAATCATATGCACAAGATTTACCTCAACTTAAAATGGGGATCTGGATATTTAAAACCCAAAGTACACATGCTTTAAAAATAATTTAACATTTCACATTTCTAGTGTTATTCAATAATTGACATGTTAGGATGCACACTCAAATATGAGGGATTTTTAAGGTAAGTAACCTTGGGGATTCAGCACATTTCTCTCACTTACATAATGGAATAGCTTAGAATTCCTATGATGGATTTATAAATAATAACCTAAAAATTGATCAATTACTTGCTATTCTCAAACCCTTTATGAATTTACATCCTGTGGTGAAAAGACAAGCCTGAAGGTTATGGTTAACACGTGTCCTGTAAGAATGGACAAGAAGTCTTATTTTGGGAAGGAAGCCATCATACCCTCGCCACACCAGTTCCAAGGGGAAGAGAGCACGTGTTCACAGAACACTTCTGTGTCCTGGGGGGGTTGCACCCCCAAGAGAAGGGGGCTATTTCCAGAAGTGAAATCAAGCCAGTACAAGCAATGCACAGCCCAGGGTGTGTTGGTCATGTGAAGCCAGAGCAGTGTGTCGGGGTGACAGACCACAAATGTACAACTTGCTGCAGCCAGAACCTGGGCCACTTTACCAAGGCTGCCCCCCATTGGGGTGCAGTGGGGAACAGCAGAGGGAGAGCTGGCCCTGGGGACAGCTGTATAGGTTCTGTGGCCGGAGACGGCTGCCCCACTGTGCATGTGTGGGTGGCTTCAGGCTCTTCCCGTGGCCCACCCGTCTCCTCTGGGGTGCCCCTCTCTAGGTCTGCAAGTGCCCTCAGGAAACTGTGGACAGGCAAGTTGGGGATCCAGGGTTGGGAGGGTCTGGGAAGGTTTTCAGAGTAAAAACTTAACTTAGTCCGTGGGCAGTGACCTCAGCTTGTGGCCAGGCTTGGAGTCTGTGGTACCAGTGTACAGGGTCTATCTGCAGTGTATAGTCAGATCCTGAGCTGAAGAAAATGAGACCCGAGAGTGTCTGAAATGATGTTTTAGACACAAGGGCTGTCACTAGTATCGTCAGACAGGACTGCAAGGCCCCTTTTAGAATTCCACACTGTGCCAAACGTTATCAGGAGGAATACACGACTAAGGTAGTGAACCTCTGAGGGGAAACCAGCCTAACCGAGCCAGACGCCGGACTACAGAGGCAGTGCCCAGCATCACAACATCCCCTTCCACCAGAACTCTCTCTGGAGAAGCTTAAGGCCCCGTGGCCACCCTCACAATGTCCTGGTGATCATGGAGTGATTTTGCAGACAAGTTCTCTACATGGTCTGGGTCTCTTTGGTGCACAGATAATTGACGATGTCTTAACAGGGAAGGGCATTCTGTGTTGACAGAGCAGAATGATGACGGGCCTCTTTTCTACTTTGATCATCTTTCAAGGGTGCCGTTAAACTAGAGCCAGTGTATAGAGCAAGAGAGAGGCTTGGACAAGAGAAAATCTGTATCAAGAAAGCACAAGACAAAAAAGGAAGAAAGCACCATAAATGAGTTTTTTTTGTTCTTGTTTTTCAAACTGGACAGTATCCCCCAAGTTCCAAGTGAGTTATGAAATCAATGTAATGGGTCACAACCAGGACCCAACCCCTGCCCCCCACACCAAAGAGCAGAGTAGAAGGCAGCAAAATATTCCATCATCCTTAAGGACCATTTCATGACATTTTTGTTTCAATCATACGTGTATGTATATACTATATGTGATATGCTGCTTGTTGATAAAAATGTATTTATGCTTATAGATCATGGTCAAAAAAATTTTAAACCACTAGCCTAAGAGTATCAGGTAAGGAAAAAAAAATAAAGAGCACAAAGTTGCAGTCAGACACATAATGAGCCAAAACAGAAGAATTAAAGACACATATTCAAATGTAATGACACTTCCAGTTTTATTTTTTGAATGCTTCAAAATATTACAAAGAGGAAAACATAAAATTCATGGAAAAGCTACCCAAATTCTTTCAGTTATTCTGGAAACTGACTTTACATCCTGGGGTGAAAAGACAGACTTTGCTTATTGAAACTCTGATACGCTCATAAACAATGACTTTCCTAATACAGAGAAATGCTGATTTACCTAAGTCATTTCTGAAACGTCTGTGAACAAGTCAAATTTCATGTTGATACTTGGAGCCTCCAGAAACACCTAGATAATCGGGAAACATGCATTTCTTGGCTCCTTCCAAAACCTGCTAAAAGAACAGCAAATGAATAAAAAGATATAACCTAAAGGACAAAGAAAATCCAAGAGGCATAGGGTATGGAAATGGTCAGCTCATTTTTGGAAGATATAACATGCGTGGACAGTGGCAGCTAACTTGGCAGAGGAGAAACCTAACACCGTAGTGCCCCCCCGGGAGAGACGCCAGTGAGACATATCATCCCCTGCCTCCGGAAAGGCTTGGAAGCCGGAGGCATCGTATCTGGGAAGGCCATGGTGGGACTCAACAGGAGCACCAGCGGAGTCTCTGTAAGGAGTCATGAGACCCTCATCCCCTGACCCCACCCTATAGACAAGTGACTGCCCTGGAAGGAGACAGGAAACACACACACACTTTGGATTCAACTTTTTTTTTTTAAATTTTATTTATTTATTTTATTCTTGGCTGCACTGGGTCTTTGTTGCTGTGCGCGGGCTTCCTCTAGTTGGCAGTGAGTGGGGGCTACTCTGCGTTGCGGTGCACTGGCTCTAGGCGCGTGGGCTTCAGTAGTTATGGCACACGGGCTCAGTAGTTGTGGCTCGTGGGCTCTAGAGCATAGGCTCAGTAGTTGCAGCACACAGGCTTAGTTGTTCCGCGGCATGTGGGATCTTCCTGGAGCAGGGATCGAACCTGTGTCCCCTGCACTGGCAGGCGAATTCTTAACCACTGTGCCACCAGGGAAGTCCCTGGATTCAACTTCTAAACGGGGGGGCTCCTGTTTCCTGCCTGCCAAGTTCCCTCTCCTTGAGATGAAAATGTGTGCTCAATAGAAGGAATCAAAATTCTGAGTTCAACAGTTTTTTTGTTGGGAGACTACCACTGAATGATGCTCTAATCTGAAGGTGGCTGAAAAGATCCATTATGAAGGACTTTCATTTGCCCGGAGGAGTTTGGATTTTATCTGATTAGTCCAAGGTCCTAAACTGGTTCTGAGGCCCAGAACCATGCTTAAGAGATGCTGCTTGCCCTGCACAGTTTAAAAACCATTTGCAAATTGCCAACATTTTAAAGTTAAGAAATGTTTACGTTTACAAATCTAGATTTCTGGTTTCTCTTGAGAAATCTGAGATGCGTCATCTCTGGACCACATTCCAGGAGCTGATGAGGGGCTCTACCCCTTTCAGTGGGCACTGAGCTCTCCAGGTGTCACTACCACCATTTAACATACTAATTGTGTTTGTATCAATTTCTTAACCTCCCTTAGATTGTCTGCCAGACTCCTGCACCCTCCCCCAAGGCCCCACATGAGGCATCTGAGTTTTTACTTCAGCCCTCAGCAATGCAGAACCATTAAAGACCTTCATAGATAGAAGAGGGCTAGGAGAGGCTGTTTCAGCAGCAGCACAAAGGGAGCAAGGAAAGATGAATGAATGAAAGAGGAAGGCAGCTAGTTAGACTGGTTAGGAAGGCTAGGAAACTACGCAGCAGCAGCAGCAGCGAGATGGAGATAAGACCTAAACTAGGGACCAGTGGAGGAGGGGCCAAACCTGAGGGTAAAACCAAGGGGATTTGTTGTTTAGACCCTCAGTCTTAACAGTGTACCCAGAGCCTCCTGAAAGCCAGAAACCTCAGGCAGCATCCCATCTCTCCCCAAGGGAAAGGGCAGGATCCAAAGCAAAGCACTTAAGGGAGAGGCTTTTCCAAGGAACCTCTGCTTCGAGGTGCATTCCCTGGCCTGCAGTGAACAGGCTGTGGGGTGGAAATAATTTCTTTAAGAACCTCAAGGAATGCTACTATTTAACTTTTAGACTTCATCAGTGAAAGGCTGGTAGTCCCAAGTGGGTTCGCTCTTGAGATGGTGCTGGGTTAGTAAAGAACTCCAGGCCTAAAGATTGAGAGTCCCAATTAGACGACATTTAAAAACAAGACATCCTCCTGAGCCTATTCTAAAACGGGACTAAGGGCAGGTGCATTTTTCTGAGAAGATAATCTGATTTTCCATCATGTTTCCAAGATACTTGAGCCAAGTACAACTTACTAAGGCATGGGAAGCCCCAGGTCAGAAACCAAATGGTCATAACTCTCAATAAAAGCCATTCTGGAGGGGCTCAGGACTCACTCTGACAGTGTTCCTGTGTTCCAGAACCATCCATCCACTGCAGGGTTGGTCTCTCTTCCTGGGAAGAACAAGGGCCATTGATACAGAGGTTGAGACCTCCTCAAGTAACCTTCTACTGTGACAGAGCTTGACTGTGACAGAATCACAGAGGTGGGTAGAAGAGGGTTTTCTTCCTTTCGAAGTCCTCAAGGACAGAAGAGAAGAAATAAGCAGAAATAACTATTAATAAACGTTCCACCACTTGCTAGCCACATGACTTTGGCGAAGTTGTTCTTCCTCTGTTAAAGGCCTCTGCCTCTTCAGTTGTAAAAAAGAAAAAAAAGATAATACCGTCTACTTCACAGGGTTATTATGAAGATTAAACAGGATAATGTGTAAGTGTAAGGAATGTGCAATCTGGTATTCAATGATTACGTCTATTCAGGTACCAGATTTTTAAAAAAGAAAAAAAGGCTAGGAACAATTACGTGAGGTTTAAAAGTTTATTTTATAAACATGTCATAATTATACAAATGACAAACAGAAGTTTCAGAAATTGATTACTGTATATAGTAATAAAGCATAAGCTTTTATAGAAAAATTGACATAGATATACATAAGTACTTACGAAGGTAATTATTGTCTTCCTAGTCTATGAAAATAAAAAAAACCATTATTTACACTATCACAAAAGCCATACCCTTATAGGTAAAAAAAAAACTCTACTAGATAATAGTAATTTTAAAAATTTAGCACACCTACAACTTTTGTTTAGTCAAAACTTGATTTTCATTGACTCAACATTTATCATTTAAATGCAAATTCAAAATAAGCTTGGATGGCAAAAAACATTTACTCTGTTAGGTACAAAATGAAACCGCATGATCTAGTTCCTGCTCTCAGTTAATGATTGCAGAACAGACTGCTTAAGTGTTGTGGGAAAAAAGACCTGCCCAGAGGACCACAGAGGGCAGAGGTGGGAACACCTGGATCTCATTCACAAGCACCGTGTAGGGAGCTGGAAGCCCCAGGCTCATATCTCAGCTCCAGGAAGTCACCAAAACCTTGTTTTCACTGAGTTCATCTGTAAAAATGGGATGATGATATGAACACTGTTTACCATACACTGTTGCTGTGAAAAGCATTCATTCAATAAATGCCCACTGCAGGACTTCCCTGGTGGTCCAGTGGTTAAGACTCCACCTTCCAACACAGGGGGTGCGGGTTCGATCCCTGGTCAGGGAACTAAGATCCCACATGTTGCACAGTGCGGCTGAAAAAAAAAAAAGGAAATGCCCACTTCATGCCCATTCTGTACTTCTGTACTAGGTACTGTGTTAAGGGCTGAGATCGAGCGGGACAAGGCACATTTCGATACAGGGCTCAGTACGGGTAGGTGCTGAGGCGATGCACACACAAGGGCTGGGTACTGCTGGATATATCATTCCCTCTGAGCCACTGGCCCTGTCAATGAGTAATCTTCAGGCATAGTTAAGGAGTTAAAAAAGATTCTTTTAAAAGGTTAAACGAAAAGTTTTGTCTTTTTTTTTGCCACACATTTTTGCAATTAGATCAGTGATTTGGGCCTGTAGTGTGCATCAGAATGATCTGTGATGCTCAGTAGAAGTGCTGATGCCAGGCCCCACCCAAAGCTTACAGTTTCAGACCCAACGGGGGGCCTGGCAGTTCTTAAGTACACTCCACAGTTAAGAACACTTTATTTTAAAGGCTGATAAAACGTTAAAAGCACTGTTAATGCAAATGTGGATACATCATATTAACAGTCAAAAAGAAAGTATAGCTAGTATAACACAACATGTATATTTTTGTGATTATAAAGTCCATCAAGTGTTACAAAGCCATTTAAGAGTTCTCACTAAAAGCTTCTACCAAAAACCACAATGGAACAAAAAATAGCACTATGGCAGTGGTGCCCTCAGCTTGCAGAAGCCTTTTACCTGCTGATGTTGTTTGCAATCTGTGTGTGTATGTACATGTGCTTCTGTCCTTCAGGGGAAGAAAAGTGCTCAAGCCCATCAAGATTGTGAACTTTGCTATTACTTTTAATATTGAACAGCTAACCTTTTAACTCAGTGGTCCCCAACCTTTTTGGCACCGGGGACCGGTTTCATGGAAGACAATTGTTCTACAGAAGGAGGGGTGCGGGGTGGTTGAGGCGGTAACGCGAGCGATGGGGAGCGGCAGATGAAGCTTCGCTTGCTCACCCACCGCTCACCTCCTGCTGTGCGGCCCGGTTCCTAACAGGCCACGGACCACTACTGGTCCACGGCCCAGGGGTTGAGGACCCCTGTTTTAACTGGAAATTTTACTGAATACTACTACAAACAGAGCAAACTGATGCAGCATGGTTTACAACATAAACCTCAAGGAGAAAAGGACTAGATTAGAGCCCTGGCTTCACTTTTCTGCACGTGTAGCACTGGGAAGGTCGCTTCACTTATCTGGGTATCAGTTCCTGCACCTTAGTAAAATGAAATAACAGTGCCTTGTTCACAGAATTGCTGAGTATTAAATGGAGAAAATTAAGAAAACTATAAGCCATCATAGAAACATTAACTATTTTTAGTATTCATTTCAAAATCTAGTACAATTGTAATTTGTTTGCCAAAAAAACCCTTAGAACTCATTTAAGTGTGTATTTTAAAGCTATATCTAGAAGTATTATATAACATTAAAAACAATTTTGGGGGGAAAAAAGTACACAATTACAAAGCAGTCCATGTTTACAAGGATTTACCATCCAAGTACTGTGTTCCCTTAGGCGTATCATTTGACCTCTCTGGTCTCATCCGCCTCTCCTGTAAAATCTTTCTGCCAGAAGAGGATTGGACCATTATCATCTCTGAGACCCCTTCCAGCTTCAGGGTCTGTGGTTCACCATGACATTATAAATTTAACTCTTTTTCTCCACTTACTTCCTTGCAAGGTGAAAACAAGGAAGGAAAATGGGTGCATTTCCTATCAAAAATTTTACAAGATTACAGACAAAATACTCAAATTTGGGGTCACACTGATAAAAGCCCAAATGGCCACTGTTTAAGAAAAAAGGTTAAACGATCCACCTTGGAGTCAGTATTCATAATAAAGATTAAAAGTGCAGGAAAAAAATCAATTAGCAGAGGATCTTCGGCCCACAGAGAAAGCACGGTGATCAAGGAGTCTGGCCTAAGCACTTTAGGGCATCCCTGATAAAACAGTGGTCCACACCTTCCAAAGCAAGTCAAAACCACTTAAAAGAGAGAAGTAGCTAATGAAAACCTACAACCCAAGATTCATACGCTCAAGAGAAGCAATTGTACTTATATAATTTAAGCAATTCTGCAAAGAGTTTAATACACACTTAAGCATGGTTTACTCGTCTCAAATCGCGATACTCTTTATGCACTTGACCGGATACTCTCAGAAGCTGGTGCCTCCTCGGACCATCTATACCGAGCAGGGCACAAACAGTTCAATACCCACCCAGCAAACCACCCGCTTCCGACGTACAGGCTCTCCGCTCTGTTATTGCTTCCTCAATCAACACAGAGGTTTCAGCTCGGCGGGAGCCGGGGTGGAGGACGTCACAGTGAGAACATAGCCCCTACCCGGCCTCGAGGAGCTCGCGGGCCCCCGAATAACGGTGCCCGGCGTTCCTGGCCTTCGAAAACGACCAACCAACCCTTTACCCCAACGACCTCAGCATTTAACCTACACGGTGGCCCTACAGCGGCGCGGGCCCAGCCCGGGCAGACACCCCGGCGGACTGCGAGGAGCCTTGCGCCTGCCGCCGCCGCCGCCGCCGCCGCCGCCCGGGCCGGGCCGCCAAGGGGCCGGACGGAGCAGCGCGACCGCCGCGTTCCGTTGCGCGCGCGCGCCTCAGCCAATCGCGTGCTCGCCCGCCCCCCGCGGCCACGGCGAGGCTGGCTCTGGGAAGAGGAAGAAGAACATTCGCCCTCCTCCTACCAGCGCGCGGGCGGCGGCGGCGGCGGCACCGGGGTCACGAACTCTGACCTTTCACTGACAAAAACAATAACAAACCCCTCCTTCCTCGCGACCCCGGCGGCGCCTCCGGGCCCGCCCGCGCCGCCCCGCTCCCACCTTGGCGTCTCGTCTCTCGCCCGCTGACCTGCGAGCCCGCGGCCCGGGGCTCCCGCCATCCGCCGACGCCGGGAAGCCGGCCTCCCCGCGCCCTGCCCTCCGCGCCGGGGGCCGCCCGCCGCAGACACGGGACCTGCTTCGAGGTCGCTTTGGCGCCAAATCCTGAGGTAAAATTGAAAAAAGGCCGGGGCGGGCTCGGGCCGGCGGCGGAGGGGGCGGTCCTGGCGCGCGGACATGGAGGCGCCGCGGCGGCGGCTGAACCCGACCCTTTTACCTTTGCCACGGGGCGGCGGCGCCGGCGCCAACCGCTTTGCATAGTGGGCCGGGCCGCTCCCCTCCCCTCCCCGCCCGCGGCCGGCGAAGCGAGCGGGCTACCCCTGACCGGCCCGGCCGGCACGAGGGTGGGGGCGGAGGGGACGGCCGCGGCCCCGCCTCACAGTTGGCCCGCCGCCAGCGCCGCCATTTTGTTCTCGGCGGAGATGGCTCCTGCTGGGCCAGGTTCCCCTCCTCCTCCTCTATCGCCGCCTCCTTCCTGCAGTCCCTCCTTCCCTCGCTCCCCGGTTTCTCTACCCTCCGCTTCCCGCCCGCAGTTGGCGACCGCCGCGGCCCAACCGCCGTTTTTTCCTGAAGGGGAGGGTGGAGGAAAGGGAGGAAGGCGGGTGCGGGGCGCGAGCTTGTGAGCGACAGCTGGGCGGGCCAGTTGGCGCCCAGATAGGAGGGCCGGGGACCCCCGGGGCGCCGCCCTCCGAGGCTTTGCTGACTGGTTCTGTCGGCAGGGGGCGGTCCCCGCTCGTCGCGGGAGCCCTGGCGGGGTGGGAGCAGAAGCCGGGGCGCGACGTGGGGTCGGGGCGCCGGGGGCGGGGCGGGGGCGCGGCCGGGTGAGCGTGGGGCGCGCGGCTACGGCCCGGGCGCGTTCTCCGCGTGGAACGCGTCCAGAATGAGTGCTGTGGAACAATAGTAATAAAGGTGATGAAGCATCCTGAACCCAGGGCGCTGGCTCGTGCGAAGGGCTTTTTGGAATCTGGACACCTTAGGGCTCCTGCCCGTATATTCCCCTTGAAGCTCAATTTCATCGACTGTGAAATGGGAGGATGGGCGTTCTTGCCAGGCCGGACCTTCCTTCTCAGATCGTTTGAGGGGCTCAACTCAGAAAATGGAGTCCAGGCTACTTTCCGAACCTCAGAGTAATGCAAAAATGGTGTTGTTGTTGAAAATGGAGTGTGGAGCCACCCGGAGTGGAAAGGCTAAGGGTATTGAGGGCTTGAGAGAACAGAGAGGAATCTGGAGTGTTCTCTTATCATTCGTTGATTACATACGTATTTGCTTAGTCTGGGGCACTGGGGATACATCCAGAGAACCAGCTAGACCAGGCCCCTGCCCTCCTATAATTGGGGGTAGGGTGAATAGACAATTAAAGAGGTGATTTCGGAGAGTGGTAAATCCTGTGAAGGAAGTGAAGTGAAACTGGATGATGTGTTGAAGGTCTGACGCAACTGCGATTGAAGGGTCGGGGAAGGCCTCCGTGAGGACGTGATGTTTGAATGGAGGAACCCAAGGAAGGAATAGCGTGAGAGAGAAAACAGCAAGTGCAAAGCCCCAGGAGGGAAGGCGTTTGGTGTGAGTGAGGCTGGAGAACTAGTTCGTTGTCCCGTCCATTATTCTCCTCTATCTCCAGGCTGAGGCCTGTGAAATATGACAAAGGTAGTGGAGAATAAATCTCTAATATTCAACGAGAGAGTCAAGGAAAATATAGCCATGAAATGAATAGCTGTTGAATACATGACTTGGTGGAAAGCCTCAGAAAATCACTTTACTTCCAGATTCAAATCCTTTGTCATTCCCTCGTGTTCATCCTCAATTCCTCAAATATTTGCTGAGCCCCCGTATTACCCAGGCGCTAGTTGACTAAGACATTGGTGGGTGTCAAGTATGTGAATATAGTTCCATACACCTGAGTTCTGTTCTCTCCCTCTTTCCCTAATACATCTGCAGACACATACACATACACACACAAAATGTTGTAGGCAGAAGCTAAGTAGTGTTGTGGTTAACAGTGCCAATATTTACTAGCCCTGTGACTTTGAGTAAGTTATTTAACTTTTTTGAGGCTCAGTGTCCTCATCTGGACAGTAAATAGAACCTTCTTTCTAGAATTGAGGATTAAATGAGTTTAATGTAAATAAGGAGCTTAGAAAAGTGACGTATAGTAAATGCTCACAATTGGAGTTATTGTTGTCATGAAGCACTAGCTGTCTGGTAAAGACATTGGACTGGTTAAGTGATGCAAACAATGAGATTTTTAGGCAGTGTGGTGTAGGGGCAAAACACTGCATTGGAATACTGGGGTACTAGTTTTGGCTCTTCTGCTTTCAGCTAGTCACTTGGCATCCAGACCAAAAGTTTATTTAGAAAACAAAGTAGTGTAACTAATACTATTAACAAAAGTGTGGTGTGCTTTACAATTTACAAAATTCTCTTACAGGCATTATAGTGTTAAAGCCCTAGCATTATAGTGTTAAAGCCCTAGCAGGATGTAATGGTAGAGGTCCTTTGCCTGCTCCCTATTTTAAAACCTTTCTAAGACTTTACATCATTTTCTTATCCCTGTATCCCTAGCTCCCTGTGCACGAAACACACTGCCCTGCCTTCAGTTTCCTTGAAAGTGTGGCTTACCTGTACCCCAGGCCCTTTCAGATGATGTTCCCTCAGCCTGAAATCCTCATTTGCCCCCTGCCCCCCGCCCCCCATACACCTTAGTCCTGCACATGTTAGCTTAAGCATCACTTCCTCAGGGAATCCCTCTCTGATGCCCAGTGCCAGTCTAGATCAGATTCTTTTACTTTACATTGTGTTCTTTTCCTTTTTAACATTTGTCTCATTTCATAGTTACACTCCATAATGTGATTGATTGATTGATACCTGTTCCCCTTCCCTTATGAGAGCAGGAATCATTTTGGGCACCATTATATTTCCAGCACTTAGCAGAGTTCCTGGCACTACTTGTTAAGTGAATGAATTGTTTATAATTTATGATATCACTGCTAACTAAGTTGCTGCTCATTGATGGTGCCTTTTTTTTTTCTTTTTTTTTTTTGATGGTGCCTTTTTATGTGGGCTTGTTAGCAATTCAGAAGCAGTGCCAGCAATAAAATAAGTATCTGTTATGGTATTTGGATGAATTCAGGAAGTGGTTCCTCACAGATGTGGCACTGCCTGCAGACTTGAATATGGGTAAGATAACCCAGATAAATCCTTTTTTACACACTTTATGTGTTGATTTATGGGGGGTCTTTTTGAGACAAGAAATAGATAATTTAATAATTAGTTGTATTACAAGGTAAATTACATGAAAGTTAATCAGTTCGCATGGAGCTCATTAATAAACAGCCAAATATAATCATGCCATTTACTTTAACTGAAGAATCAAAGCACCAGTGTGATTTTCTTGAAATAAAAAATGCTGGTCTTATTCTATCACAGGGGATCAAAGAACAGAGAAGAAGACTTAATGGGTTTGCAGAGAATTGGGAGTTCAGCCTCTGTAGCCATTAATTTAAAATAGTTATCTTTCCAAAGATAAATTGATTCATGCAATGGAATTATTGAAAATCACTTTGTAATTGCCTCACCAAGTTTAAAAGCACATCTTGCCAGGTGTACATCAAGCTTCTGCTTAAAAGTGTGGTAAATAGAAAATTTTTGTTGACTTATGTAATACAGATTTTACAAATAAAATGTTCTGGTATTTTTAAAACAACAGTCACCCTTTTATTTATTTATTTTTGGATGTTTATTTTCTATCCTGTTCAAGGATTTTTTGGTATCACTTGTTCAATCCAACACTTTTGATTCCTTGAACTACCTAATTCAGGGTAACCAAAGAACTGATAGTTTAATGAAAAAGCTAAGTATATATGTATATATGTATATATATATATATATATATATATATATATATATTTATATATATGTGTATATTATCTTATACCATTAAATTACTTATTTATTGCTTTCAACAGTTGTATTTACGGTGACCTTGAAGTTTTGTTTTCATGAATATGCCTTTACAGAAAGAAGAAAAACCCTATGTGTAATAACGTCACTTCATGAGGACTTCTGGGAAGTTTTAGCATCTGTCTCCAAGGAGTCAAGTGACAGTGCATCGCCTGTCTCTGGAACCTTGAGTGGGTAGCCTCTCTGAGGCTTATACATTCCCCAGTTGTAAAATGGGGAGGCGGGGAGCCAACACTGAGACTTGGGTCAGAAACAGGGACCACTTGTTATCCAGATGGCATAGAGAGCAAGGCAGGTGAGCCTGTGTGGATCAGCCCACCTTCAGCGCTGGCCCTGAACACTGGCCTCATGTGTCTAGCTGCCTGACTGTCTCCACATATTAAGGGCTTTCATTTGGGATTTTTATCCTCGAGTCTGCTTACCTATGTGCCATATGCTCCTTTAGTCCCAAAGCACCTCCTAGAGCAGATACTAGTCCCCCTTAATCAATACTGCATAGGGGGAATTTGGGAAGGAATCCGTCTTAAGGCTCATCAAGTCTAGCCTCACACCTGTTGCAAAACTCACCTGTCAGAGGTTAGTTTATCTCTTTTCACTTTATTGCTGGTTATGAGGAGCTTAGATGTAGACTTTTTCCCTCCATGTATGATTATCATCTTTAACCTAATCTGTCACACATTGTAAAAGATACGCTCTTACCTGTTGGACTTTCACTTGCCTCAACCTAATAGGCCTGGGGGCTGAGATTCTCTTTGTGACTCTGTCCCATCCTGCCATTCCTTGCCCATATCCCTTGTCACGCACTGCTGCTACTTCCCATCCTTTCTTCAGGTGCCCTGAATGCTAGAGCTTTAAGCAGCAGGGGCTCTGTACAAAAAGGCAAGACTCCCTGGGAACAGTCAACTAGCATAGCTCACAGTGATGGTGGGGGGAGTGGATAGAAGACATTAAAGTCCAGATCAGGGCATTGGCATAGGGCATTGTTAGGGGGACAGAAAGAGCAGATTCATACCCCAGCATCTGGGAGTCTTGGAGCAGAGGGACGGGAAGGGAATTGTTAAGGATGGGAAAGGAATAGGCTAGCTCAGATGCTCAGCTATCTTTCTGATTACCCCTGGACTCCAGGTAGCCTATAATCATGAAAGCCAGCCTCAGGGACAGAGTGTGATACCTCTTCCACTCTAATAAGAGGCCTGAAGTCCATAATAGGAGGTGAAACCTTTCATTCCAAAATTATCAACAGTAACCCTGATGATTCTAATCCCTGGAAGTGTTAACATGTTGATAGGGGGGAATTTCTGCCAACGATAGAAGAGCGTATCATTCTCTCTTTGGATTAGTGGAAGGTATGAGAGAAGGTGTTGGGGCCTGGAAAATGAAGTGAATGCTATTCAAAGAGTGGGGAGAGAAATGAGAGGCTGGCAGGGCCAGACACAAACTTGAAGGCTTTATGGTTTTACTGGGAGCCACCTTACTTACCTTTGTTGTTCATGTTTGAATAGAAGCTATGCCAAAAAAAAAGAAAAGTTTCTTACCTGGCTGCCCACACATGCACCTCCAATAAAAACTCCAATAACTGCCTACCTCTATGTGGCAGGCAGGTCTCCACTGAGAAAGATAGACAGCTGAGATTGGATGGCTCTTAAGTTAAACAATGCCAGCAGGCTTCAGGTTGCATTTCCCCTGGTGGTATTTATTGTACAGTGAATCTGATTATGTATTATTTGTACTGCCCTCATTCTCTTTCTCTCCACTCCTCCATTGCTTCTGCAATAATGCTTCCTTCTACTAGGTTGATTAGGTGAATAAACCTGGAATTACTGAAAAATCACCTTTTACCAAGATTAAAAGCACGTATCTCAAAGTGCATGTCAGCCTTTGGCTGAAAAGACATAATTAGAATATGTTTGATGACATAATTAATACAGTACAGCTTTTTAAAAGAAATTTTAAATTTATAACATACGTCTCTTTTCTGAAATGGTAAAAGACAGTCAATTTTTTAAAGTAGGAAAATTTTCAAGTGAAGAAAAGGTAGCATTACATCGAAAGGCATGTACAGATCTTCCTTGACTTATGATGGGGTTATTTGTAAGTTTAAAATATATGTCGAGGGGACTTCCCTGGTGGCGCAGTGGTTAGGAGTCCACCTGCCAATGCAGGGGATATGGGTTTGAGCCCTGGTCCGGGAGGATCCCACATGCCGTGGAGCAGCTGGGCCCATGCGCCACAACTACTGAGCCTGCTCTCTGGAGCCCACAAGCCACAACTGCTGAAGCCCGCGTGCCACAGCTACTGAATCTCGTGCACCTGGAGCCTGTGCTCCGCAACAAGAGAAGCCACCGCAAGGACAAGCCTACGTACCGCAACGAAGAGTAGCCCCCACTCGCCGCAACTAGAGAAAGCCCACGCGCAGCAACAAGACCCAACGCAGCCATTAATTAAGTAATTAATTAATTAAAAAGAAAATTTATTCGAAAATGCATTTGATACACCTAACCTACCAAACATCGTAACTTAGCCTTGTCTACCTTAAACATGCTCAGGACACTTACATTAGCCTGCAGTTGGGCAAAATCATCTAACAGAAAGTCTGTCTTATAATTAAGTGTTGAATATCTCCAGTAATTTATATTGAAGGTGAAAAACAGAACAGTTGTAAGTGTAGCAGTTGTTTGATCATGTGGCTGACTGGGAACTGTAGCTGGCACTGCGCAGCATCATGAGAGAGGATCGTAACTTTATACTGCTGGCCCGGGAAGAGATCAAAATTCAAAAATCAAAGTACAATTTCTACTGAATGCATATCACTTTCACACCATGATGAAGTTGAAAAATCGTTAAGTCAAGCCACCCTAAGTCAGGGACCGTCGGTACAGGAGTGTTCATAGGAACACCAGTCATAAGAGCTCCAGACTAGAAACAATCTAAATGTTCATCAGCTATAGAATGGATAAGTAAATTGTGGCATAGTCATATGTTGGAATACTATACAGGGATGAAAATGCACTAACTACTCGTGGTTAATGAGGAAAAGAAGCCAGACACACAAAAAATATATTAACATATAGCTCAAAAACAAGCAAAACGAATCCATGATAGTGAAAGTCAGGAGAGAAGGGAAGTAAGGGACTCTGAGGGGGTACAAGGGAGCCTTTTAAGGTGCTAGTAATGTTCTATTTTCTGATGTGAGTGGCATTCGCATGTTTCTGTTCTCTGAATGAAAATTCATTGAGCTGTTTCATTTATGATTTGTGCACTTTTGTATTTGCATGTTATACTTCGGTAAAAAATTTTACTTTAAAAATGATGGTAAAATTATCCTCACTGTTTGAATCAATATGATTATTATGTAGGTAAAATTTTAAGGGAAAGGTGTGTTCAAGTTCTGAAGGAACTGTCATGTTACTGTCCCGATGGAGCTAGGTCAGAAATTTCTGTGAGTAATACTGAAACATCAATCACATATTTAGGAATTAGTGGTTATATAAATGAGTTATTAAATGATCAAGCTTATTGATGTAAGCAGTTTGTTCCTTTGGATAATTAATTGGTCTCCTGTCACTCTTTAAAATTCTCTTCTCTTGACTTCCTCTTCTGGGAAACTATTTTGAAGGGTGCTGTGGTGCAGAGGTTTTATTTTTTATTTTATTTTTTAAAATATTCATTCATTCATTCATTTGACTGCGCCGGGTCTTATTTGCGGCATGGGGGTTCTTCATTGCGACATGCGGGATCTTTAGTTGCGGCATGCAGGATCTAGTTCCCTGACCAGGGATCGAACCTGGGTCCCCTGCATTGGGAGCACAGAGTCTTAACCACTGGACCACCAGGGAAGTCCCTGGTGCAGAGGTTTTAGAGGCAAAGAGACCTGAGTTAGAATCCCAGGTTTACCTCTTTCCAGCCGGATAACTCGGAACAAGTTGATTAAACTTCTAAGTCTCCGTTTTTTTATGTCTGCATTGGTGCAGCTAATAATACCTACTCAGAAGGTATGTTAAGGATTAAATGATGCCTAGTTTGATATAAGGCACGTTGTAGGTTCTCAGAAAATGTGTCCTGCTTTCCTTCCATCCGTCTACCCCTGGGTCACACTAATAGAAACAAAGAAGGTGCGTTTCACCCTTACACTTGGGCCCTTGGTAAAACGAGGAAAGCCACCCACACTGTACAATGATATTTTAGGAAAGGT
Source organism: Balaenoptera musculus (assembly GCF_009873245.2). Taxonomy (NCBI): domain Eukaryota; kingdom Metazoa; phylum Chordata; class Mammalia; order Artiodactyla; family Balaenopteridae; genus Balaenoptera; species Balaenoptera musculus. Next base: position 100,099,464 of record NC_045795.1, on the reverse strand, counting down.
CTCCACACAGAGACCTGTTGCACTGCTCTGGTAGCTAGGAACTCCATGTAGATGAGAGCCACTTCTCTTCCTTGCAAGTCACTGCTCACCCATCTCCCCAGCCCCAGCACACACATACCATCGCTGCCCCTTTCTCGTAGCCCAGACTTGTAATATGGAAGAAGCAAGTTTCCTGTGGGGACAGGAAATCACCTTACCCAAAAGGTAAGTAATCTTTGAGTCTAACTAGTGTCAGGGTTTCTGACAGACAGGATGTATATCTCAACTTGACCTTAGAGGCATCCCCGTAAGCATCTTTTATGTTGATGAACATCTACTAAATTATACTAAATCTGTCACGTGATTTCCATTTCCTGTTTTCAAGTCTTGATCTATGATTTCAAGTCTTGAGCTATGTATTTCTCATTTTTTAATTCCCAGGCTATTTATATTTTTGTTTTTATTTTCCCATGAGTATAAAGAGACTTCTGACAATCTTAGCATAGTAAAACTTACACTGAATACCTTGTGCCTATCAAGAAGTTCTGAACCCAGTATTATTTTGCAAATAGTTATTCGGTATTGGTTTATTTTTAAATATTTATGAGATTTATCCTAATTCAGCCATCTCATTTCACTCAGTTGTGCAGTTTAATAGAATCAGTTATAAATGCTGTATGAGCATATAATGCATATAAATATGTAGTTAAATTTCATGTGGATCTTATGTCAAAATGAGAGACATATTCCTAATTATAATATGCATTTTACAGTTTGTTGTTGCTTTCAAATTTCTTTGAAATTTGTGCTAGTAGTAGCTCCCATGCATTGCATGCCTGCTGTGTGCCAGGCACAGTGTTAGGCCCTTTACATTGTATTAAGATCTATTCTTTTTTTTTTCTTATTAATTTATTTATTTTATTTATCTATTTTTGGCTGCACTGGGTCTTTGTTGCTGTGCACAGGCTTTCTCTAGTTGCGGCGAGCGGGGGCTACTCTTCATTGAGGTGCGTGGACTTCTCATTGCGGTGGCTTTTCTTGTTGCGGAGCACGGGCTCCAGGCGCTCGGGCTTCAGTAGTTGTGGCGTGTGGACTCTAGAGCACGGGCTCAGTAGTTGTGGCGCACGGGCTTAGTTGCTCCGCGGCATGTGGGATCTTCCCAGACCAGGGCTCGAACCCGTGTCCCCTGCATTGGCAGGGGGATTCTTAACCACTGCGCCACCAGGGAAGCCCCATGTATTAAGATCTATTCTTAATGATAACCTCATGCAGTTCAGTATCAGAGAAATTAGCTTAGTGCCTGCCAGAGCCTCTAAACCCAGTGTATTTGTTCAGAAGACAAACTACCAAGGCAGTCAATATTTTGAATGTTATATGATTATGGGCCACGTAATACATAAATAAGGATGATGTGAATCAGTTGATTGTGAAGGGAAAGGTAGGCTCACCCATTCCTGTCAGTGAAGACAGAGTTTCCTTGTCCCAGGATTTGTTTATTGTTATTTGAGACATTGGCCTCTCAGCCTGCCCCTGTGGAGAGCATAGCGGGGCTGTTCTCTAACTCACTGGTATTCAGGTGCTCCCGGTCCGAGCCCAGCTTTCACTGCATTGGGGTTTGTAGCCCTCCACTGAAACCAAAGACACTCTGGTTGCAAAGTTTGGTCAGCTGTACACTTTTCATAAGTCTGGAAGAGTTGATTAAAGTCACCATTGTGTTCTCTGTATCTTTGCTGTTAAGAGTGATATTGATCTACTTGTATTTGAAAGAATTTATGTTATAAAACCTACTGCCACATGAGGCCAAGCAATAATAGTTTCACTTCCGCCATTCTGTGGTCTGTATGACAGTTTTTATATACTGTGCCCTGTTGTCATTTCTGCGCTATACAGGAAAGACTCACTAGTTCAGGTTAAGTTTAAGAGTCTGCCTGCATCCATAGTGTTTGTTGCCACCACTTTCTAACTGGCCTCCCATAGACTGTCCTCTTCTATCATCTCCACACTGTCCTCCAAAGGATTTTTTTTTTTTGAAGATCCAGATGTGATCACTACATTTCCCTACCAAACTTCTGATAGTTCTCATTGTCTACAGTGTCAGCCTCTCTCCTCCCCTGACCTCTCCAACAATCCCCACCAGATTGCCTGCTGTTCCTCAACTGTGCCATTCTCCTCATAACCTGCAGTTTGAGCTCTGCTTAGAATTCTCTCCCATCCGCCCTCTGTTTGCTTGCTAAATTCCCACTTTCCTTCAAGACCTAGTCTAAGTGGCTCCTCTCCTGTGAAACTGTCATTGCTCTCAGAGGTGCTTCTTCCTTCGGACACTCTGTAGCATCTACATTGCACAGCTCTTAGCAGTTTCCTTCTTAAGTTCTTAAAGGACAAGGACTTTCTCCTCCTCTTCCTCCTCTTTTCCTTCTTACTGTTGTTACTAATTCTCAGCGGTCAACTTATTACCTAGTTATTTTTCAAGGGTTGATGGTGGTTGAACTTGATTAGTTTAAAACCACCATAGGAAAATATTCTGTAGTGTTTGTTGTTGTTGTTGTTTTGTTTTTGTTTTAACTTAAGGTACTTGGTTTTATAGCTCTTTGGTTAATTAATTGGGAAACATTGTGGTGGTTGGGGGCAGTACTTCAGGGTTAGGAGCTGAGTGGGTCAAGCGCCAGCCTTTGAAGACTCATGTTTCTGTTCCAAGAGCTGCTTTAGTGTTCAGTCCAGAGTACTTATGAATACAGTGCTTGGGGTATAGTAACCACTCAGTAAGTGTTAGTTACTATTTACATTAGCCTGCTTAGCTCTACCAGCAAGGCTGTTTTGAAGTGCTTTGTCTAGTTTGTACTGGCAAAACAATAGGGTTTTTTTGTTTTTCAAATTTCAAATGCAAAATTATATTGTGCTGGTGAATATGTAGACACGACCCACTGTTCCCTGGAGCTTTTCATTCTTGAAGGACACCCCCTCATTGATAACCACTTCCCAGTACCCTTTCCAAAGCTTTACCCTTCCTTCTCACTGTGTGTCTCAGCCTATGGCTGCGGTAGCCAGTAAAACAAACTCTCAGGTGAGTCTTACTCCCTGACATCCTGACATCCATAGTCTTTGTTAAATGTTTTCCCTCACTTCTTAACATCACCAGAGGATGTTGTTTTACTTACTTCTTACATTGTGATACCTTACAACTTGGAGGATCAAGCACCTCTTTTAGGGAAACCCAATAGAAAGATATGCCTTTCTAATACTTAGTTATTTCTGTACTCTAATCCTCAGTAATATTTCCCTAACAATATTTTTGTAATACTCAAGTTCATGTATTTCTTGCATAAAACTGCAGTTAACAGCAATAGAAATGCTAATAACACCTAAAAGTGATAAAATTAATAGTCACAGCTGCATATTTGGGTTTTATTTCTTAATATAATCTATTTGCTATCTTTGTCCGTTTGATTCTTTAGAGAGCTCTTATTTACTGTTTTGAGGAAAAAAAGATTAGAAATCTAGACTTTTCACATGCAATAGTTGTGTTTTTAACAACAGTTGATTGACTTTTCTGGTACATGTGAAGTGATGCTTTTTTCCTCTATGCCTTATTAGTTGGAATCAAACTGTGAGTAGAGGAAAAGACCAGTCAGTGTTTCTCTGTGCTTTTTCTTCTAGAAACAAAGAAAAGTAAGCAAAAGTTAAAGGTCTTGAATACTTATTAAAAGAATAAATAACCAGAAACACTGCCTCCCCAATCTTGGGCCTAACCCTGTCCTGTGAAGATGATTCACTGACACTGGTGACCTGGTATCGTTATAGCAGTTGATGCAGTATGTACTCTTAGAGGATATTGATCCTTGAAGGCAGGGCCGATTTCTTTTATATTTGTCCCTCATGGTTTCATGCTCCCATTTCTCTCTCATTACCATTTTGCCAATAAAATAATCTGAAGGGGAATTATGATAATAGAAGTGGCTGTCTAATAGTGGATAGAATAATGTAGAAAGTTACCAGAGAGTGAAAAAGTTTATAGACATCAGTGCTTACAAATATAATACTTTAGGTGAGAACTATAGGAAAAGTGTTTTGTAAAGTTACATTGCAGAATAGTCCAGTTTGTGATTGAGGAGGGGCCAAGCAAATGAACTGTGTGTGCATTTTATGTGTTACACACTTGGTAGGACTATGTAGATTTTATGTATAAATGCTGAAAATAAATTATACAAGAGCTTTAAACTCCTATTAACCATAGGATTTGTGCAGTCAGTAATGAAGTCTTTGCTTTGTCCAGGAATTAGGTCCAAAGTGGAATCCCTTTATCCTGAATTTTTTGTGGTAGAGTTAATTGGAAAGGGTTTAGGGACTATTCAGGGGATCTTTATGTCATGACCTGAAGAGACCAGGGGGTCTGTTCATCAACACTGCTTGCACTCAAGTGATCCTGACCCAGGAGACTAGCATGCTTTTTGGACTTTAGATGATCTTCCTCAATTTAAGGCAAATGATGGCATAATTTTTCTAATAATATAAAGCTGAATTATCTGGGTTTCTAATTTAATGAGGACTTAAAAATATAAATTGATAAATTTATAAGCACCGTGTTCTTAACCCACTTTAGTAATGCAGTCTCCGTACTTCTTTTCTTACTTTGTTAGTGATAGTGTTTGTCTTTAAACCCGTGAGTGAGGTGTGTTAGCACCTGGGCAGGGTTTTGCTCCTTGCTTGGTCACTAGTAACAGAAGTACAGTTGCTGATAGCAATCTAATGCTCTGTATTGAAGTTGATCTTACACCTTTCTCAGATAGCCACCTTCTTATTCAGCACACTGTGACAAGGAGCTATCCAAAAAGGTGCGATTCCCACCTGCCTGAGAGGTGAACCGAGCTGTTACAACCCAAGAGAACTGATAAAGTTCCAAATTCACCTTGTCTGTATTTACCAGGGCAAGTCTTGTTTCCAAATTGAAATGTTACTACTGATTAATATTAGTACCTGTAATCGAAGAAGCTGGTGCAGCCTATCCAGATATGCTTAGTCTGCTAGCTCGTTGTCTGTGGAGGGCAAAATCTGCCCCAGATGGTACCAAAGAAGAATTTTGATTACTGATGTTTTTCAAGTAGGCTGGTTTCCCTCCACCTGATAGAAGTTGCTACATCTTTCCAAACAGGTTCTCTAATGATCTTGCTTCACCATGGCTACAAATATGGAGGGGCTGGTTCAGCACAGAGTGGGGACCCAGCAGGTGGCTGAGGTGAGTGACAGGGGCTAGCAAAATAGCTGGCACCCTTGATTTTAAAAGGAAAAGTACATCAGTGTGCGCTGTTCTTTCAAAACAGTCCCAATGAAGTCAGCATGTGAGCCAAATCCAAAGCAGGATGCTGCCATTGAAGAAAAATGAAAATGACAAGAGCATTTGCTCCTAAAGTTTCTTTGCATGAATAAGGTGACCTGGCTGCATACGATGAGGTGACTTTAAAGATTTTACTTTGAACAAAAACTAAGAGTCTAATGATGCTTGTCAAACTTGTGAGTATAGTTTTAAGTCAAAGGCTCTTAGTTTCTTGCACATTTGATACTCTGTTAATACTGTGTATGGTGGAAAGTGGATTCTGTGCATTCTACAGTCATTGTTGACCTTCTTCCATGTACTGGGGATTTTGCTAAGTGCTAAGAAATATGGAGGTGAATGAGCCATTGGTTCTTCCTTTAGTGTTCTCTGGGCCTGGTTAAGGAGTAATTATGAAATGGTGAGACGTGAAACTCCATGTGAGGAAGGTAATCCTGGAGGTGGGTCTTGCATCGCAAGTAATCATTTGTTAGACCTAAGGAAGCAGGGTGGGAAACTGGCAGATGCTGAGGAGGGTATCCTAAGTCAGAAACCTATGCAAAGACAGGACAGAGGCATGAAGTAGCTTGGAATGCTCAGGCAACTCGAGGTGTAACGGAGGGAAGTAGGGCCAGATCTTTTCAGTCTGTACCAGGCCCTCTGCAAGGGCTTCAGTCCTCAACAACCTTTTGAGGTTTGGTGTGATTGCTATTCCCATTTAATAGGTGAGGAAACCAAGGCTCAAGGGCAAGTAACTGGCCAAGGGCACACTGACCCAGTTCTGTTTCACTTCTTCCAAAGCTCCTCCAATAAACCATGCATCATGCTGCAAACAGGAGCCATTAGAAGGATTCAGATTTGTGTCTTTGAACCAATAATTGTATTTCTAAGGTGAAGACACAGATTTATCAAAGGATGGACATTTAAAGAAAGGATTTTTTAAAATAAAAATAAGTACACGAATGCCAGTTTATACCAGTAAAATTGGTGAGCAGACTTTTCAGATTTTAGATCAACCATTGACTTTAAGGCAACAGTATAATCATCCCTTTCACCCAGCAAATAAGGGTTAGTGTTAACTGAAGTTGAAAGCAGATTTTACAAATTTTTAAATATTATATTTTTGGAAGAGCTAAAGAGCTGTGAAAGTATTGGGGTTAAAATGCTTGTGTTTATATGTTGCTTTAGTTTGTCTTAGGAACAATTACCTTGAAAATCATTGTTGGCTTTTCAAATATTTAGGGTTATTTTGCATTTAATACAGTTTCCAGTTGAGACTGACTTGGAGACTAGTATGTGGATCACTGCCTTAAAAAGTCATCACTAATTCTTTAGGAGAAGAGGTTAGTATAGTAACCTATAGTACTGACCTATAGTAATTTATAGGATAATACAAGTTTTGTGTATGTATTCAGAAAATTTGCTCGGTAAAATTTTCTGTCAGATGCCTTATTTCCATCAAGAAATGGAATTTCATGTATTAATTTAGTGCAACTATTGTTTCCCATGGCAAAAAGCACATTTTGAGGAGACATCCAAAATAGTAGGAGGCATTATTAATTTGGAGAATAAAAGCAATCTTCCTATTTAAAATATTCCCTAGATTTCCATGCTATTATTTTGAAATTTCAAGCTTAATGACTTTAAACTACGTGTGGTAGCTATATACAGTATTAGATCAGCCAAATGAGTAAGAGAGCCTACAGTTCATCATGTTGGTGCTAAACAATAATTGAGTGGGAATGAAGTTTTTAAATTAGGAGTTATTAGCAGTCATTTGGGGACAGTTGTTTATTCAGTCAGCAGACAGTGAAGGAACATACCTCTTCCCTGCCTGTTCGCCAGAAGCACACGCAGGTGAGTAATAGGACTGGGGATCTGCTCACCAGAACTCTGTGTTGCAGGGATCAGGCATGAGACAGGCTACACCAGAGGACAGGGTCTCCATAGTGGAAAGGGGGCTCTCTAGGGATCAGACAGATTGGGGTTTAAATCTAGGTCCTGCCATTTGCTATCTGGGTGACTGCCTTGTTCCTCAGTTTTCTCATCTAGAAAATGGGAGTAGTAGTAGAACCTATTATCTCATGGGATTGTTGTGAGAAGTCATTGAAATAAAAACATATAAGGAGCTTTAGCAGGTCCCATGCTTTTGCTCCATAAATGAGATAGAGCAACATTGTCAATAGTGTAAATGATTTTCTCTCAAGTCCCCAGAACAACCTTTTTCCCTATGGACCAGATAAGTCACATTACCAAAATAAACTACAAAAGTTGGATCATACAAACAAACAACTTGATGTCCTATAATGTGCTCCGATTTATTCAGTTATTCACAGAGACAGTTTAATATAGTGGTCAAGAGTATAGACTCGAGCCAGATTGCCTAGTTTAAATCCTGATCCTGCCACTTGCAAACTGTGTGACCTCTCTGTTTTTTGGAATTGTTTATGAAGAGCTAATATTAATTCTTCTTTAAATGTCTGGTAAAATTCAGCAGTGAAGCCATGTGGGCTTGGGCTTTTCTTTGCAGGTAGTTTTTTAGTTCCAGTTTTAGTCTCATCACTTGTTATAGGTCTGTTCATATTGTCTTTTTCTTCTTGAGTCAGTTTCAGTAGTCTGTGTCTTTTTGAGAATTTGTTCATTTCATGTAAGTCATCTAATTTATTGTCAAAACAGTTGTTCACGGTATTCTTTTATCCTTTTTATTTCTGTTAAGGTCAGTACCAATTTCTCCTCATTCATTTCTGATTCTGTTTAGTAATTTCAATCTTTTTCTTGGTCAGTCTAGCTAGAGATTTGTGAATTTGTTGACCTTTTCAAAGAACTGCCTTTTGATTTCATTGATTTTTCTCTATTGTTTTTGTATTCTGTTTCATTAATTTCCACTCTCATCAAAACCACAACGAGATACCATTTTACATCCACTAGAATGGCTGGGGGGAAAACAAAGGTCAGATAACAAGTGTTGGTGAGGATGTGGAGAAATTGGAAACTTCCTATATTACTGGTAATAATGTAAAATGGTGCAGCCACTTTGGAAAACAGTCTGGCAGTTCTTCAAAAAGTTAAATATGAAGTTAGTACATGACCCAGCAATTCCATTCCAAGCTATATACCCAAAAGAAATGAAAACATACGTCCACACAAAAACTTGTGCACCAATGTTTATAGTAGTATTATTCAAAATAGCCAAAAGGTAGAAATAGTCAAATGTCCATCAACTGACAAGTGAATGACAAAATGTGGTATATCCAGACAGTAGAATATTATTCAGCTATAAAAAGGAATTACTGATGCATGCTACAGCATGGATGAATCTTGACAGCATTATACTAAGTGAAAGAAACTAGTCACAAAAGACAACATATTATCTTATTCCATTCATATGAAATGTCCAGAACAGGGAACTCTATAGAGATAGAAAATAGGTTATAGTGGTTGCCTAGGGCTGGATATTGGAAGTGATACCTAAAGAGTACAGGGTTTCTTTTTGAGGGGATGAGATTTTTCTAAAATTTACTGTGGTGATAGTTGCACATATGTGTGTATATACTAAAAACCATTGAATTAAACACTTCAAATGGGTAGAATGTATGGTAGGTGAATTATAGCTCAATAAAAGAGTTTTTTAAAGACAATACACAACAGCAACCAGATGCCACTACCAAAATTAGGAGGTATTTTCCAAAATAAAAGAACAAAAAGAAATGAAAAAAAAAAAAACTAGAGGGATTTGTGACTTCTACTTTTTAATTAGAATTATATACTTTCTAAAACAATAAAGCATGATTACATATGCAGTATATACAGTTTGATTCCAGTTTTGTAAGGTATTTATTTCTCACATGTATCTGTAGCTACATAATACAGTGTGCCAGGTGTTATGCTCAGCTCATCACCTCATTTAATACTTCCGTTAACACTATCAGGAAAGTATTATTATTTTCCCCACTTTAAGTGGGGGAAACTGAGAGGTAGAGAGATTACTTTGCCATATCTGAGTGACTTCAGAGCCTAGACTTTTACACTACACAGTAAGTTCATTTTTTATTTTATTAAAAACATTTTTTCTTCCAGTTTTTTTTTTTTTTAATCAGTGTTAGACATTGCCCTTTTTTGGGAGAGAGGTGTTTTTTTAGTTTTAATTGTGGTAAAATGTAAAATTTACTATTATAACCATTTTTAAGCATATAGTTCTGTGGCATTAACTACATTATTCTGTAACCATCACCACTACCCATCTTCAGAACTTTTCATCTCCCCAAACTGAAACACTGTACCTTTTAAACACTAACACCCATTCCCTCCTCCCCTCTACCCCGGCAGTATTTTACTCTTTTTGATGCTATTGTAAATGGAATTGTTTACTTAATTTTTTTTGAGCATCATTGTTAACGGTGTAGAAATGCAGCTGATTTTTGTGTTGATTCTGTATCCTGCAACTTCACTGAATTTGTTTATTCTAACGTGTGTGTGTGTGTGTGTGTGTGTGAGAGAGAGACATCTTTAGGTTTTCCTATGTGGAAGATCATGTCATCTGTGAATAAAGATACTTTTACTTCTTCTTTCCCAATTTGGATGCCTTGTACTTATTTTTCTTGCCTAATCATTCTGGTTGGAACTTCTAGTATATTGAGTAGAAGAGGTGAAAGCAGTCATCCTTGGCTTCCTGATCTTAAAGGAAAATTTTTCAGTCTTTCATCACAAAATGTGATGTTAGCTGTGGGTTTTTCACATATGACCTTTATTATGTTGAGATAGCTTCCTTCTGTTCCTAGTTCGTTGGATGTTTTTATCATGAAAGGGTGTTGAATTTTGTCAGGAATAAACCCCACTTGGTCATGTGTATAATCTTTTTAATATGCTGCTGATAACAGTTTGCTCGTATTTTGTTGAGGAATTTTGCATTGGTATTCATAAGGGATATTGATCTGCAGTATTCTTTTCTTGCAGTGTCTTTGCCTGACTGGTATCAGGGCAATGCTGGCTTCATAGAATGAGTTTGGGAGTGTTCCCTCTTCTTCAGTTTTTTGGAAGAGTTTGAGATGGATGGTGTTAATTCTACTTTAAATGTTTGGTAGAATTCACTAGGGCTGGTCCAGGGCTTTTTGAGGGGTGGGGAGGCTTCATTACTGATTCAATCTTCTTACTAGTTATAGGTCTACTCAGATTTTCTATTTCTTCATGATTCAGTCTTGGTAGGTTGTATGTTTCTAGGAATTTGTCCTTTTCATCTCGGTTATCCAGTTTGTTGGTGTACAGTTGTTCATAGTACTCTCTTAAAGTCCTCTTTATTTCTGCAAAATCAGTAATAAGTTTCTGCTTTCATTTCTGGTATTAGACATTTTTTGACTTAGTATATAAATAAACTTTAGTTTTCATTCAGTGCCTCACACACCTACATCTTCCCTTCATTCTCCCAATAAAAGTGTATCCTCTTTGCATAAATTAATGTTCTGCTACCTAACTATGACATTATCACATATACTTCCTAGTATCTCCAATATAGTTGTAGAACCCTCTGAATACTATTCTTCATACAAATACATCAGAGGAATTTTCAGTTTCCTTTATTTTCCTGTGAAAACATTCCTCCTAAAGTCCTCTGACCTCCTGCTCCAGTCCCTGGTGATTGCTTTTTAAGCCTGCTGCACAGCTGTCATCCTTTATTTGTCTTTTGTTTGGGATTCTTTCCTTGAATTCATGGGGTTTTTTTGGTTTTTTTTTAAAGGTTTATTGATTTGATTGATTGATTGATTGCTATGTTGGGTCTTCGTTTCTGTGCTAGGGCTTTCTCTAGTTGCGGCAAGCGGGGGCCACTCTTCATCGCAGTGCGCGGGCCTCTCACCATCGTGGCCTCTCTTGTTGCGGAGCACAGGCTCCAGACGCGCAGGCTCAGTAGTTGTGGCTCACGGGCTTAGTTGCTCCGCGGCATGTGGGATCTTCCCGGTCCAGGGCTCGAACCCGCATCCCCTGCATTAGCAGGCAGACTCTCAACCACTGCGCCACCAGGGAAGCCCCTTGAATTCATGTTTTTTTCCCTTTTTAAAAAAAATGTAAATAACATGCGCCAAACACTTCCTAAGAAAGAGTGCATCAGAGATGAATTGTTTTTAGATCTCGCATATCTAAACATGTCTTTATTTACACCCACATGCTTGAGTGATAGTTTGGGGATAGAAATCTAAGTTGAAAATAATAATTTTACCTCAGAATTTCAAGGCATCATTTTATTGCCTTCCAGCTTTGAGAAGGCCATTTACATTCTTGATTCTCTTAGGTGTCTCTCTTCCTCTTTCTCTCCTGCCTTTTCTGTCCCCTACCTCCATTGTTAAAATCTTTTCTTCATCCCTGTTGTTCTGAAATTTCATAGTAATGCCTCTTAGTGTAGTTTTTCTTTTATACGTTATACTGGGCACTCAGAGGGTCCTTTCAATGTAGAAACTCACAACCTCCTGTTCTACGAAATTGTTTTACAGTAGTTCTCTGATAATATCTTCCCTCAGTATTTTTCCAGTCTCTTTCCAGAACTCCTAATTAATTGGATACTGGAGCTCTTGAACTAATCATTTCTTCATTTTTTCTCTTCTGTTTCTAGCTCTTTCTGCTGCTTCTACTTTCAGGGAGATTTCCAACTTAGATCTGTCTTCAGGTCTTACCAGTTGCTTGAGCGTATTATTTAACCTTGCTGTGCCAGTGTCCCCAACTATCAAATGGGGTTAATGATTATACTTATTGTAGAGGATTATTGTGAGAATTCAGTTAGTGTGTCTAAAGCATGTCACATAGTAACAGTGTGGCAAATAGTCACTGCCCAGCTCCTGCTGCTGCTGTTGTTTCTTCAACATTGTTTTCTTCTTTGCTATCTTATTTTTCATTTTAGGAACTTTTTTCTGTTTTTCTTTTATAGCAACTTTTTCTTTTATTTTCCTTTCTCAATTGAAATTTTATTGGTTGTTTTGAGCATCAGTACACAGACATTTCAGTTTGTATACAATTTGTAACATATGTACCAAACATCTAAAAAAAAACATGTAGTTGTCTTTCCTAAAGTTATTCCAGCTTAAAATTTGGCAGCAAATTTTTCTGTAAGAGGATATCAAGTACCAGTATCTTCAAGTGTTGATAAACTGTTACATTGTAAGTCCCACTAATTCACAATTTTTAATACCATATACATACTCCAATTTTCAGTCTTTCACAGCACATTAACAAAGTTACTAGGAAAATGGACTAGCATGATGAAAGATGTTACAGAGAGCAGGCAGTTCTAACAGGCAGGGCCAAGATCAAGGGGTGGTTTTCTTTAGGAAACAATTTTACTGAAAACAACATGAGAACAGAAGTAATTTTAAATGTTCAAGGCGTATTAAATGCACAACTAGGACTCCAAGTTGTCATTTAGTATGAGTTATATAATAGGAAATGAAAAGTACCCCCATCCATGGCATGTTAAGCTGAACATCCAAGACAGTCAAAGCCTCCTGCACTCAATACCCCACTATTTTCTGGTTGTATCGAAAAATAAGCAACAGCAAATGATTCACCTCTCAAAAAAAAAGAAAATTTAGTCTTGAAAAATTGGATGTGGTGCGATTTCCTCCTTCTTAGAAATGTTTCTAGATACACTTTAAAAAAACCTTGTGTTTACGAAATAGTTGATAACGGTATTCCTCCACCTTGTACAAGAAGTGAGACAGGGACCACTGATAAGACTTGGTGTGTGATATTCATCAGACTTGGCTTCTTTCTCTCCTGCTTCATCAGAGGCTGGACTCTCCCCCTTTCAGTTCTCTGTTTTCTGCAAGTAAACCTTCTTTAGTTTCTTGGTTCTTGAGCCACTTCGGCCTGTTTTCCCTTTGCTCCCCTGTTCTTGTTTCCCTTTTTGGCTTTGTTTCCACTTTTGCAGGAGCAGGTTTCGCTGATAACCTTGCCCATCTCTTGGGTACCTCCATCCCCGCCCCTTGGGGAGAGCTGCCCTTCCTTTGGGTGGAGCCTGGGCCGCTCCAGATCCCCGAGGAACTGGGCCCCCTGTGCTGTCCCTTTCTGCCCTCTTCCGCCCAGGCCTTGCAACCCGACGTGGAGTGGTGGGAGAACCAGATCAAACCGTGTGGCAACTTTTTGTTGTCTCATGTATGCAGTAGTTTGTCCTCTTTTTGTGAGGGTGATAATTGCAGTTTTTTTGCTGTTTTTAGTTTTCTTTTGCTGCTTCCATAGGTGCTGTTTTATCCAAGTTCCTTTTTGTTTCTTTTAGTTCCTTTATTTCATAAGGAAGCTTTTCTCAAGTGGCTAATGATCCTTATTGTTGGTTCACATTTTAAAATGAAGCACTTAAAACTGAAAACAAAAACAAACAAATGTTTTTTTGTACAAGAGTAAGGCTTGTCAACTTTTGGTTTGATTTTACTTTGTGGTGATTAGATAGGCACCCACACATTTTGTTTGGAGGGTGCCCCAGGTGTCACTATCCATAGGTTTCTTTTCTGGGGCCATTCAGTTTTTGGAGGCAAGAATTCTTCGGGGGTGGGGGTGATTTATGCCTTCTCTCCAGCATTTTTATTGTTATTGATTTTAAAGTTATGGCACAAAGTGAGGGTTTGAGATTCAATATTTAATCTACTCTTTGCAAAGTGAAGAAGGGTGGCTCCCTCCTCGCTGGGAAGATGTTTTGATGTCTCTGGTCTGGGGCCTGGTACGCTGCACTTTCCCTGCAGGGGAATGAGGAAGTGGTGGTCATGTGATGAGTCACATGGCTGCACCACAGGTATTCAGCCAGCCCCTGGTTTTCAGCCTATTTCTAAACCCAGCTTTCTGTGGAACTGAGGGATCTAGTACTGAGCCCTTCCAGGGTTCTGGGGCGGGAATTAGCTTGTTTCTCATTAGTATTCCCCTCTGTAGTCATTTGGAGTTCAGCTTTGTTCATTCTGCTGAGTCAATTTCCACTCCACCAGCTACTTTCCCTGTTCCTAGAGTTTGTTAGTATTTGTGATCCACTGTCATCTCCTTGACTATTCTTTTTGTCCTTGTGGATCTGTACATTTTCTTAATCCTTTACTCATGCTTAAATGTGATTTGTTAAAGGAATAGAGATAATAAATGCATGTATTTGCTATATTTAACTGGAAGTAAGGGAAAGTATTACTAGTAAAGCGAATTAAAGTTGTTCACTGATAGACTTCAAGGTACTTCATAAGTATGCATTTATCCATTCAACGAGTATTTAAGGAGGACTTACTGTGTGCGGTGTGCTGGGCATTGTTCTAGTGTTTAAGATACTCTGCTCTCATGAAGCTTCTATCCTATTGGGAAACAACCAATGTCTAAACAAACGAAACATGTCAAGAGAGCAATAAGTGCTATAAAGAAAAGTGAAGAGATAGAAAGTGATAAGAGTACTATCTAAGCACATTCAGGGAAGACTTTTCTTAGAAGGTGACATAAATTTTTTTAAAAAATTATCATTTTTTAAAATTTATTTGTTTTTGGCTGTGTCGGCTCTTATTTGTGGCACGTGGGATCTTCGTTGAGGCATGCAGGGTATTTTGTTGAGGCACACGGGCTTCTCTCTAGTTGTGGCATGCAGGTTTTCTCTTCTCTAGTTGTGGCGCGCAGGCTCCAGGGCGTGTGGGCTCTGTAGTTGTGGTGCACAGGTTCCAGAGTGCATGCGCTCTGTAGTTTGCAGCACACAGGCTCTCTAGTTGAGGTGCACGAGCTCAGTAGTTGTGGCACGTGGGTTTAGTTGCCCCGTGGCATGTGGAATCTTAGTTCCCTGACCAGGGATCGAACCCATGTCCCCTGCATTGTAAGGCGGATTCTTTACCACTGGACCACCAGGGAAGTCCCAGAAGGTGACATTTAAATGAAGACCTGAATGAAGTAAGAGAGTGATTCAGATATGAGTATCAGGGCGTGGGGTAACATTCCAGGTAGGGGAGAGGGGAGCGTGCTTGGCACAGTAGAGGAACCATGAAGACACCTGTGTGGCAGAAGTGCAGGGGGCGAGGGAGAACATGGTGGGAGATGAGGTCAGGGGGGTAGGTAGTGCCAGGTCTTCTTGGATTATATAGGCTATGGTCAGGAATTTGTATTTTATTCTATGTACGTTGGGGAGCCATTGGAGAGTTTGAGCAGGAGATTGGCCTGTCTTTGAGGATTGAACTAGGAGCCTGCTGATTGTGCACACTGCTGCACTCAGACCCTGACCTGACAGACCATACTCTCTTCATTGAAGGTGGGCAGTTTGAGGTAGTCCCTGGTTTTAAACCATTGCTACCCATAGTCCCTGCTGTGGAATTTACCTGCGTGGCCACGTCCATAGCACATTACCCGTGGTCTCCTTGGTCTACAGCTGATTCAGCCAACCTGTATCCCTGATGGACTGATTGAGCTGATAAGATTCCTACTCTTAAGAATTGGAAAACAAGCATTTTTGTTTTTATGCGAAATATGCGTTTCTGGAAAACCTTGTGTTCTACACACTAAAAATAACAGAGCTGGGCTTCCCTGGTGGCGCAGTGGTTAAGAATCTGCCTGCCAATGCAGGGGACATGGGTTCAAGCCCTGGTCTGGGAAGATCCCACATGCCACGGAGCAACTAAGCCCGTGCTCCACGACTACTGAGCCTGTGCTTTAGAGTCCACGAGCCACAACTACTGAGCCCACACGCTTAGAGCCCGTGCTCCACAACAAGAGAAGCCACTGCAATGAGAAGCCCGCGCACCGCAATGAAGAGTAGCCCCTGCTCGTCGCAACTAGAGAAAGCCTGCGCACAGCAGCAAAGACACAGCACAGCCAAAAATAAAAATAAATAAAATAAATAAATAAAAAAAAAAATAACAGAGCTTATGGAAAAATAGCGTTCAGGGTGGCCTAGAGCACTAACAAAAGTAATAATAATCCTAATAAAAATGCTAGTATAATTTAAAAAACGTGTTAAATTCCTAAAAATCAAATATTAGAGTATAGGATTTTGTCTTAAAAACAAGGTGAAAGTAGCTTTATGGAAGAGGATATAAGGAAGGGTTAAAGATGGTGAATTACTGAATAAATGCATAAAGGTTAGGGAGAACCATGCAATGAGCTTTTCCAAGACACAGAACACATGGCCAGATTGAGACAAGAGGATGAACCTGGTGTGAATAGGCATCGTGCGTGACACTGAATTCCCGTTAGCTTAGATGCCGACGTGCTTTGCATTCTGTGGCTCTACACTGTGATACAAAGCATTAAGGAATTGGGAGCAGTCACTTGTAAATCAGTGTGATTTCAAGTGTTATACTGCCATCATTTCTCTGCTTACAATTTTGTAGAATCAAAATCACATTACAGAAATAACCTTGCAACAGAACATACTTTGCTAACAATGATACCTGTTGAACCCTTACTGTATGCCAGGTACTGCACATAAGCTCTGTATCATCTTGCTTAATCTTAACATAATGCCTGTGAAATGGTGCTCTCACACTTTTCATAGTTAAGGAAGCTAAGGCACAGGAGAGGGTTAAATAATGTGTCTACTGGCATATGGTCAGTAAAAGGTGACATTAGACCCTGGAGTTAAAAGATCATGCAGTGTCAGGGCTTGAGATGATGCCATGTGTAAGCCCAAGTTGTTGCAGGACGTAGAAGCAGAGAAAGGTGGTCCTCAGAGAGAGGCCGGAGAGTGACTCTCAGACTCTCAGAAAAAAGCAAAAGGGAGTGAGCAGGTGGCCTGAGAAAGAGATAGAGAAGCTGCCTCACAGCTCTCCCCTTCCCAAATAGCACAGTCATACATCCTGAGACTGGGTTCTGTGAGTGTCCTTCCAACAAATTTCCCCTTTCATTTGAGTAAGTTTGAGTGTCATTTGTAACCAATCACTGACAAAAGCACCCAAACCCTCCCAATTCTATTTGATATGTATCTGGCATGTCACATTTTGGGGATATAAACTTCAGTTTTCAGTAAGTAGATTAATTTGATTAACTTTAATTAAGTGATCTCTTGGGGTTCAAGCCCATGGCTCTCAGATACGCACATGGATTGGTTTTGGGTGGGGAAGGTGCTGTGGAGAGGGGGAAAGTCAGGAACAGAGGGAGAGGGCTTGAATTAGCTCCAGTGTTCTGTCTTAGTTTCTCTTTGAGGGGTCAGGTGGAATCTATTCTGAAGTAACAGTGTGTGGCCGTGTCCTGAATTTTATGGAGCCATTTCCTTTTGTCTGTGACTTTACCACCTATGTATATATTGCTACATTCTTTTTCTTTTTTAATTAATTTTATTTATTTTTGGCTGCATTGGGTCTTTGTTGCTGCATGCGGGCTTTTCTCTAGTTGCCGCGAGCGGGGGCTACTCTTCGTTGTGTTGCTTGGGCTTCTCATTGCGGTGGCTTCTCTTGTTATGGAGCACAGGCTCTAGGCGTGTGGGCTTCAGTAGTTGCAACATGTGGTCTCAGTAGTTGCAGTGCACGGGCTCTAGGCGTGCAGGCTCAGTAGTTGTGGCTCGCGGGCTGTAGAGCGCAGGCTCAGTAGTTGTGAAGCATGGGCTTAGTTGCTCCGCGGCATGTGGGATCTTCCCGGACCAGGGCTCAAACCTTGTCCCCTGCATTGGCAGGCGGATTCTTAACCACTGCGCCACCAGGGAAGCCCAACATTTCTTTATTACATGAATAAACATGTTCTTTTTTGGTCTTTTTTTTCACATGCGTGTCATCCAGTTATAATCATCCTGTGCATACAACTTTGTATCTTTTGTTTTCACAGAATGTTAATTTCACAGGCTAAATGTCATCATCCTTTCCACGGGTTACTACATAGCCTGCGTGACCATCATTTTTCATAGCTACATAATTTTGTATCAAGGGAGCATAGCATAATTTACTAATCCATCTCCTAGTTTAGGACATTTAAGTTGCTTCTGACCTTTCTTTATTATAAATTAACACTGATAAATATATCCATGCTTTACCAGTCAAGGAATCTACTAGCAAATAACATCAGAAACCAACTGTTGCTGATTTAAAGAGAAATGAGATTCTTAAAAAACATTGACTTAAAATATATGTGAGGATGGATGGATGGATGGATAGATAACTTACTTGACAGAGTTACCAGGAGAGCTGGAAGACTAGCTTTGCATCTAGGAACTGCACCCAGATCTCACTGAAAAGCTGGTCTGAAGCTGTGGCTGCACACCACACCGCCAAGGCCAGACATGGGGCTCCTGCTGTTAGTGCAAAGTCTCCGCATCTGATCGACCCCCTGCCCTCCTCCAAGGGAGGCCAGACCTGCAAGTATCTGGCATTTTCTGCCTCTACAGTTGGAGATGGGCTCTGCCTTATCTGAACCCCTGAGAGAGGAAATTCCATATTCCCTAGAAAAATAATTTAGGATTACACACTGATAAAGCCATTTCTGTATTTAGGATAGTTTGTGTAAGGTGGTTTCCTGGAAGTAGAATTACCAGGCCAGAGGGCATGAACAAATTTTTTTGATGAGAGGACCTCAACAGTTGGGCCTTGGAGCTTTTTGCTTCCTTGGATTAATCTTTCCTTTAACATGTCATTTACTGGCTGTACTTAGTGAATAGAGTGTTACGTTTCTTAGAACTTTAGTTGTTGAGATGGAAGGACTTTTAGTCACTGCTTTAAAAAAGGATAATCATCTTTTTTACTCTTGATTAATTTTTCCCCTTTCGGTTGGGGTGCCTAGGTTTGTGCTAGAATCTGAAAAATGGATGGCATATTCTTTTTTTAAAATTTATTTATTTATGGCTGTGTTGGGTCTTCGTTTCTGCGCTAGGGCTTTCTCCAGTTGCGGCAAGCGGGGGCCACTCTTCATCGCGGTGCGCAGGCCTCTCACCGTCGTGGCCTCTCCCGTTGCGGAGCACAGGCTCCAGACGCGCAGGCTCAGTAGCTGTGGCTCACGGGCCTAGTGGCTCCGCGGCATGTGGGATCCTCCCAGACCAGGGCCTGAACTCGTGTCCCCCGCATTGGCAGGCAGATTCTCAACCACTGCGCCACCAGGGAAGCCCCTGGATGGCATATTCTTTTAACTTAGATTGTTTTAAGTTTCCACTCCACATACAAACTTGTGGAGTGGAAATTCATTATTTATGGCAGTGTGAACTTACTGTTTTTTAATTTCCTTCCTCTTTCAATCCCCTCCTCCCATCCTACATAAAAGTAAATATCCATATATTTCTTCCTACTCTTCCCCCAGGCTTTCATTTGTTTTGTTTGGTTTAGGGTGATTGACCAGCATTCACTCCATGTCAAACAGGAGGCAAGTGCTCTTATCTCCCAGCCCCACCTCTCTGTGACCTCCCCCCGGGAGCTCCCTTTCCTCTGTGGCCTTGGGGAAAGGGGGAGGCTTAGATTTGAAGCCATTCCACAGTCTCTCATTTGCCCTGACTACACGTGCTCATCTTCTGACCAGAATAGGAGGCTTTGGAGGCTAGAGTTCTGACCTGTATTCACATGCCTGTTACGTGTTGGGTGGATGTAGTAAAATGTTTGTTAAACGAGCCCAGTGCTGTTATTCTTATGGGTGTTTTTATATGTAATGCAGATGGTTATGATGTTGCCTTCCCTTTCAGTGAAGGAGGAACTTGCAAAGACCCCATGTCTTTAAAAATATTGACTTAATGTACTGTGAAATTGAAAATGCTATATGCAGAATGTGGTATTTCTGAGTTCTCCAAATCTTCCCTTTACTCCTTATAGTTTTAAAACTGTTTTGAGTTGGTTGTACTCCAAGGTAACATTCTCCTGAGCTCTCAGTTCAGGAAAGGTGGTCTGGGGTGGGGGCCAGCATTTAGTAAAGGCAACAATCTAGGTGAAGGGAGAACTTTGTAAAGCAAAGTTACATTTTCCCTAGAAACAATTAATCATATTATTAGACAAACTGCCTCAGCAGCTGGTGAAACAGCAGGAACATGTCAATTTTGCTTCCTTAGTTACAGGGAGTGATAGTGTACTTGACCTTCAGCAGAGCAGGGTCATAGAGAGGGCATCTTTAAACAGCTCTGTCTGGTTTTGGTGAATGGAATCTGCACTGGCAGTTTGAAAGCACATGCCGATGAGTTCCCCCACCAACCCCTGGCTGTTTTGGTTGGACTCTTTGGCCGGGGAAGTTGCTGAGAAAAAATGTAAATAAAGCTGCAGAGAGCCATTGGCATGGTAAGTAAATGCAGTGTTCTGCAGAAAAATAAGACTAATTTTGAAGCCTTTTCTCATTCTCTCTGTTTCTGGAGGCAAGTCTCCTTGTAATGCAGTATATTTCATAGGCAGTTGTTTTTATAGCAGGTGGTAAAAAGCAGTGGATTTAGATGCCTAATACGTATTTGAAGGAAATCAATTTAGCGTCTATTGCTATGCTTAGCACCTAGCAAATTATTTCTTCATGGGAGCTTGTATTTGAGTGTGCTGGGTAGACCCAAGTGGAGCAAGAGCTGTTTGTTTGTGGTTGTTGTTGTTGTTTTCAGTAGGTTAACCTGCCTCTGAACAGAGTATGTGAACCTGTTCTTAAATACCTCTTTGTTTTATATAATTGGGGGTAGTGGTCATTGATTTTGGATCTTTGTTTTTGTGCCAAGAAATTTAGGGCTATAGTTTTATCTTTTTAAACATACTATCAACTTGAAAATTTTCAAACTGGTTAATCAATTCTGATTTAAGTGAGGTGGATTTATTAATATTGAGGTTTGATTCTTCCATTGGCTTTAGTATAACGAAGAGCTGCCCTTGCCACTCAACAGGAGTAATTCTTTAGGAACGTGGACACTGGCAGTATAAGGTTCTGGTCCTTTGTATGAGGTGAGCGGCGAGCACTTTCAAGACCAGCAGCCTCCTCTGGCTTCCTCCCTCTGTGGTACAAGTTGCTGCACAAAGAGCAGTTAACTCTTTGCCCATTGACCCTTCACCACACTTATTATTTGGTGGTCCTTTGAAATAAAAATAAAAGGAGGATGTGGTACATTTCAGTTCAGGCTGGAGGTGTCCCCTGCCTGAAGCCCTTTACCCACTTAGGCAGTTGTTTACATTGTTCATTATTTCACTAGGAATGTTAAGGAGAAGTGGAAGTTCCTGATTGAGATCGGTAACATGTTGAGTCTGCAGGATCTGTTATTTTTTTTTCCCCCACAGGGTGTGAACTTTGTTGCCCTATTAATAACCCATGGGAATGTTGCAGCCAAAAATCAGGATCAGAATAAATTATAGATTTAGAAACTTAATTTTTGCTTATTAGCTGAATGCTTTGGGCATTCTGTTCAACCTAGATGTTCATCCTTTACCAAATGACTGCATGTTAACACAGAAATTTTTCCTAAAAATTATTTCCCCAAAAATGCTGCCAAGGCAATGTCATGTTATGGTGAAATAGAGAAGGTTCTCACTCTAGGTTAAAAAGGTATGTACTTTCCCATCAGCCACATATACTCGTGTGTCAGTGGAGGCAATATGCCTTGGTTTATTTATATGATAAACTGCCAAGGCAGGTGTTGTGCTACCTGCAGGATGTTTAACTAGCAGATAGATACAAGAGTGGAGTAAAACAAAATGAGGTCTAGGCAGAGTCCCAGCATTAGGACTGTAAAATAGACTTCTTCTTTATTCTTGAAGTTAAAAAGTACTCATTCTCTAACCAGTCATTGTGGGCCTGATATGTGCCTGGCCTTAGGAGTAAAAGGAACTGTTCCTTCCTGCCCTCTGAGGTAGACTTGAGCAGGTACTATGAGGGCCCTGTGGAGAGTGCTAAGATACAGGCACTCTGGGAGCCCAAAGCAGGACTTGTGCACCAATCCGGGGGGTCACAGACGGCGGACCAGAGGAGCTGGGCTTTCGTGAACTCTTTAGACAGTAAACATTTGTGTGTTGGTAAAGCATGGTTAACTTTAGAAAGGATGTGAAATGGAAGTGCCGATTTTACCCTTTAAGTGTGAGTCAGACAACATGCCCTGGAAGACCTGTATCCAAATGTACTTTCACACCCTGCTTGCTCATGGTTTAATTGAGTCCATTGGACTAGCTGTTTCCGTGTCAAAGTGCAACTGCTCTGGCCAGGTATAATACACACCTGGGTGTTGCTGGGCATTTACACTTCACTGTGAACTAAATGAGCTTGTCCTTCACAGCTGGAGCAGATTGAAGGGGTAGAAAGTAAGCTAAGGCAGAGGGCCAAGACTTACTTCAGGCACTGAAAAGGTAGGCAAGAAAGGATGGAAAGGAGATGCTTCTACCGGTCAGAAATGCATCTAATATTTTTATGTTGTTGACTTTTTATCATTGTGCTAAATGATATTCAAAAGAATGCTTCAGGAAAAAAAGTAGACTTCCTGCTTTGATGTCTGTTCATAATATTAGGCTCGAAGTTCACACAGCTGCAAGAATTTCTGGGAGATCCCATCAAGACGTCACTTTGCCTTCAAGCCAGATCATATCTAAACTGCCCCTGATGCCAGTAGAACACACCTTCTTTCTAAAGGCCACAGGAGTAGGGGATCCCAAGTATTTTCCCATTTACCTGTCACTTCTGGAGGTAAGCATCCTTCCCTTGAATCCCAGGGATATTTAAGACTGTTCACCCAATCTAAATTTATTACTGAGGGACTTCCCTGGTGGTCCAGTGG
Source organism: Balaenoptera musculus (assembly GCF_009873245.2). Lineage (NCBI taxonomy): Eukaryota > Metazoa > Chordata > Mammalia > Artiodactyla > Balaenopteridae > Balaenoptera > Balaenoptera musculus. Next base: position 100,076,578 of record NC_045795.1, on the reverse strand, counting down.
GTGAGACTCCGCGCTCCCACTGCAGGGGGCCCGGGTTCCGTCCCTGGTTGAGGAACTAGATCCCGCATGCATGCCGCAACTGAGAGTTCACATGCCACAACTAAGAAGTCTGCGTGCCTTGACTAAGACCCGGTGCAGCCTAAATAAATAAATAAATAAATATTTTAAAAATAAATAAATTTATTACTGAGCCCATCGCCAGCATGACCCTTGCCCCCTCTCAGCAAATCTGTGGAGGTCTTTGGGATTCTCATATAAAAGGAATCATAAAATTTGCAAGCGTATTCCTTAACGTGGGGGAACCAGAGTCCAGGGGGTTTAAACCGGAGCTCAGGCAGGGTCTGAAAGCTGGCAAATAGACTTGGCACCCAACCCGCACTTCCTCCCCTGCAGCTGTCCACCCACCGCCGCAGGTGCTGGAAGGCAGGGCCACTTTTGCTTGCTGTGCACACCCAGTGCGCAGCCCCAGGGTGGCACAGGGTCAGTGCTTAACAGGTTCCAGTGAAGCGTGGACAAGGGTCACTTTGGCCTACTGACTTAGAAAGCTTCTCTGAGTCCCTGTGAAATACTTTTTGAATACTATTATTCTTTTAAATAAAGTTTTTATTGTATAACATACATATGTTCACAGTTCATAAGTGTGTAACACAATAAATTATCATAGAGGGAACATTCCCATGTAACCACCACACAGGTTAAGAACAGAATAGAATTTCCTGTCCTCTCCCAATCACTGCCCCCACTCTGCTCCCTAAAAGTGACCTCTGTCTCTTTTTTTTTTTTTAATTTATTTATTTATATTGGCTGCACCGGGTCTTAGTTGCGGCACGTGGGATCTTAGTTGCAGCATGCGTGTGAGACCTAGTTCCCCGACCAGAGATGGAACCCGGGCCCCCTGCATTGGGAGTGCGGAGTCTTACCCACTGGACCACCAGGGAAGTCCCAAAAGTTTTTAATTTTGACAAAGTTCGTTTTATCTTTCGTTTCTTTATTTTGCTTTAAGTGTAATAGCTAAGAACTCATTGCCTAAGGCAAGGTCATGAAGATTAACACCTATGTTTTCTAATTTTTGTGTATAATGTGAGGTATATTTTCTTATAAAAAGAAAATAAGAATTTTCCATTCAAGAAGCATCTCACTAGTACAGTTAATCATGTGTAACAAAGATATTTATACACTGTTTATAACTCAGGCTTTAGAAAAAATTTTCAGAAGTTTGTGATAGTATTAATAGTAACTATGTGCTGAATAGAATTAATACTTAACATATTATTTACTAACCCTCTCATCAATCTCATAAAGTAGTAACAATATGTCTATGTTGAATTTGAGGAAACCAAAGTTTAGAGGGTTTAAGTGACTTTCTCAGGGTGACAGTATGTGTTTCAGAGCCTAGGTCTATCTGATTCCATAGCCTATGGGTACTCAAATATTGTTGATTGCTTTAAAACTTCTAAAAAATAAAGTGAGTCAGAAAGGCAGAATATTATTCTATCAGTTAAGAATTCAAAATATCTGAAATGGGTGGAATTAACTTACAGAGTAATAATAGACTCAACCAGAATTCTAAATGTTCATTACTAAGGAAGGATTTAATGCCTATGCACTGATAAAGTGACTGGCGAGCCTTTTCTTCTGAATTACAAATAAACAGAGCTAAGAAATATATGTACATGGATGCTGGGAGATATATTCTGTAAGATTTGAGCCTCATCACACCCTCTCTATAATGGTTTGTGCCTATTCTGCCTATCTCTTAACCAAGAGAAAACTAATACATACAAAGCATTTTGTAAACTAAAAGTCACTATGAGAATATTGCATTCTGTTGTCCTTTTATGGTGAACTTTTTTTGGTAAAATTAATGCTCATGAAAGAAAAAATTTTTTCAACTACCCCAATAATTAATCATGCTGTGCTATATAAAATTGAGATACAATTCAGTTACCGTAAAATTCACCCTTTTAAAGTGTACAGTTTAGTAGTTTCACAAGGTTGTACAGCCATTACCACTGTCTAATTCTAGAACATTTTCATCATTTCAGAAAGAAACTCCAGGGAATTCCCTGGCTGTCCAGTGGTTAGGACTCCAGGCTTTCACTTTGAGGGCCTGGGTTCGATCCCTGGTCAAGGAACTAAGGTCCCACAAGCCACGCGGTGCGGCCAAAAAAAAAAGAAAGAAACTACATATCTATTAGCAGTTATCTCCCCTTTCCCCCATCCCTTCAATCCCTGGCACCCACTAATCTACCTTCTATCCCTATGGATTGCCTATTCTGGGCATGTTATATAAATGAAATCATACAATATATGGTCTTTTGTGACTGATTTCATCCATGTTGTAGCATGTATCGGTACTTCATTCCTTTTTATTGCCAAATAATATTCCATTGCATAGACATACCACATTTTCTTTATTCATTCATCAGTCTATAGATATTTGATTGTTTTTACTTTGGGGCTATTACAAATAATGCTGATGTGAACATTTCTACACAAGATTTTTGTAGACATATGTTTGTCTTTCTCTTGAGTATATAACTAGGAGTGGAATTGTTGGTTTATATGGCAACGCTGTTTAACCTTTGAGAATTGACCACACTGTTTTCCAAAGGTGCTGTACCATTCTGTATTCCCTCCAGCAGTGTATTAGAGTTCCAGTTTTTCCACATCCTTGCCAACACTTGTTATAGTCTCATCTTTTTGATTGTAGCCATCCTAGTGGGTGTGAAGTGGTATCTCATTGTGGGCTTAAATTGAATTTCCTTAATAACTAATGATGTTGAGCATCTCCTATGCTACTGGTCATTTGTATATCTTCTTGGGAGAAATTTCTATTCAATTCCTTTGCCTCTTCGGTTTTTTTAAAATATTAACTTATAATAGTTCTGTATAGTCTATATGTGCATGTCCATGTATCAGATACTTGATTTGCAAAATTTTTCTCCCATTTTTTAGGGTGTCTTTCCACTTTCTAAATGATGTCCTTTGAAACACAAAACTTTTTAATTTTGATGATGGCCACTTCATCTAATTTTTCTTTTGTTACTTATGCTTTGATATCATATCTAGTAAACCATCACCTAATCCAAGTTCACAAAGAGTTATACCTATATTTTCTTCTAAGAGTTTTATAGTTTTAGTTTACATTTAAATCTTTGATCCATTTTAAGTTAATTTTTTCCCATTTTTTAATTGTAATAAAATACATATAAAATTTACCATTTTAACTTTTTAAGTATACAGGTCAGTGGTATTAAATACACTCATAATGTTGTGCAACTTTAACCACTATCCATCTCCATAACTTTTTTTTTTTATTAATAGTAATCTTTTATTTATTTATTTATTTTTATATTTATTTTTGGCTGTGTTGGGTCTTCATTTCTGTGCGAGGGCTTTCTCTAGTTGCGGCAAGCGGGGGCCACTCTTCATCGCAGTGCGCGGGCCTCTTCACTGTCGCGGCCTCTCTTGTTGCAGAGCACAGGCTCCAGACGCGCAGGCTCAGTAGTTGTGGCTCACGGGCCTAGTTGCTCCGTAGCGTGTAGGATCTTCCCAGACCAGGGCTCGAACCTGTGTCCCCTGCGTTAGCAGGCAGCTTCCCAACCACTGCGCCACCAGGGAAGCCCAGATCTCCATAGCTTTTCATCTTGTAAAACTGAAACTCTATACCCGTTAAACACTAATTCCCATTGCCCGCTTTTCCTAGTACCTAGGAATCACCACTCTACTTTCTATCTCTATGAATTTGACTACTTTCAATACTTCATATAAGTGAAATTATACAATAGTCGTCTTTTTGTGACTGGCTTATTTCACTTAGCATAATGTTCTCAAAGTTCATCTGTGTTGTAGCATGTGCCAGAATTTCCTCATTTTAAAAAGCTGGATAATATTCCATTGAATGCATATACCACATTTTGCTTATCCATTAATCTGTACATGGACACTTGGGTTGCTTCCACCCCTTGAGTATTATGAACAATGCCGCTGTAAATGTGTGTACAAATCTCTCTTTGAGGCACTGCTTTCAACTCTTTTGTGTATATCCCCAGAAGTGGAATTGCTGGATCATATGGTAATTCTAGTTTAATTTTTTAAGGAACCACAATCCTGTTTTTCATAGCATCTGTGCCATTTTATATTCCCACCAGCAGTGCACAAGGGTTCCAATTTCTCTGCATCCTCACCAACGCTTGTTATTTTCTGGGGTGTGTTTTTTTGGTTTTGTTTTTTGCTTTTGTTTGTTTCTTGATAGTAGCCATCCTAATGGGTATGAGATGGTATCTCATAGTTTTGATTTTTATTTCCCCAGTGATTAGTGATGTTGAACAGGCTTTCATGTGCTTATTGGCCATTTGTGTATTTTCTTTGGAGAAATGTCTATTCAAATCTTCTGCCCATTTTTTAGTCAGGTTGAGTTTTTTTTTAATGTTGTTGAGTTTTAGAAGTTCTTTATATAACCCGGAAATTAATGCCTTATCAGATACATGATTTGCAGATGTTTTCTCTCATTCTGTAGGTTGCCTTTTTACTCTGTTGATACTGTCTTTCGATGCGCAAATTTTAAGTTTTTATGAAGTTCAAGTTGTGTGTTTTTTTTCTTTTGTTGCCTGTGCCTTTTGTGTAATATTCATGAAATAATTGCCAAATCCAGTGTGTGATACTTTTCTCCTATGTTTTCTGAGAGTTTTATAGTTTTAGGTCTTAGACTTAGGTCTTTGATCCATTTTGAGTTAATTTTTGTGTATGGTGTGAGGTAAGAGTCCAGCTTCATTCTTTTGCATGTGAATATCCAGTTTTCCTAGTACTGTTTGTTGAAAAAAATGTCTTTTCCCCATTGAATGGTCTTGGCTCCCTTGTCAAAAAATCATAACCTTATATGCAATGATTTATTTCTGGAATCTTTTTTCCTTTGGTCTGTATGTCTGTCTTTATGCCAGTACCACAGTTTTGTGACTATAGCTTTGTAGCACGTCTTGAAATCAGGAAGTGTGAGTCCTCCAGCTTTGTTCTTTATCAAGGTAGTTTTGTCTATTTGGGATCCCTGGAGATTCCATACAAAGTTCAGGATGGATTTTTCTATTTCTGCAAAAAAAAAAAAAAAAAAAAAAAATCATTGAAATTTTGATAGGAATTGCATTGAACCTATAAATCACTTTGGAAAATATTGACATCCTAGCAATATTAAGTCTTCCAATCCCATGAACATGAAAAAGGTTTCCATTTATTCTTTAATTCCTCTTAGCAATGTTTTGTAGTTTTTAAGGTACAAATCTTTTACCTTTTACTTCTTTTCCAATTTGGATGCCTTTTCTTTCTTCTGCTTGCCTAATTCCTCTGGCTAGAACTTCTAGTACAATGTTGAGTAGAGGTGGTGAAAGCAGGCATCCTTGCTTTTGTTCCTTATCTTAGAGGAAAAGCTTTCCGTCTTTCACCATTGACTATGATGTTTACTGTGGGTTTTTCATACATGGCTTTTATTATGTTGAGATAGTCTCCTATCCTAATTCCTTGAGTGTTTTATCATGAAAGGGTGATAAATTTTGTCAGATGCCTTTTCTCCTTCTATTGAGATGATATTGTGGGGTTTTTTCCTTCATTCTGTTAATGCAGTGTATTACAGTGGTAGATTTTTATGTGTTGATTCATCCTTGCATTTCAGGAATAAGTCCCACTTGGTCATGGAGTATAGTCTTTTTAATATGCTGCTGATACAAGTTTGCTAGTATTTTGCTGAGGATTCTTGTATCAGAGTTCATGAGGGATATTGGTCTGTAGTTTTCTTGTAGTGTGTTTGCCTGGCTTTGGTATCAGGGTAATGCTGGCCTCAAATGAGTTTGGAAGTGTTCCTTACTCTTCAGTATTTTGGCATACTTTGAGAATGCTTCTTTAAACGTTTGGAAGAAATGACCAGTGAAGCCTTCGGGTCCAGGGGTTTTCTTTATGGGAAGATTTTTTTTTTAATTATTGATTCAGTCTCCTTAGTAGTTATAGGTCTCTTCATGTTTTCTATTTCTTCATGATTTACTCATGGTATGTTTTGTTTCTAGGAGTTTGTTCATTTTGTCTAGGTTATCCAATTTGTTGGCATACAATTAATCATTCTTATAATGTTTTATATTTCTGTAGAATTGTTAATAATGTCCTCACTTTGATTTCTGATTTCAGTAATTTGGGTCTTCTCTTTTTTTTCCTTAGTCTATCTAGCTAAAGATTTGTCAATTTTGTTGATCTTTTCAAAGAATCAATTTTTAGTTTCATTGATTTTCTGTTTTCCATATTTCTTTTTTCTCTTCTATAATCTTTATTATATCCTTTCTCCTGCCAGCTTTGGATTCAGTTTGTTCTTTTTTTATTCTAGTTGTAAAAGTTAGGTTGCTCATTTGAGATCTTTTTTTTTTTTTTTTAATGTAAGTACTTATAGCTCATAAATTTCCCACTTAACACCACTTTTGCAATGTCCCCTAAGTTTTGGTATGTTGTGTTTTCGTTTCCATTCATCTCTAAGTTTTTTATAATTACCCTCGTGATTTCCTCTTTGATCCATTGGCTGTTTAAGAATGTGTTGTTTAATTTCCACAGATTTGCGATTTTTGCAGTTTCCTTCTGTTGGTGATTTCTAACTTCATCCTGTTATGGTCGGAGAAGACACTTTGTATGATATCTGTCTTTTAAAATTTGTTGAGATTTAATTTGTGGCTGAACTTATGGCCTGTCCTGGAGAGTGTTCCATGTGTACTTGAGAAAAATGTGTCTTTGTTGTTTCTGAGTAGAGTGCTCTGTATAGTGTGTTCAATCTATAGAGTTAGTTTTTATTGTGTTAAGTCTTCTATTTCCTCATATATCTTCTATCTAGTGGTTCTGTCCATTACTGAGACTGGGCTGTTGAAGTCTCCAATTATTATTGCAGAACTGTCCATTTCTTCCTTAAGTTCTATCAGTTTGGGCTTCACATATTTTTCTGGTTATTAGGTGTGTAAATGTTTGTGATTGTTGTATCTTCTTGCTGTGTTGATCCTCTTATTAGTATCCTTCTTTGTGTCTTACAACCTTTTAAAATTTAAAGTCTATTTTGTTTGATTTTAGTACAGCTACCTCTGCTGTCTTCTGGTTTCTATTCGCATGGACTTTTTCCTTTCATTTTCAGTCTATTTGTATCTTTGGTTCTAAAGTGAGTCTCTTATAGGCAGCATACAGTTGGAACAGAGTTTCTCTATAATATTCTGCCGTTATCTCTTTATTAGAGAGTTTAATCCATTTGCATTTAAATATTTACTGATGAGGAGGGACTTCTGTCATTTTGCTCTTCATTTTATATATGCCTTACAGCTTTTTCTATCCTTCATTTCCTGCATTCCTGTCTTCTTTTATGTTTAGTTGATTTTTTTGGTATTGAAATGTTTAAATCATTTCTCATTTTTTTTGTATATATTCTATAGCTATTTTCTTCATGGTTACCATGGGGATTACATATAACATCCTAAAGTTACAGATTCACTCTAGTTTGAATTTATACCAACTTAACTTCAATCACATAGAAAAACATTCTTGCTTTACAACTCTGTCCCCACCCCTTTCAGTTGTTGTTGTCACAGATTACATCTTTATACATTGTGTGCCCAAAAACATAAGCTAATAATTCTTTTAAATACATTAGTCTCCTATGTAGAAAACAAGAGTTAAAGTCACAACAATACTAGCTCTTACTTACACTGATAATTGAGGGGTTTTTTTTTTCTTTAAATGTATTTGTAGAAAATAAAAAGTATAGTTGTAAACCATCACTACAATAATACTAGCTTTTATAATTGCCCATGTATTTACCTGTATTGAAATCTTTATTTCTCCAATGTCCTAGTGTTTTTTCCTTTCACCTTGCAGGACTCCCTTGAGCATTTCTAGCAGGGCAAGGCTAGTGATCACAAATTCCCTTACCTTTTGTTTATCTGGGAATGTCTTGGTTTCTCCCTCAGTTTTAAAAATATTTATTTATTTATCTATTTATTTTAATTGAGGTATAGTTGATTTACAATGTTGTGTTTCTGGCATACAGCAGAGTGATTCAGTTTTTTATATATATATTCTTTTTCATATTCTTTTCCATTATGGTTTATTACAGGATATTGAATATAGTTCCCTGTGCTATACAAAAGGACCTTGTTGTTTATCTATTTTATATATGTAAATATATGTGGTATATATATGTGTGTGCGTGGGTGTGTGTATAGTTTGCGATAAAAGAAATTTTCACGTACTGAGATAACAGGGAGGTCATTCTGGCTTATGCATGAGTTAACTCGAATTTTATGCTAACTAAAATAGCCTGTTTGTGGCCTATCAAACATACATTGTACATCTGCTTTAATTATTAAAGAAAAGGGCACACTGACCAGAAGTAAAGAATGTCCATGTTAAAAATAAAGATTCCTCTCTTCCTGAGGCGCCAATGCTGGGCCTTCTTTGATGATAAAACTCCCTTCCCAGGTGCCAAGGCCATGCTGACTTACTGATCTCTGATCTTTGTGGGGTTTTTTGTTTTTAAACCTTGAAGAAATGTAATGTTCTTTGTTCTGACAAGATATAAAACTGTGCTGGAAACCATGCTTCTCCAGAGGAGCTTCTCAGAGTAATCTGGGAAGCTGGCTTCTGGGCTTGTCCTTAGTTTGGCTCAAATAAAACTCTTCTTACTGTAGATTCTTTATTGATTATTTTCATTGACACTTGTATCTGCTAACCCCAAACTCCTAATTTATCCCCTTCCCCTTTGGTAACCATAAGTCTGTCTTCTATGTCTGTGAGTCTGCTTCTGTTTTGTAAATAAGTTCATTTGTATCATTTTTTTTAAAGATTCCACATATAAGTGATATCATATGCTATTTCTCTTTCTCTTTCTCACTTACTTCACTTAGTATGATAATCTCTAGGTCCATCCATGTTGCTGCAAATGGCATTATTTCATTCTTTTTTATGGCTGAGTTGTATTCCACTATATATATATACTGCATCTTCTTTATCCATTCATCTGTCGATGTACATTTAGGTTGCTTCCATGTCTTGGCTATTGTAAATAGTGTTGATGTGAACATTGGGGTGATGTTTCTTTTCGAATTAGAGTTTTCACCAGATACATGCCTAGCAGTGTGGTTGCTGGATCATATGGCAACTCTTTATTTTAGTTTTTTAACAAACCTCCGTGCTGTTTTCCACAGTAGCTGCACCAATTTACATTCCCACCAACAGTGTAGGAGGGTTCTCTTTTCTCCACACCCTCTCCAGCATTTATTATTTGTAGACCTTTTTTTAAAATTTTATTTATTTTTATTTTTGGTTGCGTCGGGTCTTTGTTGCTGCCCAGGGACTTTCTCTAGTTGCGGCGAGCGGGGGCTACTCTTCATTGCGGTGCGCAGGCTTCTCATTGCAGTGGCTTCTCTTGTGGAGCACGGGCTCTAGGCACGTGGGCTCAGCAGTTGTGGCTTGCAGACTCTAGAGCACAGGCTCAGTAGTTGTGGCGCACAGGCTTAGTTGCTCTGAGGCATGTGGGATCTTCCCGGACCAGGCCTCGAACCCCTGTCCCCTGCATTGGCAGGCAGATTCTTAACCAGTGTGCCACCAGGGAAGCCCTATTTATAGACTTTTTAATGATGACCATTCTGACTAGTGTGAGGTGATACCTCATTATAGTTTTGATTTGCATTTCTCTAATAATTAGCGATGTTGAGCATCTTTTCATGTGCCTATTGGCCAACTGTATGGTCTTCTTTGGAGAAATATCTGTTTAGGTCTTCTGCCCATTTTTTGATTGGGTTGTTTGCCTTTTACTGTTATTGAGTTGTATGAGCTGTTTGTATATTTTGGAAATTAAGCCCTTGTCAGTCACATCATTTGCAAGTATTTTCTCCCAGTCCACAGGTTGTCTTTTTGTTTTGTTTATGGTATACTTTGCCGTGCAAAAGCTTATAAGTTTTATTTTTGTTTCTATTTCTGTTGTCTTGGGAGACTGACCTAAGAAAACATTGCTACGATTTATGTCAGAGAATGTTTTGCCTATGTTCTTTTCTAGGAGTTTTATGGTGTCATGTCTTATATATGTCTTTAAGCCATTTTGAGTTTATTTTTGTGTAGGGTGTGAGGGAGTGTTCTAACTTTGTTGAGTTACATGCGGCTGCCCAGCTTTCCCAACACCACTTGGTGAAGAGTCTTTTCTTCATTGTGTATTCTTGCCTCCTTTGTCGAAGATTAATTGGCCGTAGGTGTGTGGGTTTATTTCTGGTTGATCCATATGTCTGTATTTGTGCCAGTATCATGAGATTTTGATTACTGTAGCTTTGTAGTATTGGCTGAAATCTGGGAGGGTTATGCTTCCAGCTTTATTCTTTTTTCCTCAGGATTGCTTTGGCAGTTCTGGGTCTTTTATGGTTCCATAAAAATTATAGGAGTATTTGTTCTAGTTCTGTGAAAAATGTCATGGGTAATTTGATAAGGATTGCAGTAAATCTGTAGATTGCTTTGGGTAGTGTGGCCATTTTAACAATATTAATTCTTCCAATCCGAGAACATGGGATATCTTTCCATTTCTTTGTATTATCTTCGAATTCCTTTATCAGTGTTTTATAGTTCTCAGCATGTAAGTCTTTCACCTCCTTGGTCAGGTTTATTCCTAAGTACTTTACTTTTTAATGCGATTTTGAAAGGTTTTTGTTTTTGTTTTTTTTACTTTCCCTTTCTAATATTTCATTGCTAGTGTAAAGAAATGCAACTGATTTATGTATGTTAACCTTGTATCCTGCTACCTTGCTGAATCCACTTATCACTTCTAGTAGTTTTTTTTTTTTTCTTCTAGTAGTTTTTATGTGGAGTCTTGAGGGTCTTCTGTATCTTAGTATCATGTCATCTGCATATAATGACAATTTTACGTCTTCCTTCCAATTTGGATACCTTTTATTTCTTTTTCTTGTCTGATTGTTGTGGCTAGGACTTCCAAAACTTGTTGAATAGAGGTGGTAAGAGTGGGCATCCTTGCCTTGTTCCAGATTTTAGCAGGAAGGCTTTCAGCTTTTCACCATTGAGTATTATGTCGGCTGTGGGTTTGTCATAAGTAGCTTTTATTATGTTGAGGTATGTTCCCTCTATACCTACGTTGGCAAGAGTTTTTATTATGAATGGATGTTGAATTTTTCAAATGCTTTTTCTGCATCTATTGAGATGATCGTGTGGTTTTGTCTTTTCTTTTGTTGATGTGGTGTATCACATTGATTCATTTGTGTATGTTGAACCATTCTTGTGACCCTGGGATGAATCCAACTTGGTTGTGGTGTATGATCTTTTTTTATGTATTGTTGGATTCAGTTGCTAATATTTTGTTGAGAATTTTTGCATCTGTATTCATCAAAGATATTGGCCTGTAATTTTCTTTTTTGGTGGTGTCTTTGTCTGGTTTTGACATCAGGGTGAGGTGGCTTTCTAGAACGACTTTGGGAGTGCTCCCTCCTCTTCACTCTTTTGGAAGAGTTTGAGAAGGATTGGTGTTAGTTCTTTTAATGTTTTGTAGAATTCTCCAGTGAAGCCATCTGGTCTCGGACTTTTGTTTGCAGAGAGTTTTTTAAATTACGGATTCTATTTCACGTCTAGTAATCAGTCTGTTCAAATTATTTCTTCTCGATTCAGTTTTGGTGGGCTGTATGTTTCTAGAAACTTGTCCATTTCTTCTAGGTTGTCCAATTTGTTGACATATAATTGTATTTCTTTATGGTTTTTTTGTATTTCTGTGGTATCAGTTGTTACTTGTCCTCTTTCATTTATTTTGTTTATTGGGTCCTCTCTCTTTTCTTTATGGTGAGCCTGGCTAGAGGTTTGTAGATTTTGTTTACCCTTTCAAAAACCCAGCTCTTGGTTTGATTGTTCTTTTTCTGTTGTTTTTTTAAATCTCTATTTATTTCCTCTCTGGTCTTTATTATTTTGTTCCTTCTGCTGACTTAAGGTTTTGTTTGTTCTCCTTTTTCTAATTCTTTTAGATGGCAGGTTAGGATGCTTATTTGAGATTTTTCTTGTTTTTTGAGGAAAGCCTGTATTGCTTTGAACTTCCCTCTAAAGAGTTTTTGCTGCATCCCATAGATTTTGTATGGTTGTATTTTCATTGTCATTTATTTCAAGGTATGTTCTGATTTCATCGTTGACCTATTGATTTTTTAGTAGCATGTTGTTTAGTCTCCATGTAATCGTTTTTTTTTCTCATTTCTCTTTCTGTGGTTGATTTCTAGTTTCATGCTGCCATTGTGGTCAGAAAAGATGCTTGAAATGATTTCTGTCCTCTTAAATTTGTTGAGACTTGTTTTGTGTCCTAGTATGTGGTCTATCCTAGAGAAAGTTCCATGTGCACTTGAAAAGGATATGTATTCTGGGTTTTTTTGATGTAATGTCCTGAAAGTATCAACTAAGTCTAACTGTTCTATTGTGTCATTTAGGATCTCTGTTGCCTTATTGATTTTCTGTCTGGACGATCTGTCCATTGATGTCAGTGAGGTGTTAAATTTTCCTACTATTACTGTGTTCTCATCAGTGTCTCCGTTTATATCTGTTAGTATTTGTTTTATGTATATAGGTGCTCCTATATTGGGTGCCTTTGTTAATGAGTGTAATAGCCTCTTCTTATATTGATCCTTTTATCATTATATAGTGTCCTTCTTTGTCTTTCTTTATGGATTTTGTTTTAAAGTCTGTTTTGTCTCGTATGAGTATTGCTGCCCCTGCTTTCTTCTCATTTCCGTTTGCACGAAATATCTTTTTCCATCCCTTCACTTTCAATCTATGTGTGTTCTTCGCTCTAAAGGGTTCCTTGTAGGCAGCATACTGTAGGCTCTTATTTTATTATCCAGTCTACCACTCTATGTCATTTGATGGGGGCATATAATCCATTGACATTTAAGGTAATTATTCTTTTTTTAAATGATTATTTATTTATTTATTTATTTATGGCTGTGTTGGGTCTTAATTTCTGTGCGAGGGCTTTCTCCAGTTTCGGCAAGCGGGGGCCACTCTTCATCGTGGTGCGCGGGCCTCTCACTATCGCGGCCTCTCTTGTTGCGGAGCACAGGCTCCAGACGCACAGGCTCAGTAATTGTGGCTCATGGGCTTAGCTGCTCCATGGCACGTGGGATCTTCCCAGACCAGGGCTTGAACCCATGTCCCCTGCACTGGCAGGCAGATTCTCAACCACTGCGCCACGAGGGAAGCCCTGGTAATTATTAATAGATATATATTTATTGCCATTGTAAATGTTTTCCAGTTGATTTTATATTTTTTCTTTGTTCCTTTTTTTTGTTTTTCCTTTTGTGGTTTGATGGTTTTCTTTTATATTATGCTTGTGTTTTCTTCTTTTTGGTTTTTGTGAATAATGTTTTTGATTTGTGGTTTACCTGTTTTTCAGGTATGCTAACCTGTTACTGTATCTACTTGCTTTAGGACTGGTTGTCATATAGACTCCAAATACATTCTTAAAAAAACAAAAAAATCTACAATTTCTTACTCCCTTCCCCACACTTTATGATTTTTATGTCCTCTTTTATATCTTCATGTTTATGCTTTTGCTGTTCATTGTAGTTATCACTTTCACCGAAAAAAATTTTTTTTTAATTTTTTAATCTGCGTACTGGCTTATTTAAGTGATCTATTTTCCAATTAAGTTTTTTTAAAAGTAAGTTATTTATTTATTATTTATTTATTTTTGGCTGTGTTGGGTCTTCATTGCTGTAGATGGGCTTTCTCTAGTTGCAGCAAGTGGGGGGTACTCTTTGTTGCGGTGCGTGGGCTTATTGCAGTGGCTTCTCTTGTTAAGGAGCATGGGCTCTAGGCACGTGGGCTTTGGTAGTTGTGGCATGCGGACTCCAGAGCACAGGCTCAGTAGTGTTGGCACACGGGCTTAGTTGCTCTGCGGCATATGGAGTCTTCCTGGACCAGGCTCGAACCCCTGTTCCCTGCATTGGCAAGCGGATTCTTAACCACTGCGCCACCAGGGAAGGCCCCAATTGTGGTTTTTTTTTCTTTCCTATAGATTCTTGCTGCTGCTGCTTTTTTTTGCTTTTTTCTTATTTAGAGAAGATTTTTTTAATATTTCTTTTAGGTTAAAAGTTTAGTATTGCCATATTCTTTTAGTTTTTGCTTGTCTGAGAAATTCTTTGACTCTCCTTCTATTCTAATGATAATCTTGCTGTGTAGAGTATCCTAGGTTGCAGGTTTTTCCCTTTTAGGACTTAGAATTTATCTTGCCACTCCCTTCTGGCCCTGTAGCATTTCTGTAGAGAAATCAGCAGATAGCCTTATGGGGGGGTTCCCTTATAAAATTAACTCTGTTTTTCTCTTGCTGCCTTTAGAATCCTCTCTTTGTCTTTAACTTTTGCCATTTTAATTATAAACTCCCTCACTTTTTTTTTTTTAATAGATTGAGAAACTGATTGGACATTGAATGCAAACTAAGACCACTTGACTGTTACTGAAATGAATAGCCCAGTTTGCTTTTTTTTTTTTAAAGAAATTCACGTTCTTTTATTTATTTATTTATTTATTTATGACTGTGTTGAGTCTTCGTTTCTGTGCGAGGGCTTTCTCTAGTTGCGGCAAGTGGGGACCACTCTTCATCGCGGTGCACGGGCCTCTCACCATCGCGGCCTCTCTTGTTGCGGAGCACAGGCTCCAGACGTGCAGGCTCAGTAATTGTGGCTCACGGGCCCAGTTGCTCCGTGGCATGTGGGATCTTCCCAGACCAGGGCTCGAACCCGTGTCCCCTGCATTGGCAGGCAGATTCTCAACCACTGCGCCACCAGGGAAGCCCAACTCCCTCACTTTTGAAGGACAGTTTCGCCAGGCATAGTATTTTGGGTTGACAGGTTTCTTTTCTTTGAGCACTTTGACTGTATTGGCCAACTGCCTTCTGGCCTCCAAAGTTTCTCATGAGAAATCTAATTGCAGGTCCTTCGTATGTGATAATTTGCTTCTCTCTTACTGTTTTCAAGATGTTCTCTTCTTGTCTTTTGAAAGTTTGATTATAATGTCTTGATTTCGGTCTCTTTGAGTTCCTATTACTTGGAGTTTGGTGAGCTTGGATGTTTATGTTCATGTCTTTGATCAAATTTGGGAAGTTTTCAGACATTATTTCTTCAAATATTCTTTGCTCACTCCCCTTTTTGTCCTCCAGGCTCCCACAATGCTATGTTGGTCTACTTTTGGTATCCTGTAGGCCTCATAGGCACTGGTCAGTTTTCTTCAATCTTTTTTCTTTCTGTTCCTCAGACTCACTAATTTCTATCACGGTAACTGATTCATCTGCTTGTTCAAATCTTCCTTTGAATCCTTTCAGTGAATTTTTCATTTCAGTTATTGTAGTTTTCAGCTCCAAAAAATTTTTTTTGGTTTCTTTCTAGGTTTTCTATCTGTTTATTGGCATTTCCATTTTGTTCATACATCGTCTTCTGAGTTTTCCAGAAGTCTTCCTTTAGTTCAATCTTTGTCTAATACATTTGACATGAGATCTTTTTCAGGGATAACTTATGTTGATTTTTTTTTTTCCTTTGAATGGATCATAATTTTTTGTTTCTTTGTATGCCATGTGGTTTTGTTGTTGTTGTTGAAACAACATTTGAATCTGGACATTTAAATCTAATAATGTGGTAACTCTGGAAGTCAGATTCTCTCCTTTTCCAAATATTTACTGTTTTTTGTTACTTTGTTGTTTTTGTTGTAAGCTGTTTCTCTTCCAAGGAGCATCCTGACATGTAAACTTAAGGTCTTTTCTAGGGTCTTTTCTAAACCTGTGCCTTTCTCTGAGCATGTGTATTTACTTTCTAACTGTCCCTGTATATGCAGTTAGTTTTGAATGTCCTTGTCTTTAATGTCTGGTTCCCAATAGAGGATAAAGAGAAAAATGGGGAGGCGGGGGAAGCAATCCAGTCTTTTAAGTCCCCTGGAAATCACTTCAGCAGAAACGGAGGGGCTTGCAACAGGAGGAGGAAGTACAAAGACCATGGGTACCCCTTCTTTGTCTGCACCTCTGGGATCAGAGGAAGCAATCAGTGATTGGAGCACAGATCCCCAGTATTTGGAGGACAAGGGCCCTTTTTGCCCGCCCTGGCTCCCACAAGCTGTGTGCAAGCTGCTTCTGGAACAGGTGCACAGCTGCCTGTTATAGGGTAGAGGTGGGGAATGGGTAGCTGCTGCTACTGTGCTAGGAACTGGAGTTGACCAAAATTAACTGCAGTTTATGGTCCAAGGCTTCCCCTGGAAATTGCAAGCCTCCAGTAGACTCCTGAGTTTCAAAATAGTTACATCAGACAGATTCCACCAGTGCAGTTGTGGTCTAGGTAGGGAAAGAGATTCCTGGTGTTTCCTACTCCACCATCTTCCCAGAATTCTCTCTCTTGAGTTAATTGTTTTCCATATAGTAGGAGGGAGGGGTCCAGTTTCTTTCTTCTATGTTGTGTCCAGTTGTTCCATCACCATTTGTTGAAAATACTCTTCTTTCCCAATTGAATTGCCATGCCACTTTTGTCAAAAGTCATCTGACCACATATGGGAGGGTTTATTTCTGGGCTCTTTGTTCTGTTTTGTTGGTCATTGTGTCTGTTTTTATGCCATTGCCAACAGTTTTGATTACTGTAGCTTTATAATAAGTTTTGAAGCCAGGAAGTGTGAGTCCTCCAACTTTGTTCTTTTTCAGGATTGTTTGGCTATTCTGGGTCCCTTGCATTTCCATGAATTTTAGGATGAGCTTGTCAATTTATGCAATGTAGGCAGCTAGAATTTTGATAGCAACTATATTAAATCTGTTGATCAATTTGTGTAGTATTGTCATCTTAACAATATTAAATCTTCTGATCCATGAACACAGATGTCATCTAGGTCTTCTTTAATTTCTTTCAACAATGTTTTGTAGTTTTCAGTATACAAATACTACACTTTTGTTAAATTTATTCCTAAGTATTTTCTTGTGTTTGATGCTATGGTCAGTGGGATTGTTTCTTTAATTTTATTTTCTGATTGCTCTTTGCTAACTTATAGAAAGATAACTTATTTTTATATGTTGATCTTGTATTCTGCAACCTTGAAACTCATTTACTAGCGCTAATAGTTTTTCTGTGGTTTCTTTCGGATTTTCTGTGTACAAGATCATATCATCTGCAAGTAGAGATAGTTTTCCTTCTTTCCAAATCTGGCTGCTTTTGTTTATTTTTCTTTCCTAATTGCCCTGTCTAGAACTTCCAGTACAGTATCAAGTAGACATGGTGAAAGCAGACATCTTTGTCTTGTTCCTGATCTTAGGAGAAAGCTTTCAGTCTTCTATCACTAAGTATTATGTTAGCTGTATTTTATAGATACTCATTATCAGATTGATAGAATATCAGTACTCTATTCTTTTTTTTAAAATTTATTTATTTTATTTTTGGTTGCATTGGGTCTTTGCTGCTGCAAGCAGGCTTTCTCTAGTTGCGGTGAGCGGGGGCTACCCTTCGTTGCCGTGCACAGGCTTCTCATTTCAGTGGCTTCTCTTGTTGCAGAGCACGGGCTCTAGGCTCTAGGTAGCTGTGGTGCACAGGCTCAGTAATTGTGGTGCACGGGCTTAGTTGCTCCTCAGCATGTGGGATCTTCCCAGACCAGGGCTCAAACCCGTGTCCCCTGCATTGGCAGGTGGATTCTTAACCACTGTGCCACCAGGTAAGCCCAGTACTTCTGTTCTTATTTTGTTGAGTGTTTTTATCATGAAAGAGTGTTGAATTTTGTCAAATGCTTCCTCTGTACGTTGAGATGATCATTTGGCTTTTGTCCTCTGTTTTTGGGTGTGTTACATTGTTTGATTCATATGCTGAGCCAACCTTGCATTCCTGGGATAAATCCCACTTAGTCATAGTGTATGATTCTTTATATGCTTCTGGATTCATTTTGCTAGGGTTTTGTTGCAGATTGTTGCATCTATATTCATAAGGAATATTGATCTGTAGTTTTCTTGTGGTGTCTGTCTGGTTTTGGTATCAGGTAATACCAACCTCATAGAATGAATTGGGAAGTGTTGCTTCCTCCTCCTCCTCTTCTCCTTCTTTTTCCTTTTTTTGTTTTTTGTTTTTTTGTTTTTTTGAAGTTTGAAAAGCATTGGTTCATGATATACTTTTATTCAAGGAAAAATAATATCTGCTCACTTCAGGTGCCCAAGTGACCATTCAGAACCTTGAAACTTGACTTTAGTGAGTATTGACCTTGTGTTATTGATGAGCTTTTTCTGATTTTATCACAGTGAGGATGGGAGGTTGCCAGACTCTTTCACAAGTATTAATCCCAGTAGTTTCGAGTGTAATTCTGGTTGTTTGTCATCTTCAACAGTATTGTGAGAGCCTGTCTTCTGGAAACTGTCATCTTAAAGGAGTGCTTTATAGCTGGCTTTAGAGACAGTGAAAAAAATTCAAAGATGATCTCTAAGAAGTTATTTTGGTAGCTTTTTATTTTATTGATGCTGTGCAGAGCAGACCTGAAAATACCTTTCATTTTTTCTTGCATTTTCAACATTAGAAACAGCTATTTTAGCTGTTTCTCAGGATCATTCTGTGGAAATATCTCATTGATTTCCTTTGTCATCGAAAACTATACAATTTTATCACTCAAAGCCACAGTGAAAGCAAGAGGCATGGTCCTCAAACCACCACTGGGCATCTTTCTGAGCCCCCTTGTGATCCAGCCCGCTTCTCACCCACAGGTACCACGTACACAGACTTCTCGGCCGGAATCTCCAGGGATGACCAGCCCCTCCCCGCGCATCCAGATAATCTCCACTGATTCTGCGGTAGCCTCACCTCAGCGCATTCAGGTACCTGCACTAGTCCCACTTGATTCCAGCCACCTGCCTGAGGGCAGACCTACCTTCCCTGAATCGTTTCCGAAAACAAACCTGCCTAAGGGTTTCACTAAGGAGCTGTGCTTCTTAGGCATCAAGTATAGTACAATCTCATTTATTTTTTAAAAGATAAAAGAAGAAAGATTTTACATTTACTAAGCTGACTTACTTTTAATCTAAAAGTCTGAACTGTCACTTCAAACTATTGGAATGAAGTACCATTTATTACTTATGTGCTTCAAAATTGAGAGGTAGTGTGTCTTAGTAGTTAAGAGTATGGACCTCCACTTGAAGTCAAATCCAATGCCCCATTTTATAGCTTTTCTAATGTCTCACTTTTTTCATTTAGAAAATGTACATAATAGTAGTACTTACCTCATAAGGTTATTAGAAAGAATCAGTGAATATTGCTTGTAAAATGCTTGAAACGGTGCTTGGCACATAATAACATTTGGTATGTACTAATTATCTATAATAACTATTATTGCCAGTATTGTTGTTATTGTTAACTAATTGATGATATTCACTTACGGGAAGTTTAGTCTTCCCAGGGCTCTGAACCTGCCTCTTTCCCACTGAACAAAGAGAAGGTACATGTATCGAAATCATGATCAACAAGCAAAAAGAAGGGAAAATTATCGATGACACACATACATTAAAGAATCATAGTTATCTCAAAAGGCTGAATCAAAAGGCCAAACCAAAGCACATGAACAGAAATGAACGGCAGAAAAAACGCTAGTTGTGTAACGTAAGTTTGAGAGAATAGCAGGTGGACAGGTATTTGAGTGAATAAGTAAAGGATTGCTTTCATTTACAGTTTCTTTATTTTAAAAATCAGTATAAGTGAGTAGTATGCTGTAATAACTAGATGACTTCCATAGTGTTCACCCATTCTTAAAAGTGATTTTATGGATTACTATAAACTAAGCATAGAAGAGTTCTAATAAGTAAAGTGAAATGAGTTGTTAAAAATTATATTTCCATCATGTCTGTATTACATATTATTTTATCATAAATACCAAAGTTCATATACTTATTTTCTTAACGTCACACCAAGTAGGAAGCACATATCTGAGTGTCTAGAAATTCAGAAGGAATTGGTCCAACGTTAATGAGATTTTACTATTCCTCAGAATTAGAAACTTGATACAGCTAAGTTATTTTTTTCTCTTTTGCTTTGTTCTTATTTGCTGATTGTGACTTGAAAATGAGTCCTTTATAGTTTTATGTAGCAGGTGTTAGGATCCTGCCTACATAACTCTCCCAACTCTAACTAACTAGGAACTAACTTTGTACATTTAACCATGGATGTTATATTATGGTTTCACAACCACCTGAGGGCAGATGAGAACATAGAAAGTTCTTCTAGAAAACTCCGTTGGTAGCTAGTTTGTGTTTTAAGAGAGGGTATACAGCCCTCTGTATTGGTATAAGAAGGATCTTTCTGTTTTCCTGAGGGGTATTCAGGCATCCCATTCTGTACAGTGGGGCTGTTCCCATGCCCTGGTGCTTGGCCCATGGTTCCACCACTGTCCTGGCTAGAATGCAGTAAGATTCTTGAGCAGCAGTCTTGTAGAATAGATCTTTGGTGTTGAGCTTTCAGTTTCTCTAGGGAAGATAACCCATTAGCGTGAGTTTTATGTAAAGTTAGTATAGTTGAAAATCTTTTCATTGTGCGCTGTCAATAAAATTAGCCATACCTCGGGACTTCCCTGGCGGTCCAATGGTTAAGACTCCGTGCTTCCACTGCAGCGGACACGAGTTCGATCCTTGGTTGGGGAACTAAGATCCTGCATGCTGTGCTGTGGGGCAAAAAAAAAAAAAAGGGACCTACCTCGGTGCAACAGAGCTGACTGTTTTTCAAGGTTTGGTTTTTTAAAGGAAGGTTATTGGTCATAGGTTGGTTTCTGGGTTCTTGATGTTGGTGCTGATGGCTTTGATGAAGTTTTCATTTCTAGCCCTGACTTCAGTGATGGATCTCTGATCCCCTGAGGTGTGGGGAAAGAATACATTTTCTGATATTTTAATGAATAACAGTGCTCTGAACCCAAATAGTGGCTTGTGTGATAAGGTTGGGAGGGAAAGATTATTCAATAAGGGTGGCAAGCTATGCAACGTTTAGGAGCTTTGGCTCTGAATGGAACAGATTTTAGGGTCAAATCTTGTTTCCGCTCAGCACTGTGACCCTGGGAAACGTTTCTATAACATCTATAATTGTAAAGTGACAGCAGTAATAGTACCTGTTTTATAGGATTGTAAAAGGATTAAGAGATACTGCCTATAAAGTTGTAGGAAGTAGACGTCAATAAATGTTAGCATCTGTGTTATAATTTTTTAATGTTTTATTTTCATATAAGTTCAAACTTAAGGAAAATAATACATATAAATCCTGTGTCCCCTTTACACGGATTTGCCACTTGTTTGCTGTAACATTCTGAATGTATGTATAATGTGTTTTTTCTGAATCATTTGAGAATAAAGTGGAGACATCATGCCTCTTTGCCCTGGATACTTCAGCATGTATTTTCTCTTACATAATTACAATACAGTTATCAAAATCAGTAAATTTAATATTGAAACATGCCATTATCTATTCCATAGTCCATATTCTAAAATTTCATCAGTTTTCCCAATTAAGTCCTTTATAACTATTTTTTCCCATTCCAGGATTTATTTTTATTGTTTTTAATAATGATAGCAAAAATCAAGGTGTCAGTCAACACAAGCCCTACATATCTAGTTGTGCAGACCAACAGAGGGCTGATCTGATGATGGACTTGTGTTCATCAGTATCATGTCATCCTAATGGCTGCAAAAGGGCTTTGGGGCCAAGTGCGAAGGGTGGTGGTCATCAGAGCAGGGAAGGTAGCCTTGTGACTGGGGTTGAGAGCTGTTGTTTTTTGGGGTACAGAGGTCTAGGGCAGAAACTGTGGGAGGAAGGAGATGGAGATAAGAAAAGCTGTAGAACACCTGCGTGTCTGAAAATAAGGCTTAATCGGAGCCATGCCATCACAAAATCTAGCTTCTCAGTAAATTTCATGGGTTTTCATCATATGTAGTCTTTTTAGGCCAGTGGTTTTCAAACTGTGTTCTTTACTGTTTCCCAGATTACACAAACATTACGTTCAAATTTCATTTTTTAGTCCAGCTTTCAAAGCAATTAAAGTAGATTAAAAGAAAAATACACTTGAACATGTCATATACCAAATTTGACATGCTGGAGGTCGCTGGTGCACTCACTTGTAATCCATGTTCATTCTCTTTGGGGCAGATCTTGGCTTAAACCTTCTTTTGCCATCTCCGTGGATTTTAAGGTTTTCCAGAGCTATTCCTCCACACTCCCCATTTCACATTTATGTTTTCAGGAGAGCATAATTATACTCATTGTTTGAAGGAAATGTTTAAATTTGAGCTTATAAAATACATTTATATAATACAGTGCTTTTTTATCTACTTTATTTTTTGAGGTTTCACATGTTACTAGAAAAGACTTCTGCTGTTTATATGTTTTTTAAAAGTTTGAAATCCTTATTACATTCCCCAGGGGACTGCATCTTGGGCTCTTGTAGCATCCTCCTTCCCTAGGTCTCTCTTCCACCAGCTCTTTATTCCTGCACATCCTTCTTGAGCAGCCAGTACCTGTTCTCTGTCCTTTCTCCATGCGCAACCATCTAAATATTTCCTTTCTTGCTCTGATATTCTAGTGGCCCCTCTCAGGAACTCATAGGAGTTGTTTGTTTTTATGTGCTGACTGGGTAGTAGTTGTACACTGTAACAAAGTCACACCATACAGAGTAAAAGACGAGTCTCCCTCCCTCCCTCTTCTTGGAGTCACCCATGTCTTTCCCAAGAAAAGCCACTGTTACCATATTGCATATTCATTCTTTCAGAGATGGGCTCTGCATCTACACCGGCAAGCATACATGTAAACAATACAGCATATTTTTACAGTCCTGTCGACCTTCTGCCCACACTGCTCTGCACTTTACTCTCTTTTGGAGGTATTTCCCTGTGGTACAAATAGAGCTGCCTCTCTCTCTTTTTTTTTAATATATCATCTCATTTAATGCTCACGACAGCCCTAAGAAGTAGGTGCCATTATTACTATCCTCATTTTTTTTTTTTAACTTTTGTCTTTTACTGGGTCTCTTTTTTTTTTTTTTTTTTTTAAATCAGTCATCAATTTTATACACATCACTTTATACATGTCAATCCCAATCACCCAATTCAGCACACCGCCATCCCCACCCCACCGCAGTTTTCCCCCCTTGGTGTCCATACGTTTGTTCTCTACATCTGTGTCTCAACTTCTGCCCTGCAAACCGGCTCATCTGTACCATTTTTCTAGGTTCCACATACATGCGTTAATATACGATATTTGTTTTTCTCTTTCTGACTTACTTCACTCTGATTGACAGTCTCTAGATCCATCTACGTCTCAACAAATGACTCAATTTCATTCCTTTTTATGGCTGAGTAATATTCCATCGTATATATGTACCACAACTTCTTTATCCATTCGTCTGTTGATGGGCATTTAGGTTGCTTCCATGACCTGGCTATTGTAAACAGTGCTGCAATGAACATTCGGGTGCATGTGTCTTTTTGAATTACGGTTTTCTCTGGGTATATGCCCAGTAGTGGGATTGCTGGGTCATGTGGTAATTCTATTTTTAGTTTTTTAAGGAAGCTCCATATTGTTCTCCATAGTGGCTGTATCAATTTACATTCCCACCAACAGTGCAAGAGAGTTCCCTTTTCTCCACACCCTCTCCAGCATTTGTTGTTTGTAGATTTTCTGATGATGCCCATTCTAACTGGTGTGAGGTGATAGATACCTCATTGTAGTTGTGATTTGCATTTTTCTAATAATTAGTGATGTTGAGCAGCTTTTCATGTGCTTCGTGGCTGTCTGTATGTCTTCTTTGGAGAAATGTCTATTTAGGTCTTCTGCCCATTTTTGGATTGGGGTGTTTGTTTCTTTAATATTGAGCTGAATGAGCTGTTTATATATTTTGGAGATTAATCCTTTGTCCATTGATTCGTTTGCAAATATTTTCTCCCATTCTGAGGGTTGTCTTTTCGTCTTGTTTATGGTTTCCTTTGCTGTGCAAAAGCTTTGAAGTTTCATTAGGTCCCATTTGTTTATTTTTGTTTTTATTTCCATTACTGTAGGAGGTGGATTAAAAAAGATCTTGCTGTGATTTATGTCAAAGAGTGTTCTTCCTATGTTTTCCTCTAAGAGTTTTATAGTGTCCAGTCTTACATTTAGGTCTCGAATCCATTTTGAGTTTATTTTTGTGTATGGTGTTAGGGAGTATTCTAATTTCATTCTTTTACATGTAGCTGTCCAGTTTTCCCAGCACCACTTATTGAAGAGAGTGTCTTTTCTCCATTGTATATCTTTGCCTCCTTTGTCATAGATTAGTTGACCATAGGTGCGTGGGTTTATCTCTGGGCTTTCTATCTTGTTCCATTGATCTATGCTTCTGTTTTTGTGCCAGTACCATATTGTCTTGATTACTGTAGCTTTGTAGTATAGTCTGAAGTCAGGGAGTCTGATTCCTCCAGCTCTGTATTTTTCCCTCAAGACTGCTTTGGCTATTCGGGGTCTTCTGTGTCTCTGTACAAATTTTAAGATGATTTGTTGTAGTTGCGTAAAAAAAATGCCATTGGTAATTTGATAGGGATTGCATTGAATCTGTAGATTGCTTTGGGTAGTATACTCATTTTCACAATGTTGATTCTTCCAATCCAAGAACATGGTATATCTCTCCATCTGTTGGTATCATCTTTAATTTCTTTCATCAGTGTCTTATAGTTTTCTGCATACAGGTCTTTTGTCTCCCTAGGTAGGTTTATTCTTAGGTATTTTATTCTTTTTGTTGCAATGGTAAATGGGAGTGTTTCCATAATTTCTCTTTCAGATTTTTCGTCATTAGTGTATAGGAATGCAAGAGATTTCTGTGCATTAATTTTGTATCCTGCAACTTTACCAAATTCATTAATTAGCTCTAGCAGTTTTCTGGTGGCAGTTTTAGGATTCTCTATGTATAATATCATGTCATCTGCAAACAGTGACAGTTTTACTTCTTCTTTTCCAATTTGTATTCCTTTTATTTCTTTTTCTTCTCTGATTGCCGTGGCTAGGACTTCCAGAACTATGTTGAATAATAGTGGTGACAGTGGACATCCTTGTCTCGTTCCTGATCTTAGAGGAAATGCTTTCAGTTTTTCACCATTGAGAATGATGTTTGCTGTGGGTTTGTCATATATGGCCTTTATTATGTTGAGGTAGGTTCCCTCTATGCCCACTTTCTGGAGAGTTTTTATCATAAATGGGTGTTGAATTTTGTCAGAAGCTTTTTCTGCATCTATTGAGATGATCATATGGTTTTTATTCTTCAATTTGTTAATATGGTGTATCACATTGATTGATTTGCGTATATTGAAGAATCCTTGCATCCCTGGGATAAATCCCACTTGATCGTGGTGTATGATCCTTTTAATGTGTTGTTGGATTCTGTTTGCTAGTATTTTGTTGAGGATTTTTGCATCTATATTCATCAGTGATATTGGTCTGTAATTTTCTTTTTTTGTAGTGTCTTTGTCTGGTTTTGGTATCAGGGTGATGGTGGCCTCATAGAATGAGTTTGGGAGTGTTCCTTCCTCTGCAATTTTTTGGAAGAGTTTGAGAAGGATAGGTGTTAGCTCTTCTCTAAATGTTTGATAGAATTCACCTGTGAAGCCATCTGGTCCTGGACTTTTGTTTGTTGGAAGACTTTTAATCACAGTTTCAATTTCATTACTTGTGATTGGTCTGTTCATATTTTCTGTTTCTTCCTGGTTCAGTCTTGGAAGGTTATACCTTTCTAAGAATTTGTCCATTTCTTCCAGGTTGTCCATTTTATTGGCATAGAGTTGCTTGCAGTAGTCTCTTAGGATGCTTTGTATTTCTGCGATGTCTGTTATAACTTCTCCTTTTTCATTTCTGATTTTGTTGATTTGAGTCCTCTCCCTCTTTTTCTTGATGAGTCTGGCTAATGGCTTATCAATTTTGTTTATCTTCTCAAAGAACCAGCTTTTAGTTTTATTGATCTTTGCTATTGTTTTCTTTGTTTCTATTTCATTTATTTTTACTCTGATCTTTATGATTTCTTTCCTTCTGCTAACTTTGGGTTTTGTTTGTTCTTCTTTCTCTAGTTTCTTTAGGTGTAAGGTTAGATCGTTTACTTGAGATTTTTCTTGTTTCTTTAGGTAGGCTTGTATAGCTATAAACTTCCCTCTTAGAACTGCTTTTGCTGCATCCCATAGGTTTTGGGTCATCGTGTTTTCATTGTCATTTGTCTCTAGGTATTTTTTGATTTCCTCTTTGATTTCTTCAGTGATCTCTTGGTTATTTAGTAATGTATTGTTTAGCCTCCATGTGTTTGTGTTTTTTACGTTTTTTTCCCTGTAATTCATTTCTAATCTCATAACGTTGTGGTCAGAAGAGATGCTTGATATGATTTCAGTTTTCTTAAATTTACTGAGGCTTGATTTGTGACCCAAGATGTGATCTATCCTGGAGAATGTTCTGTGCGCACTTGAGAAGAACGTGTAATCTGCTGTTTTTGGATGGAATGTCCTATAAATATCAATTAAATCTATCTGGTCTATTGTGTCATTTAAAGCTTCTGTTTCCTTATTTATTTTCATTTTGGATGATCTGTCCATTGGTGTAAGTGAGGTGTTAAAGTCCCCCACTATTATTGTGTTACTGTCAATTTCCTCTTTTATAGCTGTTAGCCGTTGCCTTATGTATTGAGGTGCTCCTATGTTGGGTGCGTATATATTTATAATTGTTATATCTTCTTCTTGGATTGATCCCTTGATCATTATGTAGTGTCCTTCCTTGTCTCTTGTAACATTCTTTATTTTAAAGTCTATTTTACCTGATATGAGTATTGCTACTCCAGCTTTCTTTTGATTTCCATTTGCATGAAATATCTTTTTCCATCCCTTCACTTTCGGTCTGTATGTGTCCCTAGGTCTAAAGTGGGTCTCTTGTAGACAGCATATATATGGGTCTTGTTTTTGTATCCATTCAGCAAGCCTGTGTCTTTTAGTTGGAGCATTTAATCCATTCACGTTTAAGGTAATTATCGATATGTATGTTCCTATGACCATTTTCTTAATTGTTTTGAGTTTGTTTATGTAGGTCCTTTTCTTCTCTTGTGTTTCCCACTTAGAGAAGTTCCTTTAGCATTTGTTGTAGAGCTGGTTTGGTGGTGCTGAATTCTCTTAGCTTTTGCTTGTCTGTAAAGCTTTTGATTTCTCCATCAAATCTAAATGAGATCCTTGCCGGGTAGAGTAATCTTGGTTGTAGGCTCTTCCCTTTCATCACTTTAAGTATATCATGCCACTCCCTTCTGGCTTGTAGAGTTTCTGCTGAGAAATCAGCTGTTAACCTTATGGGAGTTCCCTTGTATGTTATTTGTCGTTTTTCCCTTGCTGCTTTCAATAATTTTTCTTTGTCTTTAATTTTTGCCACTTTGATTACTATGTGTCTCGACGTTCTTCTCCTTGGGTTTATCCTGTATGGGACTCTCTGCGCTTCCTGGACTTGGGTGGCTATTTCCTTTCCCATGTTAGGGAAGTTTTAGACTCTAATCTCTTCAAATATTTCCTCTGGTCCTTTCTCTCTTCTCCTTCTGGGACCCCTATAATGCGAATGTTGTTGCGTTTAATGTTGTCCCAGAGGTCTCTTAGGCTGTCTTCATTTCTTTTCATTCTTTTTTCTTTAGTCTGTTCCGCAGCAGTGAATTCCACCATTCTGTCTTGCAGGTCACTTATCCGTTCTTCTGCCTCAGTTATTCTGCTATTGATTCCTTCTAGTGTAGTTTTCATTTCAGTTATTGTATTGGTCATCTCTGTTTGTTTGTTCTTTAATTCTTCTAGGTCTTTGTTAATCATTTCTTGCATCTTCTCAATCTTTGCCTCCATTCTTATTCCGAGGTCCTGGATCATCTTCACTATCATTATTCTGAATTCTTTTTCTGGAAGGTTGCCTATCTCCACTTCATTTAGTTGTTTTTTGGGGGTTTTTTCTTGTTCCTTCATCTGGTATATAGCCCTCTGCCTTTTCATCTTGTCTGTCTTTCTGTAAATGTGGTTTTTGGTCCACAGGCTGCAGGATTGTAGTTTTTCTTGCTTCTGCTGTCTGCCCTCTGGTGGTTGAGGCTATCTAAGAGGCTTGATGGGAGGCTCTGGTGGTGGGTAGAGCTGACTGTTGCTGTGGGGGACAGAGCTCCGTAAAACTTTAATCCACTTGACTGTTGATGGGTGGGGCTGGGTTTCCTCCCTGTTGGTTGTTTTGCCTGAGGCAACCCAACACTGGAGCCTACCTGGGCTCTTTGGTGGGGCTAATGGCAGACTCTGGGAGGGCTCACGCCAAGGAGTACTTCCCAGAACCTCCGCTGCCAGTGTCCTTGTCCCCACGGTGAAACAGAGCCAGCCCCCGCCTCTGCAGGAGACCCTCCAACACTAGCAGGTAGGTCTGGTTCAGTCTCCCCCGGGGTTACTGCTCCTTCCCCCGGGTCCCGATGCGCACACTATTCCGTGTGTGCCCTCCAAGAGTGGGGTCTCTGTTACCCCCAGTCCTGTCGAAGTCCTGCAATCAGTTCCCACTAGGCTTCAAAGTCTGATTCTCTATGAATTCCTCCTCCCGTTGCCGGACCCCTAGGTTGGGAAGCCTGACGTGGGGCTCAGAACCTTCACTCCAGTGGGTAGACTTCTGTGGTATAAGTGTTCACCAGTCTGTGAGTCACCCACCCAGCAGTTACGGGATTTGATTTTACTCTGATTGCGCCCCTCCTACCGTCTCACTGTGGCTTTTCCTCTGTCCTTGGACGTGGGGTATCCTCCTTGGTGAAGTCCAGTGTCTTCCTGTTGATGATTGTCCAGCAGCCGGTTGTGATTCTGGTGTTCTCGCAAGAGGGAGTGAGAGCACGTCCTTCTACTCTGCCATCTTGGTTAATCTCCGCCTCTTTCTGTTGAGTGGTGGTCTGATATCCCATTTTTTGGATGCTGCAATAAATAACCTTTTACCTGCTTAATTTAGGACATGTGAGAGTATTTCTGTAGGATCAATTCCTCAAAGTAGGATTGCTGGAAGAGTGTGTCATGTGTAGTTTGTTTTTTTTTTAAGAAGGAATGTTATCTTTTATTTATTTAGTTAGTTTTGGCTGCGTTGGGTCTTCGTTGCTGCATGGGCCCCCTCTAGCCGCAGTGAGCAGGGGCCACTCCTCACCGCAGTGTGCGGGCCTCTCATCGCTGTGGCCTCTTGTTGCGGAGCATGGGCTCTAGGCGCGCCAGCTCAGTAGTTGTGACGCACGGGCTCAGCTGCTCCGCGGCATGTGGGATCTTCCCAGAACAGGGATTGAACCCATGTCCCCTGCATTGGCAGGCGGTCTCGGAACCACTGCGCCACCAGGGAAGTCCCTTATGTGTAGTTTTGACAGTAGTTGCCAGACTGCCTTCCAAAGAGGTTCCACCAACTTATATTCCCACCAGCCTGGTATGAGAGTGCCCGTTTCCTTACACACTCAGCTATATATTTTGATATATATATGTGTGTTTGATACATATATTTGTGGCCCAGAATGTGGTCTGTCTTAGTGAATGTTCCATGCAGGCTTGAGAAGAATGTATATTCTGCTGTTGCTAGATGGATTATTTTATAAATGTCAGTTACATCAAGGGGGTTGATAGTGCTGCTCAGGTCAACTATATCCTTATTGACTTTCTGCCTGCTTGATTTATCAGTTGCTGACAGAGGAGCGATGATAACTCAAACTATAATGGTTGATTACTCTATTTCTTTTCGGCAGGCCTATCAGTTTTGTTTTTTAAATTTTATTTATTTATTTATGGCTGGGTCTTCTTTGCTGAGCACGGGCTTTCTCTAGTTGCAGCAAGCGGGGGCTGCTCTTCGTTGCGGTGCGCAGGCTTCTCATTGTGGCTTCTCCTGTTGTGGAGCATGGGCTGTAGGTGCACAGGCTTCAGTAGTTGTGGTGCGCAGGCTCGGTGGTTGTGGCACACGGGCTTAGTTGCTCTGTGGCATGTGGGATCTTCCTGAACCAGGGCTCGAACCTGTGTCCCCTGCATTGGCAGGCAGATTCTTAACTACTGCGCCACTAGGGAAGCCCCTTAAAGGTCTTTTGGCCATTCAGTTGGAAGTGATGATGTGCTGGGACTCGTGTCCAGCCTGTGGCTCTCTGGTCTTGCACTCACTGGGCCCTCAGCCTGCAACCCACTCTGTCACAGCTCTGCACGGCTTCCTCTCCTGCCTCATTTGGGTCTTTATCCACCGTCACTCCCTCAGAGAGGTCTTTCCTCTTGAAGCTGCCCCCTTGCCTCCTTCCCCATGTCGTGTTCTGTCCATTACCCTGCTTTTTGGTTTCCTCCGTGGCCCTTGGGCGCTGACTGAACTCTTCATGGCAGGGTGCACAGTCTGTCTTTCCTCTAGTAGGCGAGCTCCCCGCCGTGTTGACACTTCCATCTCTAGTACCGAGAATAGGGCTGGTCACCTAGTGGGTGCCCAGTAAACACGTGTTAAGTAATTGACTCTTTCCTTGCTTGTGTCATTTTCTTTTGAACCTACCAGCATCGTTGGATTTTCCATATTGGACTGTTGGCAAAGCTGTAGGACTCTGTGTGAGTTTGCTGTCTGAACCTTGGGATGCCACGTCCCAAAGCAGTTCTATCAAGAGGTGGCGCAGATTCCAGACATGTCGTCCATAAATGTGCTGTAGGGAGCTGGGGTCCAGCCAGAGACACAGTACGTCTCCCCTGCCCAAGGCCCAGTGCACGCACCCCAAGATTCCTGTCTGCAGTGAGGGCCTGCTGGGGTCCTCAGGGAAAAGGTGGCCCCATGCTCCAAGTTGGGCACTTGGCCTGGAAGAGAGACAGGAACGGGCTAGAACAGCTTCAAAGAACTTCACGAGCAGGAATAAGAGAAGTCGCTCTTACGTTACGTAGCAGCTATCTTAACTGTGACTGATGCCCTTAGGCAGGGATGCAGGGAAGAGGTGAGCTATGGCAGTGGGGCTCATGAGTGGTGGACATCCCTGGAGAAATGAGGCTCAGGGCTTCTCCGGAGTCAGCGCCCACTGCCTCCAGGGCTTCCGCAGTCTTTTATTCACATCTTCTCTCCATGTGCCAGGCCCTGTGCTAGCCCTGGGGATGCAGCCCTGAAACAGGTGTTATCTCTATGCTTAGAGACCTCAGAGTCAAGAGGTGAGAGAAGTTGGATGTGTGTCAGCAAGGGACTCCCTGCATTCTGTCACTCCAAGGCAGGATTATTTATAGGACCTTCCCTTCAGAAATAGCCCTTTAAAGCAGCCATTCTCAGGTTTTGGGGTTTCAAAAAGTTAGGGTAGGGAATTCCCTGGCGGTCCAGTGGTTAGGGCTCCACGCTTCAACTGCAGCGGGCCTGGATTCGATCCCTGGTCAGGGTACTAAGATCCCGCATGCCGTGCAGCGCGGCCCAAAAAAAAAAAAAAACGTTAGTGTTGCCCACATTTCTTATTATGCTTAGGACAAGGTTTTTGTTTTTTTTTTTTTTTTTTTAGTTAAACCTATCATCTACTATTTATTACTGTCTTCATTTCATAACAGAAAGGGCCTTTCTTTGTCCAGTTTTATTGAACTGTAATTGATATGCAGCACTAAGTTTCAGGTATAGAACATAATAACTTGATTTACATATATTGTGAAATGATTGCCACAACAAGTTTAGTTAACATTCACCATCTCATATACATACAGAAAAAAGAAAAAGGAAAAAAGTGTTTTTTTCCTTGTGATGAGAAATCTAAGGATTTACTCTCCGGACAACTTCTAGTTGACCACCTTCATACAGTTTCCCTTCCCTCCGCTTCCAAAGGGCATTTTAATTCTAAAAGTAGGAGGGATGATATCATCCTAGAATAAAATTAGCTGTATGAAAACCAGTTTCTGAAAAGCTCCCTGTTGTTTTCTCTTTCCCATTTCACCGGCACTGGTGAAACTGTCCTGGACCAGCACTGACTCCGGGCCGGCGTTGGCAGCCACTGCACATGCTCCGTGAGAGCAGCCTCCGTGTTGTGTCTTGTAGATTGTGACAGACCAGCAGACAGGACAGAAGATCCAGATAGTCACCGCAGTGGACGCCTCCGGATCCCCCAAGCAGCAGTTCATCCTGACCAGCCCAGATGGAGCTGGAACTGGGAAGGTGATCCTGGCTTCCCCGGAGACCTCCAGTGCCAAGCAGCTCATATTCACCACCTCGGACAACCTCGTCCCTGGCAGGATCCAAGTAAGACCTGTTGATAGGTGTTTGTTTCAGCACTTCCGCTACTGCCCTTGTTCTTGACTCTTAACCTCTACCATGGAGGCCAAATCCATCTCTAGAAGGTTCTTTGGGGACCTGCAAACATGGTGGGTTGCTGCCTCGGCTAAAGTAAAAAACCAGCAAGTGAGTGGCAAGGCCCAGAAGGCAGCCACTGCAGTGCTCAGGTGGAATGGAATTTGAGCCAGCAAATCAGTGGCCCCACAGGAGACTGACCTGAGCAGTTGGCATGAGCCACTGGAGAATTGTTCTCAACCAAGGCCACGTGGTGGCAGCCCTTGGCCTGTGATGCTTTAGGGGCACCACCAGGGGCTGACCACAGTCAGGTGAGGACCGACTTGTTCTAGCTCTTACTTCGGACTGGCCCAGCTCTTTATTCTGATCTTGTTCCTGTGAGCCCCTCCATTCTGCCCTGGTTCTCCCTCCTGTGGCAGGTGGGATGGGGTTGGGGCAGGTACAGGAAGGAGGAGAGCAAGGACTGGAAGAAGAGCAGGGTTATTGGGAAGCACTGAACTTCCAAGTCCAACACTCAGAGAAGCAGGGACTCAAGGCCAGTGTCCCATGGTGGCCAAGCATGGAGCATGTTTAGTCCAGGTCAGGGTGCAATCCATGGTCTTGTTTGGTTCTGGTTTTTAAGTTTTTTAAAAATTTGTGGTAACATGTAAAATTTACTATCTTAATCGTTTTTAGGTGTCCAGTTCAGGGGCATTAAGGACATGCACACTGTTTTGCAGCCATCACCATCACCCATCCCCAGAACTCTTCATCTTCCCAAACTGAAACTCTGTCCCCACTGAACAACTTCCGTTCCCCACCCCTCAGCCCCTGACCACCACTATTCCACTTCCTATGGGTCTGACTACTCTAGGGACCTCACATAAGTCGAATCCTGTAATATTTGTCCTTTTGTGACTGGCTAATTTCACTGAGCACAATGTCCTCAAGGTTCATCTGTGTTTTGTCTTATGTGTCAGAATTTTCTTCATTTTAAAGGCTGAATAATATTCCACTGTATGTATAGACCACGCTTGGTTTTTCCATTCATCTTTCAGTGGACACTTGGGTGGCTTCGACGTTTACTGTGAATAATGCTGCTAAGAATCCATGTGTTTTGCAGGGAGATTTCTACTATGGAGAAAATTCAGGAAGGAAAGGGTTTTTTTCCTTCCACTGGATTTGGGTTCAGAACACCAATATGTTCAGCTTCCAGAGCTGTACTTTTGAGACACCTCCTAATGCCATTAGTAAATACTTCCTCATTCTTCCTTTCCCAGTGTACATTCTGATCATCTGGAATCAGAGTTCCTCACTGCTTGCTTCGACTCCTTGCTTGTGAGAGGATGGCTGGTGGTTCTGTTGCATGTCTTATAAGAGGTCGTTGCACATAATGATTTCTGTATATATTCTCACTGTACATAAATCATTTTAAGGCTTATTGTTAGTACATGATTTAATAACAGCTATTTTTCACTTTCTCATGTTGAAACCAGTTACATTACTCTTCCAAATGAGCAGCACTGTGGGTCATCTGGAAAGTCACCTCCAAGTGAAGGAGAGAGAGCAGGTTTCAGAGGCCACCTGTCCTAGTCCCTTCACCCCCAGCTGCCTCACGAGAGAGCTAGTTATTTAGTCAGTAAAGCTTAATTACTTTTCTGCCAAGTAAACCTCTCTGTGTACTTTCAAGCTGTTTCATGAGAATAGAGAAGCAACCAAAAAGACCTTGAGTATCTTCATGTTGGAGCATCCGCCTGTGAGTCCCCACACGGCCCCTAGTCCTAGGTGGTTGGGGTGGCCAGATAGGAGGGTAGGTCACTGAAAACCAGAGTCCGACCCTGGACAAGCCCACCGCCACCCACCACCGCTGAAGGGGCTGGTCCAGATGAGCGGCCACGCCATTCCTGGTGGCAGATTCAGTTGTCACGTGGCATTTTCCCAGTTCTTCCCAGAGTTCTTAGAAACCCGAGATTAGGAATTCACAGTTCAACATGACTTTGCTTAGTGCTCTGGTTTTTCATCAGCACTCTGCTTATTTCCTGATTCTTCTTAGATCGTCACGGACTCTGCTTCTGTGGAGCGTCTTCTGGGGAAGGCCGACGTCCAGCGGCCCCAGGTGGTAGAGTACTGTGTGGTGTGTGGCGACAAAGCCTCAGGTGAGTAACCAAAGGCCATGCTGGGTGCACATCAGGGGCCGACATCATGCACCAAATCCGGGGCAGGGGAGGGTTGTAGGTTTCAAAACATGAACTCCACTCTTCTTATTGGGGTGGTGATGTAAATAAGCAAATCAGTTTGTCAGATTATAAGAATCAAAAGGAAAAATCAAATAACTATTTCTGCGATTTGTAAATCTTGGTTGGGTGTCAATTATTTTTGTACTAGTAAGAAAGAAATTGGGACTTCCCTGGTGGTCCAGTAGTTAAGACTCCACGCTTCCACTGCAGGGGGTGAGGGTTCAATCCCTGGTCGGGGAACCAAGATCCCAGATGCCACGCACCCCCCACCCCCAAAAAAATAGAGCAATCATTTCATTAGTCTGGTTAATATCTGCTCAGTTCTTTGCTGTTTCACAAGATGTGTTTGTTGTCTATCCCTCCCTCGTCCTAACTGTGGCTACCTCTGTCATGCCCTCACTATAACCCAGTGTGATAAACAGGAGGGGGCATGCGATTCTGGCTGGAGTCCCAGGGTCAGGAAAGGCCTGAAGTCACATTGGTGACCTTGGTGGTTGAGTGTGTGCTGTCAGGTAAAGCAGAAGGGTGTTCCAGCTGGCGGGACCAGTGCCTGGAGAGTTTAACATCCATACCCACCATGTCTCTGGGGAAGCATTCCTGGGCTTCCATGGTTAGGAGGTGGGTACAAGGAGACTAAAGATGTCTGACCCAAAAGCTCAGACTTCAGCCTGCTAACAGTGGGAGCCATAGAGGGTAAGTGATGCTAGGGACACTGACCTGAGTTCTGAGATGACCACTTGGTTCTGCTTTATTCTGTGGTCACTACATTCGTAGGAACTTTGGATACTTTGTGGTCCTGGTTTAAAAAAAAAAAAAAAAAAAAATGCTGAGCCAAGCCTCTTAAGAGGAAGACAACCCCAGGCAAGCACCAACTGAAGGCCGGAAGCTCCAGCCCCTCCCGCTCATGCCTCAGGTGCTGTGCTCTCGCCCCTTCTCTGAAGCCCTTGTCTGCCCCAGCAGGCAGGGGCCAGTGCTGCCTCTGTCCTCATCACCCTTCTGTTCAGATCTCTGGGCACTGGATGTGTTCTTTTCTAGTTGCTTCCTTACAGGCCTGTCTTCCTCTCCAGAATGTGCTCTTTTTTTTAGAGCAGGAACCGTGTCTGACCCCCTCATCTCTATATCCCCATCTTGTTGCTCAGCAAGGAGAGACACTCTGCAAACTTTCGAACAAGTGAATGAAGCATGAGCATAGCAGAGGCCACAGAGTCTGCTTGGCTTTCCCTTCTGGGCTTAAAGCGCATGACAGGCTTGCAGTGCCATTGTCTCCAGATATTAGAGATCACTCTAAGGCCTAGAGAGCCCGAGGAAATCCACTGCAAGGAAGGAAATATGTCCACAGAGTCATTTCAGCGTGACTCTTCTTAAAGGCACACAGTTGAGACCCTCCAAGTGCAGAGTTGGAGAACGGCTCCACGCGCCACAGCTTAGGGCCATGGGTTGCTCTGCAGCCGCCATCCACAGTGACCCTGGGAACTCTGACCCTGCAGTGTAGTTATGACCCTGGGTTACATGAGACCAAACCAGGAGAGCATACGCGAGGGCGGTCCCAGCTGGGAATGTGAGGAAGGGTAAACTCACGTGCGGCTCTTTTTAATGTGGGAGGGAATTAGAACTTAGAGACCCCCAAAGTAAACAAGCTTAGAAAAAAGAACCGGCGGCCTTCCTTTGGCCTGGGCTCACATGGTCACGCCCCCCACCCCGGGTCAGCCTGGGGCCCAGGACATGACGCACACAGAGGGAGTAAATGCAGGATGAGACCCTTTGGGCTAACAAAACACAAGCTTGTGTTTGCTCTGTGACATTCTTGATGGGACAGGGGAGCTGAGGGCCTTCACCAGGCAGGTCTGCAGAGCCGGGCCCAGTGAGTACAGCGGACGGTGCAGCCCAGCCATCATCCGCGAGCTCCTGCTGTGCACTCGGAGCACCGAGGTCATGCCATTTACCAGCGGCCGCATTACCTGTCTGAGCTTCCGTTTGTCCATCATGACCTCACAGGGCTACTTTAAAGATGGTAGAAAAATGTGAAGGCCCCGGGTGCCATGCTTAGTGCTCAGGCCTGCGGTTGGCCCGTGGCTGCTGGCATCTGACCCTGCACACCAGTCCCCGATAGACTTACCTTTCTCTTTCAGGCCGTCACTATGGGGCTGTCAGTTGTGAAGGTTGCAAAGGTTTCTTCAAAAGGAGCGTAAGGAAAAATTTGACCTACAGCTGCCGGAGCAATCAAGACTGCATCATCAATAAACACCACCGGAACCGCTGTCAGTTTTGCCGGCTGAAAAAATGCTTAGAGATGGGCATGAAGATGGAATGTGAGTAACTATTAAAAAACCACTTGAGTTAATAAGGAGGGCGAAAGTGAGGTTTCCATGCCTGGCGTTAAAATACTCTAACAGTATCTGCTGAGGCTTCATTTTGGTTCACCTTCAGGGTCAGCTCAGTGATGCGGCGCTGATACCACTAGGGTTGGTTGGTTTCCACAGTGGAAACCTAGTCCAGATAATTTGGGAGGCAGCATGTGGAGTGGGATGAACACAGGCTTTGGGGTAAAGCTGATACCACGTTAGCTCCAGCCCTGCCCCCAGGAGCCGGGAGACCTCGGGAAGTCATGTGGCCTCTGAGCCACAGGTCCCCGTCCATGAAATAGCACCCTTGCCTTCCTTACATGATGCGTATGGGGTCCTCTTTTCTTTCTTCTGCAAAGGTCTGTTTTCTTCATTTGTTTCTGGCATGTGTTCTTGCTCTTGTACCAGATGCTGAAGGAAGAGGTCACTGGTGTCACATAAAATGGAGCCCCACTGACAGTTAGCAGAAGCTTTCCAGCTCGAGTTGGGCATTAGGATGCTTCCTTTTCCACGTGGGGCATGGGCAGCTCTCTGTTAAGGGCCCACCTGAGGGGGTGTTTCTCCTCCTGGAGAGAGTCCTGTGAGCAGCAGGAAGTGACAGAATGATACCCACACAAACGCCACTCGGTCCTTTCTCGGCCATAGCACCCGCCATCTTGAGCTCCTTTAGATGTGACAACACTTTGGCTTTGAGCCTTTGTCTCCTTTGGCTGCAAAATCCACTGTGGAAGTTGAGCCAGGCGTGTCTAGCACCGAGCTTATCCCGACAGCAGTGGGCTTAGTCAAGAGGACTCCTACCTCTCCCGTGAAGGATGTGGTTTTTAAACATGGGTATTTCTGTTGTGATTTAAGCTGTGCAGAGTGAACGGAAGCCCTTTGATGTGCAGCGGGAGAAACCAAGCAATTGTGCTGCTTCAACGGAGAAAATCTATATCCGGAAGGACCTGAGAAGTCCTCTGATAGCCACACCAACATTTGTGGCAGATAAAGATGGAGCAAGGTCAGTCCCTGTGTTAACAAAGGGCGACACTGTAATCAGCCTTTGGAGCTGATTAGGGGAAGCACGGATATTCCTTGGAAAGGGGGCTTGTGTGGCTCCCCGCCTGAGGGCCACAGCCTTGAGTCTTGTCTTGCCTTAT
This sequence comes from Balaenoptera musculus, assembly GCF_009873245.2. Classification (NCBI taxonomy): domain Eukaryota; kingdom Metazoa; phylum Chordata; class Mammalia; order Artiodactyla; family Balaenopteridae; genus Balaenoptera; species Balaenoptera musculus. The sequence continues at coordinate 100,038,620 of NC_045795.1, read as the reverse complement.
CCCACCCTTTTTGGAGCCACTCTAGTCACACCTCTGTCCAGGCCTGAGGATGGTTGATTTAGGATGGGGTCAGAATTTCTCCTATCTCAGGTGCTGGGATTATGTGCTGTAGTTCAGGCATCATTCATGCAGGAAAACAGTTGTTTCATGATTCAGGATGGGGGCTTTTTTGCAGTAGAGATAAAAGGCCTAAGATCCAGGTGTGGTCTAGATGGTGCCACAAGTCAATTTATATGTTTTTTTTTAATGTAATCTATCAAACTTAAAGGAACAGAAAGAGGGAAACAAGAAATCCAAAATGTATCATGGCAAGTGCTAGAGTTGGGAATGCCCTGGTGATACTCTGAGATCAGGTTAGCATTACTGGCACAGCAGTGGACGTGGAGGCCCGGGGGGCTGTGCGGTCTTTGTCATCCTGTCTCAGGCTGCAGACCCGGCTCTGTGCACGTCTCATTATAGAGAGAAGGGGGTTGGTGAGTCACTCGGTGGCTGAGTCTAGTTAGCTTTTCTACTGCTCAGCCTTGCAGATGTGGACGGGACAGGTAAACGCAGCCTGATCACACTGTGCATTAAATGTTGGAAGCTACTCTGGGTTTCTTTATGTCTTAAATAGACAAACAGGTCTTCTTGATCCAGGGATGCTTGTGAACATCCAGCAGCCTTTGATACGTGAGGATGGTACGGTTCTCCTGGCCACAGATTCCAAGGTGATGTTCTCTCCTCATGCCTTCTCCACTTTTATGTCTCAGTGCAGGCCGCTTCTCTGAATGTGTGCACCCACCTTCTTCTTGGCCTTCAGACTACATCGAGGCCATGGCCTTCTGCATCTCCATTTACTTCTGATACAGCCATGCTATGATTTGTTTCAGGGATGCCAATGGCTTTTTGGCAACTCAGAGCTGGCTGGTCATGGTCACTTAACATGTCAGGGTCTAGAGTTCAATTTGGTGAAAATTCTGTGGTTCACTTCTAAGATTTTCCCCCCTAGTGATGCACATTGGCAAACTACGGGCAGGCTGAGGAAGAGCTCTTTATCCTAAGATGGCCTTTTGCAGTAGTCCCTAGTTCCTTTTTATTAGATGACCTGCAGGTCCCTAGTTCCTTTTTATTAGATGACCTGCAGGAAGAGGTCCAGCCAGGATTCTGGCAGCTCTAACCCGGACAGAGTGAGTCAGCTACAGGGAATCCAACTTGCGGACAGAGATGTTTGTCACCCCAAGAAAGAGACAGCTGGCTGCCTCCCGTGGAGATACCTGAGGAGAGGGGGTTTTATCCAGGCAAGGGAGCCCATTGCTTCTCTCACCTTATTGTCCCTGATGTAACTCGAGCAACGATGAAGCGGCGGCAGCCCCACTGAGCCCCAAAGTCTCTGCTCTGGAAGGAGCGACTTAGAACAGTGCTGGCGTTGCTGCCGCCCTCAGAGCCAGAGCTGGGCCTGCAGGCTCCCCTCTCATCTGCTCTCATGCACATGTGGCGCATTAAGGAATGTCCTCTTCTGGGAAAGGAAAGGCAAAAATGAGAGCCGATGGACAGCTGCCCTCCACCCATCGGTCCCTGGCTGGGCTTTGAGCCTGTTGTCCTCAGGCAGTGGTGACGAATCATGCCTCGCTCGTTGCCTTAACCCGGCAGACGTGCAGGACAGTGACCGACCACTTGGTGGGGTGGACACACCATAAGCCTGAAAGTAAGGCCTGAGCACCCTGAACTCCTGATGGCAGGGGGTTGTGCAGCCCCTGTCCCGTGTGCCACCCACACACAGGCTGGTACAGAGCCGGCCACCCCGTGCCCTCCCGTCCCCACCCCAGTGCCCACCAGGCAGGGGTGTTGGGAAACCTGAGTGAGTTATTTGATAAAGCATGCAGTGCCCACTCCGTAAACGCTAACTGCTAGGAGTTTGTTGTGGTCGCTGCATCGAGGAGAAGGAGCACAGAGCTGTGCAGTAGCGAGTGAAGTGCAGTGAAGACAGCAGCTGCAGAGTCATAGCCAGGCCCTACCCGCCCCTCCTGCAGGACGTGGAAGTGACAGGACCCACCCCAGAAGCTTGTCATGAATAATAGAACATATGCAGAGCCTCTTAAAGGTAGCTATTTTCAGAAGCTGAGTTTTAAACTTTTTACTATGAAACAATTATACATTCAAAATCATTTACTTTGAATAAATACAAAGATACCACAGTGCTGCATGCTCCCTTCACCCAGTCTCTCCCGGAGGCCGTGTCTTGCAGAGCCATAGCACAGGGTCAGGACCAGGGCAGGATATGGGGACAGGGGTGGGTATCATTCTTTTTCTTTTTTTCACCCTTCAACTTTTTCCCTTCAACATATCTCTCATGACGACCTACATCTTTCACCAGCTGCATGATATTCTGCTATGTGGTGCTTCTGTGATTTATTATCCACATCTCTGTTTATGATCTTTTCTACTGATTCTAGTTTTTCATTTTTATAATCAAGATACAGCAGACATGTTTGTATACGTATCTTGGTTTAGTTGTTTGAGTATATCTTTGGCTTTCTTTTTTTTTTTTAGTTGAGATGTAATTCCCATACCAAAAAATTTACCCTTTTAGTGTACAATTCAGTGGTTTTCAGTATATTCACAAGATTGTTACAACCATCCCCACTATCTAATTCCACTATCTAATTCCAGAGCATTTTCATCACCCCAAAAAGAAACCCTGAACCCATTAAGCAGTCACTGCCCCTTCTTCCCACTCCCAACCCATGCAAGCCACTCACTTTCTGACTATGGTTTTGTCAATTCTGGACGTTTCATATAAGGAGAATCATACAATATGTAGCCTTTTGTGACTGGCTTCTTTCTCTTATCATAATGTTTTCAAGGTTCATCCATGTTGTGGCCTCTGTCAGTACTTCATTCCTTTTTATTGCCAAATAATATGCCATTGAATAGCTATATTATGTGTTATTTATCCATTCGTCAGCTGATGAGCGTTTTGAGTTGTTTCTACTTTTTCCCTATTAGGAATAATGCTGCTGTGAACATTGTGTACAAGGTTTTTTGTGCACATGTTTTAATTTCTCTTACGTATGTACCTAGGAATGGAATTGCTGTTGTCATATTACAACTCTACGTTTAAACTTTTGAAGAATCGCCAGACTGTTTTCCACAGCACCTGCACCATTTTACATTCCCTCCAGCAGTGTATGAGAGTTCCAATTTTTCCACATCCTCGCCAACACTTGTTGTTATCTGTCTTTTTGACTGTGACCATCCTAGTGGGTATGAAGTGATATCTCATTGTGGTTTTTATTTGCATTTTTAACTAGCTTATTTGTCTTTTTCTTATTAAGCTGTAAGCGTTCTTTAGATATTCTGGCTACTAAACCATTATCAGATGTATAATTTGCAAAAATTTCCTCCCATTCTCTGGGTTGTGTTTTGTGTGTGGGGAGAGAGATTGTCTTTGTATTTTCTTGATAATGTCTTTTGAAGCACAGAAGTTTAAATTTTGGTGACATCCAGCTTATCTGTTTTTGTTCTGTCATTTTATCACATGTGTAGGTTTGTGTAACTACCATCACAATCAAGATACAGAACTGTTTCATCACCAAAAAGCTCTTCCTCTCTGCCCCATCATAGCCGTACCCCCATAGAAGCTGTTTTTAAAGCAACATTAAACCTTCGTTGCCCTGAGAGTCTTGTATGTGTGTTCATCTTTAATATTATTATTTTCTGATTAACAGGCTGAAACAAGCCAGGGAGCCCTGGGCACACTGGCAAATGTAGTAACTTCCCTTGCCAACCTAAGTGAATCCCTTAACAATGGTGACACTTCAGAAATGCAGCCAGAGGACCAGTCTGCAAGTGAGATTACTCGGTACGAACCCATGAGGGTGGAGGCCCCTCCCGACACACACACAGGCGCGGCGTTGTGAGGGTGGGTGGCAGCATTTTGACACCCACCCTGTATTTAATCAAGGATTGCAAAATTGTCCCAGTGCCCCTGCATGGTCTGTCTTCTTTCAAATTTTAACTATGGGAATGTGGACCCATTTTATTACACGATATAAAACAGTCTAAAAACTCTTTTCATTCAATAACGAAATAATAAACGAAATTGAGTAACTCAGTGGAAGCAGGGGAAGAGATGTTACTTGTATTGGTCACTGCTTATGGTGCCTAAACATCAGTAGTGCATCCCCTTTCCCACTTCTGTTTATCTTATGTATCTTTTTTCCAAGTACTGAGTTTAGAGCTTAAATCGATTCATCAGGGTAGACAGAGATTAGCTGTTAGATGGCACCAGCTGGTCCAGACACCTGTGCCCGCTGCCAAGGGTGTGTTCTCTTTGCAGCTGGGCTGCTAGGTTTGCTCCTTTCCTGTTGGACCAGCCACTCCTGCCCCTCTTGCCAGGCCAGGCAGGTGCATGGCTGGGGCCACTCAGGTGCACCAGTCCTCATTGTTCACTTGTGGTCTGGTAGAAAATTAAAATCTGGATCCAGTGGAAAGAGGATGGGATTTGAGTTAGGTCGAATTCTGGTTCTACCACTTACTAGTTGGGTGGTCTTGGAAAAGTTACTTTCACATCTGTAAGATGGAGAGAATTCTACCTTGGAGAGTAGTTGTGAAAAATAGAAATTACATGTGAAAATAATATCTAGCTTAGCACCCAAGGCGCCATGGAGACAGCATGTGGAAGCCGCCGCCCCTCCTCTCAGCAAGTCAAAGTTAATTATCTTTTCCCCAATGTGTTGTTCCCTAAATTACGTCTCAGCTAGAGTTCTTCTCCTCATAGAAGCTGTGGACTCACAACACTGGCTTGCTACGTTTTTGCTTGCAGGGCATTCGACACCTTAGCTAAAGCACTTAACACCACAGACGGCCCCTCGCCTCCAAGCCTGGCGGACGGCATGGACGGCAGCGGAGGAGGGGGCATCCACGTCATCAGCAGAGACCAGTCCACACCCATCATTGAGGTCGAAGGCCCCCTCCTTTCAGACACTCACGTCACATTTAAGGTGAGTGTGTTCAGCTGGGAGAGGCGCTCTGTGCCCAGGCTGGTCTCAGTTAAAAAAATCAAACCTTGAAGTGAGCTCATTTTTCATACGGTCGTCTTTGATCAGGATCTTGTGTTCCAGAACAATGTTCCCATTATGAAGCATTTTCACCGTCTTTTGCTCACCTGGCTGTTCGGCTCTGCCGGTAACCCTGAAGCAGGCGTGGCCACCTGTCGCTGCCGAGACAGGCTGATGCGGGCTGCTCTGTCGTCTGCCTTCCCGTGATGACCCGGCTTCAGCATAGGCTCAGGCAGGCCCTTTGTCTGTTCCAGCAGGTGTTCCCGGCCACTGGGCCTGACCTCTCGCCCTCTAGAGCCACAGAAAGTAGATCTCAGATATACTTGAAGACTGGTCAGGTCCTCACGGTCTTCCCTGCACTCACCTCCCCGGCCTCACTTCTCCAGGACACTGCCAGGCTCCCTGAGCCCCTGGTCTCTAGGTCTGCAGATTGAGTCTTCAGTTCCCCTCATATTCTCCACTAGAGAGATCTGGCCAATCACTTAGGAAGACTGAGTCCCTGCCCAGAGTTGTCCAAGGGTGCCAAGAACACAGGTCACCAGTGGGATTCCAGCTTCAGAGGCATTCAAGCCTCTTCTAGACAGTGGGGCTCCCGGAACCCAGCCCGACATCCTGGTGGTGGTGTGCCCTCCTCCTGCCATCTGGGCTCCTGCTCAGCTCTCATTCACTGTTCCCTGAGGCCACCTGCCAAATCCCTGCTAGCCTGTGGAGCTGACCCATCCCCCAGTTTGAGTTAGACTTGAACCTATGGCTCAAAATGGAATTGCCTTAGAACAAGTACCAGTGTAGTTGAAGCAGAGTTGAGGCGTATATCTTTGTGTGGATAAGCTGGGAGGTCCCCGTCCTCCCACATTCTAGGGGCCATGAGACCCTAGTTCACTGGGCAGGACCCCACAGGGAGTCAGCGCCGGCCCCCCTGCAGAGGACGCATGCTTCACAAGGATGCTCTGCACGGGGGCTTCAGTGTCAGAGACTGGTGTTGACAAGCTGCCCCCGTCACTTGGTCACCCCCGTGCTGTGTGCTCTCTCTCCCAGCTCACGATGCCCAGCCCGATGCCCGAGTACCTCAATGTGCACTACATCTGCGAGTCCGCGTCCCGCCTGCTCTTCCTCTCCATGCACTGGGCCAGGTCCATCCCGGCCTTTCAGGCACTTGGGTAAGTGGCTTTTTTCTCCGTGTGTATCCTTGGGCAGGGCCTTCCCTGCTCTAGGAATGGCCTGCAAGATCTCTGAAGCCCCTTCTAGTTTGTTCCTTTGGCCCAGTTTGCTTGTTAAATACAGTTGGTGGCCAAGGCTACAGTGTTCCTCAGACCTTTACTGTGCCTTCTCCACGCGCCCTGGACTTGGTGCTAGGAGCAGGGGATGGCATGGAATGGAAGGCAGGAGTCGTCCTGTGATCTTGAGACAAATAGGGGGTACTGCGTCTGGGGGCTTCTGAGATGAAGACAGATTGTTTCGAGGTGCATCAGCCGCGCTGTCCTGAGTGTAGATTCCCTCCTCCTCCCTGCTGCAGCCCCAGCTCCTCCCTGGCAGGCTGAGTGTGTCTCTACCTTTCGGAGCCCACCCTCGGCTCTCAGTCCTTTGATCGCTGCAGCCTCTTGTGACAGAACCACACCGGGGCTGTTAAGGGAATAGTTTCTCCTCAGAGGGACTTCAGTTAAGGCAGTCACGGACAGTGGTGTTTGTGGAGAACAATCCTGGGCATTCCATAGGCCTTCGGCAAATACATGGTGACATGACTTGTTTGGGACACGCGGGGGCTTGGAGGAGTGCCACCGGCCCCTGCACCCACCACGCCTCTGTGTCCCCAGGCAGGACTGCAACACCAGCCTGGTGCGGGCCTGCTGGAACGAGCTCTTCACCCTCGGCCTGGCCCAGTGCGCCCAGGTCATGAGCCTCTCCACCATCCTGGCCGCCATCGTCAACCACCTGCAGAACAGCATCCAGGAAGGTAGGGCGGGGGCTGCGGGCAAGGACGGCTCGGTCTCGGCTGGCCCGCCGCTTAGCCAAGCCTGTGTCCCACAGCGCCCCTTACCCGTCAGAATGTTTAAATTTCTGCCTGACTGCCTTCTTTTCATATAATGAAGAGGAAAGGAAAAAAATAATTGGGAAAAGGTGCTGATTTCCAACATACAGACATTGAGTGATGTTTTCAGAACAGTCACAGCTTCTGTTTTCAACTTCATTGACAGGTTGCCCTTTCATGTATCTCACAAATCCTCACAACCCTGTAAAGTAGAAACTGTTATGTCAGGGTTACATATGGGAAGACCAGGTCCCAGTAAGGTCCCTGGCTTGCCCGGGATAAAGCAGCAAGTGGAAGAGCTGGGGACTGGGGCACAGACCTGGGTCATGTGACCCCCTAGTCCAGGGCGTGAATGAACAAGTGAGTCTCTTATTATGAGATCTGTGCAACCACCTGACATCGGGTGGTCAGGTCCCAGCCGTATCAGGACTGGGGAGTAGCTGGGGGGGGTCTCCACAAGCTGCAGATCCGCGGCACACTGAAGACACTGTCGAGGGAGCCCACGCTGCCCAGGGTCTAGACTATCCCTGCAGATCACACTTGCATCTGAGGTGGAGTTGAATTGCTCTTTTAATCACGCATCCCAGTGTTTGAGACTTAGGAGTGTAAGTCACCTAGTCACACCTTCATTTTTCTAGTTATTCCTTTGGAATAGTTATATAACGGTGATTTTTAAAACCCTGTAACATTTTATTGAATTTTAGGTTTGTTCGCAAATGAGCTTTAGTTTTGTTTTTAACTGAATATAATAATACTGCCTTCAGCAAGATACTGTCATGAAGACTAAATCAGACAACGGATAAAATTATTTTGACAACTAAAAAATGCCAACGTGTTCAGGTTGGCAAATATTTATTCAGTGCCTGCAGAGACTTGCAAAGAATTGACCTTGATAAGGACTGGCATGTGGGCCTTCAGCACTCGCAGGCCAAAGGTGCTGCCCAGGGTGGGGTCGGGGAGAATCACTGGTCTCGGAGGTCGTTACTGAGGCAGAATATTAACAGAGTGGACTCTGGGTGCCTGTTGTCACTTCACCTATAACTGGAAAATGAGGCTCTTGAAATACCTGGTTTTTCATTTAAAAGTGAAATTATTCTCTCATTTTTTTCAATCTGTGGCCCCTCAAAGAAGCTCATGTTATTGCTCTTATTAGCCTTTCTCAGAGGATCTGTGATGTTGATTTCTAGATAAACTTTCTGGCGACCGGATAAAGCAAGTCATGGAGCACATCTGGAAGCTTCAGGAGTTCTGTAACAGTATGGCGAAGCTGGATATAGACGGCTATGAGTATGCATACCTTAAAGCTATAGTTCTCTTTAGCCCCGGTAAGATATGCAGTGGTCACGGTCACTCAGCGACGGCTTTCCACCTGTGTCTACTGATATTTCTGAACATGAGCATGTTTGTCAGGTTGTCAGCAGTGAAGAGAGAGCCCTGCCACACTGTGTGTGACTGAATGTTCCCGTAATATGTGTGCTTTGCCAGCTAATATAAATACATACATTCTTTTAAAGTCCTGTCTTTATATTCCCAAAGAAATATGCTGTAGTGCCGGGTAACTTCATATGCTAAATAGATATCATCTGTATCCTAACTAAGCCACTGGCCAAATAAGGCTACGGCAAACAAAATTGAGTACACATTTGGCCCTCTGTATCCATGGGTTCCGTATCAGTGGATTCAACCAACCGTGAATCAAAAATATTCAAGGAAAAATATATTCCAGGAGTTCCAAAAAGCAAAATTTATTTTGCCATGCACCAGCAACTAGGTACAACTATTTACATAGCATTTATAATGTATTAGGTATTAGAAGTAATCTAGAGGTGATTTAAAAGTATACGGAAAGATATGTGTAGGTTATATGCAAATACTATATACCATTTAACGTAAAGGACATGAGCATCAGTGGATTTGGTATCCATGGGGGGTTCCTGGAAGCAATCCCCTGTAGATACCGAGAGATGACTATACTACCATCCAGTGTCCTTTTTTTGTTTTGATTTGTTTTGTTTTGCTTTTTGCTAATTTTTAGGTATGTTAGCACTTATAATCCAGTACAGATTGAAACTGCACAAGTTTACCCACAGTCTCTGTAGGGCAGTAGCAGCAGCAGCTGCAGGGCATGCCAAAAGGTGTGGTCACAGCAGATGAAGAAGAGGCAGCAGGACTGTTGGTGGAAAGTAAGAGTCGACCGGGCTGGCCTCACTCACTCCCCGTCAGCTGTTCCCTCTGAGCCTCCTGAGAGGCCATTTGGTGACTGTTGTCCTCGACAGCAGGGGTGGACCCAGCTTAACCTCTCTGTCCCACTGCCCCGGCCCCCTACTCATGAATAACAAAATAGCTAATAAAAATGGGAGACGCTATGTGATTAAATATCTAGAGAGCAGATGATAATTTCTAATTTCATGTGGTATATGTTGTCTGGAGTAAGGAAGGAAGCCACAGGTCTAGAACCAGCCCCATTGGGGCTGCTGAGGCTGATGTGAGCACCCAGGGGCCGCACTTCTCCTGGGAACCTTCAGGTCTTGGCAGAGCACAGAGGAAGAGCCAGTGTTCTAGCAAGAGTATCCAAATTAGACCAGCCTTCAGAGCTCAATCTATTGCACTTGAGAAATTTGTCAGAAGTTTTACTAAAAATAAGTACTGAGAAGTCTGCAAATGAGGCTTTCCAAATACAGAAGACAATTTGGGGTACTTTTATTTTTTCAGATCATCCAGGTTTGACCAGCACAAGCCAGATTGAAAAATTCCAAGAAAAGGCACAGATGGAGTTGCAGGACTATGTTCAGAAAACCTACTCGGAAGACACCTACCGGTGAGGCGCACGGGCAAGATGGGGGCGAGGCTGGGTCTGTAGCTGCAGATATCAGTTACATTGGCCTTCCCATTTCTGGCAGCCTGGTAGAGCCTCCGTTTGATCACACTTTAATTCGTGCATTTTACGGCTGATAATGGAGTGGGGAGGGTCAGGAGTCCCAGGCCATCCCAGTGTTGCTGGGTGACTGGGTGAGACCTTGGGTTGTTGCTCTTTGAGGGGCTGGGAGCCGTGATCTCCTCTGGGGCTGATGTTGTGTGTGAGATGAGTTCTCACGGAGGCTCCGCTCGTCCAGAACAGTCGGCAGCTCTGCCCTTCTGCCCGCATTCACTGAGGAGGCGGTGCTAGACAAAAAGGGTTTCCTTGACAGAAGCCAAATCTGACCCCTAGAAAGAGTGACTGGGTTGGACAAAGTAGTAATTTAATCCTCACATAAACTGATTTTTTTCAAGTTCCTTTATTTGGGTGAAAATTTATAATGTTTGGGCAGCAGGAAAAAAATGTTATCTGTATGCCTTTCTCATGCAGCTTTGACCAGGAAAGTTGTTCTGAAATAGGACAGAATGTGCTGGCAGGCTTTCCCTCCGGCTGAGGAGTGGAAGAGCTCTTTCCTCGTGACCTCTTCTGACCCACTGGAGGCTATGTGAACTTCTGGGGCCTGTCAAGCATAGTGTTTCCCTCCCCACCTTCCCCCGATCATGTCCTCTGCACAGACAGACCCTCAGTCAGTAGATGCCCTGTGGGCCTGAGATGCCCCAGCCCCAGGGGGACAGTTTCTCTGGTGTGACTGGGGGCCTCTGGCGGGCCCGGCTGGCAGAGAGCCTGCCTCTGCTTTAGGCACACCACCATGGCCAGACACAGCTTTTGCCAAAGCAGGATCCATGGAATCACTGACGACCTCACAATGAATCTAGAATGGCTTCAGCCTCAACGCATACAAAGTGGGACCGTCAAGTAACACACCCACACCAGAGATCATACGTACACCCAGGCGTGTGGGCGTGCTGTCCCCCGAGGAGGCTCTGGGCCCAATCCACACAGCACCTGTGGCCACAAGAGGCTGAAAAGGCTCCTCTGGGGCTGCTGGCAGAGCCACAGCACACGAGAATTGCCTTGACGATGGCAGCTCTCTGGCCTTTGAAAGTACTTGTTTCTGAAAAAATCCTGAGTCACTACTCCTGGTCCAGTCAGGGACCCTGGGGGAGAAGAGGGCAAGCCAGGTAGGTGATTTGGGGCCAGAAATGAGAGCAGGGGGACTCTCTCATAGCACTCAGAAACACTCAGTTCCCAAAGAAAAGGCCCTAGAATGGTTGTGTCCTGTTTATACAGTCATTGCTTTAGTCTGTGCCATCCTTAGGCCTTTTCTCATGCTGTTTGTTCCTCCTGAAATCCTCTCCCATCCTTTGCATCTCTGCTGATAGGAACCTTAGCCAGCGTCTAAGGCCCAGCTAGATGTCCTCCCTGACTGGCCTTTGCCGACTTCCCGAGACCCTTCAGCCTGTCGGCCCCTTGGCACCTTTGGGTGCCCTGCCAGACACTGTGGCTGGGCAAATGGATGATGGTGCTGGAATACTGCTTTCATAATACAAATATATTTTCCCCTTTTAAAAATAACCACTGTAGAAAAAAATCAGAACATTCTGGAAAGCAAAAAGAAAACTTTTAGCTCTTTGTAAATACCACTTCCCAGGGAGACTTGTTAACATTTCATGTATTTACTTCCAGTAATTTCTTAGTATGTGCAACTGGAATCAGAAAATAGAAAATAAGGTTTCATGACCTTTTTTTCACTTAATATTCAGTGAGCATGTATATATTCTTCTAAGTCATTTTCCATGGCTAAGGAGATGCCATAATTTCATCATTTCCCTACTTATGAAAATGTCAGTCATTTCAAGATTGGGCTGGCCCTGCAGTTTGCGTCCTGGCGCCCACCAGTCTGGGTGCTGGCTGTGGAAATGGCCCATCCACAAGATGCTTCAGATCGTGTCCAGTGACCTGCCAGGACAGGGTCATGGAGTGCCCTCCCGGGGTTCCTTCCAAATAAAAATCTTATTGCTTTATTTTTAATTACAATGCTAAAAGAACACTGGGAATTACAGCAATATAGAAAAAGTTTTAATTGATATAATCACTTCAAATCCCAATACCCAGAGGTCAACCATTAGCATGCTGGTGACCATCCTTCCAAGTACTTTACACACATACATACAAATGAATATACGCAAGTGAGGTCACGCTGTACTTGCTGTTTCACATCCTTTTTTTTTTTTTGGCTGCGTTGAGTCTTCGCTGCTGCGCGTTGGCTTTCTCTAGTTGCGGTGAGCGGAGGCTACCCTTCGTTGCGGTGCGCAGGCTTCTCATTGCGGTGACTTCTCTTGTTGCGGAGCACAGGCTCTAGGCGCGCAGGCTTCAGTAGTTGTGGCTCGTGGGCTCAGAAGTTGTGGCACACGGGCTTAGTTGCTCCGCCGCATGTGGGATCTTCCTGGACCAGGGCTCGAACCCATGTCCCCTGCATTGGCAGGCGGATTCTTAACCACTGCACCACCAGGGAAGCCCTCACATCCTCCTTTTAAGTTTTTATTCAGCTATATGTCATGGAATTATTATCAATGAATATAGACCTTTATTATCCTCTTTAATGAGTATGTAGTGATTCATTATATGGAGATACCATACTTTATTTTAACCTACCCTCCACTGACAGGTTTCCAGATTTTTCTTTTTGGTGGGGCTGAGGAGAGTTGTTATAAACAATGAAGGGAACATATCTGTACATAATCTTTGCATTCATGATAAACTCCTACAAGAGGAACTGTTGAAATCAGAAAAGCAAGGGTGGACAGTGAATGTGTTTGTTTGGTTCAGTTCCGAGCAGTGCAGACAGGGCCCTTGGGAGCCTATCCGCGGTGAAGTCTGAAGTGCAGCGAACCCCCCTTTCTCTAATGACTCTTCCTCTTACAGGTTGGCCCGGATTCTCGTCCGCCTGCCAGCACTCAGGCTGATGAGCTCCAACATAACAGAAGAACTTTTTTTTACTGGTCTCATCGGCAATGTTTCAATAGACAGCATAATCCCCTACATCCTCAAGATGGAGACAGCAGAGTATAACGGCCAGATCACCGGAGCCAGCCTATAGCGCACACGTCATACCTGCCGAGGAGCACAGGATCCGCCCAGGACCGCTCAAATACAAAGAAAATAAAGTAGTGGTATTTTGGTATGTGCAAATATTTCCAGTATCTTAGCTATTTCCTACCTGGTTTCTTCTTATCTGTTAATCCCAGACAGTAGCAACTAAAAGACTAGTAGGATCCTTTCCTGCCATAAGAAATGTTTTCATGCCTTTTGATGAAGCAGCAGATTTTGGAACAATCTTTTAACTCAGTTTTTATTTAGAAATTCTCAAAGGGCAAAAAACAAAAGCAAAGTTTTATAATGTCAGAGACTAGTTAAAACTAAAAAGAACCTAAGAGAACAGTATGTGTATATATTAAAAATGTCCTTGGAATTAATAGCTACTAATTACCAGGGTAATGATATTAGCACTTTCTAAGCACTTCTTATCAATGTGTAATGTTATCAACATCTTGCCTATGTGCAGGGCAAATGGAAAATTGTGTATGTCTTTTGCCGAAATACTAATGATTTCTGTGAAAATGCAATAGGGTTACAGGAGACAATCATTTATGCTTAAGGAAGGAAGGTGTCATTCCTAACTGTACGCACATATTGCTGGTGGAGAGCTAAATTCCCGGGAATGAATGAAGATGCAGCTTATCTGTACATGCAGTCAGGGGGAGTGTGGTGGCACAATCGTGGTGATCCGAATTCAAAGCTTCCGCAGCCAGAGCTGATGCTTGTCGGGTTCCCTGACCTCTGGTCCTGGTCTGTGACGGGCATCTGCAGGCTCCACTGAACTCGGGGCTCTTCTGGTGACTGGTTCTCAGAATTGGATTAAACCAGTCAGACGTTAACTGCCAATTCCTGCAGCAACTGAAAACATCCCCGAATCACCTCCACCATTCAACAGCAGTTGGAGCGTTCTGACCAAAAAGTGCAAGGTGGGCATTCTGAACCCTTGCCGGGACCTCCCGACTACAGTGTGGGGTGGTTGCATGGTTTTCAGGTGGAGGAGTGCGAGGGCTCCCTTCTCAGCAGTCTCCATCCCAAATGCCCCTCGGGAAGGGCCTGTGTTCCTGCACTTCGGTCAGAACTGGGAGGTGGGAGGTGGACGGTGGTGCGGGTCTTGCTGCCTGCCCAGGCAGCAGCTGTGGTGGAGCGGAGTGGCATGTTTCTCAGTGTCTCCAGGCTCAGCACCTCTGTCGGCAGGTCTCTCAGTGATCCTGGCACACCACGCACTTGGGTTCCCCCGGGTTGTGCCAGCAGACAGACTCTGGAGCGTTTTAGATGATGGATGCAGAAGCAGGCTGCCTGCTCCTTAAAAACCTTTAATCCCCAAAGTTATCATCTTCTTTCTCCTTGTAAGTGATAGCGACCGTCGTTTACAAGAACAGAATGCGGTTATTGGGAAGTTTAGCCGGAGAAAAGCGCCCATAGTTCCCCTGGTTGTGAAGAAGCAGCACACATTTCCATTTGGGAAAAGTAGCAAGGCTGCGTCAGGTACCTGTACTTTCTTTCTGTGTAGCCCAGATTAAGAAAATACAGTGTGAGGCTAAACTTGTAACTTCTTGAACCTTTTGATCAGATGATACCCCAAAAGACCCCAGTGCACGCACTCCCCTGCCTCCAGGCATCCACGGCCGTGTAAAGCTGAGGAGAGCAAGGTGGGTGCCTCGTGTGCTGCGCGTGGGTGCTGGGCTGCCGCCACGGGCTCACGGCAAGGCGGGACCCTATTCCGAAGTTGTCGGCGGCACTTATGGAAGTCATTAGTGGGAATTAGTGGGAACAGTGTCTCCAACTTGGAAATTCCTGTTTGGATCTGATTATATCATTTATCGTTCACGCCTTGGGAGCAAATTTTGGAGAATAGTGGGGGTACCCGTTATAAAATGATGGGAAGGATTTAATTTTGACAGCTTAAATTTTTGGTTTTCTAACTTTGAAGTGATTTCAGTTTCAAAATTAAGGCAAAAAGTGGCTAAGGATTTTCACAGAGGGCATTTTGTAGCACTTGTGTGCATCTTACATAGCGAGTTGCCTATTTTTCTGTTCTTTTGACTTCGGATGTAAGCATGTCTGTTGATCCTGTAGTAGCTCCCTGGGAACACGTATTGTGTCACATCTTTCAGGTCTGAGTTCTCGGTAATGGTGAAAAGGTCGGCACTGGCCGGCTGCCCTGGGGGCGTCCTGTGGTTGTGAGGCTTTTACACTCAGGTTGCTTTAAGGTATGAGGGCAGCTTAGCCAAGACCTAGACTGAAGTCTGTGCTGGGAACAGAAGGTGGTACCAGCAGGGAGACAGTGAACACCTGGATAAGCACATGCCCCACTCCAGCAGGACAGCCCGGGAGAAAAGCCGATTCTAAGCCTGTCCTGCTCCCTGAGTCCCTTCGCTGCTGATGGCTGATTCTAGTGGACCATTTTGGGCTTTGAACACTCATTAGTTTCCTAGATCCCCTTGGCCTTACTTTGAAGTGGCCTTTTCCTTAAAAATCAGCTCCATGCCACCTGAATTCTCGCCGCTCCAGATCATCTCAAGCCTTTGACAGCAGGTCCATTCTCTCTTGTCAAACTGGTTAAAAGCAGCCCAGAGTCAAGAATTATTTGAAGAGATTTCAAGTAAATATTTGGGCTCAACTTTCACCAGGCTTTTAACCCTTGTTAGTAGCCTGTGAAACTCTGATTTAGTGAAGTGAGACCAGCCCTGAGTAGTCTGCATCTGAGTGAAATAAGCCAGGATCAGGATTCTTTGCCACGAGAATCCTGGCCCAGCCACCCCTCCCTCTGTGAGGAGAGTACCTAAGGGAGGTGGGGACAGACGTACACCACTGCTTCTTGATGAAGTGGGCTCTTTTTCATCGGTATTTCAGATAATGTTGGACAGTTATGTATAGAAATTTGTGGCGTTCATATTATCATAAAACAGGACCGGAAGAGATGTAGAAAAAGACCAAATTACTCAAGCAAATATTTTCCATGTTATTCCTTGAAAGTATTTTTAAGCAAGTATGTTACCACCCTTCTGATTTGTGTGTGTGTGTGTGTGTGTGTTTGGGGTGGGGCGGGGAGGCTGCCTTATTTATTGTCTAACCTCTGCCATGAGGCTGTGGTCAGGGTTCTTTTGTTGTTTGGGTTTTTATATTTAATTTCAGGTGTAGTCACTTGTAAGATGTTATGTAATTCCCCTCAAGAGGGATCGTTTCTAGCCTGTCGGCGTCAGTATTAAATGCAGACTCTCTCCGGAGGTGGTGGCAATGGACACGGCTACCAACGGGCTCTCTGATCGATGTGGCGGCAGCACCCTCGCTGGGGCACAGGGCTGTAGCCACACTGCACACTGGCTCTCTGGCTTGTTTGGGGGTAGCCACGGCAGGGAGCCAAGAACTAGAAGGGCTCTCGTTGTACCTAGTGCTCTTATCCTGATCCTTTGAGGGAACACCAAGCAGAGCAGTCTTGCTCCCAGCCCTGCCCTCTGCCTGACAAGCAGCCTTTGGCTGGGGATCCAAGTTCCAGGGCCTGATCAGATTAGAGCCTGGAAGCGCACTGCCCACTTTCCAGTGGAAGTGGCCTTATGTGCAATGGGGCTGAAGGTGACATTACAACTCTTCTGAGTCCAGGTCATGAAAGGCGGCATCTTCTGATGCTCACCTTTATTTTGGAGGATGGTGCCCTTCAAAGCCTGGAAAGGCAGGAGAAAGCAGGGCACACACCCACATCCTTCACTGTCCCACTTCCATTCTCCATAGATTGTGCGGCTCTTGGAAAATGTCTTAACTTTGATGTAAATTTGCAAAGCTAGCCTTGCAAAGCTAGCCCCTCACTATGACAGAGTGGGATGAGTCTTTTGTACACAGAGTCCTGGGCCTCCTCACCTGTGCCTCCCACCAGCGGGCACTTCTGTGTGTTCAGCCCTGGGGTCCCTTCGGCGGCATTGTGTGTGTACAGATTTATAGGCTTGTGTGACTGACTGAATGTACATGTGTTTATACCTTCTCTATATGTACAGTGTATATAGCGTATGTGTACATAGATGTATATTATGTATACAGACATGTAGCCACGTATCCAGACTTTCCTTTTGTTTTACAGAGAATCTATGATAGCGTTTCTACAGTAAATTGATGTGGGTGTTCCGTGGTCCCTCAGCAGGATGGATTTGCTGAGACTTTAACTCCATTTTCCTTTGGGTGAGCCTGGCTGGGAAAGGCCCTGAGGTCAATGTCCACTCTGCACCAGGGCAAGCTCCAGACAGAAAGGCCCTGGGAGGATAACACTGCTTTCTATTCTCTAGGAAGCATGAATGTTGATGGCTGATTTCTATGGTATATAAATTACAAATCTTCAATTCTCTAACTAACTGTGTAGCATGTGAATGAAATCCACTGACCTTATTCCTTTCTATAAACTATGATTCTAAAATTTTTAAATTTCAGATAAAAATTGCATTTTTATACAGATGTATATACCCTTAAAGCTACAAATGCCAAATTTTCCTTGTCCAGGTCTATTCTGAGGAATTTTCCCCATTAATCGGGCTTTAAACTGAGATACACTAGTTGCTCATGCACCTGGTAAGCAGAGACCTGAATGGTGGGAAGGTTGAAAGCTGGCCTGCTGAAAGAAATCACTGGATAACTGCAAAAACTCACGTAATCCACAGGTTACTTTTTTTTTTTTAAATAAGCTTACTGAAATGTTTGAAAATACTTCATTGAGACCACAGTACTCGGTGCCTTTTGTGAGATGGTGGGTCGTTTAGCCTTCAGCTTCTCTACAGCTTTGATGTGACGAAAGCTCCTGCTACTTCACTGGCCTCATCCCACAGTGATTGTTCGACCTTTCCCATGTCCTTACCTGTCGTGACAATCACACTATTGAACATGGCTCTCCAGTTAAAACACAAGTGGAAGCCTGACAGTCTCTAAATGAATCTTTAAAAGTTTTCCTTTGGGGCTATTTACCTTAACTGTAATCTAAGAATAATTAAACTGTGAGTTTAAAAAAAGTATCTTGGGGGTGAGGAATGTCTGAGATATTTTTAATGCCCAGCTATACTTTCAGTTAAGAGGCCAATAATAATTCTGAAATGCTGGGAAAAAAGGCTCAGCAATATTTATCGATTGACAGACTGTGATAAAGCTTAACACTTGGATAACATTTAGAAATGGTAGTCTTTACATTAAAAATGGCTTTTCTTTTAGGAAAGTGTAGTCAATTATCATTTTAACAACCAGAGCACTCATGGATTCAAATGCTGCTGCCACACACAACTCAAGTGCTGGAGTATTTTTCTACACTCTCTCCGTTCTCCCAATTATCTTGTAAACCAGTGTTCAACTAGTTTTATAACTGAAAACTGCACATTTTTCATAGTACAAACCATAGTTTTTACCTGTAGTTTGGAGCTGTCTGTTAAAATGTAGCTGCACTACCAGCCCTTTTAAAAGAAGTGTGTTAAAGGAAAATTTGGGTGTTAGATTTTTGGGACCGTTTCTGTAACCTCTGCCCTTCACAATATAGAAAATATTGTTTATGCCATCACATTTTTAATTCCAGGTTTAAAATCTGTTGAAAGCTGTATAGCTTGAAATCAGCTTTGTTTATGTGATGGCATTTAAAAAAACAGCATGTTCTTTTTAAACTGAATTTTATATCTAATCAATGTCTTCAGTCTCGAAGAATTTGCATTGTTGTGTTTGTATATAGAGTACTGCAGTGCATGAATTAGCTTTATGCATTTTATTAAATGCTGTTTCAATGTGGCATTATTGTTGTGGCTTAATACTACTACCTAAAAGAGGTTTATACTATTAAAGTGAATTAAAAACTAATAATGTGCATCCTGCTCCTCATTTCTCCTTGTAATAGTAACATCGGTAACGCCTGACCCCCAGAGGCACCCAGAATGCTCTGCCTGAACCCCAGGTAGGTGGCAAGGAGGCACCCTGGTCGTCAGACCCCTACAGCTCGCACCCCACCTTAGCCTTGCCCAAAAGTGACTTAGCCCTTGATGGTCCATTTGATGGTCCACTGGATTGTAAATACCTTTAACGAAAACGTTGGCAGGACCATCCCCTCTGCGTCCTCCCAGTGGAGCCACTCCTTGGTGTGGTGTCCAGAAGCCACGCAGACTTTCCTGGAACGGAGCAGAGCACAGCCTGGGCCACCGGACACACAGATCGCTGGCACAGACAGACAGACATGCACAGAGCCAGGCTTCAAACCAGCAGACGCTTACTGTAAGGATATTTGCTATCCAGGGTAAAAATATTTTCTTAAAGTTTCAGAAGTTTAGGACTTGCTCATTATGTCATCTGACCTCTCATTTTACAGGTGAGGATTCTAAGGTCCAAAGTCAGATTCATGGCAGAACCCACAGGCAGCCAAACAGCTTTAAGTGGCTTTGCCAGGTAGAACTCAAAATGAGAAGAAAATTGGTCACTTCAGTAGAACAAGGGCAAAAACCATCTGGCGAACACTGCTTATGCAGATAAAATTAAGAAAATGTGTCAATTACAAGATCCTCATATGAGAGGATTGGGATTGACATACACACTAATATATATGAAATGGTAACTAATAAGAACCTGCTGTATAAAAAAATAAAATTCAAAAAAAAAAGATCCTCATAGCAATCTTCTCTACTAATTTCTTCCCATTTTTGTAAATTTAAACCCATCTTTCTACCGCTAATAAAGTAGGAAATAGATGACAAAGGAATAATGCCCCCCAGTGGTGTTCATCTCCATGCATGTTACCTGCTACCTATAAAATAGTCCACGCAAACAGTAACAGCAGCGCCATCGTGTCAGGCACTGTTCATTTCATTTATTCTCTCTCTAAAGAGGGGTCAGACACTAGCTTAGTTCAGGGCGATCCTCCTACTTGGCAACCCTGGGGGCGCCCCTGTGGACCATGGAGGGAAGGGCCATTTCTGTAAGTCCTTCTGTCTAACTAGCTCTGGAGACAAGGCCAAGAGGAACCAACTCTTTCTGAAAAGCCCAGTCAGCCACTGTGAAAGCCATGGCTGCCACCAGCTGGGAGCAGTATCAGAAACATGGCAGGAACTGAGGCCAGCACCCAGGGAGGGATTAGAATGGGGGACAGGTTTTTCTAGCTGCCCTCGGAAATGGTGATGAGGGAGAGAGCACCAGAGTGTTGAATTTCAGTTAAACAACCCTCGTAAGCCTGTGGTCATTCAGGACAGCTGCCCATTACACATCAGACCCACATGCCCACCTCCCCACAACCCCGACGTTTACGCCATCACCCTGAACACAGGTCTGGTACAAAATCACAGTAAACCATAACCTGAGCACCGTATGTGAAAGGAGCCAAACTTCTCCCAATTTAATGAGGTAATCTGCAACATTTATATAAAACATCCCAGTCTCACATTGGGATAAGGATTACCTTTCTTCCCATCTCACAGGGAACTTTTGGCTTCAGCCCAAGTCCTTCACTCTCGACCAGGTAAACCTAATCTTAAGGTGACTCTAGAGGGCCCTGGTGTCTCCTGAGGACTGAAACCGACACAACTTAAGTGACAGCAACAGCAGTGTCCTGTGAGGAAAGAACTCCCAGGCAGACCCCCAGTGACACCTCACACCCTCTTCCAAACCTCAGTAAGTGAAGGCTGACCAAGCCAGAGGGTAGCGCCCTCCACCAGGGGGGCGCCCTCTCCTTGCCAGGGAGGCAGGTCTGGGACCTCTTGGCCTCTGGCACAGCCTCGCAACAGTGGTCAGTTGGCTTTAGTTTAAAAAGCGAGCGCTGCTCACAGGCTTGCCCTGGGATTTCTGAAAAATCCCAAAGAGCCTGACTGGAGGGGACGTCTATACCACCAACCAGACAGCTCCAGCCAGACCCCCGCGCAGCAGTTCTTCATTATTCTCCAGAGCAAGGCCTGGAAGAAGAGGCGAAGCCAGTAGAGACCAGGAAAGGGCTGCAGGACTGAGATGAGATGTCACCAGGCTGCAGCCTTACACCTTCCCGACCCCAAAGCCCTGTCCCTACAAAGGCCTATCAGACCGGACTCATGCCACACTGCTCAGTGATTCTGAAGCATTTATTGCCCTGATGGCGCAGGGTGTTCACTGGGCAGCTTGGCTGCAGCCCAACTCCTCCTCTCCCCCCATGCACTTCTACACAGGTGTGTAAAGGAGACCCTTTTATTGCAAAGAGATTTTCAGTCTCTCGGGGAATAGGACCAGGGGCTTTTCTGGGGCCTCAGTCTTGGGAACTGGCTTTCAGAGCTGCTTTGTACTTCCCTGTCATTTCCCTGGGCAATGGCACCAGGCCCGGGCAGGGCACCTGCCCCTCCACCTCACAGATGCACTCCCGCAGGCAATACTTTCGGGGGCCAAAGTGGGCTGGGTGAGAAAGCTGTTTTTTCTCCTGCTCCTCTTTCTCGAGGGTTTCCCTGCCAAAGAACACAGACAGCAACAAGGCGTGGGTGACACGGCTCCAAGCTGCTGGAAAGTGGGGGACTTCTCAGCCGAGTGAGCCCCAACATCTGCCAGGGAGACCTCCTACGCTGCTCCCTACTCCCCCCGGGCCTCCGGGGCTGGGGGTTGCGCAGGAAGGCCTGCAGCCCGGTGAAGGGTAGCAAGGGGTGACCCCAGCTCTGAGGATAGGCAATCAGGACCAAGGGGCCTGGAAGTGCCTCCGTGCGCTTTCTCAAGACAGACTTCCCCATCTTCCCTCCCTCCCTCCATTCATGGAAAGAAAAGGAATGTGTCACAGCAGGCCCTGGGGTTGGTCACCCACTAGCGCCAAGCTGAGATTCCCCAAGAGGGACATGGTCACAGCCACAAGGGCACGCATTTCAGATGCGTCTCAGCTTCTCGTGTACCCAGGAGGAAAGGACCATCTTTATCTTCACGGTGCAGGGAGCTGCAGCTCAGAGGTTCAGGCGCACAGACTCCCGTCCGCTCTCTGGTCAGCGTCCGAGGCTCCTGCCAGAGTCCGCCCTCTCAACACCCCTCCCAGCGCGCCCATCTCCTCCCTCTCAAATCTCTGGGCCAAGACGTTTGCACCCCTCCAGGTCAAGCCCCACCAACTCACTCGCTCTTCCCCAGAATCTTTTTGATGTGCTCCATGATCTCCTTATTGCTCTTGGTCTCCACGTCCACAAGGACTTGCTCCCCAGAATCTGGAAACAGGAGGAAAAGGGGGGAAGAAAGCTGAGAACACAGCAAGGCACTCCCTGGCCTCAACTGGTGGTGATTTGGGATTTGCTTTTAGAGGAGAAACATTTTAACGGTCAAATAAATGTTTATGTAACCCATTATGCTGCCTTTTTTCTGTATTTCTTTAGATGTGAGCACATAAACTTTAGGTATGTACAAAAGCATACATACTATTTTAAATAGAAACTCCATGTTCACGGATAGAAAGATTTAATATTGTTAAGATGGCAATCCTCCCCAAATCAGTCTATGGATTCAGTCAATCCCTGTCAAAAATCCTAGCAGGTGTTTTTGTAGAAACTGAAAAATTGCGCCTAAAATTCATGCAAAGGACCCAAAACAGCCAAAACAACCTTGACAAACAAGAAAATGGGAGAACATTCGTTTCCCAATTTCAATTTTACCACAGGCTACAGTAATCAAGTCAGTGTGGTATTGAGCAAAAGAACAGCCTATAGGAATGGAACTGAGCTGAGTCTAGAAATAAACTCTTATTAAATTTATGGTCAACTTATTTTCAGCAAAGATGGCAAGACAACTCAGTGAGGAAGAAGAGCATGTATCTGATAAAGGACTTGTATCCTGACTAAAGAACTCTCACAATTCAATGTCGAAAAGACAATCCAAAGAAAAAATGGGCAAAATATCTGAATAAACATTTAACAACAACAAAAATGGATAATAGCACGTGAAAAGATACTCAATATAATCAGTCATTAGGAAAATACAAAATAAAACTACAGTGAGATATTAAGGTGGCTAAAATTTTTTTAAACACAATACCAAGTGCTAGTGAGGATGCAGAGGAACTGGAACTTTCCTAAATTACTGGTAAAAATGCAAAATCTTACAGCCACATCAGCTAGTGAATTAAGACACACAAAAAAGAAATTAAATGATTGGAAAGGAAGAACTTTATTTGCAGATGTAATGATTGTGTATGTAGAAAATCCTAAGGAATTTAGAAAATAAAAACTTCTAGAAATATGAATTACCAAGGTTGCAAGACACAAGGCCCATGTACAAAATCAGCTGTACTTCTACGAAGTTGTTTGGTGCTAACCAAAGAACTGAAAAATGAAAATTTTAAAAATACTATTTACAATAGTCACAAAACATACTCAATATTATTAAAATGTCCAGGGACTTCCCTGGCAGTGCAGTGATTAAGAATCCGCCTGCCAATGCAGGGGACACGGGTTCGAGCCCTGGTCCAGGAAGATCCCACAGGCCACGGAGCAACTAAGCCTGTGCACCACAACTACTGAGCCCGTGCGCCTAGAGCTCGTGCACCACAACTACTGAGCCCACGTGCCACAACTACTGACGCCTACGTGCCTAGAGCCTGTGCTCTGCAACAAGAGAAGCCACTGCAATGAGAAGCCCACGCACTGCAACGAAGAGTAGTCCCCGCTCGCCACAACTAGAGAAAGCCAGCGAACAGCAACAAAGACCCAATGCAGCCAAAAATAAATAAATTCATTTTTTTAAAAAATGTCCATTATCCTCAGTGATCTATAATATAATTCCAAACAAAATCCCAGCAAGCTTTTTTCTAGAAACTGGCAAGCAGATTTTAAAGTCAATAGGGAAATGCAAAGAACCTACAAGGGCCAAATTAATCTTGGAAAAAAAAGGGGGGGTGGGGAACAAAGTTGGATTTACACTTCCTGATCTTAAGACATATTATGAATTACAAAAACCAAGACAGTGTGCTATTAGCATAAGGACAGACATACATATCAGTTAAAGAGGATGAAGAGTTCAGAAATAAACTCGAATAGCCAAAACAATCTTAAGGAAGAAGAAGAGAGCTGGAGGAATCATGCTCTCTGACTTCAAACTACACCAGAAAGCTACAGTATTCAAAACTGCAAGGTACTGGCACAAAAAACAGACACATAGATCAGTGGTACAGACTAGGCAGCCTAGAAATAAACCCACACACTTATGCTCAATTAATCTACCAGAAAGGAGGCAAGAATATACAATGGAGAAAAGACACTCTCTTCAATAAGTGGTGCTGAGAAAACTGGACACCTACATGTAAAAGAATGAAATTAAAACATTTTCTAACACCATCTACAAAAATAAACTTAATATGGATTAAAGACCTAAATATAACACTAGCTACCATAAAATTCCTAGAAAAAAACATAGAACACTCTTTGAAATAAATCATAGCAATATTTTTTTGGGATCTGTCTCCTAAAACAAAGGAAATAAAAGCAAAAATAAACAATTGGGACCTAATTAAATTTAAAAGCTTCTGTACAGCAAATGAAACCATAAAACAAAATGAGGGACTTCCCTGGTGGTCCAGTGATTAAGACTCTGCACTCCCAATGCAGGGGGCCCAGGTTCGATCCCTAGTCAGGGAACTAGATCCCACATGCTGCAACTAAAAGTTCACATGCCGCAACTAAAAGATCCCGCATGTGGCAACAAACACCCGGCACAACCAAGTAAATAAATAAATAAATACTTAACCTGATTAAAAAATGGGCAGGAGAACTGCATAGACATTTTTCCAAAAGGAAATACAGATGGCCAACAGGCAGATTAAAAGATGCTCAAGATACCTAATCATCAGGGAAATGCAAATCAAAACTACAATGACATATCACCTCACACCTGTCAGAATGGCATTCATCAAAAAGACCACAAATAACAAAGGTTGGTGAGGATGTGAAGAAAAGGGGACCCTTGTACACTGTTGGTGGGAATGTAAATCGGTGCAGCTACTATGGAAAACAGTATGGAGGTTTCTCAAAAAAACTAAAAATAGAACCACCACATAACCCAGCAATTCCACTCCTGAGTATATATCCGAAAAAAAACACACTAATTCAAAAAGATACATGCACCCCAATATTTACAGCAGCATTATTTATAATTGCCAAGATATGGAAGCATCCTAAATGCCCATCAACAGACGAATGGATAAAGATGTACTATACACACACACACAATGGGATATTACTTAGCCATAAAAAAGAATGAAATTTTGCCATCTGCAGCAACATAGATGGACTTGGAGGGCATTATGCTAAGTGAAATTAAGTCAGACAGAGAAAGACAAATACTGTATGATAGCACTTATTTGTGGAATCTAAAAAATACAACAGACTGGTGAATATAACAAAAAAGAAGCAGACTCACAGAACAAACTAGTGGTTACCAGTGGGGAGAGGAAGGAGGGAGGGGCAACATAGGGGTAGGGGAGTAAGAGGTACAAACTATTATATATAAAATAAGCTACAAAGATATACTGTACAACACAGGGAATATAGCCAATATTTTATAACAACTATAAATGGAGTATAACCTTTAAAAATTGTGAATCACTATATTGTACACCTGTAACTTATATAATATTACTGTACATCAATTATACTTCTTTTTTTTTTTTTTTTGCTGTGCCATGCGGCTTGCAGGATCTTAGTTCCCTGACCAGGGATTAAACCCGCTCCCTTGGCAGTGAAAGCATGGAGTCCTAACCACTGGACCTCCAGGGAATTCTCCCATTTTAACCAGCTTAAAATGTAGAATTTGGTGCTTTTTAGTGCCTTCACAATGTTGTGCATCCATCACCACTATCTAGGTTCCAGCACTTTTTCATGACCCCAAACAGAAACCCTGTACCCATTAAGCAGTCACTTCCTATTCCCCACACCACCCCAGCCCCAGCCCCTGACAACCACTTCCTGTCCCTATGGCTTTGTCTGTTCTGGACACCTCACACAAATGGAATCACACGCTATGTGGCCTTTTGTGTCTGCCTTCTTTCTGTTGGCATGTTTTCAAGGTTCATCCGTGTTGTAGCATGTGCCAGTACTTCGTTCCTTTTCATGGCTGAATAATATTCCACTGAATGAATATATGGATTTTGTTTATCCATTCATGGTCGATTTTTCTGACAAAGGTGCCAAGGAAATTAAATAAGGGAAAGGAATGTCTTTCAACAAATGGTGCTATAACAGCTGAATATCCCAAATCTAAAAAATGAACCTCAATCCTTATCTCACTTAATACACAAATAGAGATCATAGACCTAAATGTAAATCTAAGACTCTCCCACAGGAGAAACACAGGAGAAAAATCTTTGTGACTTTGGGGTAGGCAGAGATTTCTTGGACAGGACACAAAAAGTACTAAATATGAAAGAAAACAACTGATAAGCTGGAATTCATCAAAATTAAAACTTCTGCTCTTCAAAAGACACCATTAAGAAAATGAAAAGGCAGCCACAGACAGAAAATATTCACAATACATCTGACAAAGGAACTGAATCCAGAATATATAAACAACTCAACAGGAAAAGAGCCCCCACTTTTTTTTTTTAATGGACAAAAGATCCAAACAGACTCTTTACAAAAGAAATAAATGAATGGCTAATAAGCACATGGAAAGATACAGGGAAATGCAAATTAAAATGTCAAGGAGATATACAGGCACTGGAATGGCTGAAAAGACCTATGTGATGAGAAGAATGGCCCCCAAAGATGCCCCCTCCTAATCCCCCAGAACTTGTGAATATGACACCTGACGTGGCCAAGGGGCCTCTGCAGATGCAATTAAACTTAAGGACCCAGAAATGGGGAGATTCTCCTGGATAATCTGGCAGCCCCATTAATCACAAGGTCCTTAAAGTTGGAGACCCTCCTGGGCTGTGGTCAGAGGGACGTGTGACTGTTGGAGAGGGCCAGACACGAACGCAACTGGCTTCGAGGATGGAGGAAGGGACCACGAGCCAAAGAGTGTGGGGGTCTCGGGCTTTCCTGGTGGCGCAGTGGTTAAGAACCCGCCTGCCAGTGCAAGGGACACAGGTTCGAGCCCTGGTCCGGGAAGATCCCACATGCTGCAGAGCAGCTAAGCCCGTGCGCCACAACTACTGAGCCCACGCTCTAGAGCCCGCGAGCCACAACTACTGAAGCCCGCGCACCTAGAGCCCGAGCTCCACAACAAGAGAAGCCACCGCAATGAGAAACCCCCGCACCGCAACGAAGAGTAGCCCCCGCTTGCCGCAACTAGAGCAAGCCCATGCACAACAATGAAGACCCAACACAGCCAAAAATAAAACAGAAAGAAAGAAAGAAGTAATTTAAAAATAAATAAAGAAAGAATGTGGGGGCCTCTAGAAGCTGGAAAAGGCATGGAAATGGATTCACCCCTAGCGCCTCCAGGAAGGAAGGCTCTGCGAACACCTTGATTTTAGCCCATGTTGGACTTCAAACCTACAAAACTGTAAGATGAGAAATCTGAATTGCTTTAAGCCACCAAGCTCGTGGTGATCTTACAGCAGCCACAGGAAATGCAGAGGAGCAACAGGACCAGTTTGGGTGAGGATGGGGGGCCAGCAGGACCCCTCACCCTGTGGACTGCAAGGGCAAACGGCATGATCATTTTGGAGGCCTGTCTGGGTGGTTTCTAAGAAGGTTACGTGCCTATTCTGTGGCCCAGCAAGGCCAGCCTGAGCCTGTGCCCAGGAGAACCGAGCACCTAGGTCCACAGAGACATGCACCTTCCCAAAACCACCCTCGGCAGGCAGCCGCTAACAACCCCTCGAGCGAGACCCTCCTTAGAGGAGTCTCTGGGACCCGCTGCTGCAGCAGCAGAGCCAAGCCCACCTGGCTCTCCCAGGTCCCCGTCCAGGACCTGCCGCTTCTGCCCAACACGCAGCCAGAGCTTCCTACCGACCGGCCCCGACTTTCTCATCTGAGGTGTCTCCTGGCCAGACCTCCTTCCAGAGATGTCAGACGTGCTTTGCCATCTGAAGACTCTCCGTGCCTGCCCCCCATCTCCAATAAACCTCATACTTGTAACTCTGTCTTGGCATCTATAGAAAACCCAAATGTTCATCAACAAGTGAATGGATAAATAAACTGTGGTATGTTCTGATAATGGGGCACTACGGAGCAATAAAAATGAATAAGCTACTGATACACATAACGTGGATGAATCTCAAAAAGACAAGTGAAAACCAGACACAAAAGGACATATACTGTGAGATTCTATATTAGGTTCTGAAACAAATAAAACTAACTAGTCTATGGTGAAAGAACTGCTAACAGAGGGAATTCCCTGGCAGCCCCAGTGGTTAGGACTCTGTGCTCACTGCTGAGGGCCCGGGTTCGATCGCTGGTCGGGGAACTAAGATTCCACAAGCTGTACAGTGTGGCCAAAAAAAAAAGAACTGCTAACAGTGGCTGCCCCTCTTGGGAGTGAGAACTGGGAACTGGAAAGCAGTACTAGGTGACTTTTTGGGTCTTCGCTGGGAAACAGTGACACAGGCCCGTCACATCTATCAGAACTCATCACTCCATGCACGTTAAGACCTGTCCATTTTATTATGGGTAAATTATACCTCAATAAAGTTAATTTTTTAAAACACCAACACGAAATATATACACAAAAATGCCAACCACCACCATTCTCCTCACCTCCACCTTGCTCTATTTTTCTTTTCTCCATAGCACTCATCTTCTAACAAACCATGTTATTGAGTTTCTTGTTCATTCTATCTCCTCCTGCTGGAATATCATCTCTACAAGTCTAGAGATCTTTGTCTGTATGGCTCCCTGACACCCCAAGCACCTAGAACAGTGCCTGGGTCCTAGCAGGAACTTGATACATATTTGCTGAATGAATGAAACAACATCATCCTTTTCCTTCCTGACGAATTTCCCAGTCTATACTTCATTAGATTCTCGTAACCGTGTAAGGAAGATGTTTTGCCTTCCCCTAGAAATATGTAAGTGGGAACATTACTCGCTCAGGATCAGAATGACTGAGTAGAGAGTTGGGCTAGAACATATGGTCTTCTGACTTCCAGGAACTGAGCCCAATTTAACTGAATAAATCTTCATGTTTGCTCCTCGCAGGGACAGGAGAGCATCACGTAAATGCATATGGTCCATAGAGGACACACGCAGACACATACACTGTTCAAGAGAATGTGGCCAGCACTGAGAGACGTGCCCTGAGAGAAGGGAGAGGCCAATCTAAGGTGCAGGTAAGGTTTCCTGAGTGAAATGGTGCCCAAGCTGAGTCCCAAAGGATTTATTTTTTACTTAAGCAAAGAAAAGTAGAAGGGGATTTGCAGCAAAGGAACCAACGTTAGCAAAGGCATCAAAGCACAGTGTGGCAAGGGAATTTGGAAAGACTAGCCCGTATGACATGAGGCATATGCAGGAGATGTGGCAGCAACAGGAAATGCGGCTGCAGAGGGACAGATCTGTGCAGTCACTGTGTGCCAGGTATAGGAGCCAAGGTGACAGGACCAACGTAGGTTTACAAGCGCTCCCATCTCAGCCCCCGCTGACTGCCACACAAGAGGAACATGGGAGGGAAGTCAGGCCTGGGCCACGGCAGAGGGCCCTGCACTCACCTAAATAGAACCGCAGAAAGGGTGTTGGCGTCATGTTCTTAAACATCATGATCTGCACCCAGGGGTTCTTGTACTGGATCTGAGGTATGTTGAAAAACACGAATTTCCTGCAAAACAGAAGAAATTAAACCCGTGAGAGTTTTTAACCTAAAATTGTATGCACCTGTGTATTCTTCTAAAGAGAAAGTCCAGAACTTTCATCAGGTTCTAAGAGGACCCTGCCCCCCCCCCCCGAAAAGGTGGAGGTAGGAAAAGCAGGTCTCAGGAATCCACTAACGTGTTGTCTGAATGTGGGTGTTGGGACTCTTGGTTTGTCATTTTAGGGAAAAGAAATCTATATCCCTACCTCACGTTGCATATTAACCTAAAACTCACCAAAACAGAAGTATAAATATAAAAATGGGGGCTTCCCTGGTGGCACAGTGGTTGAGAATCTGCCTGCTAATGCAGAGGACACGGGTTCAAGCCCTGGTCTGGGAAGATCCCACATGCCGCGGAGCAACTAGGCCCATGAGCCACAACTACTGAGCCTGCGCGTCTGGAGCCTGTGCTCCGCAACAAGAGAGGCCGCGACAGTGAGAGGCCTGCGCACCTCGATGAAGAGTGGCCCCCACTTGCCACAACTAGAGAAAGCCCTCGCACAGAAACTAAGACCCAACACAGCCAAAAATAAATAAATATTTAAAAAAAGAAAAGAAAATAAAAATGAAACCATGAAATGTCCTCGGTCTTGATTGGTGTGACAGCTGCACAGTGCACTCATATGAGAAGCTGTGTATCTACAGGTGAGCACTTTATGTAAATTATACCACAATTTAAAAATAAATGAAACCATGAAAACAAACATGGGGAATACTTTTACAATCTAGGAGTGGAGAAACCTCTAAACTCAGAAGGTTTAAAACACAGATAAATTTGATTACATTAAAACCTTTGCAAGGGACTTCCCTGGTGGCGCAGTGGTTAAGATTCTGTCTGCCACTGCAGAGGACACGGGTTCGAGCCCTGCTCGGGGAAGATCCCACATGCCGCGGAGCAACTAAGCCTGTGAGCCACAACTACTGAGCCTGCACTCTACAGCCTGCGAGCCACAACTACTGAGCCCGCGTGCCACAGCTACTGAAGCCCACGCACCTAGAGCCTGTGCTCCGCAACAAGAGAAGCCACCGCAATAAGAAGCCACGCACCACAACAAAGAGTAGCCCCCGCTCGCCACAAATAGAGAAAGCCCACGCACAGCAACGAAGACCCAACACAGCCATAAATAAATAAATAAAATATCTGCAAGGCAAACTTTACCAAAAACAAAATCAACATTTGCCAAACTAGAAGAAAAACGTTTGCAAAACACAAAACAAAAGGTTAATTCCCTTGATATAGAGTTCTGCACATTATTAACACCATTTATAATCCAACACTAGAGGCAAAGGCCACAGACGGGCAGAAACCCACATAGCCTATCGAAGGAAGGATCCTCAGTATCTTCCCAACAAAGTCATAAATTAAAATGGTCCTTTTTTACCTCTTAGATTGCTAAAATAAATAAATAAATAGTTTTAAGTTATAGTAAAGTGAGAAAACGTTTCCTTAAGTATATTAATTGGTTTAACCTCCTTGGAGGTCAGTTTGGAACTAGCACAGATCTTGACTCAATGTTTTCACCTCTGCCTTTAGGTATTTTCACACTTGAATGCAAAGATATGTGTGAGGTTTACTGCAGCATTATTTGTTACAGCAAAGGAACAGAAACAACTTAAATGCCAGGCTGATTATATAAACTATGACACAACTGTATGCCTGGATTCCTCTCCACCTGCTCTCCATCCAGAGTAGCTAACAGATATGGGCTAGCAAGTGGGCTTTCCTGCCCTCTGGCTTTGTGTTGGCTTCCGCCCATATGGAGCACTGGCAAAAGAATGGAAGGAGGAGGAGAGTTAAGGTATTTATCTCCCTGGCTCGACCCCAGGCTCAATCCCGGCTCCAGAGGCTCCTGTCAGGCAGCCCTCTTCATCTCCAGGTCCCAACAAACATTCTCCTCCTCACTTCTGCAGCCTAGACCCGGGCTCTTGCACTGTTCCTTGTGGTTTCTTTTCCCATCCTTGCCACACCATTGCAATTAGTCTCTTGATTAAAGCCTCCCCAATGACCCGAATTTAAATGCATTCTCTGCTTCCTGCTGCCACCCTGCTCCCCACACCAGACGATGGAAAGGTGCGAGTGGTACACGGGTAGAAGCGTGGTTGCCTGGCTTCACCACTTCCCAGCTGTGTATGACCCAGAGCAAGTTACTGCTGTGTGCCTCAGTGTTTATGCCAACATGATGGCAATGCAGGACAACCAGTCCAGATAGGAGCTTGTAGTTTATTCTCAAGAAGAAAAAGATAGGATCAACAGAAGGCCTGATTGTGTGACATTTGCTTGGGGAAACGTCCATAATTGGGGCAGAATCTGCAGTTAAAACAAAAGCAATGACAATAACCCCAGGGAAAACAAAAAACTGCAAAAACAAAAAGGAAAAATAAAGTGTTTGACTCAACTGTGTACAGTGTTTACAAAGTCATAATAATTTAACAGTGAATACTGATTTATCCAAAATTCTTAAATGACTATATTGGGAGGATGGGGGGGTCGAGTAGTATGCATCTGCTGGGGTAGGGAATGGCAATGCTTCTGGAAGAGCTAAATCCTTGCCTTCCACAGTGGCAAGTCAACAGATAAAGCCTAAAGCTAAGAAAGTAAGGAGGAGCTCTCTAAATATAGTATTTAACTATATGGGAGTAAAATTCTAAACAAATGGTTAGAGTTGAAAGTTGCTGCCTCTGGAGGATACAATGGAGAAAAGACAGCCTCTTCAATAAGTGGTGCTGGGAAAACTGGACAGCTACATGTAAAAGAATGAAATTAGGGCTTCCCGGGTGGCGCAGTGGTTAAGAATCCGCCTGCCAAGGCAGGCGACACAGGTTCGAGCGCTGACCCAGGAAGATTCCCGCATGCCACGGAGCAACTACGCCCGTGCGCCACAACTACTGAGCCCGCACTCTAGAGCTCACGTACCACAACTACTGAAGCCCGCGTGCCTAGAGCCCATGCTCCATAACAAGAGAAGCCACTGCAACGAGAAGCCCGTGCACCGCAACGGAGAGTAGCCCCCGCTCACCACAACCAGAGGAAGCCCACATGCGGCAACGAAGACCCAACGCAGCCAAAAATTTAAAAATTAAAAATATATAAATAAATTTATATATAAAAAAAGAATGAAATTAGAACACTCCCTAACACCATACACAAAAATAAACTCCAAATGGATTAAAGACCTAAATGTAAGACTAGGCACTGTAAGACTCTTAGAGGAAAACATAGGAAGAACACTCTTGGACATAAAACACAGCAAGATCTTTTTTGACCCACCTCCTAGAGTAAGAGAAATAAAAACAAAAATAAACAAATGGGACCTAATGAAACTTAAAAGCTTTTGCACAGCAA
Source organism: Balaenoptera musculus (assembly GCF_009873245.2). Taxonomy (NCBI): domain Eukaryota; kingdom Metazoa; phylum Chordata; class Mammalia; order Artiodactyla; family Balaenopteridae; genus Balaenoptera; species Balaenoptera musculus. The sequence continues at coordinate 100,005,555 of NC_045795.1, read as the reverse complement.
AGGAAACCATAAACAAGACGAAAAGACAGCCCTCAGAATGGGAGAAAATATTTGCAAACGAATCAATGGACAAAGGATTAATCTCCAAAACAGACAAACAGCTCATGCAGCTCAATATCAAAATAACAACCCAATCAAAGAATGGGCAGAGGACCTAAGTAGACATTTCTCCAAAGAAGACATACAGATGGCCAAGAGGCACATGAAAAGATGCTCAACATCACTAATTATTAAAGAAATGCAAATCAAAACTACAATGAGGGGGTTTCCAGGGCGGCACCAGTGGTTAAGAATCCGCCTGCCAATGCAGGGGACATGGGTTTGAGCCCGGGTAGATCCCACATGCCGCAGAGCAACTGAGCCTGTGCGCCACAACTACTGAGCCTGCACTCTAGAGCCCGCTCACCACAACTACTGAGCCTGCAGGCCACAACTACTGAAGCCCGCGCGCCTAGAGCCTGTGCTCCGCAACAAGAGAACCCACTGCAGTGAGAAGCCCACGCACCACAACGAAGAGTAGCCCCCGCTCCCCAGGATTAGAGAAAGCCTGCGCGCAGCAACGAAGACCCAACGAAGCCAAAGATAAATAAATAAATATATAAATTTTTAAAAAACTACAATGAGGTATCACCTCACACGGGTTAGAATGGGCATCATCAGAAAATCTACACACAATAAATGCTGGTGTGGAGAAAAGGGAACCCTCTTGCACTGTTGGTGAGAATGTAAATTGATACAGCCACTATGGAGAACAGTACGGAGATTCCTTAAAAAACTAAAACTAGAATTACCATATGACCCAGTAATCCCACTACTAGGCATATACCAAAAGAAAACCATAATTCAAAAAGACACATGCAGGGCTTCACAACTAGAGAAAACCCACGTGCAGCAATGAAGACCCAACGCAGCCAAATATTAATTAATTAATTTTTTTTAAAAAAAGGGCCAGAAAAGTAAACTGTCCTGGGTCACATGACCAGTAAGTCAAAGAATCAGGACCGTGAGCATTGGGCTCCATCATTATCAAATTCACCTGGATCCTGAGGCGCAAGGCTGGACACAGAACTCAATACATTCCAGCAGCTGTTACTTCTCCCATTGCATCTTAAGGGCAAGAACACCTGGCAGAGGTGAGGAGGAACTTAGCTCTCAGACTCTGAATAAGGCAGCTCCCCACACACCCAGCAAATACCCTAAGACTCGCTAGCCCGGTGCTGTACTGGCCACTGGCACTTGGAGTGGAGGGCCAGGTGAAGTGCTGACGGCACATGAACAAGCAAAGAAAGGCCAGTGGGGCTACAAAGGGCAATTCTGACAGGCTCAAACCCAAAGGGCACCGGTGGGACAGCTAAGCCCTTATCACTAGGAACAATGAAACACAGAATAGCTGTTTGGCTCCTATTTACCCAGAGAGTATTAAAATTCTTGAGCATGCGACTATGTGCAGGCCTATTTTGATTGGCTGACCATTTAAAAACCAGAGATTTACATAAAAATCTGAATTTCTGGCTCCTTGACAAGTCAGAAATTCTCCATGGAGCCCAAATAGCTAAGATGTAGCCAAGCAGTGAATGGCCCCCTGAAACAGGGCACGCTTTCAGTTTACTGCAGGCCCATCCAGACTGTCTCCCTCCTGTTTGTACCTGCCTGGCCTCTGCCCTGTGACGCCTGGTGCAGATGGATGGATGGATGGATGCAAGGCTGGTTATGCAGGAGTATCTGGGTGCCCATTCAGCCCTATGACTGAGTCTTCTAGGAAGCCCTCATCCCAGCTGACCCCACGCAAGTAGGTCCAAGTTCTTGCGTTGACCTGTGGAAAGCAAACGGCTAGGGGGTAGCTGCTGGCTCTCCTGAACAGCCCTGCACTGAAGGCCCCGCCATGGGGGGACCACCCTCCACAGGGAGTTGCTCTCCAGTCTCACTCCGATCCATCCCACACACCCAATCCCAAAGTTTCTGAAAGACAGGACTTGAATTCCCAGCAACAGCACGGGGCCCAGCATCAGCAGGCACTCAGTAAATTTATACCTAACACCTGAAAAGCCCAAAGCACTGCTGCTGCCTCAAAGTTCAGTTCAAACCTTTCACTTGCAAGTTCCATTCAATGAGTCCCGACTCTGCTGCGGGCTGAAAAGCACTGAGGAGTTGGGGCGGGGGCCGCTGCGCAGCTCACAGACAGTCCCTTCACTCTAAGGGTGATGAGTCCTCTTCGAGAACGAAGCCCCCTTTCAGAACCACCCCCTCACCAGCTGACTATGGTACCCTGGACAAGCCAGTTCCTTAAACTCCTGCGTTCTTTCATCCCTGGAGTGAAGAGAACAGTGGGGTTTCTGTAAAAATCAAACGAGCTAGTGCACGAGGAGCATTCAGAAACGCGCTGCACGCACGAGGACTCAACAAATGCCAGCAGCTGTTACCCCTCCCACTGCACCCCCATATCCGCCCTGGGGCATAGGTATCACCCCGGTCGCAACACTGAGGAAAAGCAACTCTCCCAAAGCCAGCAGGTGGAAGAGCCCGGACCCCAGCGGGTCGGTCGCCACGGGCTGGGCTCCACCAGGACCGCGCGCCGCCCGCGGGGCACGGGTGGCTGAGGAGGCTTCGGCCTCCCCGTCAGCGCGGCCCCCACCCGGAGCGACGCGGCCCTGAGGTCCTCTTCTGCTGTGGAACCCGGGGCAGCTGCCCGTCCATGCAGTGGGGCCCTGGCGCCAGCGCAGCGCCAGGTCTCAACGACTCGCAAGTTATTGGTGGGACCCGGCGGCTCGGACTGACCTGGCGCCTTCGCCCAGCTCCCCGTGCGTGTTGTAGTTCACCGTCATGACCTTCACCGAGTCCTTGAACACTACGTCCCCCTGGCCCAGGTACTGCAGGGTGCGGCGTATCGGGAAGCGGCCCTTCATGGACATGGCGGCTGCGGCGGAGGGGCCGGACCGCCGGCCGCGAGCCCAGCAGCGCGAAGAGACGAGCTAAGCTGAAGCCGCCCGGGCGGCCCTCTAGCCGCTTCTCCTCCGCGCCGGTTTCCACTTCCCGCGCAGACTCACAGGAGACGCCTCCCGGCGGGCAGCGCACAGGCCGCGGAGCAGCCTGGGACTTGTAGTACTGGCTGGCAGAGTTTTCCTTAGGCGGGGGCGGTGGGAGCCGGCACGTACGCCTAAGCGTTAAAGCTCCTATTGGAACGTTAAGGTTTTCACGATTTGTGAATCAAGTCTTTCTCCCCTCCGCCAAGGGAAAATATTTTATATAGGCTCAAACTCAATCATTCAGACAACAAACTTACAGTAGGAAATAATTCAGGAGAGCTGAGTTTGAACACCAAGTCGGCCAGTAACTTTCTGTTCAACCTCAAATATGTCAGTTTTGCTCTCTCAACTTCTCCACTTTTAAAGTGAAGGGTTAGAACTGCGCAATTTCTAACATTGACTTAAAAAAAAAACAAAACAAAACCAAAATTAAAAACCTGACTTGCAAAAGGAAAAAAAAAAAGATTTTGGGATCTACTCCTTTCTAGTTTAGCCGCTTGAGAGCTCTGGACCTCAATTCCTTGAAAAGCAAAAGGTGGATGAGATGCATTTCCTATTGATCTGAGAACGTTCTCCTCCACTTTCGAAGGATAATTTTGCCAGATACAGAATTCTAGGTTGGGGGTTGGAAGGCATCTTTCAACACTTTATTTCACTCCACTCTCCTTTTGCATGGTTTCTGATGAGTAGTCAGCTCTCTTTTTTCCACTATAGGTTAAGATGGTTTTTTCTTCTGGTTTCTTTCAAGATTTTCTCTTTGTCTTTGGTTTACAGAGGTTCAATAAGATATACCTAGGTGTATATTTTTGGTATTTATCCTGCTTGGTGTTCTCTGAGCTTCCTGGATCTGTGGTGTAGTGACTGTCATTAATTTTGGAAAGTTCTTGACCATTATTACTTCAAATATTTTTCTTTATTCTCTCATTTTTTTTCTCCTTCTGGTATTCCAATTATGCATGTTTTACCTCTTCTGAAATTGTCCCATAGTTCTTGGATGTTCTATTCGGTGTTTTTGTTGTTTTTCATTCTTTTTTCCCTCTGCTTTGCAGTAGGGAAGTTTCTATTGACCTATCTCCAGACTCACTGATTCTTTCCTTGGCTGTGTCAACTGATGAGCTCATCAGAGGCACTGTTTGTTAGTCTCTTTTATTTCTAGCATTTCCTTTCAATCTTTCTTAGAGTTTCCTTATCTCTGCTGACATTACCCATCTGTTCTTGCATATTATTTACTTTTACCACTAGACTCTTTAACATATTAATCATTTAAGTTTCCTATCTGATAACACCAACATCTGTGTAATACCTGAATCTGGTTCTGATATGTGCTTTGTCTTATCAGACTGTGGGGTTTTCCCTTACCTTTTTTAGCACACTTAAAATTTTTTGTTGAAAGTGAGACACTATTGGCTGTATTAGGTAATAGGAACTGAGGTAAATAAGCCTCTACTACGAGGGGTTATGTTATTCTGGCTAGAAGTAGAGCTGTGTTTGTTTGCTGTAGCTGTAGGCCCCAGAGGCTTCAAATTCCTCTAGTGTCCGTTTTTGTCTTGACTTTGGGCTTCCCTAGAGTCTGTGTTTTGTACCTCTTTTAGCTGTAATGCATCCTTATACTGGAGTCCTGTTGGTGTGGTAGTAAGGTGTGGCGGCAGGGAAGCATTCTGTAATTTTATGGTGAAATTTCAGTATTTTAGTGGGCCTGTGTCCTTGGGCTGTGACCTTCCTGTTTCTTAATCCCCCTCTGTGATACAGAATAAGAAATATGTTTGGTCTTTGTTCCCAGCTCCCGGCCAGAGCTCCTAAAACTCTTGTAATTTCCTTAATGATAAGAGTGATAGGAGCTTCTTTTGTCATATCTAATTTTTGTCCCTGTTCCTGAAATAGCTCTGGAAAGATGAAGGTGAAAGGAGTGGCTTTTGTTATTCATAACAAGCCCCTTTGAACCTCTGACCTCCAGGAAGGTAACAGGGGCTAAGGGTTGAGTTAATCGCTAATGGCCAAAAGATTCAATCAATCACGCCTATGTAATAAAGCCTTCATTATAAAAACCCTAATTTAGGAAGTTGGAGAGCTTCCAAGTTGGTGAACACACCATGGTGCTGGAGAGTGATGTGCCCAGAGGGGGGGCATGGGAGCTCCACACCCCTTCCTATACCTTGCCCTATGCATCTCTTCCGTCTGGCTGTTCCAAAGTTGTCTTCTTTTACAATAAACCAATCATCTAGTAAGTGAACTGTTTCCCTGAGTTCTGTGAGCCATTATAGCAAATTATCGAAACCAAGGCGATGTAGAAACCCCTGATTCATAAAAGGTCAGAAGTACCAGAGGCTCGCACTTGTGATTGGCATCTGAAGTGGAGGGGCAGTCTTGGTGGACTGAGCCCTTAACGTGTGGGATCTGATGGTAACTCCAGGTAGACAGTGTGAGAATTGAATTGAATTGTCGGACACCCAGCTGGTGCTGGAGAATTGGTCAGTGTGGAAAACCGCCCCGTATTTAGTGTCAGAAGAGTGTGTGAGTAGAATGTATAGAAAAACATGAGTTTTCAATTTTACCCTCCCCACACTTGGATGAGACAGGAAGGCTATTGCGGACTGGTGTGAAATGCCCTTCCCCAGGTGGGGTTAGACTCTGGTAAACCTCCCAGCCCCCCAACAGGCCTTTGTTATGGAGAATGCTCTGAGTTTATTTTACAAAGGTAACTCTTCCCCCTTTCCCTGCCAAAGCAATTAGCTATGAAAACCAGGTGGGGTTCCTGGACGTAAAACCCGTGAGAGTGTGGGGTGTCCTTAGGCTGACCCCCAGGGGTTTCTCCCTCCCATGCTAGTCCACACTCAGCCTCCAGCAATTCAGCAAGTATTCCTAGCAGCTCTGGATCCCGTGGCTTCTGCTTCAGGTAAGCAGATCTTGGCTGCGACTCTGCATTCACCTCTCCACATTTCTAGGTGGCAGTAGGCCCTGCAAACTCAGTTCTCTGATGGATCCAAAGTCATTGGCTTTCAGTTTGCCCAGCTTTTCCTTGTGGTAAGGACAGGAGTGACAACTGCCAAACTCTTTGTATGCCTGAGCTGAAGCCAGAAGTCCTTTCTGAAGTATTTTTTAAAACCATGCTAGGCTACTGAAGAGTTTTAGTCAGAAGAGCTTTTGACCTTAAAGTTCAGAGGAGGTGCTTCCTATGGATGAAATATCCTACCCCATGTGAGAAACCTGAATGTCCATACACGAAGCAGGCCAGGGCAGCTTGGGTTTTGGAGGCAGACAGACCTGGGCTGGAAACCCAGCGGTGTAAGCCTGAGCAGGCTTAACCTCACCACACTCATTTTTTCATCCGTAAACTGGAGCTGTTGGGAGGATTAAATGAGGTATGCATACATAATACTTGGCATTCTGTCTGACTCACAGTGAGCACTAAATATTACCTCCTCCTGGTTTAGTCCTGGGAGGTCTCAAAGGTCCAAGGGATGGCAATATCAGAGATCCACTCAGCAGCTTCCCATCTCTTTCCCCGTTGCCCACTTCCGCTACCTTTGGGCCACAAACCTTGCTTGAGCACTCCCACTGTACCTGACCCACGTGGAACCCTCCTTGCTACTTAGGGCAAGTGAGTCAGGCAGACTGGGCTTTAAATCCTCCTTCCACCACTGACTGCCTTTGTGACCCCAGCCAGGCTAATCTCTCTCAACCAGTTTCTTCATCTGTCAGCTGAACACCTGATTAACCACCTCAAAGGGCTTTGCACGACACCTGTCTAAGACAGGTCATTTAATCAACACTGCAGGAATAACTAAAGATAAGGACAGAACTTGAACCCATACTTATCCCCTGTTAAGAGCCCAGTGACCTTGATTTTGTCCGGAGGCCTTAACCACACAGGTAACACAGGAGCTGGGCTGTCTTCTGATACTCAGAAGTTATTAAGAAAGGAGGGGAGAGATGTTATCTGGTAATTCTCACTCGCAACATGTGTGCACATACCCACACACACCCCCAACCACTAACATGTTATTTTATTTTTTCTAAAAAGGTTCCAATACAAGGCCTCAGAGTAGTGCATGCAAATCAATGACCTTCAAACTGTCTGTCACTGTCAGATGACCAGCACAATCTACTACCACAGTGTGTGACCTGGTAAAGAGACCAGCTTCTCACCCTGAGTCCCATCATCTATGCCAACGTCCAGCCTACCACGTGGCTCTTGAATGACTCAGGTACATTTTAGTATCTGAACAGAAAAGACACATTGAGCAGCAAGCATAATGAGTAAGTGTCCTTAGTGTATTAGACAAGGGAAAATACAGACAAGGCATAAAAGGGAAAAGCCAGCTTCATTTGGTGCCTAAATCCCCAAAGTCTCTTGCATACATGATCTGTTTCTAGGGACATCTGCCAACGCCGTATCAAGGACTTGCCCATTTTCCGATGAGATGGAGCTGTTTGCGATGAAGGACTGCAGGACGGGGGAACTATTCACACGAGGTAAAAACCTGAAGTTGTGGCTGCAATTCATAGGCCATCTTTTCCCTGACGTTAACCCATCCCTGTAAATCCAACTTTGTGCCCATGTGAATTACAAGGGATAGAGAATTCTAACTCCGGTCATGTCTGTGATTATAGGAGAATATAGCCATGGAAGAATTAAATGGAAAAATACAGCCGTGGAAGAATTCAGTCACATCAGAGGGTTTTAGTTTGATTTAGTATATTCAGTTAAAAATTTTTTTTTCTTTTTTTTCGTTTAAAAACATGTTTCTTATATTAGTGGCTCTCAATGCTCTTAGTTACTTATAGATTGCCACCTGCAATTGATTTCAGGGAAAGGGTATGTTTGGTAAACTAGTCTTAATTGAAACCACCAGCTAACTAAAAGAGATATATTCTCATTAGAAAAGTAATCATGAGGGAGAGCAGCATTTAGCTTTTGGAACTACCTGCTTTTCGGCGCAGAGAACTTCCTTCTCTTCAGTCAAAGAGAAAAGACAGACTGAGCAGGGAGGAGCATGCAGCCATCCATCAATCCCTCCAGAGTAACAGCATGAAGGGTAATGACCTTGAGGAAGAAAAAACGCCTGTACCAGGCAACATTTTATATGCCTGACGGCCAACTTCCCAAAACCATGACATCAGCAAGGTTGGTAACTGGCTGACCTCAAACCCACTCACATTCCTTTGTGAAGAGAACCCAAACTCGAGGGGTCCTCCACACACCCTCCACCCACCCACTCCCCATTCCCACGCCCCCGTACAGGACCTCCTCATTCAGCCCAAAGATCCAGCAGGTGCTAAAGAAATGTGAATAGTGTCAATACAAAAACAGATTACCTTTACACCACAATGTTTTTCAGACCTTCCCAAGATTGAGAGGTCTTCTCAGAATGTAACAAAGTGAATTTCAACTCTCACACCATTAACCATTGAGAGTATGACCCAGAGTTAGTTAAGGGGTATAAAGTGACTAGTGGTCAGTTATTGTTCAGTAGTTAACAAGCATAATTGCAGGAACTCTACCCAGAGCTGAGCACACTTGGGTATCACGATGGCAGATGTCAGTTAAGGGTTATGTTCCTGTAAACCTAAGCACCAGAGCTAAATTAACAATTTCCCTTTTTGCCCTTAATTGGTGAAGAGTTCAAGTACTGCAATTCTACCAAAATGATCCTGGGTTGTGCCTCTTTCAAACATTTCAGTTTCTTTTTTTTTTTTTTTCCCAGCCATGCAGCGCACTGTGCAGGATCTTAGTTCCCTGATCAGGGATTGAACCCGTGCCCTCAGCCATGAAAGCGCCGAGTCCTAACCACTGAACCATCAGGGAATTCCCCATTTCAGTTTCTTAGTACTAAACATTGGTAAAAAAATATCTCACCAGTGCCCACGGTCAGCACAAGATGAACCAAAAGGGAAGAAGGCTCATCAACTAGCCTTGGAAGTTATTTTAATTGACCTTCTGACTCAGGGGAGCTTTAACTCTTCTGACAATGTTCCACAAGAGCTTCCTGGTCACCAATTCCTAAACTATGAAAAAGTCTGAAAAAGCCCAGCTCAGAGTTATTTTGCCAAAGCTCTTGAGGAAGCTTTCTCTGTGGACAGACAATTATCCCAGCAGTCATTCAGTTCCACAGAGCCACACTTGGATAGAGACTCTTCTCCCAAATTACACCACCTCCATCAACCAAAAAGTTATCCAGTCCTGTTTTGTAAAAAGCTCATGATCAGACTCACAGTGATACCCCCGCACTGGGAGTTTAACTTCCTGAAAGAGACAAACAAGAAGTCAAAGAGGGAAATAGACCCTGGTGAAACCTCACCCCCATTACCCACTCTTAAGAAGAGGTGCTGGGCTTTCCTGGATCTAAACTATTGCCTTCATAGCAAGACCTCCCCCTTCCATTGCACAGGCAGAATGTGCCCAGTAGGGCAGTGGAAGTCCCAGGTAAAAGGAACATAATACCCTAATGGGGACAGACTTCCTCCAGAGCCGAGTAAAATTTACAGGACTCTATCTTGTCTGTCTTGGCTAAAGGAAGGGCCCTATATAAGGCTGCCCTATAATACTGCATAATGACCAAACACTAGGCAGGAGCAAATGGATGCAAGAGGTACACAGTAGCCATTTCTGCCCAGGGCCCAACAGAACTGCGCTTAGTTATATCTCGGCAGTGAAGTTTTAAATTCCCTTCTAAAGGGAAAACCCAATTATAAAAAAAAAAAAAAACAGGAAAAACAGCAAATGCATGCTGATTCTTCCTGTTCTAGTTCCCATTTTATTATTCAACTATCATGGAAAAAGTTCCAAGTGCACAGCACAAAACAGCAGATTCCTCCCCCCCTAACCTGCGTGCAGCTTAAATCTCACCCTTCCTCCTTCTCCATCAACCCCACCAGCCCTCCCTCCTGCTCCCCTGGCTCCTGCCAGGCCCCAGAGGCGCCCTGCCCACCACAGTCAGTCGGCGCCCCCCTTCTGTTTGGCCAGGGTGTGCTTCAGCTCCCTCAGGTTCTCCGTCAGCACCTCCACCTCGTCCAGGCGGCCGCACTGCTTGGCATCGAAGATGTACGCCTTGATGTTGTCGATCTGCTGGAGAAGGAGCTCCTCCTCTATGGGCTCCTCGCCCTCCTGCCCGCTCTCACTGTCCACCTCGAAGGGGTTAGTACAGGGAGCCTCCTCGAAGGGGTTGCCAGGAACAGGAGGGCCTGAGGGTCTCTGATGGGGATGCCCATCTTCCTCGTCAAAGGGACTGGGGGCTGGGCTGTCTGGGCTAGAGAAGGGATTCCCTGCCACTGCCTCCTCTTCCTCCTCTTCCTCAAAAGGATTGTACTCCTTGAGGACACAGGCTGGAGGGCCGAGGGAAGGCTCTGCAGCAGGAGGGCTGGCCGTGCCCTCTGCTGCAGGGCTGGAGAGGTCTTCCTCATCAAAGGGATTTAGGGAGGGCACCTCATTGTGCTGCGATGTGGTGCTCTGGGGGAAGAATTCCTGGTCAAGGGCTGGGGGCCCAGACCACACTCTGATGGGCTCGAGAGCCGAGCTGGGTGAAGGGGTCTTGGGTGCTGCACTGCTCTGAGCTGGGGAACAGCCCAGATCCAGGGCATGAGCAAGGTGGTCGCGAGGCTCTCTGCCTGGCTCCAGCTGAAAAGGCCTGATTTCTCGGAAGTCCAGGGACCGAGTCCGCGTGTGCAGAGATGCCGCCTGGAACTGCTCCCGTTCTCGTTCCCGCTCCCGTTCCCTCAGCATCTGCAGCTGTTCCCGCTGCAGGTCCTCCTCCTCGGCCTGCCTCCGGGACAGCTCAATGGCCTTCTCTGTCTGCTGCTGGTCATACTCGTCCTGCAGCTGGCGCAGGTTCTCCTGCAGCGTACGCACTTCATCCATCCGGCCCGCGGCCTTAGCCTGCCTGATAAAGGATGTGATGTTGTGGATCTGTTGGAGGAGTGGGTCCGAGTCTTCGATCTGCCCCTGACCTCCTGAGAGCGGAAGCCAGCCCTCAGCCTTTCTCAACGGGGCAGGGCCCCCGCGAAGGGACACCACCTCCCCGTTGGTCGCATGAGACACCAGGTCACTGCGCCTTTCCTCAAGCCTTCGCTGGGATTCCAGGGCAGCCTGGGGAGACACCAAAGCCAAAGAGAAGAAACACGGTCACCAGGCCAACAGCCACACAGCCAGCCACCCTCTGCGGTCCCGCTATCCCTGTGTCAGTGAGACTCCAATTCTCCACCTCAGGACTACGATATCCAACTGCTAAAATCAAATCAGGCTTTTTTATCAGAAGGGAAGGAGGGACAAACCCTGATTTTCAAAATTAAAATAACAAATAACAGTAAGTTAAGGGATAAGCTTTTTCTCAATCTTAGATTCACTGGCCATGCACTTGTCTTAAATCTCTGAGGTCTATTACCACTCATCTACACTAGAACCTCACACAATCTTAAATACACATATTATTCTGTTTAATATTGCATATTCCAAAGTGTTCTACAAAGAACTCCCTGGTGTCTGGGTCCTCTGCAGCCTGTACCAGGGGGAGGATTGCCAGTCTCTATGGTATTCTGGACAGAAGAGAATCAGTAGAACCTCTGAAAGAAAAATAGGACCTGGAGAGAAAAATAATTACTCTGACCTCTGAAGATGAGAGAGGCCAGAAACAGAACAGAAGGAGAATGCAAACTAGAGAGAATGAGAGGTTCTGACTTAACGACAACCTCACAGGACCTCCTGGGAGCCTGAGGAGGCCTCTGAGCTCAAGGGAGCTGCAGGGAAGAAGCCAGATGCCAGCATCCCTGAGCTTCACTCACCCGTCTCTCCAGGATCTTCTTCCTCTCCACTTCCTGCTTCCTTTTCTTTTTCAGTTCCTCAAACTGTTCTTTGGTTGGCAGTGACATCAAACCAAGCAACTTTTCCTGTAGGGGGTCACAGGCAATTTTACACTTAAACCCTTTTAGGAAAAAAGTGAACCTGAAGCCCTCTAGTGAGAGCCCACTTAAACTAAGCCACCCCACTCTCGGACAGTCACGTTAATGAGCAGAGCAGAAAAGGACCTAACGCTGAAATCAGACCAGAGCCAACTTTCAAATGGGCCAGTCTTTTCCTGATGAAACGATCAACACCAGACATCCCAGTTATTTGCCCTCTCAGTGGGGCCTTTTCCTGCCCTCCCTGTCTACATCCGTAAGCCTCCATCCGAGCCCCAACCCCACGCTCTTTACGTTTCTCCACAGCACTCTCCACCCTCTTAAGCTATATTTTTTAGTTGTTTCTTATCTATTCCCCTCTCTAGAATACAAGCTTTATGAGAACACGAATGTCTGTCTTTACTCATGGCAGGATACCCAGCACCCAGAACACTGCCTGGGACTCAGCAGGCACTCATCAAACGACTGTGGAATACAGCCACTAATCAAAAGCAGGAAGGGCCTCATTCTCTGCATGACGATGTTGGGAAACTAACCCAACAGGACGCTTAGATCTCTGTCAGGAGCCCCACAGGGGATTGGCTGTGACTCTCACAAGGGCTTTCTGACGTAGAAACAACTTAGATCCAACCACCTAGGTCTAGTGTGCCCTTGAATAATCACCTGTTTCCTCCAAACCAATGGCCCAGGAAGAGTCCCGTAGGAGCTTATCCCAAGGAGGAAATGCTATGTGCAAGTATGTCCATCAGGCAATCCTCAACAGCAAAAAATGGGAATCTATCAAATGCCCAGTGAATGGGGAATAGTTAAAGGATGGTGTACACAGAGCACTATTCTGTAGTCATTCAAACAAGAGCTGTTTGAGGACTGCATAAAAAAGTTCTTATGGGGGGCTTCCCTGGTGGTGCAGTGGTTGAGAATCTGCCTGCCAATGCAGGGGACACGGGTTCGAGCCCTGGTCTGGGAAGATCCCACATGCCGCGGAGCAACTAGGCCCGTGAGCCACAACTACTGAGCCTGCGCGTCTGGAGCCTGTGCTCCGCAACAAGAGAGGCCGCGACAGGGAGAGGCCCGCGCACCGCGATGAAGAGTGGCCCCCGCTCGCCGCAACTAGAGAAAGCCCTTGCACAGAAACGAAGACCCAACACAGCCAAAAATAAATTTAAAAAAAAAAAAAAAAAAAAAAGTTCTTATGGGACTTCCCTGGCACTCCAGTCGTTAAGACTCAGTGTTTCCACTGCAGAGGGCATGGGTTCGATCCCTGGTCGGGGAACTAGAAATCTTGCATGCCGTGTGGTGCCGCCAAAAAAAAAAGTGCTTATGATATAAAATTCAGCAATAAGAAGGCCTAAACTTGCAAATATGCTACTTATATAACTATAAGTTACTATAAGTAGCATATATAACTACTTTATATAACCACTGCAAATGGAATAAAAAAGAAAATACATCAGAATGAGGCAGGATGGTGTTAAGGACATAGGACTAAAAGGAATATTTACTTTTCTTTGACATCCAGATTTTTCTCTAGATGTGGCTGACACATTTATAATCTTAAAAAGTAATTAATGTACAAACAGAAAATAAACAAGCCATTGGCCCAGTCTGCCTTCAGAGTGGTAGAAGAGCAGGGGAGGCGAGTGTGGTGTTTCTGCCACCCCAGGATGGCTTTACCTGCACAAAAAGCGTAGCTGAATATCTGATCATCCTCTGCAGCCGTAAAGTGTTTGGATGTGGCGGAGGGTCCTGCTTCAAGTCTAAGGTTAAGATCTTCTTACTGAATTGGAACAAACACATCACTGTAACAGGCACTGCCAGCCTCAGAAACATGGGTGAAAAGTCCCGAGTCACCAGGCTTGCATGCCAGCAACATGTGTAGAGAAATGGGTTAGAGACTCCACTGAAATGCCCTTGCAGGCAAAGCCCACTTCCTACCCTTTGGCTGTACCCAAGGCCCCAAACAAGCACAGGGTGAACGACAAACACTCAGCCATTGAGGCGCTGACCACTGGTGCAGGGCCAGCGTCGCGGGTGAGTGACCAGCACGGCAGAAGGGCCCTGTGCTTGGTTTCATATTCTGCTATCACTGTCTTACAATCCTTCATTTTGAACAAGGGACCTGAATTTTCATTTTGCAACAGACCCTAAAACCATGTAGCTAGTCCTGCACGTACGGATGGACAAGGGTTCTGCATCTCTGTTCTGAGTCACAGTACTTCCTATGCTGCAAAGGGCTGATGTAACCCCAACAGCCAATCCACATTTAAAAAGCAGCGACTGGGACTCCCCTGGTGGTCCAGTGGTTAAGACTCAGCGCTTTCACTGCCATGGGCCTGGGTTCGATCCCTGGTCGGGGAACTAAGATCCCACAAGCTGCACAGCGTGGCCAAAAAAAACAAGGCAGCAGCCAACTTGAAGGAAAGAATCTGGGTGTCCATCTGGGCTCCAGCACTTCTTCTAGCTGTGGTGCATTCTCTCACCTATAAAATGGGGATGTTAATCTCTACCACACAGGGTAACTGTGGTATGATAAAGGAGCTACTCTGTGTGGAAGTAGTCAGTGACTGGCACACAGCTGGTGTCAATCAGCTCCTATTCCTTTAATAATAATGAACAGTAGAAATCCTTAACCGAAAGTTACTGAGATGCACTGAGCGCCAGAGCTGGCAACTCCCTCAGCCTCCTCCTCACACACTCCCACTAGCACCAGGACTGGGTAAGCTCAGGTCTGCTGGCCGCCCACCACTCATTAGCACAGCACCTCCTCCACTCAAGGCAGCACGTAAGACATCACCTAACAGACCTTACCTTAAAGCGTCTATTAGCTCATACACTTTCTGCACTTCCACTCTAAGGTCATTGGCATGTTCCAGACTGTAGGTTGTCTCTCCAGCACTAGGGAGAAATCACAGAGATGTTTGATCTAAGTGTCATCGCACTGAATGGACAGTGTGGTGTGAAAGGACTCACAGAGGGGTAGACAGTTAATTCTCTCCAAATGGCATTTCAGACTCTTGTATATATTGCAGTGCTCATTCCTTTTCAAAATATAAGTGCTAATCAACTAGAAACTGCTTTTAATTTGCAGACACCATAGGGACACACTAGTGCCGAGGTCTTTGAGGACCAGCTCCTAAGCTCATTGCCAAAATAAATGTGACTGAATCTACTTCAGCCTACTTTCCCTGAACAATTTCAGTGCATCTAGTAAGACGGATGAAGTGGTTTACTAAATGAGTTGGTTAGACCACATAAGAGGAGAAGGAACTTTCTTTTCTCACTCAAAGACTACCCACGGAGCGGAGGAATGATAGGAAAGCTGACCAAGGAATCCAAGCCATGGCCCGCGTGGCACTGTGTCAGTTGCCCCATGCTCCTGGTTCTCACGCACAATTGCTCCCTGTGTGAGAAAAACACTTGGACTCCAACTCAAGAAAGGAGGTGAGAGGGAGTAACTCTGCCCAGGATGGAGGAGGGGACATCAGGGAAGGCCAGAGGTGGCTTAACCCCAGTCTCAGAGGAACAGCAACAGTTATCATGTGGTCTTAGAATTGTTCCTTTACGAGTCTGCCATTCCCACCAGACTGCTGAACTCCAAGTGCAGTGATTATGGCTTTTCATTTTTATACCCCTAGTAACTAGCACATGGGACAAGCTTAAACAATGTTTACTGTGAAGAGAAACATTTCAAATGATCTCCAAGCTATTAATCCAGCCTCAGCAATGGCCACTCAACTCCCTTCCTGAGGCAGCAGCTATTTAAGTTAAATAAGCAGAAAGAACTGCTGTGTTTACCTGTTTTCCATCTATAAGGCAGCCCTAGCTGGAAAAATCTTGGTGTGTGCTGTAATCTGCAGATTCAGTAAAGTCGTTTCATCATCTCTAACTGCACAGTTTGCAAAAAGAACATCAGATCAGAACTAAGAAGACTTGCACTTTGTCTTGATAACGCCAAGTCATGTGGAAAATAACAGGGTTGGCCCAAATCTGAAATCACTGCCCTGGTCTCAGTCACATCAACCAACTGTATTCTCCTCGGAGCACCTATCATACCTGGCATTATTATCATGTGCGTTACTTGTTCACTTGGTTACGGTCTGCACTCCCATGATAATGAAGCTGTCTTCACAGTCCATTGCTGCAGCCCCAGCACCCAGAACAGCACTTGGCACATAACTCGTGCTTGATAAATATCCACTGAGTGAGTGAGTGACAGACTGAAAGGCACTTACTTAAAGCACTGCAGAACTGGTCTTTGGAGGTGTAAGAGTTAGACACCTGGAAGCATGCTCAGCAATGGTAGCTCCCCCCAGCTACGGAGGCCCATACAGTCTCTGTTGCAACTATTCAACTCTGCCGCTGTAGTGCAAAATCAGCTACAGTAATCAAACAAACGGGCATGGCTGTGTCCCAATAACATTTTATTTATAAAAAACAAGTGGCAATAATAAGTGTGGGCAAGAATGTGGAGAAATTGAAGGTCTCATACACTGCTGATGGGAATGTAAAATGGTGCAGTCATTTTGGAAAACTGTCTGGAAGTTCCTCAAAAAGTTAAACACAGAGTTAACATATGACCCAAGAACTCCACTCCTAGGTATATACCCAAGAGAAATAAAAATATATGTCCACAAAACACCTATCATGAATATTCATAGAAGCATTATTCCCAATAGCCAAAAGTGGAAAAACCCAAATGTTCACCATGGGACTAATGGATAAACAAAATGTGGTCTACCCACACAGTGCCTTCATACAAAAGGAATGATGCACTAAACCATGCTACAATAGGGATGAATCTCGAAAACTTTACATTGTGAAAAAAGCAAGACACAAAAGATCATATATCTATGATTCTATTTAAATGAAATATCCAAACTAGGCAAATCCATAGACAGAAAGCAGACTAGTGGTTTCCAGAGAAAGGGAGAAGGAGCAGTGACTGCTAATGGGTATGGGGTTTCTTACTAGGATGATGAAAGTGTTTCAGAATTAAGACAGTGGTGACGGGCATACAATTTTGTGAATGTTGTACTAAATGTGATGTGATGGTTGTACCAAAACCACTGAACTGTACACTTTAAAAGGGTGAATTTTATGGTGTGTGAATTAAATCTTAATTTTAAAAGAAGAGACGGCACACTAGATGAGGCCCGAGGGCCGAAGTCTGCCAACCCCTGACCTAAAGGAAATGTCTGCTCTCAGCCCTGACACCTCAACGTCACCCTGAAGTGGCATCGACCCAGGCACAAGCACGAGGCACAGTGCCCTTGCCCACCTCCGGATGCTGCACTTGGCAGTGGTGCTTATCATCCAAGGCCCTTCCTAAACCCGCTCAATCAGAAAAGCTGGGGTCACATGACTGAACATGACTACACAGGACTGCAACATGCACCCCAAAGAAATACAGATATGACGAAGATTCTCTGCAGTCGGTGGCAGAAGAAAAGCCTGGGCAGAGTTAGGAATTTCATTTTCACCTACTAAAGAATTGACCTAAAATGCCAGAAAACAGTCACCACTAAATTAGTAAAACAGAGAGGAATAGCTTACTTTAATGATGCTGCCATCCTGATGTATTCAGGAGCTTTTTGGTCAACTTTCTCCATGCAAAGTCGTAATTTCTAAGAACAAAAAAGAAGAGATGAGTTGTGCTCTCAAGGTATAGAAAAGCCTACCCAGAGGTTATGCTGAATCAACAGAGATGTATTTAAAATGTGCAGTTTT
Organism: Balaenoptera musculus; assembly: GCF_009873245.2. NCBI lineage: Eukaryota > Metazoa > Chordata > Mammalia > Artiodactyla > Balaenopteridae > Balaenoptera > Balaenoptera musculus. The sequence continues at coordinate 99,987,913 of NC_045795.1, read as the reverse complement.
ATAAAATGCAAAAAGTGCAGAGAGCGGTTTTTAGTTCTGTTTTGTTTTGTTTCTTGTTATCAATTTCCTGATTTAGACCTACTCTACAAGAAAACCTTGCAGGAAGGAAAGAAAGCAAGGGTGAACTTTTTTTTTTTTTAATACATTTATTTATTTATTTTTGGCTGCGTTGGGTCTTTGTTGCTGTGCGCGGGCTTTCTCTAGTTGTGGCGAGCGGGGGCTACTCTTCGTTGTGGTGCGCGGGCTTCTCATTGCGGTGGCTTCTCTTGTTGAGGAGCACAGGCTCTAGGCGCATGGGCTTCAGTAGTTGTGGAGCACTTGCTCCGTGGCATGTGGGATCTTCCCGGACCAGGGCTTGAACCCGTGTCCCCTGCATTGGCAGGCGGATTCTTAACCACTGCGCCACCAGGGAAGCCCAAGGGTGAACTTTTGACCGGATGTTTCTGAGAGGAGCAAGGCCTTCCAGGACACAAGTCATCTGAGTTAACCAAGGTAGAGAAAAGAAATTAGTTGCTATGTCCTTTATCTGCCAGGTGACGCCAGATCCCAGCACAAGGCACTGCCAGGGCGCACTTCAAAAAAGAAGGAAGCCAAAAGCACGGCAGCTATTTACAAAAATGAGTTATCAGATCGTGAACTCCACATAAAGGACGGCCAATGGCTACATCTGCAGCTCAGCAAGGGTTTAATTAACACCATTTCTAGTATCCTGAGTATTTTCACGGTGGTTTCAGAAATACAGCCACTCTGACCCGCAGAACTGCTACCAGTGACCATTCAGTGATCATCAGACAAAAACACATCCCTCCTTGGGGCTTCCCTGGTGGCGCAGTGGTTAAGAATCTGCCTGCCAATGCAGGGGACACGGGTTCGAGCCCTGGCCCAGGAAGATCCCACATGCCGCGGAGCAACTAAGCCCGTGCGCTGCAACTACTGAGGCTGCGCTCTAGAGCCTGCGAGCCACAACTACTGAAGCCCACGTGCTACAACTACTGAAGCTCACGTGCCACAAGTACTGAAGACCGCGCGCCGAGAGCCCGTGCTCCGCAACAAGAGAAGCCACCGCAATGAGAAGCCCGCGCACCACAACGAAGAGTAGCCCCTGCTCGCCACAACTAGAGAAAGCCCACGCGCAGCAATGAAGCCCAATGCAGCCAAAAATAAATAAATAAATAAATAAAATCTATTAAAAAAAAAAAAAGAACACACCCCTCCACTGTTCAGTTTTGCACAAACTGCTTCCGACGCCCGGGCTGGTTTCCTCCTCCCCGTTTCCTACCACCTCCCTGCCCAACCCCCACCTGGCTCATCCTTCTCATCTTGCAGGCCTCACCTGGCCATTAGGAGGCCAAGCCAGGCTCACACCCAGTCTGACTCTAAATCCCAGCTTCTGGCACCATACTCTGCTCCTTTAAAGCAGCACCTACTGAAGGCATTCCAGGGTTGCTGGTGGTAATGAGAGCTGAGGCATTTGAATAGACTTAAAAGAGGAAGCTCTAAGCCTCTGGGCAGTTTCTCAAACTCCCAAGTGAGTGTGGCAGGTCTCTTCCAGCCCACTCTTCACCACCAGCTCCAGCTCCTGCCCACCCACAGAACTTGTCCACAACGCATGGCAACCACCCTTCCTCCTCTTGCCCCTGGGCCATGGAAGCCCCTAACCACCCCCGCTGTCAAGTGGGCATGGAAGGGCGAGGGAACAAGCTTGTTGCAACATACCCAGTGACTCTGCGACTCACCCAGGGCCCTAGCTAGTGCCCTTTGGCAGAAACTAAAAATGATTCAAAGGAATGACTTCCCAAAGCATTCTCCAAAATCTGCAGGCACGTATATAAGCAACAGCCAAATCTCTCTAATCAGACTCAAGACCACACACGAATCACCTCGTAGAGCTTCACGATGTCAGGGGTGTGCTCCCTCTCGTCGATCTGCTGCTCTCTCTTGAGTAGTGTGTCCTTGCAGTGTGTACAGCAGCGGATCCGGTCGTCATCCTTCTCGTCCAGGACAGAGCTCACGCTGCTCACGCTGCTGATACTGGCCCGGCGGGAGCCGTGGACACTGTTGGGTGACTGGCTGGGGCTGGTATGAGTGCTCAGGGAGTCCTTGCTGGCACTGGTGAGCTTGTCTGTAAAGCACAACACAGGACAGGCAGCAGTGAGCCCGCAGCCTCCAATCACCCCACCAGCCACGACAGCAGTGGAGTCCAACGGTGGGCGTGGCACGAGAGCAGGCTCTGCCCACAGGCGAGAAGCACCCACACCTCTGCCTTCCCGGGCTCAGGCTCTGAGGTGGGATGGACGCCCAGTGCAGCCGGCAAAGAGCCAGGCAGCCTAGGACAGTCTGTCTTCGAGGCTCGGAAGCCCACCCCTAACCTGGCCTTACCACCTACTGCCCTGCTCCATCTGCCCCGTGCCTCAGACACAACCCAGGCTCTCCCTGGACTATCCTCCACGGCCTTCCCCCACGCCCAAACGCCAGACTCCTATCCCTTCCAAAGCTCAGCTCAAATGGCACATCCTCCCGGAAGCCCCCCCCAATTCCCTGAGGCAAAAACAATCTGCCTTTCTATCAGTTTCTACCACGTCGCCCCTCGTGGAGCACTTCCCACTTTTCCCTGTAGTGATAGCTCTATGTACACCCCAGAGCTGCCCTAGGAATCTGTGATTCTGAGGGTAGAAACTGTCTTATTCATAGCTGCACCCCTATATTTTTTCCAACAGGGCCACCTCATAGCAGCTGCCCAGTAAATGTCAGTTAATTAGCCCAAAAGAAGGACGGTGAAGAGTGTCCCCAAAACATAGTTTATAAAGTCTCAGGTAAGACAGGGAGTCGCCTCAGGGAGAAAGGGGAAGTATCAAGGTAATGCGAGCCTGCTGGACATCAGAGCTCGACAGAGGAAGCATCTGCTTCTGTCCCATGTTATCCAGACATCCTGCAGCCAACAGTACATGCAGAGTCAGCAGAACTCTCCAGGGTTGCAAAATCACCCCAAAAGTCCCAGAATTAGCCAAAACCCCATGAGATCATCTTTAGCAACCTTTAACCAGCTGAGATTCAAAGTTCTGGACCATTGGGACCACTGGGTTCCACCTAACCTTTACAGCCTCATTCCCACATTCTCAAGCAGTGTTTCACACCCCCAACTACTGTACCTGCTCATCTACTAACCTTCCCCGGGCCTTTCCACATCCCACGCCTGTGCACCAGCTCTTCACTCTCCCCAGGATGCCTGCCTGCCCCACCTCTCTGCAGTCCCAGTTGTGTTTCAAGGCTCCTCTCAAACGTCACCTCCCGACCCTGAGCACCCACACTCTCCCTCTTCTCCAGCCTCTGCAGCGGCCTCAGCAGCGCTCAGTGGCTCTCATATTACGACATTACAGCCTATTCTATATGACAGTGAGCTGTCTGTGACTCTTTGCTCAAAGGAAAGGACTAGCCCGCTGCTCATTTTTCAAGACCATCTCCTACAGTCTCCTCTCAGAGCCTCACCTGCCACTTCAAGCAGAGCTGACAAAGATTCCATCAACTCGGGACTTCCCTGGTGGCGCAGTGGTTAAGAATCCACCTGCCAATGCAGGGGATACGGGTTCGAGTCCTGGTCCGGGAAGATCCCACATGCCGCGGAGCAACTAAGCCCGTGCGCCACCACTACTGAGCCTGTGCTCTAGAGCCCGCTCACCACAACTACTGAGCCCGCTCACCACAACTACTGAAGCCCACGCGCCTAGAGCCCATGTTCCCTAACAAGAGAAGCCACCACAATGAAAAGCCTGTGCACCACAAAGAAGAGTAGCCCCCGCTCGCCGCAAATGGAGAAAGCCTGCTAGCACCAATGAAGACCCAACACAGCCAAAAATAAATAAATAAATAAATAAATAAATTTATTAAAAAAAAAGATTCCGTCAACTCTCCCACATGCCTGACACAACTTCTCTCATCATACCTGTCTCTTTATGAAGCACTTGTTTGTGAGTGTGTCTCCCCTGTTGGACGCTGGACTCCCTGAAGGAATGGATGATGCTTATAGACCAGACGTGGGCAAACAACAACCTGCAAGCCAAGTCCAGGCTGTTTTTGTATGGCCCTCAAGCTACATATGGTTTTTACACTTCAAAAGGGTTGTTTAAAACAGAAGAAGAAATGTGACAGAGACCGTATGTGGCCCACAAAGCCTGAAATATTTACTACCTGATCTTTTATGGGAAAAGTCTGCCACCCTCTGTTACAGACCACTGAATCACGGGTCCCTAACACAGGGCGTAGGCTGTAATGGGCTTCAAGGAATAAACAAGTAAATGAATGAAGATCCCATGGGCCATTAATTTTAAAAAAAAGTCCCCCAAATCACCCAGTGGTAATTAGTAAACAAGTTAGTCTCAAAAGGAGATCAGGGTCCAGGGCCTGCCTCCCCATCACCTACTTGCCAAGGGAAGGCTGATGAGCTCCATACACTTCTTGCACATAATAGACCCACAGAGGCGGCAGTGGTGGCGGCGGTTGCGGATGCTGAACTTATTCCCACAGTCTGGACAGAAGGGGACATCCTGGTCGTTGACCCAAGGCACCACGGACTTTTCTATTGCTTTGGGAAGAACAAAACAAAAACCAAACAAACATAAATGTAGGCCATTTTAAAAAGGAGATCTGGTCAAGAAGAAAGATAAAGAATAGAAGGAATGTGAGCAAAGTTCTAGAGTTACCTCGGATCTTTCGCAGACTCAGTATTTGTCTGTCAAATGCATGAGCTGACAAGGAGAAAAAAGTGCCAGAAAGAATTATCTGGTGGTGTATACACTTTCTACAGGCAGAGGCATCAAGTGGGAATGAGCACACCAGCATTGCTCAAGTCTTATCTGTCGTCTCCAACCCCAAAATGTCACAAAAACAACTTTAATAGGGGATAGAGTATAGCTTTGCATCCAGAAGGTACCTCCCTTCCCATGACCCATTCCAATCTCTTTATTGTCAGTTACCCCGCTTAAGCAATAACCAGGGGTAGGCAAGGACAACGGTGGGGTGCTACTGAAAGCAATGGGAACCCCCCGATTCGCCACAGTCCTCCTGGACAATGAAAGTGGTCACATATTTCTGCCCTACGAAGTACACATGAAGAACTGAACCCGTGTGGTTGCTGCCATGCCCACCACACAACCCAGCTTATACACAACAAGCATTTCCAGGGTTAAAGTAAACAGCAATCGTGGTATTGAAGACACACTCTTAAACCAACCACAGGACGAGAGGCTCCCACACTGCACAGTGGCCCTGGCAGGGTACTCCTCTCACGCCTGGTTACTAGCCTCTCTGTTTGCCATCACATGGTATCACACACTATGCCTCACTGCGTGATTGTCCCTGGGACACCCAAACGAGGAAAGGATCTAAAGGCAGAAAGGCTGTCCAGCAGCCAAGTGGGCTTCATAGGAAGTAAAAGGGAAGCCGGATATGTGGCCAGTCATCAACCTGGGCCACTGCCTTCAGTAAAGCCAGCCCAGGCTGGAACCATCCACCACGTCCTCAGCACAGCTCTAGGTAGGGCGCTTCCTTGCCAGCATGGGACATACACAATATACAAGACACATGCTACAGAAATGTAATTCTCCCCCCAGAAAATTTATACTTGCAGAAAAAAAGTGTTTTAAAACAAAAGAATTTACCTTCTCTAACCTGATTATTAATTTATTGACTTCAACGACATAGTGGTCAATTCTGGCAGCTCGGTGTTTTTTGAAGTCGGAAAGATGGCTTCTCACAGCACCTAGGAGGGGAGGTGGTGACATAAACGACTTGTCGTTTCCCTGAGGGAGCCTCTCTACCTTGAATTTCAAACATTCTAGGATTGTATTATATTTATCTATTTATTTATCTATCTATTGGCCGCACCGTGCAGCATGTGGGATCTTAGTTCCCCAACCAGGGATTGAACCTGGGCCCCCTACGTTGGGAGCACGGAGTCTTAACCACTGGACCGCCAGGGAAGTCCATTAGAGTCTTACTAAAAATTAAAAAACTAGAAAAGCAAATGGAAGGAAATTTGCTAAAATGTTAACTATGGTCACCTTGGGGCCACAAAGTATGATAGGAAAGACCTTAAGGACAGAGGTTGAACTCTGGAGCCAGCCTGTGCTCAAGTTTCAATTCTGCCACACACTGTGTGACCTTGGACAAGTTCCTAACCTCTCTGTAACTTGGAGTACTCAGCTATAACATGGGGAAAACAGTAGTACCTACTCCACAGGGCTGTTATCAGGACTAAAGAAGTTAAAATTTATAAAATCCTTAGAATACTGCCTGTCACATGAATTTTTGTTAAATAAAAAGGCAGTAACGTTATGGGCGATTTTTAAACATCTCATACTTTTCTGTCCTTTTCAAGGCTGGTACAATATGGTTTTTCATCAGAATAAAAACAATCCTTCTCAAAATGTAAACACTAATAGATGCCCTTGGAGGGGGCTAGTTAAACTGGTAACTTCTCAGTCCAGCAGCCAAGACCCAGGACAAACCTCCTCACACAAATGGAACCAAGTAGCCTGTTGTCTCAGTTCATCTGAAATATAACCTGCTCAATCTCACCTCTTCTGAAAGCCGGCCCTGCCCCCCAACCCTCCCAGCACTCAGTTCATTTCTTCCACCCAATGATGGCCTATTCATTTAGGTACTTTACCACAGGGGTCCCCAGCCCATGCCACACAGCAGGAGGTGAGTGGAAGGCAAGGGAGCGAGCAAAGCTTCATCTGCAGCTCCCCATCGCTCCCCACCGCCCGCATTACCACCTGCACCATCCCTCCCATCGCCCGCATTACCGCCTGAACCATCCACCCTCCACCCCTGTCTGTGGAAAAACTGTCTTCCTCGAAACCGGTCCCTGGTGCCAAAAAGGTTGGGGACCGCTGCTTTTCCATATCTAGATCTTTACGCTACACTCTTAACCATCCATGCTTTTCTTCTTCCCTAATCAACTTTAACACCTAATTAAATTTTAGTTTTGAATTTTTAGGAGTGACAATACATATTAATTTTAAAATTTGCCATTCACTTGACCTTTTGTAATTTGTGACTTCCTTCAGTTGCTGAAACAGGCAAGTTAATCAGTAAATCACCTTGATAATTTAACACTGGCAATCATGAAATAAGCTACCAAAAAGCTAATAATTCATATGCTTGAAAAGTCTCCTTCATGTTTCTAATTGTCTTTCATATGTAACTAATAAATATATGCGTATAGTCTCATTTTTAAGCCATTTTTCTCCTGCCATAATGAAAATAAAATGTTTCCGCTCTCCAACATGGTAGCCCCTAGCCACACCTGGAGACTGAGCACTTAAAATGTGGCTAATGTGTGGCTGTGGAACTGACTTTTAATTTTATTTAACTTTAATTTATTTAAATTTAAATAGCCACATATAGTTAGTAGCTATCATATTGGATAGTGTAATTATAGGACTTTCCTCTTCCAAAAAGACACATTCTGGGATTCCCTGGTGGTGCAGTGGTTAAGAATCTGCCTGCCAAGGCAGGGGACATGGGTTCGATCCCTGGTCTGGGAAGATCCCACATTCTGCGGAGCAACTAAGCCCATACGCCACAACTACTGAGGCTGCGCTCTAGAGCCCACGTGCCACATCTCCTGAAGCCCGCACGCCTAGAACCCGTGCTCCGCAACAAGAGAAGCCACTGCAATGAGAAGCCCGCGCACCACAAGGAAGAGTAGCCCTGCTCGCTGCAACTAGAGAAAGCCTGTGTGCAGCAACGAAGACCCAACACAGCCAAAAATAAAAGTAAATAAAATAAATAAATTTATTAAAAAAATAAAATAAAAGACACATCCTGCAGCAGCACTATTTGGTAGCTGACCCCAGGGTAAATATCACTTGCCTTCTTAGAGCCTGTTTTCTCATCTATAATGGAATGAGCATCACTACCCTTTCTACCTCACAAGGCTTTTGTGAAAGGTGAACAAGATAATGAGTATCAAAGTATAATAAAGTACTATGGGACTTCCCTGGCAGTCCAATGGTTAAGACTCCACACTTCCAATGCAGGGGGCGCGTGTTCGATCCCTGGTTGGGGAACTAAGATCCCACGTGCCATGCAGAGCGGCCCAAAAACAAAACAAAGTATAATAAACTACTACGACAGAATCATTATTTACCCATCGCATGGACAGAAAATACTATATAATGATCACTATCATTCAACAGTTAAAGGACATTAAGATTAGCTAGTTCAACTCCATGTGGCATGATCTTTTTGGTAAAAGCTTTACTGAGTTATCATTCAAATACATACAATTCACCATTTAAAGCATACAAATTCAATGGCTTTTAGTATATTGACAGGGTTGTGCAACCATCACCAAAATAAATTTTAGAACATTTTCATCATCCCGAAAAGATGGTAATTTTGAAAGTAAGTAGATGATACCACAATTACATGCTTCAGAAAATTAAGTTGCATGAACCAGTGCTTCTCAGTAGGCAGGTAATCAATGTCTACACAAGAAGAGACAGCCCAGTCAATGGACTGCACCTGGGCTGATGTCAGAGACCTGGATTCCTGCCCCAGTTCTGCAGTTTCCTAGCTGTCTGACCCTGGGAGGTCCCCATGGAGTTCAGTAAGGATTAAATGAGAGTTCACATGTAAAGAATTTAATGCAGTGCCTAACACAAAGCAGAGGCCCAGCTCATTCTTGTCCATTTTCTCCCCCCACTAGAACACAAGGTCCAGAAGCTTACAGCCATTCTGATTTACTGGTGTCTCTTCAGCTAACTCTTAAAACATATAGATGTTCAATAAACATTTGCTGAATGAATGAATGAATGAATGAACGAAGATGAAAAGAATTTCTTACCAGCTCCTGGGTTCCCACATGTAAGGATCAACCCCTCCATAGCTGAAAGACTCATATCCTTGGGTCCCTGATTCAGCTCGGTCATCTCCTTCTCGTTTCAACAGCCTGTTCTTTGCTTTCCTAGCCTTCTGGACAAGACCTTGAAAAATGGAACAAACACCATATGAATCCACGAAGAATACCCAGTAGAGAGTCAAGGTCCTATAGGAAGAGCACTTAGATTTCACCTATCAACAGGGTCCCAATGCATTTCACGGCTTCCCCTGTATCAGGGTTCTTTCATTTTCTGAGGACATAAGTAACATGAGGGAAGGAGGAAAACTTCTAGAATCACTGTCACAATCCCATTTACTGGTCCAATTCCATCCTCCAGCCCATATACATTACAGGGATCTTGTTGCTTAAATCAATTATAAAGTTAAGGAGAGACTCAACTGCAGGCTGAGGAACATCAGCAAACCCTACCAGAAAATCGGTTCTGAAGTAGAGATTCTTGAATTCAAAGATCTGTACTTTAGATATGTAGTATGGAAGGGAACTCTTGGGTCTGGGGTCCCATAAGAAAGCTGCAGACTGTGATTTCAGCAGTATTATTATGATTAACTCTAGTCTAAAATCCTAGAGCCATAAAAGATAAAAGAGACTATTTCAGACAAAATTAGAGAATTTCAAGGACTGTAACAGCTCGGGGCCAAGGAAGTAGACAAGAGGAACTATGTGCTTCTATGAGGACAAAAACGCCAAGTCAAGAGCTCGAAAGGTAAAGAGAGAGAGCTAAATAGTAGGAATATGAGGACATTATGTTTTTATTTATTTATTTATTTATTAATTATTTGGCTGCATTGGGTCTTCGTTGCTGCGCTCGGGCTTTCTCTAGTTGCGGCGAGCTAGGGCTACTCTTCATTGTGGTGCCTGGGCTTCTCATTGTGGTGGCTTCCCTTGTTGTGGAGCACCAGCTCTAGGCATGCAGGCTCAGTAGTTGTGGCACGCAGGCTCAGTAGTTGTGGCTTGCAGGCTCTAGAGCTCAGGCTCAGTAATTGTGGCGCTCGGGCTTAGCTGCTCCGCCGCATGTGGGATCTTCCCGGACCAGGGCTCGAACCCGTGTCCCCTGCATTGGCAGGCGGATTCTTAAACACTGCACCACCAGGGGAGTCCCGAGGACATTATGGATAGCATAGTCTATCTCCTGGTAAGTCATTCCCTAGCCTTGGGTCTTGCCTCCCAAATTCCAGCAAGACAAATGGAATAAGAATCTTAATGAACACCAGAGTGTCTCCCAGATTTCAAGCTTCCTAAAAAAGAGGCTGATTAAGAGGAACAGAGAGAATGAGGAAAGTTAAATTCAACTAACAGCCCTTGTGTCCTGAAAAGGCTTTGTTAAAAAAAACGCATCTCAGATAAGGCAAATGTCCTGACACAAAATGGACTAGACACTGAATCCTTCCTGAAAGGTTTGGATGGCTTTTTTATAGCAGAAGGTAGCTATAAAGTAAGCCTAGTGAAGGCACCAGGAAGACAATGGGCTATATACATAAATAGTTTCCCTCTGATGTGAGATACTGTGAGTTAGGAGAGAAAGTAGCCCATAACCTGCCCTCGTCAGGGATGGTGAGGCTAGTTTTAAGAGATTATGTTAGAGTTAGAACCAAAGCTTGAGCCAACCAAAGAAGGTCTTTCTTGCAGCCTTCCATTGTAACGGACACTAAATAGAGAATTAGAAATGCCCTTCCTAATAAAAGCAGGCTTTAGTGCTTGCAACCTGGCCCCTTAGCTACCATCATCTTTGAGAGTTATTTCCAGTCCCAGGTTTCACAAGAGCCCACATCAAACCAAGTAAAGGAAGCAGAGGTAGGAGGAAAGAACTCCACCTGAAGAGGTAGTTTCCAGTATTTGATCGGCCCAAAGCATTTCTTCAACTCAGTACCAAGTTTCTCCTTTTCATTAGTGAAAAGAAAGCCCAAATCTTGACTTCTTGCAAATGTTTTGTGATTATGAGCTACATGAAAGAAAAGGGGACTAAAATCTAGGTGCCTTATTCATTTGCCTGTCTTCCCCTCACAGCCAAAGCAGCAGGAAATTCACTGTCTCTCAAAGGAGGCAGAAAAAGAAAAGCAGAGAGAAACAGACACTGACAGAAAGAGAAACTAAATTTGATAACCTCCCGGTTTCTCTCCAGCTAGTACTCAGGATCAACCCTCACTTCGTTTCAGTCAGCAGCAGAAGGTCCTATATCTATTATTCCCTCGATAATCTTACACATTTTCCCCCTAATACAAGGGCAGTCATCACAGGAATGTGAGGACATTCTCTAACCTCTCCACCCACTGGCATCAAAGTTTTAGTGATATCACGGTATATGACTCAGTTGAGCTGGCACTAAGACTAGATGCTCACTGAAAATCATGGAGGCCCTTCAGTTATCCAAAGGACACTTAGACAATCAGTTCCTTCGTTTGCTAGTTTTCCAGCTGTAGTGCATGCTGTGACTGGAATACAGGGCCTCACCTCATCAGTGATACCACGTGCAAAGAGCAGCATTAGGCTTAGAGGTGATGGAAGACATGGGGTCAAGGCCTACCTCTGTCAATTCCTATCTGACCTTGGATAAGTCACTCCACATCTCTGAGCCTCACTTTTTCTCTATGAAATGAGACCAACACCTTCCTGCAGGGTTGCTGGGAGAGTCAAATGAAATAACAACGTATGTGAAAGAACATACATTTCTCTTTTTTTTTTTTTCTTTCTTGTCTCCTCAGAGTTATGACTCTGCTCCAGCCTCTATAGCCAGAAGCCACCTAGTCCATTGCAGCCTTCAGGATTTTGAAAATGTTTGACTTTGTCATATTTTTGACAGAAGTTATAAATGTTAATACTTTCAACAACTCTTTTTTTTCGGAACTGAAAAGTGAGACATGGAGTGAGACTTTGATTACAAGGGGCATGTGACTCACGTGTGTGGAGGCCAGAGTCCGCTTAGGAATACATGGGTCATTCCTTTCTCTCCCACCCAACAAAGAATTGTGAATACAGCAATAGACCTTTTTAATCTCATTGCCTTCAGAAGTGTGGCCAGCTATTAACTGAATCACTAGGAAAGTGAATTCCAGAGCACCAGCATCATACTTAGGAGTTAGAATCTAAAGTCCGGGAAATGAATAATCTGTATAGCAAAAATTACTTTGAAAAATTCTTTCTGCAACCCTCCAGGACCTGAGGGTCCTTGGAAGCTCAAAAACCAAGTTTTAACTTTTTGGGTTTAACTCCTTATATTTCAACCATAATCTTCCTTTTCCTGTGCTGCAGAGGACAAGGTCTAGTTGAAGAAGTAAGGATGGCAGGAAGGCCTGAATTTGTGACAGGTGAATGGGTGTACAATGTGCCTCCACTTACAGAGCAAAGGAAAGGAATTCCACCCCAAACCCTCTTAGGCTGGCAGTTAGGTAATTCAAACATTATAGCAAGAGACAGCAGAGGACAGTAATTACACTTACTAGGTTCAAAGCCGGGCTCTACCTCACTTTGCAGCTTCAGGCAAGTTATCTCTGTGTCTAATCTCTCTGTGTCTGGTATCCTCATCAGTAAGATGGGGCTCATAGTCACATAGTTATCGTGAGAATTAAATAAAGTTAATACACTGGAAGATTTTGAATAATGCCTGGCACATGGAAAGCACTAGAAATATGTTCTCTATTATTATTATTAATTTCCTATTGTTTATCATATTACGGTGGCAACATGGTAGCTGATGAAAACCATCCCACGAGTTAAAGCTCCCAGTGACAGAATGAGATAAGCAGAAAATCCTTGCCTCTTACTTTTAATTTGCCCTTTGACATCGCGGTCTTCCCCGGAGTGCTCTTCCTCATAATGTGACTGCAGCTGATAGAAAGACTGCAGGTCCTTCAGGCACAAAGGGCAGAGGAAGCCCTCCCTCACTTCCCCTGGGTCATCCAGAGAAGCCATGGCAGTGTCACTCTCAACCCCCGCAAGGCAGGGTCTTCATGCCAAGAGCCAGCTTGATTCCTCCACAAGAGACAAGGGATGCGCAGCATTAGCTTAACCAAGCAGCATACAGGTGATGGGGAAGTGGCATCACGGCCCTGGATGAGGTATCCTCTCTGGAGTAGGAGTCCTAAGAAAGGAAAGAAGCGGGAAGAAACCAATTCAGGCAAATTAGCAGCAATTGAGAATTTTCCTTGTTCTTTTCACAGTTCAGGAAGGGTACTTAACATTTTTCAGTGCAAGTTTGAGAACACAAACTGCTTTCTCGAATCCTTAGACCAAAACACAAAACTTTCTAAGATATGAGAACATCACTGGACAATGGCAATTCAGTGAAAGGGAAAGCACAGATTCTTGAAGATAAGAAAGGAAAATACAACTTCAACAGTAAACACAATACCAAGGCAATTCACTAACATTCATTCCAATGATCCAGCTGCATAATCTGTATGCCACTTTAGCCGCTGGGTAAATGTCTGAAATAGTTATCAACAAGCACAAATTTTTATTTGACTCTCTTTACCTTGAGCATTTATTCAACTACATATATGGAGCTCTTGCACCTCTGTCAAAAAGGCACTGATGAAAAAAAAAAAAAAAAAAGGCACTGATGTAAAAGGGATAGCGCCTGCCCTAAAAATCAAACCAAACCAAATCAAACAAAATCCCAGCTTCAGTCTAAGGAGGAGCATTAGAAACCTAGTGATCAAAAAGAAAAATCTATTCTGTGTCTTACGTTTGTAGGGTACTTTTTCTCCAATAAACTTACTAGACTTTATAAACCAGCAAGCCTAACGTTCTCACTGCTTCAAAAATAAAAGAAGCTGATGCTTATACAATTCAGGGCTTAATAAGTTATTTTCAGTTTTATCCGGCCACGGCAAAGTCACTTCCAATGTCACCTCAGAAAGATGCACAGCCATAGGGAAACGCGGACAAAACCAATCCACGGAAGCAGAGAAATTTCTCCCCAAGAACCTGAGGCCACAAACCACAGTAGAGAGTGAGAGGGAATGTATGACCGTCAGCTTTGAGCTGTGGATGGACCTGCTAACAGGGCCACGGAGGAGGAACTGCCTAGCCCTCCAAAGTGAAGAGTGGCAGTGACCCAGGAAATAAACAAATGAAACACGAGGTCCCTGTTTTCTTCCTCTAGCTAAAAAGCCCAATGGCTATATACATTCAGATCTCAGCCCCTTTTACAGAAGGTCACTGAAAGAGCAGCTCCCGGCCCCTCCCAGCCAGTGGTTCACCCGAGCCCCCTTCCTTCCCATGCACTCACGCTACCAACACACACTCTCCCGCATCTCAGACAACCCTCACTTCCTCGAGAATGTCTTGCTTGACGCATTCTCCCATCGGGCAGCCCTGCACCTCTCCTCATAGCATTTATCTCAATTGTAATCACAGGTACACAAGCGACTGAATCCGACAGCCTGTAAGCTGTTTGAGAGCACAAGCCACGTCCTCGTTCCCAACACCACACCCCCCGGGTCAGTGCCCGTACAAACCACCGAGAATCTCAACAACGCTCCAAGGGTGAATAAATGAATGAACGGACGAACCCTACAATCATATAACCAAATAAACCAAATACCCACCACAAACCACCAAGCCAGGCCCACGTCCACAACATATGCGAGACCCTCACACCCTAAATCACGTCCAAAGTCCAAATAAAACCCACATCTCCTGCAACTCCACGTCCAGCGTGAGTGCTGCCGGCCACAGGCCGCAGCACCACACATCCCCCGGCCGCCCGACCACCCTCCACGTAACTCACGTGACGTGCACGCGCCGCATCACCGCACCCACAGTGCGGTGGGTGAAAAGGCTCATCCCCACAAAGCACACACGACAACTTTCACATAGGCACCACACAACCCCGAACCCAAACTCCTAAAACCTCCCCAGAAGACCCAAAAAACGCTCCTTGGAGACAGCCCCCCGCTGCCCCAGCCGCATAACGTTACAGGGCTCACACAACCCCAAGCAACCACAGAGTAAAAACACCCCGGGCACACGAGCGAGACGCGCGGCCCGAGAGCCCCAGCGCCCACCACGCACGTCACACCCACCACACACAGATCCCACGCCCGCACGGCCCGCCCGCCCGGTTTCTGACAAGAGCCGCGCCCAGCCCCGCAGGCACGCCCAGCCCTGTGTACCTTTCCCGGTCCCACAGCCGCGAAGGCCTGTCCAATTCTCCGACCCGAGCTCGGGGCCTCCACGATCCCTCAAGCGGTCGCGGCCACCATCTCCATCGACTGCTCGGCGCTCGACAGGCGCGCCTGCGTCGACGCCTAAAACGAAAGAAAGGCAGACGGACCACGGAGGAGCGCCGAGTCTTCGAGGGGACGAAAGGGAATCCCCAAGCGCAGGCCAGCGGCGGATTCTGCGCAGGCGCAGGAAAAACCGGCCAGGCGAGGCTGGGTAATTTTGCGACGTTTTGACGACTCTGGTAGTTCCGCCAGCGAAGTTGAACTACGCCCCTTGCTCTCCACCCCACTGTTAAGTATGGGAAAACTGAAGCCGGTGGTTTTTTTGCTCCTTGACCGAGGTGCGCAGTGAATGAGGCAGCGAATGGTTTTGAATGCCTCCTCCCTCACCGCCAAATGGGCTTCTAAATTAATTAATTTAGAGTCAATTAAACTTCCTGAGCGCTAGAGAGTAAAGGAATTATTTGAGAGGCTTGGAGGATGTGGAGAGTCTGGAATATAACAGCATGAGAGTGGGCTTATAATGACAGGAAGTATACATCCAAAACAGGTACAGTGTGCTCAGGAAAATCTGTGAAATTTTCCAATACAAACAACACTGTAATGAGATATCACTTTACAACTGTTATAGTGGCCGTTTTCAAAAGAAATGTGTTGCGGAGGATGGGAATGGAACACATGTAGACTATCGCTGAGAATGTAAATTTCTGCACCCACTACGGAAAACACGGAGGTTCCTCAAAAAATTTAAAAATAGAGCTAACATAGGACTCACTAAATCCGCTTCCGGGTGTTTATCTGCAGAACAGGAAAATACTAATTCAAAGAGGTATCTACATCCACTTATCTACTGCAGCATCACTTACAGTACCCAAGATATGTAAACAACCTAAGTGTCCACCAACGGATGAATGGATGAAGAACAATGTGTGGGGGAAAAACACACACACACAAAAGAAACCCCAACGATATTCCCCACAGGCCTCGGTGACCTGGGCTGGTGTCACATCCCTGGACCCTGAACAGCCTTGTGTCCCAAGGCTAGACTGTGGCGGAGCTGAGGGACCTGGGGAGGATGTGCCAGCAAATGAGCCCCCCTTGCACCTGCAGAGCCAGCTTCCCTGGGGATGGGACCACCATCTCCAGATCCAGGCGGGCCGTCGTACAGCTCAACCAAGCCGAGTGCACCCAAAGCCCGGTGGACCCTACGGCTGTAAGAGCTCTGATTAAGTCACCAGGTCTCCAAGTCTCCTGGTGCTGGGTTCCCAGCGGCAGCCTCCTTCCTCGGAATCCCCCCACCTACATACGACAGTACCTCAGCATTGCCGTGTGGGCAGGGTTTGGATTTTCCTGGGGCTGAAGGGTAAGGAGGAAGCAACAATGAGACGCCAGCCCTTAGCTGTTTCTTCTGGCACATTCCACTGTAATATCTAACCCAGAAACAGGACTTTCTCTATGGCTCTGATTGCCCAGTAACCAGAGTTGGGCCTGAAGCAGTGCTGCCGCCTAGTGTACAAATCCTGGAACAACAACTTAAAAACCGGTACTTCAGGGAGATCAGCTCTATGCTCTGTGAAAACCTAGAGCGGTGGGTTGGGGGGGTCGAAGGGAGACGCAAGAGGGAGGGGGTATGGGGATATAAGTAAACATATAGCTGACTCACTTGTGATACAGCAGAAACTAACACACCATTGTAAAGCAATTACACTCCAATAAAGATGTTAAAAAAAAAAAAAAAAACCTGTGCTTACGGGCACTTAATATTCAAAAGGCCTGCAGGGGCTGTAAATGACAGCAACCCTCAAGAAACATCCTACGGTAGGTAATCGAAAAAGATTTCAAAATACGGAGGACTTGCCAGAAGCCATTTCAAGAGGGAAGTTTAACGGACACCGTTTTGCTTAGTTCTGTTTTGCTATGTAACCACATGGAAAGAGGTCCACATTGCCAATGATTACAGAAAGTAAGATCAAAATCAAAACGAGGTATCACCTCACACCCGTCAGAAGGGCCATCATCAAAAAGTCTACAAACAAGAAAGGCGGGACAGGGCATGGAGAAAAGGGAACCGTCCTGCGCTGGTTTTGGGAAGGTAAATTGGTACCAGGCATGGGGGAGAACAGTATGGAGGTTTGTTAAAAAACTTAAAATAAAGCTACCACATGACCGGGCAACCCCACTCTTCGGCCTCTATGCGGAGAAACACCAAAATTCAAAAAGACACATCACCCCCCTGTTCGCTGCGGCAGTATTTACTGGAGCCAAGACATGGAGGCAACCAAAGGTCCAACAGCAGACTGACGAATAAAGAGGATATGGTACATATACAGGACGGAATATGACTCTGCCACAATAGCAATGAAATAATGCCTTCTGCAGCAACATGCATGGACTGGAGATGATCACACGAAGTGGAGGAGGTCAGACAGTTAAGGACAAATAGCATATGACATCACATAGAGGTGGAATCTAGCAATCGATACAAATGAACACATTAACAAACGAGAAACAGGCACACAAACTTAAACAACTTCTGCTTACCAGAGGGGAAAGGTGGGCGGGGAAGGGAGGGAGAAAGGGAGGGATGAATATATACACACGAATATACGTAAACTCGAAAATCACCAAGGACCTACTGCTTAGCACAGGGAACCCTACTCACCAATCAGTTATAACCTATATGGGAAAAGAATCGGAAAAATAATAGATATCTATATACGTATAACTGAATCAGGTTGCTGTACAGCCAACACAAACACAACACTGTAAATTGACTCAGTTCCAATGTAAAATAAAATTAAAAAGAAAAGAAATCCGAAAGATATTCCCCATAGGGCTCCAAGACTTCTGCTACTGTCAAATCCCTGGATACCGAACAGCCTTGTGTCCCAAGTCTGGACTGTGGCGGAGCTGAGGGACCTGGGTAGGATATGCCAGCAAATAAGACCCCCTTGCACCTGCAGTGCCAGGTTCTCTGGGGATGGGACCACGACCTACAGATCCAGGTGGGCCGTGCTGCAGCTCAACCAAGCCGAGTGCACCCAAAGGCCGGCAGACCTTCCGGCTGGAAAAGCTTTGAAAACTCACCTGGTGTCCAAGTCTCCTGATTCTGGGTTTCCACCGGCAGCCTCTTTCCTCGGAATACCCCATCTACGAACGACAGCTTCCTCAGCACTGCCTTGTGGGCAGGGCTTGGGATTTGCCTGAGGGTTAAAGGGGAAGAGGGAGGCAGCAATGAGTCACCAGCCCTTAGCTGTTTCTTCTGGATATTCCACCCTAATCTACAACCCGGGAACGCGACTTTCTCTATGGCTCTGGTTGCCCGAGTAACCAGTTGGGCCTGAAGAAGTGCTGCCCCCTTGTGGACGTGCCCCATTACAACAACTGGAAAACCGGTGCTCAAGGGCACTTCATATTCAAAAGGCCTGCGGGGGCTGTAAATGACACCTGCCCTCAAGAGAGATCCTCGCGGAGGTAATGGAAAAAGAATTCAACACAGAGCCGACCTTCACGCAGCCAATTCGATAGCGAAACTGTACTCATCACACCGTTTAAAACAAAACCACCTGCAAGATACGCAAACTTCTGGTTCCCCAAGGGACAGGTGTGGGGAGAGGAATCAATTAGGACGTTGGGATTCACATATACACTACAACATGTATAAACTAGATAACCAACCAGGACCTACTGTACAGCAGAGGGAAATCTACTCAACACTCTGCTATACCCTATACGAGAATAGCATCCACAAAATTAGACATGTGTGTATATGTATAACTGTATCAGGTTGCTGGACACCTAAAAAAAACACGACATAATTGTAAATGAACTATACGTCGACAGAAAACAAAAATTAAAGAAAGAAAAAGAAAGAAAAAAAGAAAGAAAGGCCCACTCTCTTCACCTCAGGCGTATGTGACCGGGGCTGGGGTCACATCCCTAAAGCTTGAGCAGCCCTGGGTCCCAAGGCTGGACTGTCCTGGGGTTGAGGGAGCTGGGGAGGATGTGGTAGCAAAGCAGCCCCCTTGGACCTGTAGTGATGGGTCCTCTCTGCATGGACCACAATCTCCAGATCCTGGCGGGCCCTCCTACACCTCAGCCAAGCCTAGTGCACCCAAAGAATGGTGGGCCCTCTGGGCTGCAAGAACTTCGAAACGTCACCTGGTCTGCACGTGTCCCGGTGGTGGGGTTCCCACGTGCAGCCTCCTTCCTTAGAGTCGTCCTCCATCTACGTATGACAGCACCCTCAGCACGGCGGGTTGACAGGGGTTGGGAATTGTCTGAAGTTGGGGGGAGGGCAAGGGGGAAAAAGGAATGGAACACAAGCCCTTGGGTGATTCTGCTAGCACCTTCCAATCTAATTCACGACCCAGGAACAGCACTTTTGCTAAGGCTCCTGTAGCCTTAGTAACCAGAGTTGGGCAGGAGGAAATGCCGCCGCCTTGTGGCCGTTTCTTGTAACAACAACGTTAAACCTGCTGTTTCTTCACAAAACCGGCTGGGCTGTAAATGCCACCTGCCCTCAAGAAAGATCCTCGGGGAGGTAATCGAAAAAGAATTCAAGATAGGGACAAACTTCACGCAGCCAATTTCGAGAAGGAAACTGTACTCACACCGTTTAAAACAAAACCACCTGCAACAATGCGCAACATCGATAATTCTTAGAGAAACGCCATTCAAACCTTCCACGAGGTGTCACCTCGCAGCGGTCAGAACGACCATCACCTAAATGTCTACAAACAATAAGTGTGGGAGAGGCCGTGGAAGAAAGGGAACCTTCCTCTGCTCTTGGTGGTAATGTAAATTGCTAACAGGCACTATGCGCAACAGTATGGAGGTTCCTGAAGAGAAAAACTAAAACTAGAGGTACCACGTGATCCGGCAATTCCACTCTTCGATCTATATCCAGAGAAAATCATCATGCGAAAAGGCACATGCACACCAACATTGCTCACAGCATGATATACAATAGGCAAGAGTTGGAAGCAACCAAAATGTCCATCGACAGATGAGTGAGTAACGAAGATGCGGTACATTTATACAATGGGATATAATTGAGCCATATAAAAGGATAAAATCATGCCAATTTCAGTAACGTGGATGGACTGGAGATGATCATACTAAGCGGAGGACGTCAGACAGACAAGGACAAATAGCATATAATATCAATTAGAGGTGGGATCTAACAAGCGATAAAAATGAATTCATTTATATAGAGAAACAGACTCAGAAACTTAGAAAACAACTCATGGTTACCTGAGGGGAAAGGTAGGCGGGGGGAAGGGAGGGAGAAATTAGACAATTGGGATTAATATATACACAATAACTTATGTATACTCGACAATTACCAAGGATCTACTGCTGAGCACAGGGAATTCTCGTCACCAACCTGTTATAACCTATATCGGAAAAGAATCGGAAAAAGAATGGATATCTGTATATGCATAAATGAATCAGGTTTCTGTACAGACAACACAAACACAACACTGTAAATCCACTTTGTCCCAATATAAAATAAAATTAAACTTAAACAGAAAAGAAAAGAAAAGAAATCCCAATGATATTCCCCACAAGTTTCAGTGACCTGGGCTGGTATCACATCCTTGGAACCTGAGCAGACTTGTGTCTCAAGGCTGGACTGTGGCGGAGCTGAGGGACCTAGGGAGGATGGGCCAGCAAATGAGGCCCCCTTGCACCTGAAGAGCCAGGTTCCCTGGGGATGGGACCACCATCTCCAGATCCAGGCGGGCCATCGTACAGCTCAACCAAGCCGAGTGCACCCAAAGCCCGGTGGACTTTTCGGCTGGAAGAGCTTTGAGAAGTCACCTAGTCTCCACGTCTCCTGGTGGTGGGTTCCCAGCGGCAGCCTCCTTCCTCGGAATCCCCGCCTCCCTACAACTGCATCCTCAGAATTGTCCTGTGGTCAGGTATTGGGATTTTCCTGGGGCTGAAGGTTAAAGGGAAGGAGCAATGAGACACCAGCCCTTAGCTGTTTCTTCTGGCACATTCCACCCTTACCTAACCCGGGAACACGACTTTCTCTATGGCTCTCGTTACCCCAGTAACCACAGTTGGATCTGAAGAAGTGCCGCCCCCTTGTGGGCGTCTTCCATAACAACACCTGGAAAACCGGTGCTTACAGGCACTGCAGAGTCACAAGGCCTGAGGGGCCATAAATGACATGTGCCCTCAAGAAATGTCCTGGGGGGCGACTTCCCTGGTGGCATAGTGGTTGAGAATCTGCCTGCCAATGCTGGGGACATGGGTTCAAGACGAGGTCCAGGAAGATCCCACATGCTGCGGAGCAATTAAACCTGCAAGCCACAACTACTGAGCTTGCACGCGTAGAGCTCGTTCTCCTCAACAAGAGAAGCCACCACCTCGAGAATCCTGCGCACTGCAACGAAGACCTAACGCAGCCAAAAATTAAGTAATCAATTAGTTAATTAAGAAAAAAAAGAAATATCCTTGGAGTAGGTAATCGAAGAAGAATTCAAAACAGGGCCAACTTTTTAGAATCCAATTTCAAGAAGTAAATTTTATGCACAGTTTTTTAAAAAATCAAATGAGAACATGCTGAGCATCGCTTATTATTAGAGAAATGGAAATCAAAGCTACAACGAGGTGTCACTTTGGGCCAGTCAATATGGCCATAATTAATACGTCTGCAAACAGTACATCCGCGAGGGGGCTCGGAGTAAAGGGAAGCCTCCTTCACTGTTTTTGGTAATGTAAACTGATAACAGCCACGATGAAGAACAGTATGAAGGTTCCCTCAGAAACTAATAATAGAGCTACCATATGATCCAGCAATCCCACTCCTGGGCCTATATACAGAGAAAACACCAAAATTCAAAAAGACACATGCACATCGACGTTCACTGCAGCAGTATTTACAATAGCCAAGACATGGAAGCAACCAAAATGTCCATTCGACAGATGGATTTATAAAGAAGATGTGGTACATATATACAATGAAATATTACTTAACCATGAAAAATAATGAAATAATGCTTTTTCCAGCAGCATGGATGGACATGGAGATGGGCATAGTACGTGAAGGAAGTCAGACAGAGAAACATAAATAGCATTTGAAGTCACTTATATGTGGAATGTAAACATAGGCACACACAAAATCGAGCTCTAGATGTAGAGTACAGATTGGTGTTCCCTGGGTAGGGGGTAGATATGAGGGAAGGGTGTCAACATGTACAGACATGTACACTTATAAAATAAATAAGTCCTGTGGTTGTAGTCTACAGCATGGTGACTAAGTTAACATTACCGTATTGCATATTTGATAGTTGCTTAGAGAGTAGATCCTAACAGATCTCATCACAGGAAAAAAATTTTTCGTAAGTATATATGGTGACAGATGTTAATTAGACTTAGTGTGGTGATCATTTTGCAGTGTATGCAAATATCGAATTATTATGTTGTACACCTGAAACTGATATAATGGTACATGTGAAGTATACCTAAAAAAAAATGAGAGTTTCCTCAGTCAGCACCAGTCCATGATCTGCACTGTCCTGGGTACCCCAGGGTGTACAGGGGCAAAACCTCATCCCAGCTTTTGGTAGCTATTTGCCTTGTACTCTGCCTAAGTGCCAGCCTTCAGCACCGGCCTGGGCTCCTGAAGAAGAGCTATAGCACATTATCGGAAGATCCTGAGCTTTGGGGTCAGAAGATGACCTCGGTTCATGTTCCAGCAGTGTTACTTGACTGCTGTGACTCCTAGTATCACAGTCCGTAAAATGGGGATAAAATAGTTTCTACCTCATAGGATTGTGAAGGCTGAGTGAGGTTATGTGAGGTGGGGGGAGTATGAGGAGTGGTCTTAACAGTGGCTCCAACTCTGGACAGGAGCACTGATTCTGCAACTAGCACTTGGCCTCCATAGCCTTCTGTTTAAGGACATGAGGCTCCCAGCATGGAGAACATTGAGCTTTTGGAGGGTAATCACCAGTGAAAGGGCAGTTAAATAGGTGTCCAGAGCCCGGGCTCCTCTTACTTTGTGACTTCGATCAAGTCCCGTCCCCTTACTTTGCCTCAGTTTTCCCATCTATACAGATAAAATGGGTTCCAAAGCTCTTTTATTTTTTCAACCTGATGATCCCATTTTTTTCACTTTACAAGGTTGGGAGGCGTGGACAGGGACTTCCCCTTGTGTACTGGCACAGACAAGGAAGAGACTTGCCAACCTGTCAGAAGCAAAGCAACAGACCCAGATCTGCCTTTGTTACTGGCCTCTGCCTTGGGTCCTGGGAGCCAGGACTGGGGAATGAAAACACCGTATTTCATGTCTGGGTCAGAGGAGTCCCAGCACAAGCCATGCTCCCAGGCAGGACTATGTCTGGGGTCAGGCGATGAAACTTTTATTAAACCATCATGATTTTTCCTGTCATTCTAACATTTACAAAAGCCAGTGTCACATTCACCATTTCATTTGCTCAAAAAAGCAATAGCCGTGTGGCCCCTTAGTGTCTAAGTCCATCCCTAGCAGCACAGGATGTCTTGGCATCACAGTGAAATCGCTGAGCAGGAGAGGGAGCTCACGATGTGGGCATTGTACGTCAGGGCCAGGTGTGTGGCACGTCATGCAACTCCCCAAAGACTTGGCTTCCCTCCAGGCTGGCCCAGGCCCCAGTTCCCAGGCCTCTGCCACCTGCCACTGCGGTTGGGAGCAGGTGGGTTGAGGGGTGGCACACCCCGTCCGCTGGCACAGGGAAATGAGAGCAATGACGGAAGATCTGGCAGGGCCACAGGAGGGCAGGGCCTGGTCTGGAGAATCGGCAGAGATTGTGCCAGTCTGGGTGGTGTCCAGGGGAAGCAGATGACGGCTGCTCTGGGTCAGGAAGGAAGGAAGCAGGGGGAAGGAAGGGGAAGAAAGAGAGAGACGCAAGCAGGGAAAGAGGGAGAAAAGAATGACAAGAAAAAACTGAAGGGGTAGCGAAGCATCGTAGTTGTCAGATGCCAGAGCCAGTGGACCCAGATTTGAATCCCAGCCCTGTAATCTGATCCCAGGTGGGTCACTTTGGTTCTCTGAGCTTTAGTTTTGTCATCAGTAAAATGGGATCATGATTGTACCTCCCTCCTAGGTTGGAAGATTAAATTGGTTAATATTTGGAAAGTGCTGGAACAATGCCTGGTACATAGGAAGGACTAAGTAAATGTTTGTTAAATAAAGAGAAGGGAGGTGTCATTCAAATGCCTTGGCAGTTGTATCAAGCTGTGCCATAGGAGGTGTGGGGATCCAATCTGGTTCGTGGCAATATTTTGGAGACTCATGGCCCTGCCAGATGGGAACTCAGAACAGAATTAGATAGTAACCACATTCATTGAATCCCATGAGGGGGTGGGGAGTGGCAGCCTCTGCAGACCTGAAAAGTAGGAAATATGGAATTGACTTGGGGGCACGTGAACCGCAAGGCCACCCAATTTGCAGGTCATGGACTGGCATCTCCTTTGACAAAGCAGGGCCACCACCCACCCAGAGGGACCTTTGGCGAATGAGAAAGATGCCCCCCTCCCTCCAGCAGATGTAGCCCTGTGCCAGGACTCAAGCCCTGTGCTTGGCGAGTGGGGCGAGGCCTGGATTTCTGCTCCCACTCAACCCCTCGACTGTGCTGTGCACAACCCGCACTACGGTCCCAGGGACAGAGGCGAGAATAAAGGTCAACATGGTCCTCAGGTTGGGGAAAAAAATGACACTTGTTGTCTGCAGCTTCATATCTCATTCCTCTGACCTAAATCTCTGGAGATATGTATGCTCGGCCAGTTGAGAAGTTAATCCCAATTTCAGCCCAGAATTGAAGTAATCTGTATATAATATGTGGTATTTTAAGTATTTGAGGTATTTAAGAGAGTTTGGCAAGTAGAGCATCTAACACATTAGACCTGTGCCTCCAGTTTGAAATGTGTAACTCAGAATTGACTTAGGATTGGGATTTTAAGTTCCTTCAATAAACTATGTATTGAGTACCTGTCCACATGTTGCCTGAGGTACACCAAACTGACAGTGATTCTTGCTCTCCTGAAGCTGACATTCTAGTGGACAGACACAGACACTAAACAATAAATATACTAAATAAGTACATTATGTAGTATGTTGGAAAGTGATGAGTGCTATAGAAAAAAGAAACAAATAGAGTAAAGGGGATGGGGCGGGCCAGGTCACAGTGTTTAGTAGGGTGCTTCGAGTAGACCTCACTGAGAAGGCACAGTTTGAAGAAGAAAGAACTGAAGGCAGTGAGGAACGAGCCACATGGATCTCTTGGGGAAAAACATTCCACACAGAAGGAATAACCAGTGCAAAGTCCTCATGGCAGGGTGTGCCTGGCAGGTTGAAAAAAGAATTATGAGGCCAGCACCCGTGCTCATAGCAGCATTGTGCACAGTACCCAAAAGGTGGGAAGAACCCAAGTGTCCATCAGTGGATGAATGGATAAACAAGATGTGGTCTAGTCATACAATGGAATATTATTCAGTCATAAAAAGGAACAAATTTTTGACATATGCTATAACATGGATGGACCATTTTCTTTGTGCTTAGTGAAGTAAGCCAGACACAGAAGGACAAATTCTGTATGAGTCCACTTATATGAAGCCCCTAGATTAGGCAAGTTCACAGAGACAGAAAGCTGAATAGAGGTGACCAGGGGCTGGGGACAGAGAAGGAGGGGGAGTTTCATGGGTGCAGAGTTTTTGGGGGGTGATGAAAAAGTTTTGGGAGTAGTTAGTGGTGCTAGTTACACTAAATTGTAAGTATATTTAATGCCACTGAATTGTACACTTAAAAAGGGTTAAAATGATAAATATAATGTATATGTTTACCATAACTAAAAAAACTAGAGGCCAATGTGGCTGGAACAGACGGAGCGAGGGAGACAATGATAGGACTTGGGTCCTAGAGCTCGAGGTGAGAGGGCAGGTCATGGTTATTATGGCGACTTCTGCCTTTACTCTGAGTGAGGTGGGGGAAAGAGGAGGGTTTGGAGCAGGAGAGGGACAGGATTTGCCTTTTGGCTTCTGTGCTGGGAAGAGAGGCAGAGGACAGAAATGCCACGTGTGCTTGGCACATAGTAAACCCTTGATAAGTGTCAGTGTAAAGGATGCATGCTGAGAAATAGAGACACAGACGTAGAGAACAAACGTATGGACACCAAGGGGGGAAAGTGGTAGGGCAGGAGGTGGTGGTGGGATGAATTGGGAGATTGGGATTGACATGTATACACTAATATGTATAAAATAGATAACTAATAAGAACCTGCTGTAAAAAAATGAATAAAATAAAATTCAAAAAAAAAAAAAGAAAAAAAAGGATGCATGCTGAGTCTCTAGAAGGAAACAAATTCTAGCAGTAGTTGCCTCTGGGGAGGGGCGCTGGGTTGGAGGAGACCTTTTCACAGCGCATACTCTTTTTGTAGGCTATGCACGCTGGGTGAGCAGAGCGCTGCGAGGAGCCGAGACAGCCACCAGGGGGAGCCATACGGCCGCATCGAACCGTGCAGACCGCCCAGGTTGCCAGCGTGGGCTGGTCCCCATCTTAGGCCTTCCGACCCCCTGCTGACCAGCAGAGGAGGGTGAGCACCCCAGTGGCCTGGTGCGGGAGAGTCAGCCCCCCTCCTGCTCCCCGGCCAAGCCCCTGCACCGCTGAACGTGAGCCCCCTTTCTCTTGCAGGGGCTTGACTGAGCAGCTGATGACAGTATGGAGCTCAGACGGCACGTCGCACAGCGTGTTCTGGACCGTCGCTGTGCCTTCAACAGAGCTCATGGGTTCTTTTCTCTCGGGGACCCCACCCCCAAACCTATTCTTTCCACAGCCTGTCAATAGGAGTAAATGGCACCTCCGTTCAGCCAGGTGCTCCAGCCAAAAGCCTTGAGGTCGTCTTTGACCCCCCTTCTCTCACACTTCACTCGGAACCCATCAGCCAGTCCCGTGGACTTCTGCTCTGAAACGGACCTAGAATATGCCCAGTTCTCCCCACCTTGCTGCCACACCACCATCTCTGGCCTGGATGACTGCAGCGGCCTCCTCCCCCCCACCCCACTCCTGCCTCTGCTCAGCCCCAGGCACCCCTACAGCCTCTGCTCCCCTCGCAGACAGAAGCATCCAACTGGAGCAAAGTTAGGTCAGGCCCTTTGCCTGGCACCCTCCTGAGGCTCCCACCAAAGTCCTCCCAAGGGCCCACAGGACCCTGCCTGACCTGGACCCCAGTCCCCTTGGAGGCATCGCTGGGCGCCCTCCCCTGCCCCAGTGCTCAGGCACAGCGGCCTCAGGTCCTGCCCTCCCTGGGGAGGATGCTCCACCTCCAGGCACCTGCACTTGCTGGTCCCGTGCGGGGAACACTCTTATCCCAGATTCCTAAATGCCTCTGTCCCTCACCTCCTTCAGGCCTCTGCACTAACGTCACCTCATCCCGACCACCCTATCAAAGCAGCACATCCCAGGCCACAGCTGGGACCAGGTGAGGCACCCACGGTACAAAGTTGAAGGGGGCGTTCGCTCTCAAACCGTGCACCGCTGGCCTCCTTTCTGCACTCAGGGAGCCTCACTCACCTCACCTGTTCCTGGCTGTTCACCCACCCCCTGACCCCTTTCCCTCTGTGGCTGTGCCCTGCATTCACTTCCTTCATCTCTTCTGAATTTGCGTGTGTTTATTGCTCCCCTCTCTCCCTCTTGGATGCCAGCTGCACGTGGTAGGAACTCTGCCTCATTTGCTGCTGCATCCCAGCCTCCAAATGGGCTGGCACGTGATAGGCCCTCAATAAATGTTTGTTGCAGGACTCAGAGAATGAATGTGTGACCTGAAGTGCCCTTCCCTTTTCCCCCACCCCCTTTAAGCCTGGCTAACTCCTCCTCAACCTTTAGAACCCATTTCAAGGGCCCGCCCTCCCTAACCTCTCCCAGACAGAGGTGACCCTTCATCTCTTGTGAGTCCTAGGCCTGTCACCGGACCAGACAGTGAGCTTCTCAAGGAAGGAACGCCGTCTTAGTCATGCCCCAGGACATTTTAGCTGTCAGAACTTGAGTGAGTTATTTACCCTCTCTATGTATCAGTTTCTTCACCTGTAAAATGGGGATAATGACCCCCCTCATAGGATTGTATGAGGATCAAATGAGTTCATTTGTGCAAAGCACGTAGAACAGTTCCTGGCACAAAGTAAGTGCTCAATAACTGTGAGCTTTTAGTATTTTTGTTATTATCCACCAGTGCCCTGCAAAGGACCTGGCCCAGGAAATAGTTGTTGAATGAATGAATTGCTGAATTATGAGTGACCTTCTACTTCATGAGCAGAAAGCCAGAGCATAGGAATGGGTAAGATTTTAGCTGGGAGAAAAAATAGACTATCACCAAGCGTATTAAGCATTTTAATTAGAGCCTCCTGCACGCCCCCGTGCTGTCTGGCCGCTGTCTTCTGCTCCTATTTTTGTTTGGCCTTGGTGGCACTTTGAGGATCAGAATTTGGGGCATGTCTTCTGCCTGTGACCTGAGCCCATGCGCCAGACCTAGTGGCCTCCCACATGCCTCCCAGCCTCCTGCTTTAAATAGCCTCCTCTGGCTAACTGTGAATAGGCAGCCTGGAACACTGTTTATGTAAACCAGCCAAACTCTCCCCCATGTAGCTGAGACCCCGAGTCTCCCAGCAAATCCCACCAGAGGGAGAGCAAGCGACTCCTCCCGCCAGCAGGGGGCGCCCAACATCCTTTTCTCCTGAGAGGCTCAGGGGAGCTCTGGGAACCACTCACTTGTCCCTGGTGGGACTTAAAGAATTCTGATGCTTGTCTGGAACCCTCAGGTTGATCTGGAACGCATCCTGGACTCTGGGGTTTTCAACACTTCCCATGTGATTCCAATGTTCAACCAAAACTGAGAATCACAGCTCAGGACCTCTGCCTCCCTCTACCAGCCGCTGGGTGGGCTCATTCTAGGCACGAAGCATCCGTCTCACTTTCTTGAGCCACCTGTTATAGGCAGCAGCATTTCCAAGCTTCTGAGCTGTCTCTGTGCCTCCTGTACAATTTCACCCCTTTTACAAATCGCCTGTTATTTACCTTGAAGACAAGGTAAATAAATTTTATTTATTTATTTAAAATTTTAACCACATTTTAGGCAGATGTGAAATTATGAGTTGGATGTATTAGTCTGTTTTCTTTAATACACATTTAAATAAAAGCTAAACTATTAAAATTTGAGCCATATACCTCTCCAAATCATCTTCTTCAGAGCCAGGGGCACACTCAACACACCAGGAAGGGAGCAGAGAGGGGACACCCAGGGCATGTGGGATCATGGAATAGAGGCTGCCTTCCAGGCTTGCACGGAGAGGGAGAGGAGGGGATAACTCCCAAATCCAGGACAGCACAGGGATGTTGAAAATGCTTAAAATATCTCTAGAGGAACTCACAAGAAACTAGTAAAAGTAGCTACTTCTGGAACTTCTGGACTTTTTTTTTTTTCACTTTTAAAAATAAATCTTTTGAGGGGGGATCCACACCACATGGCATGCCAGAACTTAGTTCCGCGACCAGGGACCGAACCTGTACCCCCCCCTGCAATGGAAGCCCACAGTCTTAACCACTGGACCACCAGGGAAGCCCCAATAAATGATTTTTAAAAAGAGACAGAATAGGTTAACAGAAAGAAGTGTCCAAGATGGAGACGCCAGTGCCAGAGCCCTGACTTCGGCTGAGAATGTCCAGCCCTGTCCAGGCAGGAGAGGCACAGAATCAGGGTGGGGACACCTGGTGTTCTAGTCCCCAGACACCCACTGCCCTCTAGATGGGACATGTAGGCGTCCTCAGGTCTCAGCCAGGGCACGACCATCCCTGCAAAGGAACGTGGGGAAGGAGCCAGAGTAAGGTCACCAGGTTGAGCAAACAAAAAGTACAGGACACCTAGTTAAATTTGAATGTCAGAGAAACAACGAACAATTTTATAGTAGAAGTATGTTCTATGCAGTATGTCCCATGCATATGTCTATTAAAAACATAGGGAATTCCCTGGCGGTCCAGTGGTTAGGACTCTGGGCTTCCACTGCAGGGGGCACGGGTTTGATCCCCGGTCGGGGAGCTAAGATCCCCCATGCCACACGGTGTGGCCAAAACAAACAAATAAAATAAAATGGCTCAAGAAGCTGAGTTAAAACAAATTATTCATTGTTTACCCGACTTTTAACTGGGCATCCTGTACTTTCCCTGGAGGCAACTGGGAGAGGCATCCGACCACAATGCAGGTCTCACTCCCTTGGAAAGGAGAGGAAAAGAGGGCAGGTGGGTAATGCGGTAGGCTGATAATGGCCCCCCAAAATGCCCAGAACTTGTGACTGTTACCTTATGTGTCCAAAGGAATTTGCAGATAGGATTGAGTGGAGGATCTCGAGGTGGGGAGATGATCCTGGATTATCCAGGTGGGCCCTAAATGTAATTACAAGGGTCCTTAGCAAAGAGAGGCAAGCGAGTCAAAAGAGGAAGTAGAAGGTGTGACCACCAGGCCCATGGGGTGTCCTGTCCCTTGGGAAGGGCCTGGTGCTCTCAGTCACTGGCTGGAAGCAGCCCATGAGAACCTGGTCTCCGAGGCAGTGTCGTGTGTACTTCCTTGAGTGCAGGCAGTTGAGGCAGTCAGTGACACACCCCATCCTTGGAAACCTCAGGGGTGCATTTTTATGGCTATCATCTACCACAACCTCTTTTTCTCATCCTACCACAAAGAAGCCAACACACAGAGAAGTTAAGAAACTTGTCAAGGTCACACAGCCTTCAAGTGTTGTGACTGGGATTTGAACCTAAGTGGTCTGATTCTAGAGCCCACACAACTTGAGCCCGATTCTAGAATGCTTCCTTCACATATCTTTGAGTAAAAGCTGCCTTGAACCACTTTGGGAATCAAGTAGAATGTATACTAGAAATAGGTTAATTTTTAAAATATTAGGAACTTCCCTGGTGGCGCAGTGGTTAAGAATCCGCCTGCCAACGCAGGGGACACATGTTTAATCCCTGGTCCGGGAGGATCCCACATGCTGCAGAGCAACTAAGCCCGTGTGCCACAACTACTGAGGCCGCATGACACAACTACTGGAGCCCGTACACCTAGAGCCCGTGCTCCGCAACAAAAGAAGCCACTGCAAGGAGAAGACCACGCACCACAACGAAGAGCAGCCCCCGCTTGACGCAACTAGAGAAAGCCCACGTGCAGCAACAAAGACCCAATGCAGCCAAAAATAAAAATAAATAAATAAATAATTAATTAAATAATATTAGAGACTGATAATATCCAGTGTTGGAAATGGTGAAGGGAAATGAGTACTCTCAAATCTCCTGCACTCTAGTGGGAGTATAAATCGTGTACAGCCTTTTGTAGAACAATTGGCAGGATTTACAAAAATTGTATCTGTCCATGTCTTTTGTCCTAGAGATTTCCTTTCTAGGTGTTCTATCCCACAGAAGCTCTCACGTCTGCACAAGGCTGCTCATCACGGCATGGTTTGTCATCAGAAAGCACTGAAAATAACCTAGATATCCAGCAATAGGGGAGTGCTAAAATGAATGATGGCGCATCCATACGTCAACCATTGCAGTGATTAAAAAGAACAGGGGATATCTCTAATGGCACAGTCATGTGGTGCTAAAAGCAGCTGAGGACGAGGAATAGAGTAGAGGGACGATACATTTATGCAAAATAAGAGGAGACAAGGCGTGAGAGTGCGTGTGTGTGTGTGAGCGTGCATGTGATGTGTGCAAATATGCAAATGCAGGGGCTACTACGGCTAGGATTTGTGTTTCTTTCCAGAGACTCAATGGGTGTCCTTTCTTTTTTTTTTTTTTCCGGCAGTTTATTTATTTTATTTTTATTTTATTTTATTTTATTTTAAACTTTGGGTTTATTTATTTATTTATTTATTTATGGCTCTGTTGGGTCTTCGTTTCTGTGCGAGGGCTTTCTCTAGTTGCAGCAAGTGGGGGCCACTCTTCATCGCGGTGCGCGGGCCTCTCACTATCGTGGCCTCTCTCGTTGCAGAGCACAGGCTCCAGACACGCAGGCTCAGTAATTGTGGCTCACGGGCCTAGTTGCTCTGCGGCATGTGGGATCTTCCTGGACCAGGGC
Source organism: Balaenoptera musculus (assembly GCF_009873245.2). NCBI lineage: Eukaryota > Metazoa > Chordata > Mammalia > Artiodactyla > Balaenopteridae > Balaenoptera > Balaenoptera musculus. Next base: position 99,955,733 of record NC_045795.1, on the reverse strand, counting down.
TTGAACCCGTGTCCCCGCATTGGCAGGCGGATTCTTAACCACTGCACCACCAGGGAAGCCCTAATTAACATCTTTATTGAAGTATAATTGCTTTACAATGTTGCGTTAGTTTCTGCTGTATAACAAAGTGAATCAGCTATATGTATACATATCGGGCATCCTTTCAACTGACGCTTACCGAGGGTTTACTATATGCCCAGCACGTTCAGCATTTTTGCCCTCTGCACCTCTCCTCAACACACAAGCCAGAGGTCAGATCCTGTACCTCCTCTATTCCAAACACTCCGGGGAGGGAAGTCACAGCCGGCAATGAGCATATCACTCTGGGGCACGTCCTGTCCCAGCTGGCAGATCGGTCACAGGCCCTGGAAGTGCAGGACCCTCCCCCTTGGCCTAACAGCCTCAGGCCCAGAGTTTCTGGCTCCTCCCTTGCCTTTTACCTTCTCTTATTTCTGATGCTTTCTTTGATCTCTGGGGCCTTGCAGGCTCTGGAGAGGCTGTCCCTCCCAGGGTAGCCAATTCCTAGAGATAGTAAAGGATTACCTGGGAGAGTGACTTTTAGATGCAAACTAACCCATCCAGAGACGACACCCCCATCACCTCCTTTCTGGAGCTCTTATACCCTGAGCCACTACCGCCCCCCAGCCCCCGTGCCCTAAACACCCCAGGGCCAGGCACCAGACAGCTAGGGATAGTCCCTACTCCCCAGAGCCCACTGGAATTATTCAAACCCACTTACCCTGCCTCGCCTGTTCCTTCCTACAGAAACCACAGTAAAGGCTCTTGCCCACATTTTCCCTCTTTCTGCCTTCCAACAAGCCTGGTGCTTCCTACTGGGTCCCCACCTGCAATGGAGTGGTGAGTCCCCTCCACTCAGGGACTGTGGGAAACAAACTGTCTTTTCTTTCTTCCTTTCTCCGTTCCTTCCTTCCTTCCTTCCTTCCTCCCTCCCTCCCTCTCTCTCTCTCTTTCTTTCTTTCCTTCTTCCTTTCTTTTTTTTGGATCTTATTTCCCCGACCAGGGATTGAACCCAAGCCCTCAGCAGTGAAATCACCGGATCCTAAGCACTGGACCACAGGGAATTCCCAAACTCTCTTTTTAGTGGCTGTGGTCTCCTGGCCCGTGGGCCTCACCACACCTGAATAATAACAAAATCTACGTTTAAAAACCTTCCCCCACCTCCGTACCTGAAAGGCCACCCCTCGGTGAGCTCTGCAGTGACTTCCGGATCCTCCAGAGCCCTCCAGCCTTGTAGTCCGTCTGGAGACGTTACCCGTGAAATGGTCGCACCTGTGAGCAGTCTGGGAGGATTACCGTGAAGCAAAGGCCCCAGGATCACACACCCTCCTCATTCCCTCCCTAGGCCCCTCCACTTCCTGGCAGCAATGCCCTGGGCCAGCTACCTCCAAACTGTGAACTCTGATCACCTCTTCAGAGGGATGCGGGGAGGTGGGGAGTTAGAAAATGAGACTCTAATTTTTGCTCTGCAGATCTGTATATACACGAATTTTTAAACAATAATGTATTAATTTATGCCAACTGAAGAATGTCGCTTGCCATCCGGCTCTACAAGGATTAGGTCACTAGCCACTACAGTCCCTGACCTTCAACATACCCTGAAAGGAGTTCAGGGTGGAGATCAGGAATGAGGCTCTCTGTGCTCTGGGAAAACTGGCAGAACAGGCCTTCAGATAGCTGGATATTTTCAGGAGAAAATTTTATGAACCTAAACTCTTGCATCTTCCCACACTTTGAGAAAGCACTAAAACCGTTAACTAAGCTATCTGTTCCTGTTACTGAGATGTGTGCTCGGTTGCCTGTACCCACTTCGCCAAAATCACATATATACTGGCCTCCCCACTTACCTCTTCGGGACAGTTCCTCAGGCTGAGAGGCTGTCTCCTGGGCCGTAGTCCTCGGAGAGGCAATGAACAAACTCGACTCACAGCTTTTACATTGTGTAGTTTTTTTTTTTTAATGTCGACATTTGTTACTTGAGTAAATTTTAAAAATTAAAAATGATGTTAGGTTTGGGGGACAGAAAGAAAGAGCCACCTTAACTCAACAGCCACGTGTTTTGCCAGTGTGGTGGGGAGGCATTGGAGGGGGCAAGCTCTGTCTTTGCTGCTTGTCACTGGTTTTGAAGCTTTGCTCTGACAGGATCCCCAGCCTGGTGCCAGGAAATGGGCCTTTTTCTCAGACCTGTTGGCACTAGCTGCCGAGATGCCAGCATCTCCCCCAGTGCTCTCAGCTCCTGGCCAGCTTCCTCCTCCTTCTCCTCCACCTCTTCCTCCTTCCAGCCTCAGAAGCCCGTCATCAAAGGACAACGACGGGGGGCTTCCCTGGGGGCTCAGTGGTTAAGAATCCACCTGCCAATGCAGGGGACACGGGTTCGAGCCCTGGTCCGGGAAGATCCCACATGCCACGGAGCAACTAAGCCCGTGCACCACAACTACTGAGCCTGCGCTCTAGAGCCCGCGAGCCACAACTACTGAGCACGCATGCTGCAACTACTGAAGCCCACGCGCCTAGAACCCGTGCTCCACAACAAGAGAAGCCACCACAATGATAAGCCCATGCACCACAATGAAGAGTAGCCCCTGCTCGCCGCAACTAGAGAAAGCCCGCGCGCAGCAACGAAGACCCAACACAGCCAAAAAAAAAAAAAAAAAAAAAATTTATATAAAAAAATAATAAAAGGACAACTACGGGGCTCATCTGTCTCTGCCTCGGGCCTTGCCCTCCTCATCCTAAATCTCCAGAGGCAGGATGCTTCCTTCGACAGCTGCCCCCATGCAAAAGAAACACTCAAGGGTCTATCCAGGAAGCGAGTCCCCAATTGTACAGTTAGTTCACCTGGATTCAAATACAGGTTTTGTCACAAAATTGCCGTGTGACCTTACACACGTTGTTTAATCTCTCTGAGCCTCAGTTTCTTCATGTAAAATGAGGATAAAATAATATCTACATCATAAAGTTGTTGGCAGAGTGAATAGATCTGAGACACTTAATATAATGCACAGAGTAAATGTTCATTTGCTTTTTTTTTTTGGTACGTTCGTATGTATGTATGTATATATGTATGTATTTATGTTTTTGGCGGCACCGTGCGGCATGCAGGATCTTTGTTCCGCGACCAGGGATCGAACCTGTGCCCCCTGCAATGGAAGCCCAGAGTTTTCATCACTGGGCCGCTAGGGAAGTCCCAAATGTTCATTTTCAATTGTCAAATTTTATTATTAATCTCCCCCTTCACTCATCTTCTAAACAAATAAAACATTTATTAGGGGCTCACTGTGTGCCTGGTCCTTTGCTAGTTTCCAGAGCTGTAACACAGAGATAAAACTACTTGTACCTTATATATCACAGGCTGGTTTGGAGCCAGCGACAGCCAGAAAGAGTTGGGTTAGGGCTTCCCTGGTGCAGTGGTTAAGAATCCACCTGCCAATGCAGGGGACACGGGTTCGAGCCCTGGTGTGGGAAAATCCCACATGCCACAGAGCACCTAAGCCCGTGCGCCACAACTACTGAGCCTGCGCTCTAGAGCCCGTGAGCCACAACTACTGAGCCCATACACCACAACTACTGAAGCCCGCGTGCCTAGAGCCCGTGCTCTGCAACAAGAGAACCCACTGCAATGAGAAGCCCGCGTACCACAACGAAGAGTAGCCCCACTCGCCGCAACTAGAGAAAGCCTGCGTGCAGCAACGAAGACCCAACGCAGACAAAAATTAAAAAAAAAAAAAAAAAAAAAAGATTTGGGTTAGACACCAAGAAGAACTTAAAGTTAGCAGATTCCTGAAGTGGAGGAAGGGGATTAGATTGAGGGAAATGACTCTTCTGATGGGAGAAGAACCTGGTGCAGAAAACATCTGGTCTGCTGAGACCGTCCCAGCTTTCTGAACCACAATGGTGGGGTGTTGGGCAAGAGAAGAGGAGAAAAGAAGTATTTTTCCAGACAACATGTGGTGTGTCTGAGAGGATCCACGTGAAATTGACAACATTTTCCTGAAGAGGAAGCTGACCGGTGGTTTGATTCTCAAACTCAGCAGGCCCCAGCCTGGCAGGATTAGGATGGAAGAGAAGCTGATGAGAAATAAATGAGACAGGTGCTGAAATTTCTTCTTTGTCAATAAAAGAAAGTTACAATTTGAAATTGGTTGAGAGTCTTCAGGAAGTAGAAGAAGGGGAGGTGATGGGGAAAATTCTCGTCTGTAACAACTCCATGAGCTGGTGGCACCCAGGGGAGACGACTGCTCGGCCTGGGCCTCTCCCTCCTGCAGCAGGTGCTGGAGTCGGGCCCATGTCATGAGGCACTTCAAACACCGAAATATAACAGGTTGCAGAGGCCTGGATTAGACTGGTGGTTCTCAAACCTGAGCGTCAGAATTCCCTGGAGGGCTTTTTACAACATAGATTGCTGGGCCCCGCTCCCAGTTTTGACTCAGAAGGTCTGGCGTGGGGCCTGAGAAGTCACATTTCTCAGAAGTTTCCAGATGATGCTGGACCACACTTTGAGATGCGCTGTTCTAGATGGACCCCAGGATCCTGGGGCCAGGTCTGTCTAACTCTGGCAGGTGGGATCCCAGAGGAGTTGCCTGGTGTAACATGGGAGGAGGTCACAGAAGGCTTCCTGGAGGAGGAGGTGCCTGAGTTGAGTCTGAAGTTGGGATTTTCCAACTTCAAAAAGAGAGGCAGGAAGAAATCATTTGGTCTCTACAGTGTGATTGGATGAGGTGGGTGGTGGGTGCTGAGACAGGAGCAATGGGCAGGGTCCGGCTTACGAAGGGCCTTGAACGGCAGGCCGAGGAACTGGCCTGTGTCCTGAGGGCCGGGGTTAGCGTTGCCTAGGGATGTCAGCAGGAGAGAAACGTGAACAGAGCTGACTTGTGAAATGAGTTGTCTCAGGGTAGGGGAGTAGGGGTTCAGGTATGATTATTCATCCCCTTCTTACAGATGAGGACACTGGAGTGCAGAGAGTAGAAATGATTTGCCTAACACCATGGCTGGAAAGTGGCAGAACCAGGAGCCACGATGTTTGCCTGACATCAAGTCTGCCCCCCACTTCAAGGGTTTGGAGCAGAGACACGGGGTCTCAATGCTGGCTCTGCCCCCCTCACTGGAGCCTCACGTTCTGATTCACCCTCTCTTGGCCACTAGGAGGACCAATTAGTAAAGAACTAGTTTACTATAAAGGCGGCTTCAGTGCTGGTGCTGTGGCAGCTTAGAAAGCGGGCTGGAGAATCGTGGAGGGAGGGGAGCAGTGCTGGTCCAGAGGGCCGAAGCCACCGCTTTGTGCTGACAATAATGTCCTCAGAAATGCGATGTTCCCTGAGTCATCAGGCCCAGACACAAAGGGACTGGAGGCCCTGCCCGCCCCGCTGTCAGAGCTGCTGCTTCCTTCTGCTCTAATGAGGGGCGTGCTCGGCGGAGGCCACGGCAGCCCCGCTTGTTGGCTCTGCTCTCAGCAGGCGCTAATGAGGCATTTGGAGAGCTCTGAGGTCACAGGGACTCGGGGCCTTGGGGGAGGGACGATAAAGGCGGGGGCCTCATCCTGGCTAGGTCGGGCATCCTGACCCCACAGAGGCAATCACACAGTGCAATCCCGGCGGACTTCACAAAGGCGGGACGTGCACATTTATCGTAATATCCCCACCCCAGCAGGCAGACCCACGCTCCTTTTATTCCCAAACCAACGGTTCTTGACCTTCCTGGATCGTAGACCCCTTTGAGAATTATATGAAAGCTCAAAACTCTTCCCCCAACAAAAACAAATACAAACTAATAAAGTAGTAATCTCAAGAGCTGGCCTTTGTGAATAATTTACTATGTGTCAGGCCCTAAATTAAATGATTTACATGCCTCATCTCATTAAATCTTTACGACTCCGTAGGTTTGGCCGTCTCCGCTTGGCGGTGGGGGACTGAGACACAGAGAGGCTGTTAGCCATGGGAAGCCACACAGCTGGTTAGTGGTTGAGCTCGGACTCAGAACCAGGTCTGCTGGATTCCAAAGCCTGGCTTTTAACCAGCTCATTCTACCGCATAAACACGTAAACACGAGCATAAATTTGGAGGCAATTTCCTCCTACCACAGAGGACGTGAGAAGCATCCTTCCTGAGTCCTAGGGACACAATTCTTCACCCCCCTCAAAGATCTCATACTTCAATGGGGAATAGACATGCTCCCTGGTGGTCAGTGGTGTGAAGGGGGAGCTGGAAGCATAGAGGAGGATCATCCAACGCAACCAGGGGTGTTAGGAACATCCCAGAGGCAGTAGTGTCACTGAGTCACTGGGTACTAAAGGATGAGTAAGGAAGGGCATTCCCAGCAGACAGAATGATGGGGGCAAAGATGTAGAGGCAGGAAAGAGTGTGGCATGTTTGGGGACAAGGCACAGCTAAGACAAGCGACAGCAAAGGGTCGGGGAGCATGAGAGCTGGGACGTGGCAGATGACGAATCTAAAATGTCAGGTTCTATAGCAGTTAGGATGCTTTGGGCCACAAGTAACAGAAGCCCCAACTAGAAGTGGTTTAAGCAAGGAGTCAGTTTTATTATCCCACATAACAAGATGTTCGGAGATGTGGTGCCCCAGGGTTGGTTAATTCTACGTAACTCAATGACATTGTCAAGGACTCAGATGTACCCATCTTTCCTCTCTGCCATTCCCAGTGGGTTGACTTCTATCTCAGGCTTTGCCCTCATGGTCATGATATGGCTGCCAGAGTTCCAGATATCACTTGAGAACATTATGACATTAAGCGGAAGAAGAGGGCTTATTTTTTCCCATGGTGCATCTGTTTTATCAGCAACAAACCTTTCTCCAAGGACCCCATTTTTCCCCCACTGACGTCTCATATTTCACTAAGTGACACAAACACCCCTAAATAGATCACTGGTAAGAGAATGGAATTTTCATGATTGGCTCAGACCAATGAAGATTCACCTCTTTGGAGACACATGGCTGCTTGATACCAGAATAAAACCAGGAAGAAATGGGGGAAATGTCTGTTAAGAAGGCAATTAACAGTGTCTGCCACTCGTTCTGGACATGAATGACTTTTTTTTTTTAATTTTTTTTTTTTTTTTTTGGCTGCATCGGGTCTTAGTTGCAGCAGGCGGGCTCCTTAGTTACAGCACGTGGGCTCCTTAGTTGTGGCATGCAAACTCTTAGTTGCGGCATGCATGTGGAATATAGTTCCCTGACCAGGAATCGAACCCGGGTCCCCTGCATTGGGAGTCTTAGCCACAGAGCCACAGGAAAGTCCCATGAATGACTTCTATTATGAAGGAAATGAAGACTCATCAGAGGTTTTAAGCAGGGAAATATAATGAAGTCCATGTTTTTAAAAGATCACCCTGCTGGCCAAAAAGAAGGACATTCAGCAGTCAGAAGAGATGAAGAAATAGAGACAGCAACAGACCAGGTAAGGGAGGAGAAGAACAGCCCTAGGTTTAGGGCAGGAGTAGTGGGATTGAAGAAAAAGATGCATTTCTAAGATGTTTAGCAATCATATTTTTAATTTCCGAGTTTTTTTCTCATTCCCTGACTGATCCGTTTCTGTATCATCTTGTACTCGTTTTATGGATGCTGTATTTTATTTTATTTATTTATATTTTTGGCTGTGCCTCTCGGCTTGCGGGATCTTAGTTCCCCAACTAGGGATTGAACCTGGGCCATGGCAGTGAAAGTGCCAAGTCCTAACCACCGGACCACCAGGGAATTCCCTGGATGCTGTATTTTGTCTTATTTCTCTGAGGATACCAATTAGAAGGTATTTTCTTTCTTCTTCATTTTTAAAAACATCCTTTTCTGTTTTCAGAATTATCTGTTTCCTCTGGGGTCATTTTTTTCTGTTTCTCTTAGTCTCTTGTTTAGGTTGCATGTTTTCCTGAAATGTTTAGATCAGGGGTCGCCCACTACCCCCTGGCCCGCGGACTCCTCAGCCTGTTAGGAACTGGGCCGCACAGCAGGAGGTGAGCGGCGGGTGAGTGAGCAAGCGAAGCTTCGCGTGTGCCGCTTCCCATCGCTCCCCATCGCTCGCGTTACCGCACTACCGCCTGAATCACCCCACCCCAGGCCCCCCAACCCGCCGTCCATGGAAAAATTGTCTTCCACGAAACCGGTGCCTGGTGCCAAAAAGATTGGGGACCGCTGGTTTAGATCATTCTTGATTGTTCATTCAGGAAGGAGAGAAGCTAATTGTGTGTCAATTGTCCATCTTCAGCCAGAAATCTCCCGAGATATTTAAAATATAGAATCGCCAGGAATTACTGGGCTCGAGGGAAGCACAGACGTCCAACCTCTGAAGAGCTGCATCCAGGCTGTCTTTAAAAATGTGCTCAAAGAGGGTGACATTTATAGATTATGTTAAACTTGTGTTATATTTGAAACACAAATGACTTGAGAAAAAACAGAATTTATTGGCTCAGGTAAGCGAAAAGGCCAAGGGTGTAAGGTAAGGCTGGATCCGGGTCTCAAAGTCACCAGACATCTGTCTGTCTCTCCAGTGCTTGACTGTCTTCTGAGTGGTGAAGATTCTCAGCCAGTTTCTTGCTTTGCCCTGGCCAGGTGGCCTCCTGCAGCTCCAGGCTAACACCCTACCAGTTTAGCAACCTGTGAGGGGAAAGAGTGCCTCTGGACCAAAGTTCCCACAGAAGCCCTGAAGCCGGCTCTCATCGGCCTGGTGTGGCCCATCCCTGAGCCGGTCACTGTTGGGGCAGTGAGGAGGTGGGGCCTGGGGCTGGCTCAGAACTGGGGAGTCAGGAGCACCCCCTGCCCCCTTGGCTGTGTGATCCAGGCAAAGCTCTGTATCTCTTTGTGCAGAAATGTCCTTATCATGGGGAACTTAGGATGATGCCTTTAAAAGCAGTAAGCCCTGAGCTCCATGCTGACGCCCCCTGCCAGGGTGAGCAATGCTGCCCAGAGGTAGGGGGCACAGCCATGGCCAAGAGCTCACACCTGGAGCCTGGAGACCTAGGTTGGCAGCTGGGCTCTGCCCTGTCTTGGTTGTGGCCTTGGGGCAAGAGATTTAACCGCTCTGTGCCTCAGTTTCCCGTGTGGATAATTGTAATAGTTACCTCCCGGGTGTGAAGACTAAGTAGGTCAAAATACATAAAGCCCTTAGAACAGTGTCTAACACACAGGAGTGCTAAGTCCAGCTCTTCTTAAGATAGTATGTGTGTATCAGTGTGTCTCAATCTCATTGCTCTCAGCACCCCTTCATGCACTTAAAAATTATTGACACCCCCCCAAAGAACTTTTGATTATATCTATTGATATTTCCCATATTAGAAATTAAACTGAGAATTTTTTAACATTTGCTTGTTTAAAAATAACTGGTAAATCCATGATGTGTTAACATAACTAAAATGTTTTCATGGAAAATATAGTTTTGTGAGAAAAGTGGCATTTTTACAAATTTTTTAATTGTCTGACTTAATAGAAGACAACTGGATTCTCTTATCTGCTTCTGCATTTATTCAACAGATTAAATTTTGGTTGAAGCATATGAAAGCCTTACACAGGTATGTAGTTAGGAAAGTGAAAACCTCGTGGTTCCCCTGAAAGGGTTTTAGGACCTGAAGGGTCATCAGAGCAGTGTCGCAGGAGAGCCCGCATTCCATCCATAGCTGTTCAACTTGGAAGCAGACTGGCTGGGTGTAAATCTCAGATGTGGGGCAAGTGGCCTAGCCTCTCTGTGCCTCTGTTTTCTCCTTGAGAGGGTTGAATGCCCTGCTTCCTGTGGAGTGGTTAGAGCAGTGCCTGACACATAGTAAGTGCTCAATAAACACTGACTGTTACGATTATTAGCTCAGAGTCTGGCACTAGCAGGGGCTCCCTTTTCTTCCTAGGTTGGGCATCTTCTCAGAGATAATGTTCAACCTCCCAAGGATGGCCTGGGGTTCCATGTCCTCCAGGGTTGCCCTGAGACGCCACACTCCTCCCAGTGGGGACCGGACTGAGCCTGACATGTGCCCTGTGCCACCTCTCTGGCCATAGGCCTAAAGCGGCCACCACCCCCAACACAGGCCTGTCAGCCTGTGGCACGTCAAACAGGGTGTACCTGCGTCGGTGCAGGGAAGCTCTCCCCCTTGGCAGCTGGCGATTAGGAAGTCACTCTCCACAATGGACAGGGTCTAATCAGCCTGCCGATAATCACCAGGCCCAGAACGTGGCCGCGATTCAGGAAAGATGATCCCCAAAGACTAGAGCCACTTAAATCCTGGCATTGACCACAGGTCCCCTTGGTAACCCATAACTCTCAGCACAGTTTAGCCACTGAGCTAATTGATGTTCTCCAAGGCAGTTAGCTCATACCCGGGCGATTGAAATGGGCTCTAATTGCCAACATCCTTCAGGTAAGAAGCCCCACATGTTCCACCACCCAAGAGGCCTGAGCAGGAACTGAGTCTCTCGGCAAACCAGTCCTCTGGTTGCATCTAATTAATCAAAATAAGGTTCGCAGAGAGAATTAATTAAAGAACATATCAGAGGAAGTCGTGACATCGGGATGGTTCACAGCAAAGTAGGACAGGAGGCTCACTGAATTTGTGAGAGGCAGCTCCTTGAAAGAATGTTCCCCGGCTTTTAAAGCTGCCTGAGCGAGGAACGGCAGGGATAGAGGAAAGACCACTGGCCTTGGAGTCTACAGAACTGGGGTGAGCCTGGTGGTACCACCCACGTGAGATGTGTGGCCGTGGGCGAGTTGCCTCACCTCTCCAAACCAGGCATCTCTCACCCATAAAGTAGGGGTGTAAATCGTGAGTGGAAAGTCCCTGCACAAAGGAGGTTCTTGGTGGCACAGTGCAGAGGTAAAAACCGGCACCTGCAGAGGGCTGTTAGATGTCCTCTAAGGCATTTTAAAAGGCAGAGTAATTGGGCAGATGTTACACTGGGTCACAACATAAGCTCTCAGCTCCGGGGCCATCCTTGAGGCCAGGCTCACAGGTTTGTAGCGACTGCGTAGCACCCTGCAGCATTTGGGTTTGCCCCTCCAGCTCCCGCTCAGGCAGGCCTGATCTCAAATCCCATCTCCACCTTCATTCACACATTTGACAAATGTTTGCTGAGCACGTGCCCTGTGCCGGCACTGTCCTCGGTGCTGGGGGTACAGGAGTGGTCCCTGCTTCATGGAGCGCAGAGTTTGGTGAAGGAGGAGGCATTTATGAAAAAATTGCCCAAGAAGACTGGCAGACGCTGCTGGTCCCTCACTCCATCCCCTCAGCGCTCACCTTTGCGGTACACACAATAGCATCCTAAGATTCTTCACCTGAGGGCCTCTAGTGGTCAGTGCTTGGGGCAAGCTGGAAGTGCCAGGGAGTTAACATCCCCAGGAGCAGCCCTCAACCCCTGATCAATGGGAATCAGAAGAAAATCTCCAGCTTCCTCACCCTGTCAAGTGGGAGACTGAGGCCTCTTCTACAGTTTCTCAAGGAAACCCTGCTCACTAATGCATCTACATTCACTTCCTTCCCTTTCCCGAATCCCTCCCCCACTCCGAGACCATTGCTTCCTGGGATCACCCTCCAAGTAAACCACTCGCACTCAAGTCCTCGTCTTGGGCTCTGGTACGGGGGGAACCAGCCTAAGACAGACATAATTACAAACTGTGACGGCTGCAAGGAAGGAGCGAGACGCAGTGCCACATCCCAACAAAGTGCTGTCTGAAATGACAGTTGAGGAGGGGAGGAGTTACCTAGTGTGAATCATCAGGAGTCAGCAGAGCAAATAGATATCGCTCTAGGAATGTTAAGTGGAAAAGTTAATTTAACATAACAGGGCTGGCGTTCAGCTAGTTGCACTGCTGTGGCCTCACAGGTTTGTCAGAATCCGTCCATTCTGATTGGACGTGCGCCCTGATTGGCTGATGCCTGTCTTGTACCAGTTGTTGAATATCTTGAATATCACTCTTGGAATAAAGTGCTTATGAAATTGTCAGAGCTTGGGGAGCAGTCCTGCAGAAAAATACCACAGAAGTGCCCTGCCAGGGAAGCTCTTTCCCAGTTTTCTAATCAGGAAACTGGGAAATGAGGAGGCTGCCATTGGAATCATCAAGTTAAGAAACCACTACCTGGGGACTTCCGTCGTGGTCCAATGGTTAAGAATCCACCTTCCAATGCAGGGGACGCAGGTTCGATCCCTTGTCGGGGATCCCACATGCTGTGGGGCAACTAAGCCCATGAGCCGCAACTAGAGAGCCAGTGTGCCGCAACGAAGATCCCTGCATGCCGCAACTAAGACCGACACAGCTAAATAAATAATAAATATTTTTTAAAAAAAGAACCCACTACTTAGAATACTATTCAGCAATCAAAAAGAACAAAGTAACAAAACATGTTACATCATGGATGAACTTCAAAAACATTATACCAATTGGCAAAAGCCAGGCATAAGAGACCACGTATTATAGATTCTATTAGTATAAAATACCCAGAAAAGGCAAATTGATATTTGAGAGAGAAGGTATATTAGTAGTTGCCTGGGGCTGAGAGTGGGGAGAGAGATTAATTGTAAATGGACACAGGGATTTTATTGGGAGTCTGAAAATGTTCTAAAACTGATTTATGCTGATGGTTGTACCTCTAGGTAAATTTACTAAAAATCATTGAATTGTATTCCTGCAATGAATAAATCTTATGATATGTAAAATATACCCCCAATAAAGTTGTTTAAAAGAGAAAAGAACATACTACCATAGCTATGAAGCTGGCCAGAAAGCCACTATCAACAACTGTCTCTAGATACGTAAGAGCTGGAGTTTGGACGGCAGGAAGCTGCTGCAGAAACAAATCATTATCACCTTGCTTTCCAGCAGGAATCGTCAAAGTGGCCTTCCCAATCTCACACAAGAGCTCACTGTGCTTCCACAATTCTAGCTGCAAGGGAGTCTTGGAAATGCAGTTTTTGCTTTCCAACCTCCACAGTTCAGGAAGCACCCTAGGAGGTGACCCAGGGTATGTGAGGAGTAGGAGAAAAGGAGGCTCCAGACAGAGGGAACAACACGGACAAAGGCCCTGAGGTGTGTTCAGGAAACAGAATGGGCAGGCCATGGTAAGGAGTTTGGATTTTATTCTAGGTGAGATGGAAGCTGCTGGCAGGTCTTAAGCAGGGTGGTTGCCATGGTCAGATCCGCTTCCCTCTGGCTGCTGTGTGGAAAATGGGCTTGGGGGACAGGAGTGGAAGCCAGAGTCCAGCAAATGATGGTGGCCGGGATGCGGGTGGTGGCAGAGGAACTGGGAGAAAATGGGTGGACTTGAGATATATCTAGGAGGTAAAATTTATAGGACACGGTAAAAATTGGATGCTAGGGGAGGGGAGGCATAGAGACAACCCCCAAGTTTCAGACTCATGAGCTGAGAAAAGTCACCTTACTTCTCTCTTAGTTTCCTTTTCTCTGAACTGGAGTTGACTATGATGAGTGATTAATTCATTCAACAGATATTTACAAATTACCTACTATGTGCTGGGCAGTGGGATAAAAGTGTTTTTCCCGATGTCTGGCCCCAGAGTAAGTGCTTAGGAAAATTTTCCTTTTTCTTTCATCCTTCAGAGCTCACCTCAAGTGCCCCTTCCCCCTGGAAGGCTTCCCTGATTCCACCCCAAACTGCACTGCTTTCTCACACTTCTAAGGGTTGGCAATCAGGGCTAGAAGATAGGGTGAAGGAGGAAAGGCATGGGCCAAAACACCGCAGATTTCCAGTGTTAACAACTCTAAGAACACTGATTTCTTCCCACTGAGCCTTTGTTCATGCTCTTTCCTTCTGCCTGAAATATCGTATCTCTTATTTATCCTTTGACTCAGCTTGGATGCTTCCTCCTCCAGGAAGCCTGCTTTGCCCAGCCAGACCTATTTGTTCTGCCATCTGTGTCTACCTTGCATACTTTGCTAACTACGAAGTGGTTGTCTGTCTCCCCACTGGATGGGGAGCCCCTTAAGGGCTGGGAGTCAGTCTAGGAAACTAAAATGGAAGTGACCTGAAGCTTTCAACATCCATTCAACAAATATATATTGAGCACCGACTTCATGCCAGGCCCTTATTTAGGCAGCTTTGACAAAAGCAGACACATATGAGAAGGGAAAGATGGGAAGGATTTCAGTGAAGAGAGAACAAGGTGGGAGGCATCTGTGTTAGTCAGAATTGGCTAAGTTTTGCTGTGGTAACAAAGAAACCCTGACATCTCTGTGACTTAATACAACACAAGTTTATTTCTTCCATGTGAGAAGTCTGATCTAACTTCCATCTGGTGACGCCAGGGCTCAGAATCCCTCCCTCCCATGCTCTGCTGTCTCAACCGGTAGCCTCCCAGGCTTCCTTGGCAGGAAGAAAAGGGTTAAGGGGCTCTAACTGCCACAGCCCCAGACTGACACTCCAGCTCACAGCCCATTGGCCAGGACTAGTCATATGACTCCATGCCAACTGCAAGGGAGCCTGGGAAATGTAGGGAAGCACATGCAGCATCTCTGCCACAGCATCCTAGGCCAAGCAAAAGGCATGTGTGTGAGAGGGGGAAGGACAGAGGTATTTGGGGAGCAGCATGCAGACTTTCTTAAGGATAAAGCCCCAGTGCCTGACAAGAACTCGCAATAAAGCCCCTATGTCTGGGCTTTTACTTTTTTTCTTTTTTGTGTATGTGATTGGAGAATGAAGGAAGGAAGGAACAAGTGTGTCTGCAAGACTCAGTTTTGAGTCTCTTCTGGTCTTGGAGCACTAGAGCTAAAGATGCCATTTATAAGGGTTTACTTGGTGCTAGGCACTATGCTTGGAGCTGGACACCTACTGCTCCATCTCATTTACTCCTTAGAACAACTCCGAGAAAGGTGTGGGGATTACTGTGCCCATTTTACAGATGGGAAGACTGAGGCTCAAATTGGTTTAATCATTTGTCTAGGACTGAAGCCAATGCCCAGACCCTTTCCATCATGCTGCACTGGTCTGATCACTCTCAGGGGCAGAGGGGAAATGTTAAATGGCTGGGGGAGTGGACTTCTCACTCTTCAAATGGTCCCATATCTGAGGAGGTAACAACAGTAGCCACACCAGGCAAGTTTGGAAGGAGGAGAGGGTAGGGTGTATTCTTGGGCAAGTACTTCACTCCTCCACACTCAACTGCAACTCAACTTCAAAAGGACATGACAGCCAGCCTTTTGGGGTGGCCATGGGATTGGATGAGAAAGTGTCTGTAAGCACTGAGCATTCAGGAAGTGCTCTGTAAGTGGCCCATGTTACCTGTATTAGGGTGTCCGCCTTCAGGGGGAGTCTGTGAGCAGAGGGTTTCCTGCTAGGGCCCTGATTGCCTTGATGGTGCCAGTGAAGAAAGCCAGAGGGCCTAGAGGAAAGGCCAGCTCTACCTTCAGGCACCTCGGGGCACCTAACCTCTGTGCCAGGTCCCTCATCAGAAAATAGAAATATCCATCAAATGCTCAATTTTTCAGCAGGCTTCTGAGAATATTAATGGAGATGGTGGGTGTGAGTGTATTTTATAAGCCCCGAGTCTCCCTCTAACCCCACCTCACCTGAACTGCGGTTCCCTGAGGAGAGGAGCAGAGTCTCAGACTCTCTTCCAGCCCCTCCTCTCCCTCCCCAAGAAGGTGACCAAAAGCTATTTGCAGAAAAGCCAAATAGCCCATCTGCCCACCAAAAAGAGGGTGTCCAATGCAGAGTCTAAGGCCTGAGGCAATTTCAGAGATGGAGTCAGAGGTAGCAAAGTGGAAACGAGTAAGCCAAACTCAGCCTCAGACAAGTCGCTTAACCTTTCCGTACCTTGGTTTCCTTGTTAGGAAATTTGGCATAATCATAGTAATGCCTAGGATTATTGTGAGGAGTAGAAGAATTAATATATGTAAAGTGCATAAGAACTGCCTGACACATAATATGTGTTGGCTATATGTTACTATTATTATTATTATTTTTATTTGATTCACCGGATGTCAAAGATTCTGGATTCAAGTGTCTTCAGATGGCCTCTTCATGTTAGCCCAAGTCTCCACCACTCCCTCTTGTCCTACACCCAGCCGGCCTCCCTGCCTGGCCCCCGAAGGTCCCTGGTTTGAGTTGCCAACCACAGCCTGTTCCTTTGTCCTCATCGTGCCTGCCAGATAACACAGGCTGTTGGTTCCTGCCACAGAACAATGACGATTACAAACCTGAGCCAGACCAGCCCTCTAACAATCAGGCAAACTCAAGGCAGGGTCCTGAGCTGCCTCTCACGCCCATGGCTCCACCTCAGCTAGCTGTGCGTCCTCCGGCAAGCCCTTCCTCACCTCCAGGCCTCAGTCTCCCCTGGTGTCAAATGGGCTCCAGAGCTCCAGTCCACCTCCCAGGCTTGTTCTGAGACGGGGACAGTGAAGAGGACCTTTCACCCCGCCAAGGTCCCTGATTCCCTTCTCAGCAGAGCTGGGGAGCTCTCAGCCTGTCCCCTCTCGATGCTGAAAAGAGAAATCCCACACCAGCTGAGACAGAACTGCGACGAACCGAGATTATCCAGGTGCAGGTTTTATTATCATTGATAGGGGAAAGGTGCCTAGAGGGTTACATACAAGCTGTGACTTCCAAGGTGATGTTTACAAATTCCTGCACATGTTTATTCCCACAGCCACCACACAGCACAGCAGCACCTACAATGCTTCCCCCCAGCAGAACACAGCTGTGGGTCAGGGCTCTTCCCACCCACAAAAGGATGCCCAAGAAGAGGAGGAGACCCGGGTACTGGGGGTGAAGTTTACACATGGCAAACCCTGACCCATGGGCAAGGGATGCAAGCTGGATTTGGACATCATGGCTTCAATCCCACCCACCCTCACTGCCTGTTCACACCAGAGGCACCCTGCCCCACTCTGGGGATCCCTTAGAAGACACAGCAGGGTCATCTTAGCCAGGGCTAGGGAGGGGAGCAGGCCTGCAGGGGTGTGGGGGGAGAGGGACTCTGGGATCTGCCCCCTTGCCAGTGGCGCAAAGTGGGGTAATATGGGGTTTTAACTCATAGGCTGGCTTTCTCACATCCCTGAAGTAGGCGGGTGAGGCCAGGGGTTTGATGTGTATGTATACCAGGGGCTCAGGTGTATGGTCAGGCATCTAAGGAGGAGGGAAAAAGGGGGTCACAAAGGAGTAGGGCATACAGGGCTCAAGACATTCTTAGACCCCAAACTGATTTTACAGGAAACGGGGCTCACTCCTCCAGGGGTTCCCTGGCCTAGGCTGATCGCCGCCCAGGGTGCTGCCGCTTCTCTTCAGCCCCCTGGCCCCTGCTCAGGTCATCCAGGAGGCCCAGCAGAAGGCTGGCTTGACCACAGGATCCGCGGGGCCCACATGGGCTTCCCAGGGCCCTCTTTCCCGGATGCTGGCGTTTCTCAGGCATCAGCTCTCCCTCCTCCTCCTCCTCTTCCCAGCTGCTTTGGGCCTGGGGATCCACCAGCCGTCTGCCTGGGTGCTGCCTCTTGGTGAAAGTGTACCCAAGCCAGGAGGAGCGCCGGCCAGGGTGCTGCCGCTTCTGCTGGCTTACATCCTCTGACCATGCAGCCACATCCTCCTGCCGGCCAGTGTGCTGCCGTTTGTGGGGTCCCACGGCCCCTCCTTCTTCCTCTTCCTCTTCAACTCCCTCTTCTAACTCCTCCTCCCTTTTGCCTGGATGCTGACGCTTGGAGAGCCAATGGGGTTGAAAGATCTGGGACTCTGGGGAAGGAAAGAGGCCAGTGAGGGACCCCCTGACCCCTAGGTGCCCACTTCAGCCTTCCTCCCAGTCAAGGCAGATCCCCACAGCACTCACCCAGATTCATGGCCTTGCACCTGCCTCTCAGGTCTCACAGACACATAGACACTCACACAGATGGTCAAGGGCATGGCCTCTGGTTCCAGTCTCAGCTCTGCCACTCCCTAGCTGTGTGACCGTAAGCAACTCACTTAACTTCTTTGAGCCTCAGTTTTCTTCTGTGTAAAATGGGGTGTGCGAGGGTAATAACAGTACCTATCTGATGCTTAGGAAGATCCTATCGTGTGATAAGGTGTTTGAAGTGCTTAGAACAGTGCCAGGCATAGTAGGTAGTAATTAACACTGTCACATACAAAAAGACTCTCTCTCCCTGGCACAGAATCTTTTCCACTGAAGGTCTGCCCTCTGAAATATTCCCGAAACTGCGATGGAAAAGGAGTCTGGTCCCAGGAAAGGGTCAACTCACCACCTGCCGAGGGTGTGGCCAGTGGGAGTTTCTGAGCTTCTGAAAGGCAAGAGGCTGAATGACCAAGTCGCTCCCTCCCCTTTGCGGCCGAGTTTCCCCTAAACCTCTTGGGCGTCCTCCTCTCAACACGCAGCCCCACACAATCTTGCCCCTCACCTGATTCGCTATCTTCCTGGTCCTCTCGGAGTCGCTGGAGGTCTTCCCGGAGGAGGAGGAGGGGCTCCGCCTGCCGCAGCAGGTCGTCCAGGCCCAGTTGCTCGGCGGCTATAGCCGCCTCCTGCTGGGCCACCTCCGGCTGTGCGCGGACACCGGTCAGGGTCAGGGTCAAAACCATGGCAAGCAGAAACCAAGGGCCGGACATCGTGGCGCCTGGGGTAGGGAGGACAGGGAGAGAGCATAGGTGCGCCGCGCTCCCCTCCCAGCCCATTCTATCGCCCGTTTTCCCGTCCTAGCGGAACCCCGAGGCCAGGGGGAACCAACCGTTCAAACACCCTTCCGGAGCAGGACCACCTGCCACCTTAGGGCGGGGCGGGGACAGCCGGAGGGTCTCCCTCGGGTCCTGGGCGTCCTCACCCGTAGGGATGCTTGGAGAGCCTGCCCGCGCCCAGTTCTGCCTGCGCGAGCCTGGAAGCCGTGGGAGCCCCATCGCCACCGCCACTTCTCAAGGCTGCGCGGAGCTGGGGCTGACTCTCCAGGAGTGTAAGCACCAAGACTGCAGCGCGGGCCCGACGGCCAGGATGCTAATTGCAGCGTTGCAGGCTAAAATTCTCCCCAAGTTTCCCAGCGCAACGCTCTCATTCCAACACTCCTTCTACAACGTTCTGACTGCAACGCGGACTCTATTTCTAATGCTAAGATTCTATGGCTAGGCTACGAATCTAATTCTAACGCTAAAATCCTAATTTCAACGTTAATTCCACCGCTAAAATCCTATTTTAGCGCTGAGAGTGAGATTCTAAGGCTGAGATTCGATTCCACCGCGAAAATTCTGTTTCTAACGTGCGGATTCGTCCGGATTCGAATTCTAACTCCCAAGATCTCCCGCCGATGTCCTGCCCAGCTGGCCCCCCGGCAGGGGTAGGATGCGAACCTTCCCACGACGCGCTGCGCGAGCGCTGCAGAGGCCGGGACGTGCGTGCCCACCCGGGAGGGACCGCCACCACTGCGCCCGCGCCGTGCCTCCGTCGGGCCCCGGCCTGAGCTGTGGAAGAGCCGGGGGTACGAGCGCAGCGCCCCTCCTGGGCGCGCTCCGGGCTCGAAAGCCGCCGCTTTCCGTGGGGCGCACCCGAAGGCGGGCGGAGGGCCCCCTTTCCAGGGCTCCAGACGCGGCCTGCGGGGGAGAAGGGACAGAGGTGGTTACCTGCCCGGCGCGAGCTCCGCGGACTGGTCCGGGATCCTGGGCTCCGATCCGGAGTTTTGGGGTCTGGAGTGGGCGGGTCAGGAGTCGGGGAACGCTCGCAGGACCCGGGACGCCGGCTGCCAGCTTCTCGGCGGGGCTGCCGCTTATATCTGCGCGAGGCGGCGGCGCGGGTGAGGTCAGCGGGGAGGGGTCGCGGCCGCCGGGAAGGGACGCTGACGGCAGCCGGCCCCGTGGGTACCCCGCCTGCCCGCCTGCCCGCCTGCCCGCCAGCTCCGCCGGAAATATGGGGCGGGGACGGCGGGGGCGGCGGAGGGTGGGAGGGGGAGCGAGGAGGCATAAGCGGCAGAATAGGGGGCTGGTGCCGGGTGGTTTCTGCACCCAGCTTCGAAGGTCTTCGAGAACACTCGTGTAGGGGAGAAAGAGAGAGTTGCTGAGAGAATCACACAATTACAAAGGTGCACACAGGAGAAAATCGGAGATAGAGAGAAACAGAGACTGAGAGATGCATACAGAGAGAGATACAGAGCAGTCATACACCAGAGAGACCGAAAGACACAGAGACAGTCAGGACGGGAGGTGGCGAAGGGAGGGAGAGTAAGGGAGAGACTGAGAAGGGAAGAAAGTGGGCAAGTGGACCTGGGCTTTGATCTTGACTATGTCACCTCTGGAAAATGCCTCCCCCTCTCTGGCCAAATTTCCTCATCCGTACAGTGGGGGAGGGAGACAGTTTTCAGAGTTCCAAAACTGATGGCCTATGGGCTACCACTAGTTCATAACTGGTTTTGTTTGATTCCCATAGTGTTTTTGAAAAAAAAAATCTGGTTAACCAACATTTTAAAACCAGGAGAACTCAGGAAAAATATGGATTTATGGCTTCTCTTGAAAATCTCTTGGAAAAATGTGGTCTTGCATTTCCTCCTGACAACAGCCAGCTGGAGCTGAGCCTGGCCGATCCTGGTCACTACACTTTCCACCACTTTCTTATTTTTTTTTTTAATTTATTTATTTATATTTATTTATTTATTTATTTTTGGCTGTGTTGGGTCTTCATTTCTGTGCGAGGGCTTTCTCCAGTTGTGGAGAGCGGGGGCCACTCTTCATCGCAGTGCGCGGGCCTCTCACTGTCGCGGCCTCTCCCGTTGCAGAGCACAAGCTCCAGACGCGCAGGCTCAGAAGGTGTAGCTCACAGGCCTAGCCGCTCCGCGGCATGTGGGATCTTCCCAGACCAGGGCTCGAACCTATGTCCCCTGCATTGGCAGGCGGATTCTTAACCACTGCGCCACCAGGGAACTCCACCACTTTCTACTTCCAATGTGAGGCTCTAGTCACGGAGGAGGGACATTGGAGTTTCTGACTCCCGGATGAGAAGTTTTTTTGGATCTACCTCACCCAGGCAAAAGAGGGGAGGGGATACAGGGAAGAGAAAAGCATAGATGCCGAGGAGCTTGTCCACCAATCAGTCCCCAAAGTCAGATGATGCGTTGGAGGGGAGCGTTGCCATATCTAGTACTAGGCACAGCCTCCCTACTGAAACATTTAACGGGCACCCACAGTGTGCCAGGCTCCTTGGTCCCTCCTGGAGAGACAGAAGTGTGCCAGGCATACTTAAAGGGAACCACATTTTAGGCAGAGCAAACAACATCAGTGAAGGCATCTCCTACCTCTGGACAGTCTCAACATTATTCTCTCTCCCCATACGATATTTCTTCAGCCTAAAACTTTGAGTACCTGTTGTATGTCTCAGGCCACGCCGGTGGTTTGACAAGGGAATGCAAAGTGTTTCATTGTTACTCCTTTCCTTGGCAGAGCACCCAACTTTCCAGGTACCTCCACCATCTCACTGCATCCTTACATCACCCTTACATCATCCTTACATCTCAAGATAAGTGAGATAGGGACTATTAGTCCCACTTTACAGATCGGGACACAGAGGCCTGGAGAGTCAGAAAGACTTTGAAAGCTAGAGGTGGAAGGGAACTTTCAGATCACCAGCTATAGTCCGCTCCTTGTTTTTAGATGAGGAAACTGAGGTCTGGCGAGATGGCCTGATCACCTTCCCAACTCCCAGGCACACTTCATGTCCCCAGGCTTGATCTCACAGCCAGACCCCAGGATTTGAAGAATTGCCATCCTAGCTAAGCATTAAATCAGACAGACACATAGACCTGTTATCTTTCATATACAGTGGTGGAGGTGTAAATCGATACCATCTCTTTGGTTGGCAGCCTGAAAATTTAACACATACGTACCTTCCACAAGACAATTCCGTTTCCCAGAATTCATCCTACAGATACCCACACCTGTGCATGGGTTGTATACACAGGGTATTCAGTACAGCATGGTTTATAGAAGCCAGAACTGCAAACAGCCTGGTTGTCTGTCAATCAGGAGAAGTTTGCTTAAATCAACTGGGGCCCATCCAGAACTATGGGGGGTACTATGCTGTTTTCAAAAGAATGAGGCAGTGTCACATGTGTGGATGTGGAATAAGCTCCAGGATATATATATATTTTTTAATTAATTTATTTTTATTTTTGGCTGCGTTGGGTCTTTGTTGCTGCCTGCGGGCTTTTCTCTAGTTGCAGCGAGCGGGGGCTACTCTTCGTTGCGGTGCACAGGCTTCTCATTGGGTGTCTTCCCTTGTTGCGGAGCACGGGCTCTAGGCACACGGGCTTCCGTAGTTGCAGCGTGTGGGCTCAGTAGTTGTGGGTCTCGGGCTCTAGAGCGCAGGCTCAGTAGTTGTGGTGCACGGGCTTAGTCGCTCCGTGGCATGTGGGATCCTCCCAGACCAGAGCTTGAACCTGTGCCCTGCATTGGCAGGCAGATTCTTAACCACTGCGCCACCAGGGAAGCCCCCAGGATATATTGTTAAGTGAAAAAAGAGAACAATTTGTACAGGAGATGGACTGTGTGATGGTGCAGGAGATGGACCGTGATGCTCTTATGCAGAGACTCCCTCCGGAGGGATGCAGGAGTACAGTGCCAGCAAGCTGGGGAGCCGGAGAAGGGGAGGGCAGTTGGGGGCTTGCTTTCACTGGCAGCCCTTAGTGGTGTTTGGATTTTTTCTAAGTGCAGGATTACCTATCCGCAAACCAACAAACAGCACCAAAAAACAAAACAACAAAATCTCGTGTGAGTCTGAGACTGGAAAGGAATGATGCGTGGATGGATAGAAAATCTGCCTCTCCGAGGGTGAAGTGGCTGGAACATTGCCCCCTGGTGAGCCCATTCGATGCATTTCTATAATCAGGTATCTGAGATGCTTGTTAGCAGGAGAGTTCCTGGGTGTCTGGGGCGTGGGGAAGGAGTTCCCACATAGCCCAAGGGACCAGAGAGGATAGTACAGGCATCTGAGGTGTCCTCAGCAAGCCAACTTTCTCCCTCCCTTCCTCCTTCCCTCTCTTCCTTCTTTCAGCAAATATCCACTGAGCCCTTAGTAGGTACTAGGACCTGTTCAAGACCTTGGGCACTGTATTAATGATGTGTTTCTGATGTTTTGACTTCTGCGGTCTTGCTGACTCTGGAGGGCCTGCCCCTCCCTGGGTAGCCAATTCCTAGAGATAGTAAAGAACTCCCATGAGAACACATACAAACTAACCAATCCAGAGCCCTAATCCCCCAGGGTCAGGTGCCAGACAAGTAGGGACAGCCCTGATGCCCCAGAGCTCACTAGAATTATTCAAACTAGCCAATCCTAAACCTGTTTACCCCACTTCACCTGTTCCATCCTGAGACACCACAATAAAGGCGCTTGCCCACTTTTCCCCCACTCCCTGGTCCCTCTGCCTCCTGATGGACCCTGGTGCTTCCCCTTGCGGCCCTGCATGGTGTGGTCTGCCCCCCTCTTAGGAACTGTGAGTAATTCAGTGACAGTCGTCTCCTGATCTATTGGCCTTACCATACCTGAATAATGATAAAAATTACATTTTAAAACAGGGACCCACCAGAACAACAAGTCAGGGACCTCCTCTCTCTCTCATGGAACTAAGAGTCCAGTCGATATATTGCATGTATTTTTCTAGCTTGCTTTATTTTTTCATCTGATGATAAAAATGTGCTTGATTTCAAAACTGTAGTTGCTTCTCAAATTAATATGGCTATGCTTGTGAAAATGAATAATGGGATAATTTAATGGTGAGTTTGTATGCTATTTCTAACTCCCAGTGCCTACAACTACCACCGCCACCCACCCCAACACACACACATACGTCTTTCTGAAGGAGGGCTATTGAGTCCCTGGGAGGGTTTGAAGCAGCCTCACTCAAATTTAAAAGTTTATTAAAAAATGAAAAAAAATGAAAAGGTAGGCTGGGTGAGGCTGCTTCAGACCTCCTTCAGCTTAGGGTTGATAAAAGCCCTGCAATATCTGTGGGACATCTCTGAACGGGGAGCAGAGGGCTTTTGAGAGAGGAGGACAGAGGAATGCAGGGAAAGCAGGGTATTGAAATCAAGCACATTTTTGTCATCAGATGAATAAAAAAGCAAGTTAGAAAAGTATATGCAATATAATGACTGGACTCTTAGCTCCACGGGAGAGAAAGGAGGACCCTAACTTGTTGTCCGGCTGGGTCCCTGTTTTAAAATGACCCCTTCCCCCCTTTCTCTTATTGTGTATGACCCTCTCCCCGCCCCACACCCACTGTGTGCCTGGGCTGGAACTGTGCTGGACACCTGGACATATACTGGAAATACTTGTTGAATAAAGAAATACATCCATGATTGAATTAAGAACTGAAAAGTTTGCCGTGGATTCATCATCAACAAAGTCATCGATCAACTGGGTCAAAAATCTCCAATGGAATCTGACTAGGGAGGTTTCTGGAGTGAGTTTATATGGAGAAAAGACAGACACTAAATGGACTCTTCTTCCTGGAATCCTTGAGATAATTTTTATGATCTTGGGGAAGAGAGGACCTTTATTATTTTGACAGCAAAAGCAGAATACAAAGGAAAGAACTGAATATATAAAAGGTACCATTTTCTGTAATTAAAAAGCCACCATGTGGTGGATACAAAAACCTGCACAGGATAAAATTGCATAGAACTGTCTGTACACGTGCACACACATGAGTACAAGTAAAATGGGAAATCTGAAAAAGTTCAGTGGATTGTATCAGTGGCTGGAATATAGTACTATAATTTTACAATTTTAACCATTAGGGGAAGCTGGGGAAAGGGTACCTATGACCTCTTTGTATTATTTCTTAAAACTCAGGTAGGGAATTCCCTGGCGGTCCAGTGGTTAGGACTTGGCGTTTTCATTGCTGAGGGCCTGGGTTCATTCCCTGGTCGGGGAACTAATATCCCACAAGCCATGCAGCGAGGCCAACAAAACCCAAAAAAACAAAAAAACACATAATAAGACAACACAGGTCTTCTGTGTCCCCATTGCACAGATGACAAAACCAATACTCAGAGAGGGGAAAGGCATGCCCGAGTCCCTCAGTGAATTAGCAACAACCTCAAGATCAGTGTTCTACCCAGTGTCTTTCCTTCACGCTGCCTGGGTCAGGGTTTTCTCTAAAGGAGCTGGAAATGACCAAACTCTGGCTGGCAGAGTGGGTTCAGCCTTCCACCCCACGTCCTACCCCACCCCCAGGATCTTGTTCTGGTTTTGTTGGCAGCAAATTGCCATTAAAAGAGTATCGTCTACTCTGAACTCAACAGAAGCAATGTTGAGAAAGACCAGGCCAGCATTCTACAATGAGAACCATACAGCAGAACCTTCCAAGGAATGCATCATAAAATCCATAAATGACTTTTTAAAAATTAATTAATTAATTTATTTATGGCTGTGTTGGGTCTTCATTTCTGTGCAAGGGCTTTCTCTAGTTGTGGCAAGCGGGGGCCACTCTTCACTGCGGTGCGCGGGCCTCTCACTATCACGGCCTCTCTTGTTGCGGAGCACAGGCTCCAGACGCGCAGGCTCAGTAATTGTGGCTCACGGGCCCAGTTGCTCCGTGGCATGGGGGATCTTCCCAGACCAGGGCTCGAACCCGTGTCCCCTGCATTGGCAGGCAGATTCTCAACAACTGCGCCACCAGGGAAGCCCATAAATGACTTTTTAAAAATATTTGTCTATTTTGTTCACTGCTCTATCCCTAGCACTGAGAAGAGTACCTGATATATAGTAGATGTTCAATAAACACTTTATTGAATAAAAAAAATAAAATAGGAGTATCATCTTTTCTGGAAACTTTGGGGATCCTGGCTCCCCCAAAACATTAAGCCCCTAATAAATGACTCTCTAATGGAGGGATTTCAGACACCATGATGGGAAAAGAGTTGTATTTCAGTGCCAGGAGGATTCCTGACAGTTGCTATTTTTATTCCACTTAAGCCACCCTTGGTCACTGCCCAGCTGCCGGCAAAGAAGAGCTACCTCAGTCCATTCTGTCCAGAACCCTTCAATTCCATACACGTTTATTGAGTGCCACCTCCACGTAGACAATTCAGAGAAGGGTAAACTTTGCATGGTTTTCTCTCTTTATAGGGTTAAATTCTTAGCCTGGCATTCAAGACCCTTCATAATTTGGGCACAATCTAAGCTCCTCCCCTGCCAGCTCTCCCTTTAGTCCACATCCAGACACCGCCCACCACATCAAGCAATGGAATGCATTTTACAGATACGCTGTGCAGTTTCACACCTCCATGTTACCCCTTGCCACCTGTGGGCTACTTACTTAATCTTTAGCGCCTGCTGCAAATGCCTATTCATCAATTCATCCGTTCATCCATTTATTTGCTCATTTAATAAACATTTCCTGAGCAAGTCATGTGTTGAGTGTTAGGGTCACTGAGAGGATCCAGAAAGGAACACTGTTCTGAAGATATTAGCAGTCTGGGAGGGGAGGAGGATGTGTCCACATACATTGCACTGCAGGGTACCAAGTGCTCAAAAGCCCTGGCGTGGGGCCATAGATCCAGCCCATAGGGTCAGGGATGGCGTGTTGGACAAGACTTGGAGTTACTTTGGATGAAAGGACCTGCCACAAGGCTTTCTCTGGCCACCCTGGCTGAAACAGGTGCCCGCCTCACTTTCTCTTCCTTGCCAGCCTTTATCTTTAAGTGCCACCAGGTATTTATTTCCTTGCCCCTTGTCTATTGTCTGCCTCCCATACCAGAACCTTGCTTCATGAGGACAGCTTCTTGTTCCCTGCTGTTTTCAGTTTCTGGCACAGAGCTGGCACTTGGTAAAGGGTTATTGAGTGACTGACTGCATGAATGAACGCGTTCAGCCCAGAGAGATTGAGCACAAGCTGCCTGGCCCTGTCTTACGAGCTGAGGTGGCACAAAGGCAGCCTCCCTCCATCATCTCTGGACGTGCACGAGAGGGTCAAGACATTTAGCAGAAGGAGGAACAAACATTGTGGGGAGCAGTTTTGGAGGTGACCCGAAGGCAAGAGCAATCAGGGAAAGCTTCCTGGAGGTGGATGGGCAGGAGGATGAGGGTAGTCAGGACAAGCAGAACTGGAAACAGGTGAGCCCACGCTGTTCGAGGACCTGCTTTTCTTCCCTTCCTGAGCAGAGACATCTTATCCCCAACCTCCCCTCGCCAGAGCAGCATGGTCCAGAGATGGATAATGTCCAGGGACTGTTGAGGTTTCCCACTCACTGTGAGATGCCAGGCAGAGTCTGTCCCTGTCTGGGCTCAGGGCCAGTCCAGGAGTCTGCACTCACAGCCTAGACCGACAAGCTGGAGGCTTGAGCCCCACCAACCCAGGCCCTGTGCCGCCATGAGGTCTTACATTCATGCCGAGAGGCCAATTGCAGATCTGTGTGGTCCAGATTGTTTCCAAAGAGCAATTTTCTGCCCAGCTGGAGCTTGCTGAATGGAGCTTGTGCTCAGGGAGGGCCCGGTGGTTGCTGAGATGCCGCCAATGACATAGCTGGCATGGAGCTGATGCACGTGGGCGGTTCTGGAGAGTGTTATCTGATGCATTTAGGTGACATGGAGCACATACACATATGTGTTTATGCACGTCTCTGAATCACACGTTCACCTTGAGTGTGTATATGTATATATGTGCAGTCCTTGTCTGTATGGTGTGCATGTATGCATGTGTGTTTGTGCCCAGGTGTACCAGTCAGCGTGCACATGCGTTGCACACCTATCTGTGGCTTAGTCTGGGACAGGGTCTAGTGATCATCCTAGGGTCCAGCTGGTCCCTGGTGAGTCCATCCAGTGAAGGCACAAGGCTCTAGATCCAACGTTTTTCCTGTGAATAAACCACCCTCGTTGCCTCCTTCAGCACTGACCTGTTTACTCTTTCATTCTCTGTTCTTTGCTAGCTAGTCTGGTAAGTTAACATGTGTTAATGTAACAGAAGGAATTTCCTTGAGGACAGAGTGTGTTCATCTCCCAGAGAGCTTAGCACACAGTGGGTGCTGAGGAGGAGATGGGTATGGAGAGGGACAGCAGAAAAAGATTGTGTGTAGGAACCAACTCCTGGGTGCCCTGCACACATTTTTTCTCATTTAATGCACGCAGTCCTATGAGGTCAAAATTATTCTGCCTCTTTAAAGAAACCAAGACTCGGAGAGGTGAAGTGACTTGTTCAAAGTTACACAGCCAGGAAATAGAGGAACATGGATTTGAACTCAGGTTTGCGTTATTCCAAAGATTTTCCACTTTATCCCACTGGAAGGGCATCTAACCAGATGAAAATAGCTAGAGTTAGGATGCTGACGAATATGGAGACTTTTTCTTCCTTTTACAAAATTTTCTTTGATGTTTTGTTTACCTCTTCTCCTCACCACATTAAAGGGAGTATTATTTGATGTCTCAAGGCCCATAACAAAGAGTGAGACTCTGACTTTTGAAATATCGTGAAGCTTATCTTTGGATCCTCTCACGCTGCTGATTCTGATGAGGACGGAAGTGCTTTGGGCGGCTTGGGGTGGGGATGGGTGATAAACCGCATGCTGTCTGTGAGCCACAATCACTGGCGGATGAGACACCTATCATCCATCAGACCTGCCAGAGATAACAAGCCCCCACCCCTGCCATCACTTCTCTTATTACAGGAGAAAAATGAAAACCAACTGCAAATCACCTTGGCCGTTTAGGTATGTTTATCTTGCTGTCAGCCACAAGCAGGCTCTTTCCCAATGTTCCTGGCTAATTAGAGCTTGTCCTCAAAATACATGGAGTCTGAACCCTGAATATTGCAAGTGGGGGAGCAGGTATTAATCTGCTACTAACACTAGGGCATGAGTCAGGGTGACAACAGACGGAGGGAGAGGGCCCCAGCAGGTGCTGACGGAGACTTCCAGTTACTCTGGCCCAAGGAGATGCCCATTGTCCCTTCTAAGAGTCAAGTGTTCCTTTTCATTGCCCCATGAGAACTCACTTGTGAGTCTGGAGTGGACACCATTGCGCTTTGGCCTCCTGTATCCATCCTTTGACTTCCAGTAAGCAGAAGGAGCCATCTTTCCTCCTGGGGAGTTGCCTTATCCCCATCCAGCGTGGCCTTGATGGGATACAAGCCAAACCACCGTGTCTCAGTGCAAGGGGTAGGCATGTGGCCCAAGCTTGGCCTGTGGAACCCACTCTCTCCTGGGACTTAGACTCTTGGGTGGAGAGATGGCAGAGTTGTTGGGGGGTGGGAGGCATTCATGTCAGTAGCAGCGACAGTGCTGGGATAAGATGTTTGGAAAGTCTCTGCTGCCTGGACCCTCCAAGGCCCTCCTTTTTGCTTCAAGCCTTTGGTCTTCCTGCTGAGAAATAAATCCCCCTGTAGCTAGAGTTGGGGTCTGCTGTTTGCAATCCTGACTGATAAGGCCTCCTCCTCTGTACCAGCATCTCTCGAGATTCTGCTGTGATTTCAGGAAAGAGAGCTAGAAGGAGGGAAGGTTTGGAAGAGGAATGCTGAGGATTGGGAAGGGTAAGGGGATACAGCTGGGTCAAATGGATGTTGAGGACAGCAAGAAAAAAAAAAAATCCCATGCAGGGGCCCAAAGGTGTACCAAAAATGTTCTCAGCATGATCATAAATAATTCTCACAAACTTGAAAGAAAGTCTTCTTATTTCATTTGTATAGGCGGCTATTATATTCATCTGGTCAGCTCCGGTCCCCTTTTTTCTTATGACAGGACCCCAGGTTTGCAGAGGAGAACCACCCTCCTCTGCCCTCGGGCCTGTTGGTTTGGGTAGGGCTAGCACCACCTTGAGACCCACGTGACCAAGGCCTGGCCAATCAAGGTGTGAATCGCCCCAGGTTCAGGGACAGAGGTATGGCCAAGCTGGGCCAATGAGACTCAAACTTGAGACTTTTACTGAAACTAAAAGTAAGAGGTGTTCTTTTCAGGCTGGGGTTGTGGGATGCAAGCCCAGAACTGCTGGGGGCCATGCTTACCACCTGATGGAAAGATTCTGCTTGTGAATGTTGCCACCACAAAGGTAGTTGAACCAAGAACTGGGAAGTAAATTGGTGTCTCATGACATTGTTTGAACATATCACTGGAAGAGCTGATAAGTTCTTTTTCTGTTTTGGTCAGTCTGTGCTGTCCTTTCTGTCACTTGCAACCTAATGACAACAGATGAAACTCAAAAACTAAAGGGATCACAGGACAGGGAAGAGGGACCATGTTGCACCGGAGCAAATTCCCCGTCTTAGCCTCTGCCTCAGACTCTGGAGGCCTGCATTCAAGTACCAGCTCAGTCACTGATTCACTGGAGGGGAGGGGGGTTTAGGTACACTACTTAACATCTCTAGGGCTCAGTTTTCCTTCTGTAAAATGAAGATGAAAATAATGCTTGAGCACTCATAATAATAAAAAGTTTTCAGCCAACGAATTGGTTACTACATGCTAGTCCTTATGCAAATTATTTTTCCTATGCATTATTACGTTAAATCCTCATAAAAACTGAATGATGTGGGACTTCCCTGGTGTTCCAGTGTATAAGACTCCGTGCTGCCAGTGCGGGGGGCCCAGGTTCAATCCCTGGTTTGGGAACTAGATCCCGCCTGCATGCTGCAACTGAGTCTGCATGCCGCAACTAAGACCCGGTGCAGCCAAAATAAATAAGTAAATAAATACTAAAAAAAAAAAAAAAAAGACTCTGTGCTCCCAAGGTCAGGGTCGTGGGACTCAGCTTGGCCCTGTGGACAACATCTGACCAGGACTTTCAAAAGATGGGTCATTTCCAGTGGTCTCATTCGTATGTAGCCAAAGGGAGACCAGAAAATTTTAAGGATAATAAAGTTTTAGGTGATTGAGTGAGTGACTGAATGGGTGAGTCAAGGAGTGAATAAATAAGTGAGTAAATCTGTGAATGAGTAAGTGAGTAAGATAGAAGCAAACTGGTTTCCTGCCTTATGGAGCTCCTAGGGCAACTGGGAGATAAGACAAAAACAGTATAAACAACTAGAGAACAATTATGTGCCAAGACAGGTAGCACCAATGATGTGTCTCATGGGAAGATGTCCCTGTGGACTGGAGATGTTCAGTCAAATTTGAAGTGTGAGATGGGGCTGATTGGGGTGCTGAAGAATGGGTAATATTAGAAAAGCTTGAGAAAAGAGGGTAAGGCACCAGGAGAGGTCACCTTGTGCAGGTGGAGAAGTGGAGCTGGCCAAGTGCAGGAGACTTGCTCCCTCCCTGCAGACCCACCGAGCCCTCAGCACTTCTGATGCCTCTATCAACACTTATCCAGGAGTAATTTGTGGGTGCAGATCTAGGACATGGGTTCTGGGGGGAGAAATCACAAGGAAGGGCTTCTCTTAACACTAGCCCACAGCTGGGGTGGAGAGGTGAGCCAGAGCCATCCATAACAAGCATCCTGGGTCTGGCCATGCCAAAGGCCGAGACTGCCCTCATCGCCAGGGCTATTCTGAGGACTCAGCTGGCTGCAGCAAATAGATGTTCCTTTATTGGTTTTGGGCCCAGAGAGCTATTCAGGACACTTTGAATGATGCTCAGATAAACAAGGGCTTCTGAGGAGGGGAGCAGGGTTGCAGAAAGCGCTCTGGAATATCATAGACCTGGTTTCCATTCCTCAGACCACCACTACCTTGCTACGTGACTAGGGCAAGTAGCATCACCTCTCCAAGCCTCAGGTTCCTCATCTGTACAACAAGGGTAGTAAAACATACCTCACGGAGGTGATGTGAGGAAATGTGGAATGTTCCTGGCACCATGTTTGCCTGAAACAGAGCAGGTATTTGGAAAATGATAGTTTTTTATTTTTCTGACTTTTCCCCAATGGGCACTTCTATTATCAGAAAAAAATATAGTTAATTTTTTAAAAATTTAAAACAACTGAAGTGTATCTGCTTATGGTCTGGGTAGAAAAAGTGTATTGGTCAGAGTTAAGCCAAGAAATAGATGGCATCTTCTAGTTGGATAGTTTGAGGATAATTCAAAAAAAGGAATATTTATAAAAATATGGGCAAGGTGTACAAGGGATAGTGTTGCACCTGGGGAAGGTGGAGGACACCTGATAGCACCTCTGAGCCTAAAAGGGGAAAGTAGGCAGCAGTCACCAGAGCCCAGAGAAGGAAGGGGCTGGATGGAGAGGGTCTTGGCAGGAGTTGTAGCCTTCAGTTCAGGGACCCCACAGAGAGAAGCCAGGGGATTAGACACCACGGCCTCTTTCTTTTCCCACCCTCTGATCTTCTCTGGGACTCACCATTGGCTGAACCCAAAAGTAAACCAGGGGCCAAGGAAGCCATTGATGAAGGCTGGCTTCCCAAGCACGGAGCAGGGAGGGGAGTTGGGAGAGTGGATACAGATGGTCAAATAGAGAGATCCAGTCAAGGGGTTTCGGAATGCCCTGCTGATAAGAAACTTGGAGACGCCTCCCCATAAACATGCTCTCAAGCCGCCCCCCCTTCCAGTTGCAATCTCAGCCAATGTTCCTCAATGTGGAGAGAGGAATGCAATGATGACAACATTCTGATGAAGGATAAGCTTGGTCTTTTCAGGGACGCAGCCTGAGAATGGGGACGGGACACGGCGCTCCCTGCTCTGCAGGAATGGGCAGGGCCGGATGTCGAGTGGGAACACTGAGGATGCACTTCACACCGAAGACGTCCCGTGATTGATGAGCCACTTGAGTCCAACAGGTAAGGAAATGAAAAGAAGTTGTAAGAAGAACATTTAATAAATTCTAGCTGGAGTCTAGAAGAAAGAGACACCCTCGTCTTGCAATTATCGCCAGTCATTTTTCAGTCCGTAACCAGAGAGTCACAAATCAGCTGTTAGGATGATGGGGGCTTGGGTTTCAAGCACCCTTTGCAAAGTCTGACACTTCCACTGGGGTTGGGATGGAAGACTGAGTGCTGAGACTGGCCAGGTCACAGCCACCAGGTGGACAGAGGTCCATGGTGGACAGAGGCCAGGGTTGCCAGCTCCTAAGATGGGATAGAGTGGATAAGGAGGTGGGGCGTGGGGAAGGTGGTGGAGAAAATGTCACACGTTCAGAACGCACAGATGTACACATGTGCAGACTAATACAGAGACTCAGACACACACAAGGACACAGGACATGAAGACAGACACACAGGAACACTCAATAGGGACACACATAGACACGCAGAGTCACAGACACCAAGAGGTCCGGGCACCCAATGTCTGCTGGTTCCCTAAAACTAAAAGGAAGGGTGGTCCATTAACAACATAATGGACTATGTATTGGGTTGGCCAAAAATTTGTTCTGTTTTTTTCCGTAAGATCAATAGCAAACCGTATTTTAAACAAAAGGGTGTCTAGTGGTCCAACAGGGACTATCCCAGGAGAGGCACTTGTTGGATTACAGCCCATTAAGCAAGGGTCAAGCCCAAAGTGGGGCCATACTTACAACTCAATCAACCCCACCCCCCAATCCTCTGTCTCCAGGCCCAGAATTCAGAGTCTCTTGCGGTCGTGCCCCTCAACCGCACCCCACCCCATCTCCACCACTTCTCTTCCCAGTGCCTCAGCTCCAATCCTGCAGTGTTCCCGCTTCCCCAGATGTGCCACGTCGTTCCTGCCACCAAGCCTTTAGCCGTGTCATCCTTTCCATTGAGAGTGCCTGCCTTCTCCCTCCGCCTCTGCAAACCACACCCCCTCCCCCCACTTGAGCCCTCCTCGTCCAGGAGGCCTTTCCTGACACCAGTGACCTCTCTCTTTCCTGTTCTACAAAGTTACGTTTTCCTTTCCTTCCTTCACACCTGAGGCTCAGACAGGTGAAGTGACTTGCCCAGGGTCACATATCTCAACAGTGATAGAGCTGGGATTTGAACCCAGGTCTATCTCAATCCAAAGCCCAGTCTCTTTCTGCTATACTCCCTAAGGCCCTAGAGATCAGGGGTCACATTTCATGCACATTTAAATAGTTTCCAGCACTTCATTATTCTAAGCAATGCTGCCACAAATATCTTCATGTTTTAGATTATGTCTTTAGCTTAATTCTCAGGAGTGAAATTAATGCTCAAGGCGTGTCTCAGTCTGTTCGGGCTGCTATAGTAAAACACCACAGACTGGGTGGCTTATAAACAACAGAAATTTATTTCACACGGTTCTGGAGGCTGGAAGTCTGAGATCATGGTGGCAGCATGGTCGGGTGAGGGCCCTCTTCCAGATTGCAGACTTCTCATTGTGTCCTCACATGGTGCAAGGGGGCACGGAAGCTCTGTGTGGTCTCTTTTATGAAAGCACTAATCCCATTCATGAGGATTTCACTCTCATGACCTAATCACCTACCAAAGGCCCCACGTTCTAATACCATCACACTGAGCATTAGATTTCACCATATGAATTTAGTGGGGACACAAACATTCAGACCATAGGAAGGTATACGAGCATTCATTCACCCAAGAGTTATTTCTCATCACCTCCACTGCTACCACTCTGGTCTGTGTCATCATTATTGCTCAGCTGGATGTCTGCAGAGGCTTCTCAACTGGATACACTACTCCCCACTTCCTCCTGCAGTATACTGAGAATTGGTCCCAATTCTTCTCCCCTTCCTCCAGCCACACCTTTGCCAAGGCTTCATCATGGATGGAATGGATTTCCCTGCCCCTTAACTTTGGTCTTGGCCATTGACTTGGTTTGACCAATGGAATAGAGCAGAAGTGGGTCAGTTCCAAGCCTGGGATCTGCCCTCTTGTGCCTCTGCCATCAACATGAGAACAGCCCTCAACTCCACTGCTCCTGGGGCATGAGAGGCATGTGTAGCAGAGCTGCCCAACTGCAGGCCTGTGAGAATACATGATCATTGTTTTAAGCCATTGAGTTTGGAGGTGGTTTGTTATGCAGCATTATTGTGGCAATAGCTGACAGATACACCCTCCTCTAATCTATTCTCCACACACTGATGGAGTTATCTTTTTAATATTTTCTTTTATAATTTGTGCTTTGTGTGCTGTAACTTTTTACCATTAATCTGCCTACCCACACCAAGGCCTTGCCACTTTCTGCCCCAGGACCCCATGAATGAACCGCTGAAAGTACAGGAAGCAGTTGTTGCTGATCAGGTCATAGTATGCTCAGATCTCTTCCAAGTTCATGAGGGTCGACCAAGGCCAAGGTGGCCCATACAGAGGAATTAGAAGAGGCCTGAATCCTCACTGGAAGGGGAAGAGGATGAGCCAGTCCCAAGCACTTGCCAGCTCTCATTTTACCTTCCCAAATATCTCACCATGGGCCTCACCATCCCCATTCACCCAGGCGGAAACAGAGGCTCAGAGAGGTGAAGTGACTTGCCCAGGTTGCAAGGTGAGGATGTGGCAGTAGTGGGATTGGAACTCTGGCTGGTCTGTTGCCAAAGTAGTTCCTGCTCTCTGTGCTTTGGCTGGCCTGACCCTGGGTCATCAGATGGGACTTCACCCCATGACCTCCTCCCCGCTGCTTCTGGTTAGCCCACAGATATGGCTACTTGCAGGCTGTGTGACCTCACACAAGTGATGTCACCTCCCTGGGCTACTAGATTGCAAATCCTGTGAGGGCAGGGATTTCCTTTTGTTTATTGCTCTATCCCTTTCCCTGAAACAGAGCCTGGTACTTAATAGGTCCTCAAATAAACAAATAGGTCTGTCTGCCTATCTCTTCATCATAACCACAGGATGATTTCTTCCTTTGATCTCTGGACAAGATGGTGCTTGAATTTGGAGGCTATTTTGATAGCCCTTGAGTGTAGGGAGCCTTGGGAGTCAGACTGGCCTGATTGTAGCCAACTGCACCACAGGAAAATTGACTAATCTGCTCCTCGGTTTCTCCTCCATCAAATTGACCTCATCATAGTGCCTACCACAGAGATTCAGTTGGGATTGATCGAGATATATGTATATATATATATATATATATATATATATATATATATATATATACATGCACAGCTGATGCTCAATAAACAGGTCTTGCTATCTGGACTAATGGTAAATGTTTAGGCTAAATGACCAGTGGGAGAGGTAACTGGCCAGAAGCCTCAAAATCCCCTAGAAGGTCTATGTCTCCATCCAAGCCCTGCCCTGGCACAGGGGGCCAGGATAAGCAGCCAGGTCTCTGGCTCTGGGCAGATGGGGTGGGGGGTGGGGTGAGAAGCAGATTTCTAGTTGTTTTATTCCTGCCCTGAATCAGGTACCTGCTGAGATGGAAAGGAGGGAGGCAGAGGTGGCAGGTCCTTCTAATGAGCAGAGAACTCATCCAGGCAGGTCTGGCTATCGATCGCCTGGCTCACAGCTCACTCCAGCACCGAGGGAAGCAGGAGGGGGAGTGTGTGTGTCCCCAGGAGCGGCATGACCTGAGAGTGGAGATGGAGGGTGGCAAGGGAGATGTACAGGACACCCAATCCCCCGTGGAGGTGAGAGCAGGGATGAGCACACATGGAGAGCCAGCTGAGTGCCAAGCACATCATGTCCTTCATAAAATTGAAGCTCAGAGAGGGAAAGTGACTTCCCCAAGGTCGCACAGCTGGCATGAAGGATATGACTTCTGTGTCTAAAAGCCTAAAAGCTAAACATGCAAAAATTTTGACTCTCCAGATTGGCACTTCATTTCCATCGCAAGCTCTCTTTCTGTTAAGAAGTGGAAACTTAATCTTAGTCGTTTTAGAATCTCCCACCCCTACTACTCAATCCCAGGAGTCCCCATCTGTGCTGGTATTCTCTCTCTCTCTTTTTTTTAAAAATATTTATTTATTTATTTGGCTGTGCCACATCTCTGTTGCGGCATGTGGGATCTTTTTAGTTGCTGCATGCGGAATCTGGTTCCCTGACCAGGTATCAAACCTGGGCCCCTTGCATTGGGAGCGCGGAGTCTTAACCACTGGACCACCAGGGAAGTCCCTGCACTGGTTTTCTGTCGTTGCACAAGGAATCATCCCCAAACTTAGTGGCTTAAAACAATAACTGACAGAATAACAGAATAGTCTGTTATTCTCTGGACAGTTCTGGGGACAGACTGGGCTCAGCTGGGAGGTTCCTGCTCAGGGTCTCTTGTGCTCTTACAGTCAGACAGTGGCTGAGGCTGGAGGTATCTTGAAATTTCCCTCAGTTAGCAGCTGATGCTGGCTGTTGGTTGGGACCTCAGCTGGGTCTGTGGCCCAGAAAACCTACACGTGGCCTTTCCAAGCCCCTTGGGCTCCCTCACGGCAGGGTGGTCGGGTGCCAAGAGCAAGTGACCCAAAAGAACCGGGCCGAAGTTGTGCCACCTTTTATGATGGCCTTGGAAGTCACAAAGCATGCTTGTGCTATACTCACACACCACACTCAAGGGGAGGGAAGCCAGGTCCCCCTCTCCATGAAGGGTGTCGACATCTTACAACATGAGCCTGGGGGATGGGCCAGCCTGTGGCCGTCTTGAAGAATCCTCCACACACTCTCTCCCTCGTGCCAGCCTTGTCCCCATGTGCTCTGTAGTCATGGTCTACATGGTCCGAGACCCCTGGGTCCTCACTGCAAGATCCCCTTGCCTGGGCCTCTTGGGCCACACCATGTCTCTTGGAATATGGGCATTGCTTTGCTGCTTCTCACACCAAACAGGAACACCCAGGGACCTCACGAGGTCACCTCGGAACCCAAACCCCTCTCCCTGTTTCTTCCACTCCCTCCCCAGGCTGGAAAGAGTGGGGCCTGAAGGCCTGTTGCAGGGACAGTCCAGACAGGAATCAGAGGCCCGGCATACAGTAAGTGCTCAGTAAGTGTTAGCTTCTGCTCATAGGATCCCTGTAAGTTACCATGGGAGCACGGGGAGGGCAAGCTCCTCCTGCTGGGGGTGTGGGAATGGTTACAGCAAGTCTTAGAGAGGAGGCTGGATTTTATCAGCTGGGGGAATGAGAGGAGGGGCTGTCAAGGGACAGAGACGGGCAAAGGTGTGAGAGTGTGAGGGTGCACATAGCAGAGCACGCAGGGCATCTTGTCACTCAGCCCGGAGGGGCCCGAGCCTCAGACTGGGGCTGCTTGGGAAGCCCCCAGCTGCCCAGCCATGGCGTTGTTTGTGCACAAAGCCAGGAAGGAAGGCAGGCTGGAGAAGAGTCCACTCTTTCCATGGGTCCACTTTGAACTCCCCACACCCCGGTCCCCCCAGGGTGGGTGCTCCAGCTCTAGGACCTCGGTGAACAAAGCAGGTAGGCAGGCTCTGCTGAGTTGCCTTCCAGCTTCCAAGCCCCTTCCCTCTGGCAGGGTGCGGGTGGACCATACTCCCATTCTCGGTGCCTTCTTGGGGTGGCTGAGTCAATTAGAGGCTTTGCCAGGAGGTAGCGGAGTGTGTAATAACTCTCATTGTTTCATTAGGAGCAATGTGTTTAATTTAGATAACTGTACTGCTTGGCAAAGGAGAACTGCCAAAGGGGTGGGGGTGAGGGCTGGCAAGAGGCGAGTCTACTTGGCTTCCAGCGACCTTGCCCAGCACCATCTTGTCCCACTGCCCAGTGCTTTCTGCAGACTGGGGCTCCTCAAACTCCATGAGATTCTGACTCGATAGGTCCAGGGTGGGGCCCCAGGTGATTCGGGCGCAGGCGGCCCAGGAACATGCTTGGGAAGACCTGCTGAAGAGGGAGGTGAGGCTGAGGTCACAAAGGACCTTGAATGTCACTTAAAGAAGTCCACACAACTCTAGTCTACTTGTTCTGTACTGGCTGGACGTTGGGACAACACTTAATTTGAAAGGAGGAGTCTGGAACCAGAACTGACCAGCTCCAGCCCCTGTCTTACCAAAATACATGGTCATCAACACCTGCTAAGGGCCAGGCCTTGTTCTGAGGACCCCAAGGGAGACAGACATGGGAATAGGAACCTGAACTGTGACAGAGCTGCTCCTAGTGCTGCCACAGCCCCGTAAATGCAAGGATTAACTCTGCTTCCCAGAGGCAGGGACTTTTGGGCTGGACCTTGAAGAATGAATAGGAGCTCACCAGGGGAAGCCAGCAGGAGGGTGAGGATGGGGTCAAGGGAGGCAGTTGGACTTCTTTTCCCATGGGGTCTGGTTTCTCCCAGTGTGGTGGCCCGCCTTGTGCCCCTCCCTCACAGAGCCTCATGGTGGCCTGGGTGGCCCTGGTTTCTGCAGGCTCCCTGGACTCACCGTCTCCATGCCTTCCACCTCCCCACGCACACCTAAAGGTGCTGCATTGAGTCACCTTGCAGAGTGCGAACATCAGGGTGACAGCTTTCCTCATTGTCACAAAGTTAAGGGTTCCAGCTGCCACAGAGCCCTGTGAATGGATTTCTTTTCTTTCTTCGGCTTTACAATTTTTTTTTTTTCATCTCTGGGTCTATTATTCTCACATTTAATTAATGTTCCACTTGACTAATAAGATATAAAAAAAGCAGCTGGGATTGCCTGGGGGTTGGAGGCTGGGATAATTGCACATCTTGGGAAGGAGGGGGAGAGAAATCTGGGGGCTGGCGGCCTTGGTGGGGGGGGTGGTTAGACGTGGACGAGGCTCAGCTTGAGAGATACGCAGCAGGTGAACCCACCCCGCTCTGCACCGTCGCCCTGGGTGCACCCTCTCAGGGGCTGCTTCCCTCCTCTTCAGAGTCCCACCACCTCCGTGGTCTCTTCATCCTGCCGCCTCCCAGGACAGCTGGGGCAGTAGTTCTCAAAATCAAACAGGGGTCAGAGACTCCCAGGGTATGTGCATAAAATGCAGGCTCCTGGCCCCGCTCCAGGAAGCAGGTGAGTGCAAGCCCAGGAATCTGCATTTCAGCATGGCCCATCCAAGTACTTCTGATACAGGCTGAACTCAGACAAAGTCTGGGATATCATGATTTGGACAAAATGCTCCATTCTCCTCTTTTATAAAAGGGGAATAATCATAGCACCGTTATAAGAATCAGGATCGGGCCTGGCCCCTGTAAGCAAGCATTCAATAAACTTCAACTGCCAAGGTCATTGTCACTGGTTCTGCAGGGACTGTGTCTGTCCGGTCCCCTGCTGTCCCCAATGCCCAGCTCAGTGTTTGGCTCTGAAAAGGTGATCAATAGTGTCTGGAGAGCGGTTTTCTTCGGGCAGCCCCGGGGGTGCAGAGTGGAGGGAGAGGAGCTGAAGCTCTTACTTCACCCTCCGGTGCTGTTTGAATGTTTTAATATGTATACTTATGACTTTTCCGATTTTTAAAACTTGTTTAATTTTATATTAATTGGTTAAATGACTCAACCTTCTTGAGGCTTTGGATAGAGAACGCCTTCTCTTCATAAGCCTTTTTGATTAAGAGCGGAGAGTGCAGAATCTGCTTCCATGCAGCCTGTGGGAGTTTCTTTAAGTGCAGGTTCCCAGGTCCCACCCTAGGCCTCCTGAATCAGAATTTCTGGGGCTGGCACCACCTTACTAATAAGCTCCCCCCATCATGGCGTTGCAGGTGGTCTGTGCCCACCCAGAGAAACGCTGGTGACACGCTCCTTGGGGCTGGAAGCAGGTACCTGACACCCTCAGGGCAGAGACTTGCATCCCCTCTCTCTTCTGTATCTGCCCCAACCCCAGTCTAGGGAGCTTGGTAAAGACTCGTTGACGGATTAAAAGTGCACTGAGGCCCAGAGAGGGCCAGCGACCTCCCCAGAGCCACACACGAGAGGGGGTGGTTAAAGCTGAGGCTTGGAGTCAGAACTGCCTCATTTAACAAGACAAAGCAGCTGTTTCCTGTACCAGCTGTGTGGCCATGGGCACGTTCCTCCACCCTCCGCCGCCATTTATAAAAAGGGCTGTTCATCCTTATCTCAGAGAGTCTGAGTGAAATAAAGCAGGTCCGCAAAGGTGCTTAGCACCACCCCTGGCTCCTGCTAACTCCCAGGACCTGGAAGCTGCCAGTGATGTCATACTTATCAACACCCGTGTCACTGTGAGGCCACCCTGGAGCCACTGGCCCCACTTATTATCTGAGTGAACTTGGACATATCACTGCACTTCTCTGGGCCTCGGTTGCCCCATCTATAAAATGGGGACGAGCATGATAACCATCATACCTACCTCGTAGGGCTGTTGTGACTTGATATTCGTGAAGCATTTAGGATGGTGCCTGGCACAGAGTGGGCCCACGTGAGTGTCAATCAGCAGCCTGGATGAGAGGCCTGCTGCGCCCGGGGATGGAGCTTGCCTGCTTGCCGCACTCCTCGGCCCGTCCGTCTGGAAGTCCCGATAAAAGCTGTCTGCATAATGAATGTACCTCTCAGCCAAGCACGGCTGTGACCACGTGGCTCTGACGAATGAGGCCTTGGCGACAGCACCACCATCTATGCAATTAAGCAGCTCCATGGCGCTGGGGAGGTGAGTGACAGACAACCAGGATCGATTTCCTGGTGGGACCACAGCCCAGGCCAGTGGGGGCCTCTGCTGAGATGGGAGATAGCGTGCGGGGCCAGAACTAGGAGGAAGGGCTGGGGCTGAAACCCCCCCGGGGCCAGGGTCCTGGAGGCCTGGGCTAGGAAGGCCCCCTCCCTCCAGAATGACCACGTAAGTGCCCATGTTTCATGATAATGTCGATGTGACACAGGAGCTGACATTTAATAAGCATTTAGGGAGCCTCATTTAATGTTCAATAGGTGCAGCGATGACTCATTTTATAGACAAGAAACCTGAGGCCCAGTGGTTAAGACTCTGCACTTCCACTGCAGGGGGCATGGGTTCGATCTCTGGTTGCGGAACTAAGATCCTGCATGCCAAGCAGCATGGCCAAAAAAAAAGAAAGAAACCCGAGGCCCAGAGAGGCAGATGTACTGACCCAAGGTCACTCAGCTGGGCTTCAAGCCCAAATCTGTCTGTTCCCAAATATTTCTCTTAACGTTGCCTCCCATTTATTACTTGGGTAAGTGTCTTGCTGCTCCTCAGTTTCCCCACCTGCAAAATGGTCATAGAGGACTGAATTGGATGGCCTTAAAAGGCTCATTCTGTGATTTTGTTTGTGGTGAATTAAGTCTTCTGAGGTTTTCTTTGAATCAGCCAGGAGCATGAGCAGGGGCCAGTCTTTTGGCTGAGACTGAGCCCTGCTGCTTCTCAGAGACTCTGCTACACCCACCGGGGCCCCAGAGGTAATTAGTAATAAGCTAACATTTCCAAAGCACTTACCATGTGTCAGGCACTGTTCTAAGAATATGAATTATTTTAATCCTCACCTTTCCCTAACGTACACAGTCTACAACCCCTATTTTCTAAGTGAACAAAGGTGAGGCCCTCTGTTCTCTCCAAGGCGGCCAGAGTGGTCTCCTAAAGCATCAAGCAGACCCTGTCACTCTCGCTGAAAGACGTCCAGTGCCCTCTGGTTGCTCTCCGAATAGCAGGCAGACTCCATGACCCTGTTCTGATCTGCGTGGCCCTTCCTACCAGCTGGCATCTTCCTTTATTTGCTTGTGAGAGGTTACTGTCTGTCTCTCTCGCCAGGCTCCAGGACAAGGCTGGCTCAGCCGCAAAAAGTGGGTTCTCTAACACGTGCTGACTGCTCTCCTGCGGGCTTTCTGCCTCTGAAAAGGCAACCCTCTCCTAACAGTTGCTCGGGCAAAAACTTCGGGGTCAGTCTTGACTCTTCTCTTTCTCTCTCATCCCACAACCAATCTAGCAGCAGATCCTATTGGCTCATCCTTCAAAATGTACTCAGAATCCCACCCTATCCCCCCTCCTCACCCTGGTCCAGCCATCATCTCCTCTCACCGCAGCAACTGCTACAGCCTCCCCACCGGTTTCCCTGCTTCCACCCTGGTCCCCTGTGAGCTATCTTCTACCAGGTGGTTCTTTTTTTAAAAAAAATAAATAAATTTATTTATTTATTTATTTATTTATTTATTTATTTGGCTTCATTGGGTCTTCATTGTTGCGTGCGGGCTTTCTCTAGGTGCGGTGAGCGGGGGCTACTCTTCGTTGCGTTGCGCAGGCTTCTCACTGCAGTGGCTTCTCTTGTTGCGGAGCACGGGCTGTAGGTGCACGGGCTTCCGTAGTTGTGGCTCGCGGGCTCTAGAGCGCAGGCTCAGTAGTTGTGGCACACGGGCTTAGTTGTTCTGCGGCATGTGGGATCTTCCCGGAGCAGGGCTCGAGCTGTGTCCCCTGCATTGGCAGGCGGATTCTTAACCACTGCGCCACCAGGGAAGTCCCCAGGTGGTTCTTTCAAAAATTAAAGTCAGCTCATATCCCTCTGCTTCTCAGAACCCTTCCATGGCTCCTTGCTTTAGGGAGAGTAAAAACCCAAGTTCTTATCGTGGCCCACAAGGCCCTGCACCTCCTGCCTCTGTCTCCTCCACTCCTCTGACCTCCCCTCCTACCGCACTCCCCGTCACTTAGAGCTCTGAGGACTTTTGTTGTTTCATTTTTGGGGGGCCACACTGGGCGGTATGCGGGATCTTAGTTCCCTGACCAGTGATAGAACCCATGCCCCTGCAGTGGAAGCATGGAGTCTTAACCACTGGACTGCCAGGGAAGTCTCTGTTGTTTCTTGAAAACACCAAACTCATTCCTGAC
Source organism: Balaenoptera musculus (assembly GCF_009873245.2). Classification (NCBI taxonomy): domain Eukaryota; kingdom Metazoa; phylum Chordata; class Mammalia; order Artiodactyla; family Balaenopteridae; genus Balaenoptera; species Balaenoptera musculus. Next base: position 99,912,334 of record NC_045795.1, on the reverse strand, counting down.
TTAGGGGCTTTGCACTTGCTTATCTCTCTGCCTGGAATGCTCATCCCCAGATCTCTGCTTGGCTCACTCCTCATTGCCTTCAGGTTTCTGTTTAAATATTCCTCCCCTGACCATCCTGTATGAAATATCACACACACATGCACATGCACACACATGCACACACACACACACACCCCAATCGACCTTCCGTTACTCTGCTTTATTTTTCTTCACAGCATTTAATCAGCAGTGGACATATTATGTATTTAGTTGTCTCTCTGTTTTTATCCATTTCTCCCACCACATTATAAACTCCAGGAAAGCAAGGCACGGACTTTATCTCTTTTGTTCATTGCTCTGCCCTCAGCTTCTGGCCCAGTGCCTGGCACATGGTGGATTCCACTAACTAGTTATGACATGAGTGAGTTCAGGCTGCAGCTCTCTAGGTAAGGCACACTGGAGGTCTGGGTCAATAAGGAAGCTGTAGACATGGCTTTGAAACAACCATGCTTTTAATAAGCAAAAAAACCAAATAAACAGACAACAAAAATGAATCTCATGCCCCACCCTTCCTTGCCCCACAATTTCTGATTTACCATCTCTCAGATGAGAACCTGGTACCCAGGACCCATTGTCCCATCTTCTGAGAAAACCCTCTTGCTTTTCCTCTGGAGACTATCCCCTTCCTCGGTATAATTCCTAGAGGTAGAAGGATCCACCCCTCATACCAGAGGTGGCCTCTGACTCAGACCATGTCAATCAGAGTTGTAGCAACTAGTTTCTGGATGGGCATATGACAGAGTCCAGGCCAACCAGAGTAAGCCCCAGGACATCTGGTGGAATTGTGAATAAAGTTTTCTCCTTGCTTTGTGGTTGCTAGAATGTTCTAGGGGGCCTGCCTGGAGCTGCTGGTAGCCATCCTGCCACTCGGAGAAGGCAGGTTGCCTGAGAATGGAACCACCACAGGGAGAGGCAGAGCCAAGAGATAGGGGCAAATGCACAATGACATCATTAGATTCAGTTCCTGGAGGCAGCCATGCCTGAAGTCTTCCTTCTCCTGGACTTTTTAGTTACATGAGAGCATAATTTCTTCTTTTTTTCTTAAGTCAATTTGAGGTGGGTTTCTATCACTTGTATCCATAAATCACGACTAAAACAATGCTTGAAGTAGTTCAGAATTTCTGACACTGTCATACTGTCTCCAGCCAGGTTACACCCCCTGTGCAAACTTATTCCTCCCTCCATGCCTTTGCTCAAGCCATGCCTCCCTGCTAGAGAGCACTTCTTTACTATCCAAACCTTGACTGTCTTTCAGGCCTGGATCCAGTCTCCTTTTCCACTGATCACACCCACTACTACTTCTCCCCCTCTGGCCTCCCCTTGTTGCTGGACACTGGGTCAGGCACAGTCCCCGGCTCCTCCCTCCTCCTTTTCCTTTCAGCTTCCGGCTCCCCCATCCCCGCCCCTAACCCCCCAGCAGAGGAAAACTCCTGAGCCTGGAAGACTCAGGTCAACTTTGCAGCTCTGCTTCCCCCTGGTGGTAAGAATCAGAATTGCACTTTAACCTTGCAGCATTTCTTGCAGTCAGGCTCCCAGGAGGGGCAAAAGCCCATGTAGCCCGGGGCTGCCACACTGGATGTCCTATATGTTTATTTGCTAAATCTGGCAACCCTAACACCTCATCCCCACCCCATCTCAAGATCCTCTTCATAGAAGCTTAGATTTTTCAGACAGGCCTTTGGAGTTACATAGGCTGAGCCCCTGAGGCTGACAGGAGACCTCTAAAGGGGGTAGCCTCCACTTCACCTAGCCCACCACAGCCATGAGGGAAGGACTCATTTCTCAAAAGAGGCCCACCTCGTGCTTTTAGATGAAATGTCCCAATTTCTACAGGTTGACAACTAATTCAAAGTTCATAAATTACTATGCGGGTCAAGCAAAGCGTGTCTGGGGGGCAGATTTGTCAGGAAAACAACAGCCAGGTTTTGACCTCCGGAGCTAACTCTCACATTTTACAGACAAAGCTACTGAGGCCCAGAGAGGGGAATGGTGTTGCTCGGTCACAAGGCCAATAAGTGTCATCTTAGGGCCCAGCCCAGTTCTTGCCCTCTGTATAACCAAGCAGGACCCTATGGGATCTTCTTGGAACACATCCTCCCACCCCATGTCCTCTGACTGCCTCTTGTCTGTGGAAAAACTTTCGCTTCCTAGGCCTTCCCCGAGTTCCAAAGAGCAGATTTAATGAGAGAAGTGAGAGAATGAAGAAAGAAAGGAAAACAGTCAAGCAAGAAAAAATAATAATAGTTTAGCCATAAAACAAAGTTGAGGACCTTTAGCTCCTCCTCAAGAGCTATAGATAACAGGCTGAGCCATGTCGTTTGAGCTGTTTTGCAGATACTGAGACCCCCACCAGGTGGAAGAAGTTAACTGTATGCTGCCCACAAGCACGTAGACCCCAGACCAGCTGGAACCAGAAGGTTGATGATGTTGACTTCCAATTACCTCATCATTAACCAATCAGAAGAATGTCAATGAGCTAATCACACACACCCCTCCCTCACCCTGTCTTTAAAAACCTTTCCCTGAAGGCCTTCAGGGAGTTTGGGTCTTTTGAGCATTAGCCGCCTGGACTCTTTGCTTGTCACCCTGCCATAAATACGAGCATTTCTGTGCCACAACACAGTGTCAGTAGATTGGCTTTACTGCGTGAGGGCAAGCAGACCCAAGTCTGGTTCTGTAACATCTGCTTGGCCCTCTTGAGCTTCTTCAGCTTCCATTTTCTCCAGAGCAGATCCCGCTGCAGCTGCACCACCCACTCGCTCCTCCTGGGGAAGCGCAGGCCCTGGAAATGGGCTCCAGGACCTTGGGACAGAGATTCCCAGGCCCTGAATCCCTGCGGTGTGGCCTAGAAGGGGGCAGGGTAGAGCTCCCTGCCCCGTGGAGGGAGGAGCACCTGGAGAAGATTCCAGTGTGGAGCCTCTAGAGCACAGGGACAGGTCTAAGAGCAGGACGGGGGCCAACACTGGGCAGGTGAGCAGAATCTCCAGCCACAACAAGCCTTGATTGTGCAGACAATGTAAAGTCAAAAAGGCTGACTATGCCACTTGTTGGTGAGAATGGGAAGCACCTGGAACCCTCCTGGGCTACTAGAGGGAGGGAAAATGCAAAGTCCAGCCGCTTTTCCTCTGCCATTTGACTTGGAAGGTAAGCCTGCACTTGACCAGGCATTCTGCTCCAGGTAGATGTCCCCAGACATGAGGACTCAGGGCCACCGGGGGCTTGGACAGCAAGGTTTGTGGTTCACTCTTCATAGTTACCAAACCTGGAAACAGCCCACCATCCATCTACAAGTGACCGTCCATCCAATCAGAGGAGCAAACCGCTGATTCATACAACAGCTGAATCTCAGAACCATTACACTGAGCAAAGGAGCCAGACATAAAGGACTACCTATCGCAGGACCCCATTTGTGTGAAATTCCAGAAGTGGCCTGACTCATTTACAGCGATAAAGGTCAGAACAGTGCAAAGGCCCTGGGAGAGAGTGCGCCTCGCTAGTTAGGGGAGTGGTGAGGAGGCCAGTGTGGGGAGGGGGTAAGGAGGTGACCTTGGGCCAGATCACATGGGACCTTCAGGCCACAGTGGGGACTTTGGCTTTTACTCTGAGGAAGGGGGGGACATGGGAGGTTCTGAGTGGAGGCTGGAGGTGACCCAACAGGAGCCTTCCATCTCCTATTTGGGGAGAGGCTGAAGGGAGGGGGAGGAGGGACACCAGAGGGGAGTCTCTTTTCCCCTTGTCCCTCACTTTTTAAAATCATAGTAAAATATACATAATATAAAATGGACCATTTTAACCATTTTTTTTCCTGGTTTTACTGAGATATAATTGACACTGTGAAAGTTTAAGGTGTACAGCATAATGACTTGACATAGGTGTATATAGCAAAATGCTCACAACAAGTTAACATTTATCACCTCACATAGTTACAAAAAATTATTTTTCCCTGTACAGAGAACTTTTAGGATTTGCTCTCTTAGCCACTTTCAAGTACATGATACAGAAGTGTTAACTATATGGTCACCATGCTGTGCATCACATCCTCAGGACTTATTTCTCTTATTACTGGAAGTTTATACCTTCTGACCACCTTCACCCATTTCACCCACCCCCCAATCCCTGCCTTTGGCAACTACCCATCTGTTCTTTGTTTCTATGAGTTTGGGGTTTTGTTTTTAGATTTCACATACAATCGAGATCCTATGGTATTTGTCTTTCTCTGAGGTATTTCCCTTAGCATAATGCCCTCAAGGTCCATCCATGCTGTTGCAAATGGCAGGATTTCCTCCTTTTTTTATGGCTGAATAATATTCATGGATACACATATATCACACCTTTTTTTTTGGCCACGCTGCACAGCTTGTGGGATCTTAATTCCCCGACCAGGGATTGAACCCAGGCCCCCGGCAGTGGAAGCATCGAGTCTTAACCACTAGACCACCTGGGAATTCCCTATATCACAACTTCTTTACATTCATCAATGGACACTTAGGTTGTTTCCATGTCTTGGCTGTTGTGAATAATGCTGCAATGGACATGGGATGCAGATATCTCTTCCAGATAGTGATTTCATTTGCTTTGGATATATACCCAGAAGTGGGATTGCTAGATCATTTGGTTGTACTATTTTTAATTTTTTTGAGGAATCTCCATACTGTTTTCTACAGTGGCTGCACCAATTTCCATTCTCACCAACAGTGCACCAAGGTTTCCATTTTTCCACTTCCTCATCAGCATTTGTTATCTCTTGTCTTTTTGATGATCCATTTTAACCACTTTTAAATGTATGGTCAGTGGCATTACGTACATTCACAATGTTGTGGAGTCATCACCACGATGTATTTCCAGAACTTTTCACCATTCCAAACAAAAACTCTGTACTCATTAACCAACAGCTCCCCATACCTCTCTCCACCACCCCAAGTCCCTGGTAACCTCTAATCTGTCTCTAATCTTCCTGTCTCTATGAATTTGCCTATCCTAGATATTTCGTATTAGTGGAATTGTACAATCTTTGTCTTTTTGTACCTGGCTTACTTCACTTAGTATAGTATTTTCAAGGTCCATCCATGTTGTAGCATGTGTCGGTACTTCATTCCTTTTTAAGGCCGAATAATATTTCATTGTGTGTATATATCACATTTGTTTATCCAGTCATCTGCTGATGGACATTTGGATTGTTTCTATCTTTGACTATTGTGAATAATGCTGCTATGAATACTGATCTGAGTATCTGTTTTTGATTCCCTGCTTTCAATTCTTTTTTTTTTTAATTTAATTTATTTATTTATTTTTGCTGTGTTGGGTCTTCGTTTCTGTGCGAGGGCTTTCTCCAGTTGTGGCAAGCGGGGGCCACTCTTCATCGCGGTGCGCGGGCCTCTCACTATCAATTCTTTTATGTGTATACCCAGAAGTGAAATTGCTGGATCATATGGTAATTCTATATTTAATTATTTTGGAGGATAGAAGATAAAGTTCATATATCTTTTGTATTCCACAAAGAAATTCAGGTCTGTGTACATGATGGGTTATGAGAGAAAATAACTGAAGTAAAACACCATTGGATTGCATCTTCCCTTATTATGTACCCCACCTTTCCACTTCTGTAACCGTAAGTTTGTTTTCTATGTCTGTGAGTCAGTTTCTGTTTTGTAAATGAGTTCATTTGTATCAATTTTTAGATTCTACCTGTAAGTGATATAATATGGTATTTGTCTTTCTCTGTCTGACTTACTTCACTTAGTATGATAATCTCTAGGTCCATCCATGTTGCTGCAAATGGCGTTCTTTCTTTTGTATGGCTGAATAACTTTCCATTGTGTATTTATACCATACCTCGCTCCATTTTTGACATCTCTTCCAGGAAGTTGATACATGCAAATATCTGTGCGCTTTCCTAACCCAAATGCATAAAGTTCCTTACCAGTAGGACAATATCACAAAATATTAGAGTGCCAGATAATTATATACTAGAAATGTTATGAAGATAAGAATTACCATTCACTGAATACATGGCTATCAAAAACAAATTTAAAATAATAAGAACAAGAATTTTTAAAAGTACTCAAATATGCCTCAAATTTTAATAAGATCCTCTGTACACACATTTATTTGCTACTGAAAAGTGAAATAACATCAAAATTTTTTTTTACAATTCAAATTTTTGAAAGCAGAGAATCTAGTTAATGCACCCTGCCCTAATTATGTTCTAGCCAAACCACCCAATGTTTTCTTTACTTTCCCTCCACACAAATTAAGAATTTGCTTCAAATTCTTGGTTTTTGGTTTTATCTTACTGACTTCAGTCTTCTAAAACAGGCAATAATTGAGATCTATTGTGCTTCTTTGGGTCAAATCAAAAAGTGGAAGTATAGTATTTTGAAGTCATTCAAATGCAAAATACATAGATTCCTTATAAGTTACTGGTATCAAGGTAGAAAAAAGATGCAGGAAAAAAATATCACGGAATTTATATTGTAGGTTTTCAAAATATTGGTATACAGTCTGTTCTAGCATAGAGTAGCTTGCCCAGCCTGCTCCATAATGATCCTAAAATTGCTAGCAAGAAAAAACAGTACAAGAATAAGGATTTTGGCTAAATAGAGTCTGTGTCATCATTATTCTCCATACCAGAATTCTCAGAGATATCTCTATGATAAAGGCACTAATGACAGCTACATCTGAATCTTTCCATTCTTGATTGTCAGGAAAAAATTGGGTTAATAATTAAAATAATGAAATGGATTAATTTTACCCCAAAGAGATATAATAATCCTCAAATCTAATGTTGGTTATTAGAATAGCCTTTGGGGGTTTCCCTGGTGGCGCAGTGGTTAAGAATCCGCCTGCCAACACAGGGGACACGGGTTCGAGCCCTGGTCCGGGAAGATCCCACATGCCACGGAGCAACTAAGCCTGTCTGCCACAACCACTGAGCCTGCGGTCTAGAACCCATGAGCCACAACTACTGAGCCCATGTGCCACAACTACTGAAGCCTGCGTGCCTAGAGCCTGTGCTCTGCAACAAGAGAAGCCACCGCAATGAGAAGCCGGCGCACTGCAACGAAGAGTAGCCCCCCGCTCGCCGCAACTAGAGAAAGCCCGCGTACAGCAATGAAGACTCAACACAGCCAAAAATAAAATTAAAAAAAAAAGAAAAGAATAACCTTTGGAACACAGAACACCAAAACCAAAAACGTTTTGGTGAAAAAGAAGAGGCAGGATTGAAATGTATGGGTACCAGAGAATGCCAAATTGTGGGTCATTTTGTAATGGTAACAGCTGCTGATTGTCAGTCCATAGAAATGTTCCTAGTGTCAGTTCTCTGAATGCCTTAAATGTGACTCATTCAGCTACGGGACATTCTGTGCTCAGGTATTTGCTCCCTTACTACATGGCATTGTCACGAGCATCATGTTTGTGACAGCACATGACAAAGTACAAACATAACACCAGGAGTGAACCCTAATGTAAACTATAGGCTTTAGGTGATGATGCGCCGATGTGGGTTCATCAGCTGTAACCATGTACCACTCTGGTGGGGGATGTTGATAGTGAGGAGGCTGTGAATGTGTCGGGTCAGGGGGTACATCGGAACTCTACTTACTTTCTGCTCAATTTTGCTGTGAACCTAAAACTTCTCTTTAAAAACAATAGATTATTTTTTTTTTAATTGCAACATGAAGTGATTTCTCCAGAGTTCCTGGAGATTCAGGTAGTCCAAGCCAATTCCCCTTTCCTCGTCTCCAAAAAAGCAAACCAGATACCCACCCACATAAAATTTCTACTTACATCCACTTCCTTCTCCCACAGTTCTCTGAAGTGGAGGAAGTTGGCTGAGGTAGTGGTATTTAATGATTGGATTTGTATCACCCTTTCCACACTTTCTCTCCAAGCAGTTATCATTGTCTTTACCCCACTCCTCCTCCTGTAGACTGTGTCTCCACCAAACCCTCGTAAGTTCTTTTTTCTGTCCTGTCCGCCCTGCTGGGGTGGACATTCCAGTAGAAAAGAAGGGAATTTGGTACTAGGGTTGAGAGTAAAGTTACTAAGCTTCTTTATTAATAGTCCTGAGATATGTTGTGAGGAATCTTCCCAGGAATCTTCTTCACTGGGCATCTGAGAAGACGCCAGGATCCAGGTTGGGTTCAGCTTCTGTGATGAGTCTATTGGAAGTCTAGTCACAGCTTGACTCCTCCTGGATCTTTGGGTTCCCCAGAAGGTGATGCTCAAGACCCTCAAATTGCTACGAAGTAGCCTGGAAAGAACTATAGAGCCCAGAAAGAGCGAGAAAAATCCAAACTCCAACCAACTGTGGTGAGAGGAAGAACTAACCTTTTATATTTAATTTTTTGAGGAACTGCCAGACTGTTTTCCACAGTGCCTGTACCATTTTACATTCCCACCAGCAGTGTATGAGGGTTCCAATTTCTCTACATCCTCGCCAACACTTGTGTTTATGGTTTTTATAATGGCCATCCTAGTGAGTGTGAAGTGGTATCTCATTGTGGTTTTGATTTGCATTTCCCTAACGACTTACGTTGTTGAGCATCTTTTTACGTGCTTGGTGGTCATTTGTGTATCTTCTTTGGAGAAATGTCTGTGGAGGAGTCATTTCCAGTAGAGAGATGATGTCAGCTCAGACCGGAGTAAGATCAGGGAAGGTAGTGTGAGGTGGTCAGCTTCTAGATATTTTTTGAAGATGGAGCTGACAGGGTTTCCTGATGGACTACACGTGGGCATGGGAGAAAGGGAGGAGTCAAAGACTCTCCCAGGATCTCTCCAGTGGTTTGGCCAGAGCAATTACTGAGATGGGGAAGGCTTCGGGGATGCCGACTTGAAAGGAGGGCGAGGAGTTTTGTTGGATTCTGAGGTCCCTGGAACCTGAGAATTGGTCTTAAGAGGAATTTAATGCTTCAAGAAAGTGGGCAGAGGGAGATGAGAAGTTTCCTATATTTTACCACCAAGTTGCTTTTCAGAATCCTCCATGGTCATTGCTTCACTTTATGTTTCTCATCAGTTTGAGTCCCCCCGCAATTCCATTCCTAGTTTGAAGCCTGCAGGATAGGGACTGTTCCAGAGACTGCAGATCCATCTGTAGCCAGTAGGTGGTACTGCAGTGCCAGAAATAGCCAGACAGTGGCCTGTGGACCCAGGACCAAGAACTGGAGTTTTCAAATAATTGAAATGTGTAAAAGTACAATTCTAGAATCTTAGGATCAGCCAATTCGAAAACTAAGGAAATGCCACACCTGAGCTCTGCGAATGGGAGGTTCCAGTGGGTAACTGGTTTCAAGAGGTGTTTACCTCCATGGCATATACATGAGTTAATTCCTTGCCAGTCAGTGAGGTTATTCATTGAGCACCTACTATGTGCCACAAGCTGTGTTAAGTGCTGTGGATTCAGCTGTGACCAGGACAGATTTGGTACCTGCCTCAGAGGAGTTTGGAGGTGGAAACGTCAACAGACAAATAAAAGACTAAGATAATTGTAGATTGTGTGATCAAGGAAACAAACAGGATTGTGTGATGGAGAAAATGGAGGGAGGGAACTAGGTGAGGAGGTGAAGTTTCGGGGGGAGGCCTGGCAGATGAGAACAGGCTGCCCCCCTCCAGATGGACCCCAGCAACCCTTTCCAGATTGAGAAGGGACTCTTGGTTGTCAAGGTCACACAGCTGACTACTACCAGGATCACAAGTCTGTCTGAATCTGAATGGGGCTTCCTAATGGGTATTTGGGAAGATTGGATAAGGTAATATACGCAAAGCCTTCAGTGTAGTGTCTGGCTCTAAAAAATGGAGCTACCCTATTATTCCTCAAATAGGAGCAGGCTTTTAAAAGCAACATCCAGGGCTTCCCTGGTGGCGCAGTGGTTAAGAATCCGCCTGCCAATGCAGGGGACATGGGTTTGAAGCCCTGGTCGGGGAAGATCCCACATGCTGCAGAGCAACTAAGCCCGTGCACCACAACTACTGAGCCTGTGCTCTAGAGCCCGCGAGCCACAACTACTGAGCCTGCGTGCCACAACTACTGAAGCCGGCGCACCTAGAGCCCGTGCTCCACAGCAAGAGAAGCCACCGCGATGAGAAGCCTGTGCACCACAACGGAGAGTAGCCCCTGCTCACCGCAACTAGAGAAAGCCCGTGCACTGCAACAAAGACCCAACACAGCCAAAAATAAATAAATAAATAAATAAATTTAAAAGCAACCTCCAGATCACATCTGCCTTTCCTGCCTCAGAGCCTTTGCAATGAGGCTGCTGGGAAAAGTATAACAGTGCCAATAAGACGTGCTTTACTTACATTACCCAGATAGCAAACCTGGAGGCAAAAGTGACCTGTAAACTCCAGACTTCTTCAACTTGGAGGGGGCAGATGAGGCCACAGCCAGGAGACCAGTGCCTGGGAGCCCTGCCTGCCCCTCAGGAGTGTGGGTGAGGAGGGAGCAGGAGGCCAGGGGCATTAGGGTCCAATACAGGGGCTGGCACTGGGCAGGTGAACTTCCACCCAGTGTGACCTAAGACACTGCCTGGGGACAGCTGCCCTGCACATCCCAGGGGAGAAGCTTGGCTTTATCCCCAAGCTGTGGTTGACCACTTGCTTGCTTCTCCAGACCTGCAGGTACCCTCTGCACATACACTCATCACACACACACACACACTCATACATGCACACACTTGTTCACCCAAACATTTACATCCACATGTTCACACCCCCATACGATTCACCTGCTCAGACTCATGTGCTCAGACACATATACTTACATATGTGCTCATACCTTACACACTCAAACTTTTATATCCACATGTCCATTCACTCACCCACATATTTACATACCCTCAAACATATACACTCACACTTATACACTCATACCTTTAAATGCACACTCAAGAATATAGTCACACAATTTTACACTCAAACATACTTAAATCTGCTCCCACACATACGCACTCAAGCATTTACACACATTTCCTCTCACATATACTCATACTCATTCACACACATACACTTACACACACACACACTCAAACATGCTGATATATCTACACATTGATTCACACATTTAATTAACACACACTCATACACTTACGCATATACTCAAATGTTCTATACCTCGCACACATTCGTATTCACAACACTTACACTTTCACACACCCACACTACATTCCCTAATATACATATATTCCACACAGTCATCCCTGCACACACTCATATGCACATTCACACACACTTGCTGACATGTTTACTTACACGCAGAGTCATGCACTTATACACACTCGAGCATTCACACATGTTCATACTCAGACTCACATATTTATACACACTCACACACACTCACACATTCACATAGCTACATATAGACAAACATTTACAAGGTCACACACTCGCTCAAATAAGGGAGATGTGCCCAATTGTCTAACCAGTCAGTAGCATCCAAAAGACATCTCCTTTGTGGTCCTTTCTCTGCCACCTGTGTCATGGAGTTAGTGTGCTGATCAAATGATGAGAAACTGCCCAAGAACAGGTCCTGGACTCTGCCAGACTCTGTACCCACTGCATCTCCCCTGGACAGTGTTCCCCTCAAGGACCAGCCCCCTCACTGCCCACCTCGGGGGGCCTGAGAAAAGTCCTGGGTTGAAAAGTGATGGAGCAGGGGCCAGACCCACTGGGAATAGCCACAGTTGTCATGGATCCCAGCCAACAGCCAGGCGTGTGGTGTGATAGGTGGGAAGGGACATAGGGAGTCTTGGGACCACATGCTATGAAATCATTTACTGCTCCCCCCCACCCCAAGTGTTACAACTTTGTACAAATAAATAAACATTAGAGGGTTTGTTTTAGGGGCCAGAGACCACAAATCTGATGGCACACAGACTGTCTCAGTCTGCAGGCTCTTTAATTTGGGCTGCACATTTAACATTTTTATATTTAAAAGTCTTTATGGGAGGGGAGAGCCCTTCCAGAATAGTGGAGTAAGGACCTCTGAAAATCCAGTCCTCCATAAGAACAATGAGAATGCTGGCAAAAATAGTCAAAATTAACTTTTTCAGTACTCTGGAAATTAACCAAAGGCTTACAACAATCGCAGGAACATTTACTTTAAGAAAAACAAACTGAATCTCAGTAAGAACAGTGAGCTTTGTGGCTATTATCCTATTCCATTCTCCTCTCCCAGCTCTGCAGTAGCCTTGAAAACCAATAGTTTTACGATCATAATAGCCAGGAAAACCAGCAACTTAGCAGCATCTGGAGGAGGAAGAAGGCCTTAGTGCTCCCTAAAATGCCCTATCTCCAGAGCATTGTCATTATTTGACCTTCTGGAAGTAAATTGGTAATCCCCACTCCCAGAGTTTGTTTTTATTTGACCTGATTTATCTCTGTCAGTGTGAACAGCTTTTTCCCTGGGGGACTTTTTTCACAATAGAAAAAAAAGATCAGCAGCAATAATTTAACATTGAAGCTGCCTGAGGCACTGATAACAGATGGAACAAACAAGAAGCTGAACAAAAAAATTTAAAAGAAAAGCTGGGGAATGGGCTATCCATAGAGGGCTTTGAAAAGCTCCAATATATTGTTGGGGATCTAGAAGGCCACGCACATGGGCTGGGCTGGGCACCTGCCCAGGAAATACCTGAGATGGCCCTAATCCCTCACCTCTGGCTGACCTTGAGGCTCTGCTGAAGCAGAAAGTGAAGGTTGCAAAACTGTCTGATGGAACATTAAAAGCATGTCTCAACACACACAGAGCCTCTCATCCAAGGCTGGGAGACTTATTGGCTCAAAGAACTTAAAGAAATCTCTGTTAAATCATTAGCTGACCACTAAGCTAACCGGGCAGAGATTTTAGTGGCCACACATGGCAAAGAATACAGATTTTACAGAATATGTTCAGGAAAGTCACCAAACAAACAAACAGCAACAGCAACAGCAACAATGGATAGCAACAACAACAAACCCTGGGGAGGGGGCAAAATCTGATTTCTAGAACTGCCACACTTATTTAAAATGTAAACATTCCAGCAAAATTACAACACACACAAAGAAACAGGGAAGTATGGCCTATACACAGGGAAAAAAGAAGCCAATTGAAACTGTCTTTGAGGAAGGCTGGACTGTGGACTTACTAGACAAAGACTATTATTTTTTTGTTAATTTTTATTGGAGTATAGTTGTTTTACAATGTTGTGTTAGTTTCAGGTGTACACCAAAGTGAATCAGTTATACATATACATAGATCCATTCTTTTTTTAGATTCTTTTCCCATATAGGCCATTCCAGAATATTGAGTAGATTTCCCTGTGCTATACAGTAGGTCCTTATTAGTTATCTATTTTATATATGGTACTGTGGACAAAGACTTTAAATCAGCTATTTTAAATATATTCAAAGAACTAAAGGAAACCATGTCAAAAGAAGTGAAGGAAAGCGTGAGAATAATGTTTCACCAAACAGAGAATATAAATAAAGAGTTAGAAATGATAAAGTAAGACAGGTAAAAAGAACCAAGTAGACATTCTGAAATTGAGACCTATAATTACTGAAATGGAAAATCACTAGAGAGGCTCAACAGTAGATCTGAGCTTGGCAGAAGAAAGAATCAGTTAATGTGAAGGTAGATCAACTGCAATTATCTAGAATGAGGAAGAGAAGAAAAAAGAATGAGGAAAAAGCAGCAGAGCCTTAGAGACCATCAAGGACACACCCCATCAAGGACACAAAAATACATTTAATGGGAATCCCAGAAGGAGAGGAAAGGGGAGTGAGAAAGGGGAAGAAAGAATATTTGAAAACATAATGTCAAATGCCCGAATTTGATGAAAAAACAGTAATCTACACAACAAAGAAACTCAACAGACTCAAAGAGATAAACCCAAAGTAGGATAAACTCAGAGAGATCCACACGTAGATACATAATAATCAAAATGATGAAAGACAAAGACAAAAAGAAAATCTTGAAAGCAGTGAGAGAGAAGAGCGACTCATCACATACAAGTGGTCCTTAATAAGCTTAACAGATAATTTTTCATTCAGAAACTATACAGGACAGAAGGCAATGGGATGACATGCTCAAAGTGCTGAAAGAAAAAGACTGTCAACAAAGAATTCTATACCTAGCAAAGCTGAAACCACTAGGTGGCATTTCACAGGGCTCTGAGGAGCTCCAGTTCTTTATGTCTCAGCGCAGAAAGAATTCAGTAAGAGGCAAAGTGACAGATAAGAAGTGATTTATTAGAATAGGATGCTTTTGAGGCTTACAAGCAGGCAGGCAAACAAGCTTTGCACTGCCCCGAGTACTTAGTGGGTTACATTTTTAAAATCAAAGGAAAAGAGGGGAGTGGGAGAAGACCATCTTCTTCCTTGTTCTTCAAGTCTTCCATCATTAACTCCTCCTACATGTCAGGCAGGGGAGTTTTTGACCCTATATGGCTCATCTGGGACTATCATGGTGCTATGGAAAAATTATTTCAGGTCTCAGTGTAATGAGGGTCTTTCACTTTCAAGTGTCACATTTCCCTAAATTATTGTTTTGTGTGTGTGCAGAGAGAATTTCCTAGGGGTCATTAACTTGTTGATATCACTGGGCAGGATGTAGGCCTTATTTTTCCACCATTGTTTTATTATCTTGAGGCATGACTCGTGCCTTCATTGCATGGCTTTGTTGCTAAGCAAGTTAGCTTGGTTTTATTGTTAGGCAAGCCTGTCTGGCTTTGATGCTAAGCAACTTGCTCTGCTTCATGAGTCAAGCAAGCCCACATTGTTTCAGGATTTTCCTATTGCTTTTTTTTTTTTTTTAACCTATTGGCTGCACGACATGCATGATCTTAGTTCCCTGACCAGGGATCGAACCCACATCCCCTGCATTGGCAGTGCAGAGTCTTAAACACTAGGCCACCAGGGAAGTCCCCTCCCATTGCTTTCTTGAGTGATCATTAACTTACTGTGGTCTCCCAAAGCCCCCTAAAGTTCCCTCTCTATCTACAATCCCCCAGTGGGATTTCTGGACTAACTTTTTGATTACACTACTCTATCCCTATCAAAACTATCCTTCAAAAATGAAGCAGATAGGGCTTCCCTGGTGGCACGGTGGTTAAGAACCCGCCTGCCAATGCAGGGGACACGGGTTCGAGCCCTGGCCCGGGAAGATCCCACATGCTGTGGAGCAACTAAGCCCGCGTGCCACAACTACTGAGCCTGAGCTCTAGAGCCTGCAGACCACAACTACTGAGCCCACGTGCCACAACTACTGAAGCCTGTGTGCCTAGAGCCCGTGCTCTGCAACAAGAAAAGCCACAACAATGAGAAGCCCACATACTGCAACCAAGAGTACCCCCGCTCACCGCAACTAGAGAAAGCCCGCGCGCAGCAATTAAGACCCAACGTAGCCAAAAATAAATAAATTAATTAAGTAATTTAAAAAAAAATGAAGCAGATACTTGTATGCCAATGTTCATTGCAGCATTATTCACAATAGCCAAAAGATGGAAACAACCCAAATGTCCATCAATAAGCAAAATGTGATATATACATACCATGAAATATTACTTAGCCATAAAAAGGTCTGAAGTACTGACACATGCTACTACACAGATGAACCTTGAAATCATACTAAGTGAAATGAGCCAGCTACAAAAGGACAAATATTATAGGATTCCAATTATATGAGGTACCCAGAGTGGTCATATTCACAGAGTGGAAAGTAGATTAGAGGTTCCTAGATGCAGGGAGGAGGGGCTAATAGAAAGTTATTGCTTAATGCTTACATAAAGCAGTCCTTCAGGCTGAAATCAAAGGGCACTCGAGAGTAACTCAAATCCACCTGAAGAAATAAAGAGCACCAGTAAAGGCAACTATATTGGTAAATATAGAAGACAGCATAAATGTATTTTTTGGTTTGTAAGCTCTTTTTTTCTTTTGTCTAATTTAAGGAACAGTTGCATAAAGCAATAATTATAAGACTGTGTTGATGAGTTTATAATACATGAAGATATAATTTGTATGACCATAGGAGAACAAAGAAGGAGAGGGAACAGAAATATATAGGCGTTCTGGGCACACAGGTCGGCAATCTCAGCCCATCCCAAAGCTCGGTTTCGGCCCTGGCTCCCTAGTCAATCATCTGACCTTTATTGATCTCCTCTGGGGGATCTGGTGGTAGCCAAGGCAGACCCAGTCGTCCCTGCCTTTGCAGGCCCCGCAGAAGGGATGAGAAGGAATGGTTCGGCATCTGTTCATTCTGCTTGTGAGTTTTAGAAGAATTTTGTCAGGCTTTGGCATTAGGGAGAGAGTTCTAGGTATCAGGCCATCTTTCACATTTTCTGCACTGCACTTTCCCCCTTGTTTCTGTTTCCCCTCCCCTACTTTTGCTCTTCAAATTCTTTCTTCATCGTGCAAAGCATTTTCTCTCACCTTCTTGACCTGGGAGCTAGGGGTGGGGGTGGGCTGGTAGGGCAGGGAAGTTGTAAAAGGGTAGGATGGGAAGGGGGGGGCACCAGAATCAGAGAATGCAGAGCCCTCAACTTCTACCCCCAAGCCAACTCTCCTTTCTGCCCCTGTCCAGACACACATGGAGGTCTCCCTGCAAAAATAAAGTAGTATAAACTGTTCTCTATCTCTTTGCACATGTAATTGTGTGTGTAACAGGATGTTAAATTGCAACTTCCTACTCAGTCACCAAGATAAAATAGATAAGACATTCCACACCAAGATGTAAATGTTCAGAGGAAATTAGCAAAAACCCGCTATAAGACCTTAAAAGGTCTTCCCAGCATTGAGGATCTAATGATCTAGTTATTGGAGATTAAATAAATTTGTGAGGAGAACTTCTTTGGAGAGAATAGGACTTTGACTTTCCTCTCCCTCAGTCCAGCCCCACCCAGGGGGAGAGCAATCTAAAGGGCTGGAGAAAAAGAGCTTCAGAGAAGAGGCTGAGAGGGAAACCTTGCCTTGCAGGTTGTCAGAAGAATGAGCAAACTTGAGGAGGATTTCCCCTAGATGAGATGTGGGCCCCTCAGGAGAGCTGACCTGATCATGCCCCAGAGGACATCTAAGGAATGATGTCATGTTAACAGAGATTCCATGTTGTTTATGTCCAGGTTGTGGGGAGGGAAGAATAAAAACAGGAGCTGAGAGTCACCAGCAGGAGGTAAATGTGTTGCCCAAATCAAAAAGGTAAAATGAAATGTTCTCAAGGGTCTCTAGCATCTACGAAAGCACCTCCTGAGAGGGATCAGCTTTACACACAGGTCAGGACAAAACCATCCCGTGTAGCAGCATCAGGCAGGTAAGGACTTTCTCGCTCCCCAACATCTCCTCCCTTCCTTCTTCCTTGCCTCTCCACCCCTGCCCCATGGCAGGGGTTAGAAACCACCTGAGCAAGATAGAGGAGGCTTTAAGGTGGGAAAAGAGAAAGAAGGATCCATCCACACTCTAGTAGGGGGAGGGGCCATCTGTAACTTTTCAAAAAGTTGGAAGCTTTGGCTATTTCCCAGACTGGACATTCTAACTTCTGGACTTAGACTGTGTTTACAAACCTAAAATGAATATGGAGTTTTATTTGTTTGCTTGCTTAATCTGGTGTATTTGTTGGGGCTCTCCAGGGAAACTAAATCCCTCTCTCTCTCTCTCTCTCTCTCTCTCTCTCTGCCTATCTATTAATCAATCAATCAATCAATCTATCTCTCTATGGAGAGAGAGAGAGAGAAATTTATTATAAGGAATTAGAGTCCAGGACTGTCTGCTGGAGAATTCTCTCTCTCTTTTTTTGGGGGGGGATTCTCTTTTGCTCAGGGAAGGCTTGTCTTTTTGTTCTATTCAGGTCTTCAACTGATTGGGTGAGGCCCACTGACATTCTGGAGAGCAGTCTGTTTCCTCAGAGTCCACTGATTTGAATGCTAATCTCATCCAAATGTTAATCTCATCTGGGTGTCTCACAGAAGCACCCAGAATAGTGTTTGACCAAATATCTGAGCACCCAGTGGCTCAGCCAAATTGACACATAAAATGAACCATCACACCTGGGAATGATCAGAAAAACTCCGGGAGTGTCCAAATTTTCACTCAGGGACAGGGGTGGAGCTTCCTCCACTGAATGCCTTTTAAAAAGGTAATGGGAAGCAAAATAAATATTTGTGATTCTACCCCATGAGTAGATTGCTCAGTCGTTACAGCTGTTAGCTGTATTTTGTCAGGGAGTGGAGGGGAAAAGCTGTTCTTAATAGGGGCCCATTTCTTTGGTGGCACTAGAGTTACCCTTTGGGCAAAGATGGCTCTTTTAGTTGGAAAAGCGCTTCCCAGGGCCCTTCTATTATCTAAGATAAAGTGAGAGCCCTCTTCTAGAAGGAAGGAACCTTGGCCCCAGAGTTCTGCCAGAGCAAGGAGGCGGCAACTTTGAAGAGACTGTGGGGTTCTTTTCTTGGTTTACTGCTCTGGCTGGGGCCTGGCCTGGGAAGTGAGGATTCCTGGACTCTGGGAAGAGAACAAGGGGTTCTGATGGCGTGGCTGCTCACTAAAATCAGAGGCAAAGGGCTGAGGAGAGAAGCAGCCAACAGGGGCCCCCAGGGCAGGGCTCTCCAGGGCAGGAGCCGGCCAGGGCGGATATCTACGGACTGGGTTTCAGCTTTCCTTTCACTCCCTCGGGCTTTCAGCAAGATTGGGTAAGGACTCCAGGCTGGACTCGGGCTCCTCAGAGGAATTTGGAGAGGAGCAGTGTGGGAAGGTCCCAGAACAAACTGCCGGGCAGCCCAGAGCAGCAGGTCAGAGGCAGCTGATGGACGGGGTGAACAGGCAATTCATCTGTTAATGATGACTCTGTGACCACGGGCTCCCACTGCGATTGGGTGACCCTAGGGGTCATGGTGGGGGGCTGGAGGGTTCTCGGGGCTACTTCAGAGGTGGGGCACGTGGTGCCCTGCAGCCTGGCGCGAATCAGACTTTGGAGAAGTGGTGCAGCGTGGATGTTCACAGGGTTCTCTGCAGCCAGACCGCCCGGCTGTGAGTTCCGACTCCGCAGATCAGTCCATCTCCCTCTGATCTCAGTTTGCTCGTCTGTCAAAGTGAGGTTGTGTGAGGATTAAATGAGTGGGTAGTGGGAAGCGCAGAGTGTAAAGCCTGGGATGTGTTTGTGAAGTAAATAAATGGTGTTGAGTGAGGGCGAGATTGGGGAGCGTGGGCAGGTTACAGAGGCTCCTGTAAGTCACACTGGAGACCCACCCAAGGCCCTAAGCAAAGGGGAGTGAAGGCAGGTGCATGGGTTTTGAGGGCAGATGGGAGGACATTGCTGGTCTCCAGTGAGGTATCTGCAGGAGTGAGGGGCTCTCCCCATGCCCCTGAAACCCCTCTTGTGTCCCAGCCTTGCTCGTACTGCTGAGAGTAGAGGGAGAAAAAAAAAAGGCTGTTTAGCTTTTTCTCAAACCCTTTCCTTCCCTTTGGTGGCACTGTCAGGTCAGGAGGAGGTCATTCCATTTTTGTTTTTCTCCAATATGCTTCCAGCCCAGTGACAGGGGCACAGAGGCCTAAAAATACTGTGAGCCGCCAAGTTGGATCACATCAGCCTCTGGCCGCCAGGCTGCCCGGCCTCTGCTCGGCGCTCCGTGTGGGCTTCACTCACTGGCATCTCTGGGGCACCCACTCCCCACTCCGAGACTGGGGAGTGGGAATTGGAGGGACAGAGCCTGAGATCTGGGGCTCAGGGGTGGGGGTCTCCTTAAGAGGGGCTGAGGCCCAGCCGATGGCCTCAGGATCCAGGGATGGACAGTGTCTCCAAGGTCATCTTGGCCAGCCCTCCCCTTTGTAGAGTTGGAAACAATGAGTCCCCAAAAGGGGAGGCTTTGTGGCTTTCTGAGCTGCCTGCACTGCCTTTCCCCCCCACCCCCCTGCCTTTTCCCAACTTTATTCAAAGCTGTTATCTCCCACAAAAGCTTCTAAGGATCCTGAGAAGAAACGTCCCTGGGCTGGGCTGCACTTCGAGTTCAAAGTCCTGGCTCCAGTCTCCCAGGAGAGGTGGGCCCTCACTTGTCACCTGCTTCTGGGCCTCAGTTCCTTCAGGTGTAGGAGTGAGGGGTGAGGCCCTGTGGGATTCTGCAAAGATGTGAGGGAAGTTGGCAGGAAAGCTGGGGTGGGGGGGTCCCTGGGAACCATCCCCACTTCACCTGAAGCTCTTCTTCTTTCACCTATTTTCTATCCTAGGAATCATAAGGTTTCATCTGAAAAAGGGTTCTGCTACTAAAGTAGAGAGGTTTCAAGGGTGTGAAGGTTCTTTCTGGCTCCCGTGGTCTGTGGTTAGCTTCAGCTGCTGTCACACCCAAGTTACACCCCTCAATCCATCTGCCCTAAACACCTTGCAGCTCCCCCAGCCTGTCTCATCCCAGGCTTTTGCACATAATCCCTGCTATCCTCCACCTCCTCACCTGGTCACTTGGCAAACCTCAGCCCATCCTTTAAGTCACAACTCAGGCACCATCTCCTCCTGGAAGCCTTCCAGACCTGTCCCAGACCTGCCTAAAGGCCTCCTTGGGGCTGCCACAAATTACAAAGTAACTCCTATCACAGCACTTATAGTACCTTTGTAATTGCCTCTACACTTGTTTGTCTATTATCAGAGAATACCTGAGTTTAAATTCCAGTTCTGCCGCTTCCCGGCTGTGTGACCCTGAGCAAGTGACCTAACCTCTCTGTGCTTCAGTTTCCACATTTCTAAAATAGTATCAGCAACACAAAATGCTTGCTATGTGCCAGTCCCTGTCTTATGTGCTTTATTTAATCCATGCAACATCCCTATAAGATTGGTATGAAAACCATTTATTTGTATTTTAAACAAATGAAAAAACTGGGAATTCCCTGGTGGTCCAGTGGTTAGGACTTGGCACTTTCACTGCCGGGGCCCCGGCAGGGCTCTATCCCTGGTCAGGGAACTAAGATCCTGCAAGCCATGCGACTTGGTCAAAAA
The DNA here is from genome assembly GCF_009873245.2 of Balaenoptera musculus. Classification (NCBI taxonomy): domain Eukaryota; kingdom Metazoa; phylum Chordata; class Mammalia; order Artiodactyla; family Balaenopteridae; genus Balaenoptera; species Balaenoptera musculus. Next base: position 99,891,354 of record NC_045795.1, on the reverse strand, counting down.
AAAAAGAGAGAGAGAAAACTGAGGCCCAAGGTCTCACAGCTTGTAAGTGGCAGGGTCAGTATTCAAAATCATGCAGCCCAACTGCAGAGGGATTCTACTGCCTCTCAGAAGCTACATCAGCAGATGTTGTGAGGGTGATATGAGTAAATAAATAAAGCTGTTTGGCACCTAGTAGGTACTCAATAAGTGCTCACTATCTATGTTTTCCAGTGTCCCCTTCTCTGTCAGTTTACACTTGGGGATTTAAACTTGGGGACTTAAAATAGGAACCGGGCATATTTTTACAGTTTTTTTTCTTACTGTGCTCACCCATTTACTGTCATAGAATCATTACATGTCAGTGCTGGATAGGACATATGAAATAATGGGAATAATCATAATAGCTAGCACTTTTTGAATACTTACTATGTGTCACTGTGCTAATGTATTTTTTAAAATAGATTTTATTTTTTGGCGCAGTTTTAGGTTCACAGCAAAATTAAGCAGAAGTTACAGAGATTTCCCACATATTCCCTGCTCACCCCCAACCTCCACCATATCAACATACCCCACCAGAGTGGTACATTTGTTACAACTGATAAACTTGTATTGACACATCATTATCACCCAAAGTCCATGGTTCATGTTAGGGTTCACTCTTGGGGTTGTACAACCTATGCGTCTTGACAAATGTATAATGACGTGTATCCACCATTATAGTGTAATATAAAGTATTATCACTACCCTAAAGATTCTCTGTGCCCTGCGGATTCAGCTCCTCCTCCCCCTCACCCCCAGCAACCACTGATCCTTTTACTGTCTCCATGGTTTTGCCTTTTACAGAACGTCATATGGTTGGAATCACACAGTGTATAGCCTTTTCAGGTTGGCTTCTTTCACTTAGTAATAAGCATTTAAGGTTCCTCCATGTCTTTTCACGGCTTGACAGTTCATTCCTTTCTAACACTGAAAAATATTCCATTGTCTTGATGTACTACAGTTTATTTACACATTCACTTACCGAAGGACATCTTAGTTGCCTCCAAGGTTTGGCAGTTAACAGTAAAGCTGCTATAAATATCTGTATGCGGTTTGTTTCATGAACATAAATTTTCAACTCCTTTGGGTAAATACCAAGGAGCACAATTATTGGATTGTGTGGTAAGAGTATGTTTAGCTTTGTAAGAAACCACCGAACTTCTTCCAAAGTGGCTGTATCATTTTGCATGCCCACCAGCGATAAAAAGGGAGCTCTTGCAGCTCCACATCCTCAAGAGTATTTAGTGCTGTCAGTGTTCCAGATTCTGGCCATTCTAATAGGTGTGTAGTGGTATCTCATTGTTTTAATTTGGATTTCCCTAATGACAGATGATGTGGAACATCTTTTCATATGCTTATTTGCCATCTGTATATTTTCTTTGATGAGGTGTCTGTTTGGATCTTTTGCTCATTTTTTAATCAGTTGTTCATTTTCTTATTGTTGAGTTGTAAGAGTTCTTTGTATATTTTGGATATGTCTTTTGCAAATATTTTCTCCCAGTCTGTGGTTTGTTTTCTCACTTTCCTGACTGTGTCTTTCACAGATCAGAAGTTTTTAATTTTAATGAAGTTCTGTTTATCAATTATTTCTTTCATGGTGCTATGGTCTGAAGGTTTGTGTCCCCTCAAAATTTATATGTTGAAATCCTAACCCCTAAAGATGATGATATTAGGAGGTGGGGCCTGTAAGAGGTTTTTAAATCCCTCACGAATGGGATTAGTACCTCATAAAAGAGGCTCCAGGGAGATTTCTCAGCCCCTCTACCATGTGAGGATACAAGATGTCTGAAACCCAGAAGAGGGTTCTCACCTAACAATGCCAACACTACAACCTTGGACTTCCAGCTTCCAGATCTGGGAGAAATAAATTTCTGCTGTTTACAAGCTAACCAGTCTGTGGTACATTGTTATAGCAGGCTGAATGGACTAAGACATATAGGTCATGCTTTTGTGTTGTATCTAAAAAGTTATCACCATACCCAGGGTTGTCTAGATTTTCTCCTATGTTATCTTCTAGGAGTTTCAAGTTTTGTGTTTTATACTTAGGTCTATGATACATTTTGAGTTCATTTCTGTGAAGGGTATAAAGTCTGTATTTAGATTCATTTTTTGCATATGAATGTCCAGTTGTCCCAGAACCATTTGTTGAAAAGACTGCTTTTCTCCATTGCATTGAATTTGCTCCTTTGTCAAAGAAAAGTTGATTATATTTATATGGATCTATTTCTGGGTGCTGTATTCTGTTCCATTCATCTATTTGTCCACTCTTTCACCAATACCACTCTGTCTTAATTACTGTAGCTTTATAGTGAGGCTTAAAGTCAGATAGTGTCAGTTTTCTAAGCTCTTCTTCAATATTGTATTGACTATTCTGGGTCTTTGTCTCTCCATATAAACTTTTTTAAAAAAATTATTTATTTGTTTATTTTTGGTGGCATTGGGTCTTCGTTGCTGCACGTGGGCTTTCTCTAGTTGCATCGAGCAGGGGCTACTCTTCGCTGCAGTGTGCGGGCCTCTCATTGCTGTGGCTTCTCTTGTTGCGGAGCCTGGGCTCTAGGCACGCAGGCTTCAGTAGCTGTGGCACACAGGCTCAGTAGTTGTGACTCGCGGGCTCTAGAGCGCAGGCTCAGTAGTTGTGGCACACGGGCTTAGTTGCTCCGTGGCATGTGGGATCTTCCCGGACCAGGGCTCAAACCTGTGTCCCCTGCATTGGCAGGCGGAGTTTTAACCACTGCACCACCAGGGAAGCGCTGCATCCTCTTTTGCGGAAAGTATTATATGTGTTTTGGTTGTATGCAGGTTAGTTGTGTCATGTTAGGTGGAAGTATGACTTTGTTATCATCTTTATTTCGAGCTTAAGTATAGTTAAGGATATGTGTAGGAATGTGGTTGCTGGGTCATCAGTCTTTTAAATTCTAGCTACTGTAATGAGGGTGTAGAGGCATCTCCTTGTGGTTTTAGTTTGCAAATCCCTGGATGACGAAAGATACTGAACATCTTTTTGTTGCTTATTGGCCACTTAAAGAAAATATTTATTTATTTAGGTTGCACCGGGTCTTAGTTGCAACATGCGGGATCTTCACTGCGGCACATGGGCTTCTTAGTTGCGGCATGTGGACTCTTACTTGCGGCATGCATGTGGGATCTAGTTCCCCGACCAGGGATCAAACCCAGGTCCCCTGCATTGGGAGCTCGTAGTCTTACCCAATGGACCACCAGGGAAGTCCCTTATTGGCCATTTTTATATCTTCTTCAGTGAAGTGTCTATTAAAATCTTTTGCCCATTGTTTTTTGGGTTGTCTTATTATTCATTTATAAGAGTTCTTTATATATTCTGGATTCAAGTTTTTTGTCAAATATATTGTATTCCAAATCCCCCCTGCCATCTATGGCTTGCCTTTTCATTTTCTTTATGGTGTCTTTCAAAGAACAAAAGTTTAAAATTTTGATTAAGTTCAACTTATGAATCATTTCTTTTATGGTTCACGTTTTTGTGTCCTAAGAAATCTTTGCCTATCTCAAAATCACAAAGACTTTTTTCTCTCTGTTTTTTTCTAGAAATTTACTTAATAGTTTTAGCTTTTACGTTTATCATCCATTCTGAGTTACTTTCCTCAACGGCCTCCTTCAAGAGCTCCTGAGATCTACAGATGCATCCCCACCAACCTCAAATCTAACAGTCAACCTTGCCACCTCCTTGGCCTCAATCTTCATCAGTCTATCAAGTCCTGTCCATTATACTCCCTAAAAAGGACTCTTCTCTACCACCAGTCTACCTTGCTTTGACTGTTAAGGCAGCCTCCTAACTGGTCCCCTGCCCCAACTCACATTCCACTCCACATTCAGTGCCGCATTCCGGCCACGCCAAGCTCTCATCCGTTGGACATAATTAAGTCCTTCCAAGTCAGCCTTCAGATTCCAGCCTGAAAATCCTTGCCTGAATCAATCTCCTTCCCTCCTCCCCCTAATACAGGCTCTCTTAGCACCATGCCCCTCTCAGAAGAGATTTTGCTATTTGCAAATTTTAATTTTTTGTGATTCTCCCTTTAACGTTTTCCTTCTCCACCGGTTCTAACTTCATGACTCTTTAACCCCACGTTGTACTTCCAGTAACTCATACAGGGCCTAGCACACGGAAGGAGCCTCAATACATAAGCGATGAACGAATAAATGAATTAGGAAAATGCAGTAATAAAGGGATAGGCTGATGGCTGCTTGTGTTCCCTTGAGTGGTAAAAGCGGACGTGAAATAGTAATAAGCCCCTGCCAGCAGCGGCCGAAAACCTGCTGGATCGGAGGAGGAAAGAAGGCCTTACGACTGAAGGTAAGCAGAACAGGTGAGGAACCCGGAGCGGCGGTCAGAAATCCGCTCACACCTCAGCTGCCCTGGGCCTTCGCTCTCAGAAAACGGGGCCTGGCCAGAGGAACTCGGTTCTCGGACCTTTCGCGGTGAAGAGCGAACCTGCAGCGGAACAGCCCAGGACCCGGCGACCGCGTGGGTGGGCGGGGCCACGCCTTTCGAGGCCGTCCCCCCTGCAGCGTGCGCGCGCCCGCCGCCGCCTCGCGCGTGCGCCGCCTGCCGGGGGCGGAGGTTGTGGGTGGCGGCGGCGGGCGCGCGCGCGCGCTCTCCCCTCCTCGCGCCGGTTCGCGCTCCCGTGCTGGGACTGAGGCGGCTGTGGCGGCTGTGGCGGCGGCGGAGGCGGCGGCTGAGGCGGCTGAGGCGGCGCGGGGGGAGGGCCGGGAGGGGGGTGGTTGGGGGGGGGGATGGACCGGGCTCGGCGGCCGCAGCGGCAGGAGCCGGTGCTTGAGCGCGAGCGACGGCGCTGGCGGAGACGCCGGCTGCTCCTCCCCTCCCCGCCGGTGAGTGAGTGCCCCCGCCCCCGACGCTGGCGGCAGTCGCGGTCCCTCACGGCCCCTGTGGCCCGGGAGGGGAGAGTCGTGAGGGGAGCGTGGCCGGGCGGCGCCGCCGACGCGGCCCGGGCCTCCCGCTCGCGGCCTGGCGCGGGTCGGACCCTCGGTCGCCACCGTTCGGGGCTGAGGGGCTGAAGCCCTGGGCCTAGGGCTCGACCCCCAGCATCCCTCCGGGCCTCTTTCCTCTCCCGGCCCGTTCCGCTGTCATTTTGACCCTGGGGTTTCTCTCGCCTCCCCTTCGCCTCGCCCCCTTCCCAGCACCCCCTCCAGGGCCGCGGGGAGGGAGGGGCGTGTGAGGAGGTGGGCCGAGGCCCGAAGGACTGTTTGGGAGCTGGCTCTAGGGGGGTCGGGGATCCTACGAGCCCTCGCTCGCCCTGGCGTCCCCAGAAGTTGGCCACTGGGGCTTAGCCATTGCCACCTGAAAGCAGTTTTGCACCTTTTGTTTTGATTTTGAACTTGTTGTTTGAGGGGAGGAGGGAGCCGGCAGTTCTGGGAACGGGGAGAATTGGTGGTGCGCGGTGGGATGCGAGTCTGGGCTGGCTGGGCTTGGTCCCAGGTGCCTTTTATTAACCCTTTTAGGAAGGGAAGAGGGGCTCAGTGAGTTGCACCTTCTCTAAAGGGCCAGAGATCCATTTATAGCTTGCAGACCCCAGCTTTTTCAGCTTAAGCAAACGTGTGTGTAGTGTTTGTCCAGGGGTTGGTTTGGTTCATCCCTAACATTGATGGTGAACATCCCCCAGGTGAATCTGCAGTAGTTTCTCGAAGCAGCCCACTTAAGCTGTTGGCTGATTTCCCCCCTCTTCTTTGGTGACACCTTACACATTAGTCTTGGTAGATCTTAGCCAGTGCTTTTGCAGGCTGCCTTTTCATCCTGACTTGTCATAGAGGAAAGGAAGATGAACACACACTTGTCTTAATCCAAAATGGTTGCTATTAAGTCTGACATACTTATCAGAGGTACCTGTACCATAAGCATCTCTATGAAAGGTCTGAATTCCTAAATTAAAAAGCAGGTAGCTGCTTTAGAATAAAGCAGAACTTTGACTTGTTTATGCCGTCTGACCAGTATCTTACATTTGGAAGTTATTGGCTAAACCAAATCCTTGTCTTTGAAGTACCTGTGTATGGAAATTGTTGCAAAGCCTGGAAGGAGAGAACCTTATGAAAATGTGTTCATGACAAGATTCCTCCAGGAGGTAGATACATTTTTTTCTTCACTTGTATTAGAAGAGTGAGACTCGGATTATGAGTAGGTGGTAGTTCTACTAGTGTCGTGTAACAAATGATGCTTATGGGTGGGATTTTAATGCAACAATACCTTGTCCTCTACCGACAGAGTTGGCTTGTATTTTTTTTTGAAATCACACACCCACTCTCTGGCTAGTATAGAAAGATTATAAAGCTGCTTCTGGTCTGTGGGCGGTAACCTTTTAATTTCTGAAGAGTTTTCAGCTGCTTACAGAATAGATTGCTGATCAGCAGCATAGGAAGGATTCAGATATTAAAAGTTCATTAGCACATGATCTAGATCTATTAAAATTATGAGTACTTATTAAGATTTGGCATGGTGTGGCTGCTGTGTACTAGGTATAGGAAATGAGATTTCTCAGAGTATTTGCATCGTACGATAAACAGAAGCACAATCAGCTGGCAGTGTTGTGACACAGTAGTTGAGAGAATCTTTTATGCGCACAAAAAACCTGTACAATTTGATGAAGAAACCCAGTGACCTGGACTAATTGATGACCACCATTACTTTAAACTCTTTGCTCCTCTCTACTAGAATATTTCCCCTTTTCTTTTGCCTGTCATATATATACAAAACCTATAATGGCCGAAGGCTTAAGTTTGAACTCCTCAGAGTGGCATTTATGGATCACTCATTAATTTATCAGTCAATTATTTGTTGAGCCCTTATTTTGTTCCAGGATTTTTTCTAGGTAAGTACTGAGCGACAGTGGGGGGCAGAGTCCCTGCCCTCATGGAGCTTTATTCTGTGTGTGTGAGAATGAGGATAGCAAATAAGCAAATAGAGATAATTTCAGGTAATGCTACAAATCAGTGATTAGCAAACTTTTTCTGTAAAAGACCAGAAACTAAATATTTTAGGCTTTATGGGCCATACAGTCTCTGTTGCAGCTACTCATCTGTCTTGTTTTAGTGCAAAAGCAGCCACAGGCAGTACAGTACATAAACGAGTGTGTCTGTGTTCTCATTAAACTTTGGACGTTGAAATTTTAATTTCATACAATTTTCCTGTGTCACAAAATGTTTGAATTCTGCTTTTTGATTTTTTTTCAACCATTTAAAAATGTAAAAACCATTCTTAGCTCATAGGCCATACAGAAACATGGGGCAAGCTGGATTTGGCCTGTGGTCTGGCCCTTTAAAGAAAAAGTTAGCTGACTCCTAATGTGAACCATGAAGAAAATAAAACAAGCTGATGTGACAAGTGAGTGACTGGTGGGGGTGGTGGGGAGGCCTCAATGAGGAGAAGATGTTTGAGCTGTGGCCTAAGAGATGGAAGAGCTTTCCTGGCACATGAAATAGCAAATACAGACATCTGCCGATGGAAATGAGCTTCTGTGTTTCCCCAGCATTGGGCTTTTCCACATACCATGTCATTCTTGCCTTGGTGTCTTTCTTCATTTTGTTGTTCTCAACTAGATTGCCGGCCTGTCAGGTTTTAAAAGTCTACCCATTATAGAATCTAAGATTTGGAAGAGAGCTTAGCTTCTTACTCAATTGCTCTCTTCTCAAATGTTCTCAGTGATTTTTCAACCTCTGTTTGAACACCTTTGATGACAGAAAATTCATTACTTTGAGGTAGCCCGTGCCATTTTTAGATAGCTCTGATTGTTGTTAGAATGTTCTTCTTCATGTTGCAATAGGAGTCAGCCTCTCTACCTCCTTCCCCTGATGCTGCCTTACAGTGCCCGTGGAATAATCCTGAGGTGGGGCTGCACCTCATCCACAGGATTTGGCTCTAAAGTCAGTGCTTCAGACAAAAATTACATAAGATGAAAACTGTACTTGAAAATCCCTTAAATTGTTTAAAAAGCGTAGTGTGCGTGTTTTTGCGTATATAATTATTTAGTTCTTAAGCATTTTACAGACCGAGAGCCACTAAGCTTGACTGAAGGAAGGAGCAAGAGGGAGAAAATTATGTAGATATGTAGGCCTTCAAAAAAATTTTGCCTTTTAAGAGCTATCAAATCCTTATCAGAGAGTGGGAGATGGTGGAGAATTTTAATGTGTTCCTGCTTTCTTGCAGGATTAATTTTATTGTATTTGTACATTAAGGCTCAATGTATAAATACAAAACATTAATAAACGTTTATCGATATGTTATGAATATTAAATTAGATAATATACATGGAAGCACCTGGCATATGGTAGGTGGTCAATAAATGTTTGCAGGATTTGAATCTAAGTTTCTGCTTCGTTGGGCTCACATGCACACTGTCCTTTGAAAAGTTGTAGAGAAGAACTTGGCCACCTGCTTCCTGTCTTTCCAAATTGGCATTTCCTGTTGTGGCTCTGTAGAGCAGCTGTCACTCTCTGTGTCCTTGAGTGTTGGTCACATTTTACCAGAGGTCAGCTAGTAAGTTAAATGGGCATATGATGTAACTCTGTTAGTTCTGCTACATGACCCTTAAAGTATTTGAACACCGCTCTTATGCCTCTTATTTAAGTCTTCACTTTTCAGGGCTAAATACTTTCATTTCTTTTAGTTTTTCCTTGTTTTTTCACCCTTCTGTTTCTTGTAAGTGTACCAATTTATCATCATTCTTTTTTACTTTGGTACCGTGAAGTACATTTTAAGGTACAAACTTAAGTTTTACCTCCTTGATGAAGTTTTCCCTTATACTTCTAGACCTTCTCTATATTCCTAAATACTTTTATCTGTATTTCTCAATTTAATATTTTCTTATTTTTGTGTTTTATACTTCTTTCATGAGCATGTATCTTACCTCACAATGAGACGGCAAGCTTCTTGAGGGCCAAGACCATGTATAAATGTTTACAACTTTATAAAAATAAACTTTAAAAATAAATGTTTTATTTAGAGCAGTGTTAGATTTAGTGAATTATTGTAAAGATAGTACAGAGAGTTCCTGCCTATCGCACACCCAGTTTCCCACACCCAATTATTAACATCTTACATTAGTGTGTTACATATGTCACAATTAATCAGTATTGTTGCATTATTACTAAGTCTATACTTTATTCAGAGTTCCAGTTTTTTCTTTAATGTCCTTTTTTGTGTTCCAGGATCCCATTCAGGATGCCACATTACATTTAATAGTCATGTCTCCTTAGCTTCTCTTGGTTGAGGCAATATATCAGACTTTCCTTGTTTTTAATGACCTTGGCAATTTTGAAGATAACTGGTCAGGTATTTTTGTGGAATGTCTTTCAATTGGACATTTGTCTGATGTTTTTCTAATGGTTAGACTGACGTAATATGATTTTGGAAGGAAGACCACAGAGGTAAAGTTCCATTCTCATCACATATCAAGAGTACATATGACTTATCAGTGTTACTGTTAACCTTGCTCACTTAACTTGTGCTAGTGTTTGTTTTCTCCACTATAAAGCTACCCTTTTGTGCCTCCCTTTCTATACTATACTCTGGAAGAAAGTCACTGTGCATAGCCCACACTTGGTGAGTGATGAGTTATGCTCTACCTCCTTAAAGGTAGAGTATCTACATAAATATCATTGCTCAAATTGTCCAGCTTTGGCCACTGGGAGCCCTTTCAGTTGGCTCCTGTATCCCTCCCCTTTGTGTGTGAGTACGTTCTTTTTGGCAACATAAAATGCTTCAGGCTCATCTTTTATATGTCATGCCTCAGTCGTACAGTCATTTTTCTAAGGAGCTCTAGTTCCTTGTGTTGGAAAATGGTATTTGAAACCAAGATTTGGGTGCTAGATGTGCTGGTTGCTACCAGAGTGTTGTTGCTTCTAGGCACTCTGAGTGACAGAGCAAGGAGATGGGTGTCTATATTAAGCTGTGTATATACACATATCTATAAATATTTCTGTATGTAGCCATTTGTCTATTAAGCTAAACATGAATTCATACTGATATTTCCAGCGCTAATTCCTTACCACATGGATCATTCTAACCTCTTCCACTCCACCAATGAGAAACCTGGCTCCCACCTTCTGGCATCCATTTACTTAATTCTTCAGTTCCAGTATTCATGTGAACTGGTTTGAGAATTGTTAATCTGTCCCCCTGTGGGAAAACACTTTATCAACTAGAGTACAGTGCTTATGGATAGTTCCTTTTGCCTTTAGACTGATAGACTCCACTTATTTCCAGCATTACTTAGGGGTCAGCACCTTATTCCTCCACCCCCAAATGAGGTTGTTTCATATGTGTAATAGATTTAGATTGTTTTATTGCATTCTGTATTCCATGGTGAGATCTCTTTATCTCTCAAATGATTGTTTCAGAATTTGCATACATTAAGGTTTATTCTTTGTGCTTTAAAGTTCTATGGGTTTTGACAAACTTTTAATATCTTATATTCACCATTACAGTGTCATATAGAGTAGTTTCAGTGCTCTAAAAAACTTTTGCCTCACCTATTTAACTCCCCCCTCACCAGCCCCTGACAACCACTGATCTGTGTACTGTCTCTATTCTTTTCTAGAATGTCAGTATATTAAATTTTAAAAAAGTGTTTTTGAAAGATTTTTATGAACACAGCATTTTGTTAAGTAGTGAGAGGTACAGGTACTAGATAACTAACACTTAGAAACATACTTCTTTTTTTCTATTGAGGTAAAATTCACATAACATAAAATTCATCATTTTCACCATTTAAAATGTGTGGTTCAGAGGCTTTTAGTACATTCACAATGTTGTGCAGCCACCACCACCACCACTGTCTAGTTCCAGAATATTTTCATCATCCCAAAATGAAACCTCGTATCCGTTAAGCAGTTCCTTTCCTCATCCTCTGGCAATCACTAGTCTGATTTTTGTCCCTGTGGATTTGCCTGTTCTGTACATTTCATTTAAGTGAAATCATATAACATGGCCTTTTGTTTCTGGCTTCTTTTACTTAGTTTTTTAAAAATTTATTTTTATTATTTATTTTTTGTTGGCTGCATTGGGTCTTCGTTGCTGTGCGCGGGCTTCTCATTGCGGTGGCTTCTCTTGCTGCAGAGCGCGGGCTCTAGGCGTGCGGGCTCTAGAGCACAGGCTCAGTAGTTGTGGCGCATGGGCTTAGTTGCTCCGTGGCATGTGGCATGTGGCATGTGGCATCTTCCCGGACCAGGGATCAAACCCGTGTCCTCTGCATTGGCAGGCGGATTCTTAACCACTGCGCCAACAGGGAAGCCCTCTTTTACTTACTGTTTTTAAGGTTCATCTATGTTGTAGCATGTTTCAGTACTTAAGGTCTTTCTTATAGCTGAATAATAATTCATTGTATGGATAGATCACATTTTGTTGAATCATTCATCAGTGATGGACATTTGCGTTTTCACTTTTTGGCTATTATGAATAATGCTGTTATGAACATTCGTGTATAAGTTTTTGTTTGAACATATGTTTTAAATTCTCTTGGGTTTATAACTAATAATATTTCTTTTGATAAATTTTATTTTTATATTAAGAGGGAAGTTACCTGACGGCTTACTTGGAATAAAGTGCTGAAAGAATGCTACTTTCTCTTGGCATGATATTCATTATGAAATCACATAATTTTCCTTTTGTCTTTACAGAGTAAAGAATGTTGGTCCAGATAGGGTAACAGTAGTAGCTTTCCCCTAGAATTCTGTTAGAGGAATATCCTGAATTATGTTGTGTACCATTTAGTCTTTCTGAGAGTGAGATTCACTCACTGTGAAGTTGGATTATAAGATCTGCCTGTGGTCTCAAGGAATCTGAGTGTATGAATTGTGTTTAACATTTTGTATTCAGAGGGATAGTAGGCAAGATCCCCATTCTGTAGTCTGTTTGGCATCAGTGATTTTACAGAGGTTTTATTCTTACTAACCACATTCCCTCTGAGGTTTGGACTATAATAGAGTGGCATTAAATATTAGTGTTTTCTTTTTCCTATTTCAGCACCCAACCCTGAAGCTTTGTTTTGCTGTTATTGCTTTGACACCTTTGCTTTGATAAATTCATTTTCTCAAGAAGACTCGGCAAATGTTTTCTTCTTTTGCCAGTTTGGGGTAAGCTGACCAATTTATTGAAAGCTAATATTTTTCAGACTTCTTGAAAGCAAGGAACGTTCTTTGCTGTCTTTGTAGCTTCTAAGTGACTTTGGGGTTCCCTGGAGATGATGGAAAATAGATAAATTATATATTAACTGCCATCATACTTTATTCCAGGGAACTCTCTGTAGGCAGGCCCTTTAAAAGGGTTTGTGTAATAGAACACTGGACTGGAGCCAAGAATATTTTAATTTCACTTCTCTAAAAGACTCATTATTACTGGACAAATAACTTGTATCTTGGGGCTTCTTTTTATAAAAAAGATAATATTGACTCTGTAATTTACAGGAATGTGTGATGGGAAATGAGTTTGGTTAATCAAGGTACTTTATTTTGGAAGACAGGCATTTTGGAAGATATGTGTATTATGATATGTGTATCTTGTTAGTGTTAACCCTAACCCTTTATTTTAATAATGTAGGTGAATCTGCTGTCTCATTGTAATTAAAGCCTTTGTCAAGTACTGTATGTGTATTCTATTTACCATTTACAGTGCTCTTCAATTTTTCTTTGTAGTTATAGATTTCTACCTGGTACATTTTCCTTCTGAAAGAAGGACTTCTTTTAACATTTCTTGTGGTGCAGATTTGCTGGCAATGAATCCTTTTCATGGATTTTTGTATGTCTGAAGAAGTCTTTAATTTGCCTTGATTTATAGAGGCTGTTTTCGCTGGATATAGAATTCTAGGCTGGCAGTCTTTTTTTTTGGTTTGTTTTTAGTTTCAGTACTTTAGAGATGTTGCTTCACTGTCTTCTGGCCTGCATTCTTTCCAATAAGAAGTTGGCTGTCATTCTTGTCTTTATCCCTGTGTACATAATGTGTGATTGTTTTCTTCTGGCTACCTTTCATTCTTCTTTCAATTTTTAAAAATTCTGGTATGACATAAAATTACCATAACATAAAATTTACCATCTTAATCATCTTAAGTACTGTTCAGTGGTATTAAGTACATTTATATCATTTTGTGAACATTACAGCCATCTATCTCCAGAACCCTTTTCATCTTGCAGAACTGAAATGCTATACCTATTAAACAATAACTCCCCATTCCCCCTCCCTCCAGCCCCTGGCAACTGCCAATCTACTTTCTGTCTTTATGATTTTGAGTACTCTAAGTACTTCATATAAGTGGAATCATATAGTATTTGACTTTTTGTGACTGACTTGTTTCACTTAGCATAATGTTGTCACAGTTCATGCATGTTGTAGCATATGTTGGAATTTCCTTCCTTTTTTAAGGCCAAATAATATTCCATTGTAGGTGTACGCCACATTTAGCTTATCCATTCATCTGTCGTTTTCACTTGGGTTGTTTTTTTGTTTTGTTTTCACTTGGCTTGTTTTTATGTTTTAGCTATTGTGCTTCATGCTGCTGTGAACATAGATGTACAAATATCTATTTCAGATCTTGCTTTTAATTCTCTTGACTTTATACCCAGAAGTGGAATTGCTGGATCATATGATAATGCTGTGTTTAAATTTTGAAGAATTGCCATACTGTTTTCCATAGTGGCTGTGGAAAGGTGGAATGTTTTACATTCCCACCAACAGTGCATAAGGGTTCCAGTTTCTCCACATCCTTGCCAACATTGTTATTTTCTGTTTTTGTTTGTTTGTTTGGTTTGTTTTGGGATAGTAGCCATCCTTATGAGTATGAGGTGGTATCTCATTGTGGTTTTGATTTGTGTTTTCTTGATAAGTTATGTTGAGCATCATTCATGTGCTAATTGGCCATGCATATAGTTTTGGATAAATGTCTTTTCAAGTCCTTTGCCCATTTTGAATTGGATTTTTTTTTTTTTTATGATTGTTGATTTGTAGGCGTTCTTTCTCTCTTCTGGATATTAATTACTTATCAGATATATGATTTTCAAATGTTTTCTCCCATTCTGTATTCCTCTAGCTGCTTTTAAGATTTTTTCCCCTGTATCTCTGATTTTAAGCATTTTGACTATGGTTATTCCTTGTTGGAATTTTCATTTTCTTCATGTTTCTTGTGCTTGGTGTTTCTTGAGCTTCTTGGCTCTGTGGGTATATGGTCTTCATCAAATTTGGCAAATTTTTGTATATTATTTTTTCAAACTTCCTCCACTCCCATACACACCCAAGATTCTAATTATACGTATATTGTTAGGTTCCTTGAGTTTGTCCCATAGCTCACTGATGCTGTGCTCTTTTTCTGTCTTCTTGTATTCCAGGTTTCATTTTGGATAGTTGCTGTTGTTATGTCTTTACATTCACTAATCTTTTCTAATGCATTGTCCCTATCTGCTGTTAATCCCATTCAATGTACAGTTGACCCTTGAGCAATGCAGGAGTTAATCCACATATAATTTATAGTTGGCCCTCTGTATCTAAGGTTCCTGTGCATCCTCGGATTTGACCAGCCATGAACTGTGTAATAGTGTAATATTTACTATCAAAAAATATCCATGTATAAGTGGACCTGTGCAGTTGAAATCCGTGTTGTTCAAGGGTCAGTTGTATTTCATTTTCGCCTTCTATATATTCTATAATTTGTAGTTTGATAGAAATGTGGTGATGTGGCAGGTATTAGGAAACACTACCTTAATTTGCCTCCAAAATATAACAAATTCTGTAAGATACCTAACAGGGGTACACAAAATCACCCTATGTGTCAAATTAACTTTGATGTCCCTCAGTTTCCACATTAACTTTGCTTTTCTGTGAGACCTAAATATGTATTTTTTGCATGATTATTCTGTATTTTCTGCTGACATAGACATCTGCGTTGGTAGTTCTACAGTATTTGTTTTATAAGGCACTAGAGTGCTTTGGTGTTTTTGGCAATATTATTTGCCTATGTTTGGTTGTATGATATGACCATCATCTTGCAATAAAAAACATGAAATAGATTCTTATGTTTTCTTTATTGCTTATTTATTATTAATCAGAGAGCTGGATTGCTGCTGTCATTGATAACCCCAGTCTGACTGGGCTAGGTCACTGTGTTACCTCCATGTGATCTTCTGATGTTCACTGTATCAACCTGAAAAATTTTGCAGACTAACAACTGGTAATTGTTTGCTAGCCAGATGTTTGCGTTCAGTAGTATTTTTTTCTCTTCTAGCTCCTCTGTTCCAGCAGGTATTACTCTCTTGAGAAGACACACCGACAGTTAGCACTTTATTAAGATGCTGACAGTTGGTGAACAGCTGCTCTTGAGCATAAGACTTAGAAGACAGTCTCGATCTTCCCAGATTAAATTTCTTTTTATATGGATCTTCTACTTCTTTGTCTTTTTTAAAAATAAATTTTTGGGAAACATTTTGGATTACAACTGTTGATCCTCATCTATGCAAAGAAAAGAAAGCCATTGTGCTGGGATTTTGAGGAGGTATGTCTTTTTTCTTCTGTTGCAAAATTGCATCACTTAGGCACTCAGAGCAGTATGACATCATGTTATAACACTGACTCTTTCCTCAGTAGAACTCAGTTCTCATTCATTCATTTATTCCATCTTACTTTCTCCTATTCTTCCTTTTATCTAGCAGTCGTCATAGCTCAGTAATAACTTTATTTTTGTTCGGCTGTGCTGCGAGGCATACGGGATCTTATTTCCCTGGGATTGAACCTGTGCCCCCTGCAGTGGAAGTACAGAGTCTTAAACACTGGACTACCAGGGAAGTCCCAGGAATAACTTTCTTGATGTGCAATATAACAAGCTCATTTCTTATATTCTTGGTGAATGTCATTGGACTCTGGGTTAACCTTATAAGTAACAGGAAGAAGCAGTCCGAATCCTTATTCCTCAAGTTGAGGTTGTGACTTTGATGAGTTTGTTTGCTCCCATTCTGCATCAGCACTGGGTGGTTTGGGAAAGCTCACTGTCTTCAGCATAATATATGGCTGTATGATTTTATAGTCTGGTTCAGTATCATTTACAGGAGGAGGTGTGATATTGTAGAGTTTTGAACTAAATATTGAGAAACTTCAGTCCCAGTTTTGACATTATTATGGCCATACTTTGAGAGTTAAAGAGTGTTTGTTTTCTCATCTCTAAAATGTGTTATCGGTGCTTGCTTTACACAAACCTTATGGGATTGTTGAGGATCAGATGAAAAAATTTGTGTGGAAGACTGTTTTATCAATATAAAGGATTGTTATTGCATTGTTACTGCATTGAGAGAGCTGTAGGCATATCTGTTTTATTTTCCCTCAAAGACTCAGTTTTTATTTCTGCAAACTCTTTGATGGTACAGCCCAGTCATGAATCAGATTTTTAAATCTCCATATTTAATCATGATTGGACATTAGTGTTCATAGTGCCTAATTATATAGTAGGTGCTCATTATATTATAAAAATTGGATCTGTGTAATGTAATGCTGAGAAAATGTTGGTTTGTGTGGTAAGAAACCATTTTACAAGATCTTTTGGGTAGTTTTTTTGAAGAGAGACCTCATTTGTTTATTTTATGCCTTAAAAATATTTATTGAGTGCTTACTGTGTTCTAGGCACTGGGGAAGAAAACTGACAAAAATCTCTGCCTTTATAGAGCTTATTTTATATGTTATATGGGGAGATAGAATAAACAAAATAAATAAGTAAAAATAGTTTTTTAACCTATGATGACAAGTTCTGATGAGAAAAGTAAAAGTGGGAAAGAGGAATAGGGCTTATTGAGGGGAGGGATTTAGTGGTCACAGACAACCTTACAGAGAAGGTCACATTTGAGTAAAGTCTTGAAAGAGGTGAGAGAGAAATACAGAAATATGAGAAGAGCATTCCAGGCATAGCAAGTGGCAAGTGTAAAGGTCCTGAGACACAAGCTTGCATGAGGAATGGCAAGGGTTGGGGAGGGTAGGTTCTTATCTTATGGTGCCTTATGGAAGTGCTTTTCAAACTTTAATGTGCGCATAAATTACCTAGGGTGTTCTTGTTAAACTTCAGATTCTGATTTTTTAGGTCTGAGGTGGGGCCCATTTCTAAGCTTCCAGTTGCTACTGGTCCTGTTGGTCCTTCTGAGACTTTAGCTTTTTTTTTTTTTTTAATAACTTTATTTATTTATTTATTTATTTTTGGCTGCGTTGGGTCTTCATTGCTGCGTGTGGGCTTTCTCTAGTTGTGGCGAGTGGGGGCTGCTTTTTGCGGTGCATGGGCTTCTCATTGCGGTGGCTTCTCTTTGCGGAGCACAGGCTCTAGGCGCACGGGCTTCAGTAGTTGTGGCTTGCAGGCTCAGTAGTTGTGGCACACGGGCTTAGCTGCTCCACAGCATGTGGGATCTTCCCGGACCAGGGGTCAAACCCGTGTCCCCTGCATTGGCAGGTGGATTCTTAACCACTGCGCCACCAGGGGAGCCCAAGACTTTAGCTTTTATATTGAGTGAAGTAAGTGTTTGGAGGATTTTGGGCAGTGGTGTGACATAATCTGACTTCCATTTTGACATTATCACTACTCTGGCTGCTGTTGGTGATAGACGGATGGTGGGTTGGGCAAGGGCAAAGGCAGGAATGCAAGTTAGGAGGCTGTTGGTGTAATCCAAGTGAGAGAAGTCTACAGTTTGCCCTAGCGGGTAGCAGTGAATATGGTGACACACGGTCTGATTTTGAATGTATTTTTCAAGTAGAGTCAACTGATTTTGCTTATAGATTGGACGTGTGCTGTGAAAGAAGGGAAGGAGTTAAGGACAACTCTAGGGATTTTGCTCTGAGTTCCTGGAAGGATGCTCTTGCCACCTATTGATGGGGAAGACTGAAAGCGGAACGCATTTGGAGGGGAAGAACAGAAGCTCAGTTCTGGACATACATTATAGTTGCCTATTAGACTTAGTGGAGATGTTGAATAGATAGTTGGGTTTATGAATCTGAACTTCAGGGGAGAAGATCTGCTGGGTATACCTCAGGGTGTTGTTGACAAATAGACTGTATTTAAAGCCAGGAGGCTGGATGGGATCACCAAGGGAGTGAGTAGAGATAGAAGTAAGAAGAGGTTGAAGAACTTAATTAACTCTGGAGTAGACCAGAGTTTAGAGGTCTTTAGAGGTCAGAGAGACGAGTAGGAACAATCAGAAGAGACTTAGTAGCACCAGCCAGAGCGGTAGGAAGAAAACTACGTAAGAGGTATCCTGAAGCCAAAGGAGGAAAATGTTTCAAGGAGTAGGGAGTGATCAACTGTGTCAAATACTACAATTAAGATGAGGGCTGAGACAGGTCATGGAAGCAACCTAAATGCCCATCGACAGACGAATGGATAAAGAAGATGTCGTACATATATACAATGCAATATTACTCAGCCATAAAAAGGAATGATATTGGGTCATTTGTAGAGATATGGATGGATCTAGAGACTGTCATATGGAGTGAAGTAAGTCAGGAAGAGAAAAACAAATATCGTATATTAGTGAATTTATGTGGAACCTAGAAAAATGGTACCGATGAACCAGTTTGCAGGGCAGAAATAGAGACACAGATGTAGAGAACAAATGTATGGACACCAAGGGCGGAAAGTGGTGGGGAGGGGGTGGTGGTGGGATGAATTGGGAGATTGGGAGTGACATATATACACTAATATGTATAAAATAGGTAACTAATAAGAACCTGCTGTATAAAAAAAAATAATAAAATTCAAAAATTCAAAAAAAAAAGATGAGGGTTGAGAATTAACCATTTGATTTAGCAAAGTGAAAGTTACTGGTAACATTGAAAAGAATAGTTTCATTGAGGCAGTGGGGGTAGAAGTCTGGCTGGAGATGTTGCCTTTCCAACAGCTAAACTGTCCTAAACCTTGTAAAGGTTGGACACTTAGGTAAAAATCTATAACTCTAGATAAATGACTGTGATAGGAGGGGATTTAAAATGTTTAAGTACAATTGGCTCGATTAATTGTTCATTTAAATAATTTTGGAAAATGTACTTTGAGATCTTCAGAGTATCCTAAACCGTTGATTATTAGTTCCTAAATTTTTGTTTCATGCTTTCAGGGTTTAAAAATAATCCTTAGCAGTTACTATGAAAAAGAAGAAATGTGAGGATTGGTTAGGAACCAACTGGCTATCAGCTACTCTTTCCTAGGGTGTAGGGCTGAAAGACACTTTAAACATTAATATTTGGGCTGTCAAAGGGGCTTGTGAGAATCTCCTCACACTCCTATCTGTTTTTCAGTAGAAGTATCCAGTCTTTGTAGCATCCTCAGCTAGATGAGCTTGTGCAAATGCAAATAACCAAAATTAGATATAATATACTCTGGTCTTGGCATTTATGGAAGACCTCTTTTTCTTCATTTGTTTATTTAAAAGGTATTTATTGAGTACTTTCATGTATGTTTGGCTCTGTTGTATGTGCTGGAGATATACTGGATAAAAGTTTCTGCCTGAATGAAATGTATGTTCCAGTAGAAATGAAGTAGCAGATTGGGGCCAAGACTTGTTAGTGGACTCAGACTGCTGCTTGTCTTAATGCTGTGTGGGTTCATGTAAAACCCAGAGCGGGCTATTGTGAGCTGAGCTTTCCTTTCTGACAACACAGTGCACAAATTTTGTGGAGAATATATCAATAGAAAACAGTTAAGCCATTATCTGACCAACCTTGATGGTGAAGAGAGAGGTTCAAATAGTTTTTTGTTTGTCTACTTATTTTTTTCTTTTTAGATTGTTAGATCCGTAAGTGGTATATGAGATTCATCCCGTAACAATTCAAGTCACAGACATTTGAACATGGATTATAGGCAAGGAAAGCCCTGTGCCAGGGACCAGTAGTCAAACAGTAATTTTTAGGGATTTTGTATAAATATAAGCTTTGACCCACTTTTTTTTTTTTTTAAATATTTATTTATTTATGTTGGCTGTGCTGGGCCTTAGTTGCAGCATGTGGGATCTAGTTCCCTGACCAGGGATCGAACCCAGGCCCCCTGCATTGGGAGTGCGGAGTCTTACCCACTGGACCACCATGGAAGTCCCTTTTTTTTTTTTTTAAAGTAAAGTGTATTTTTTTTTAAATTTTATTTATTCATTTTTGGCTTTGTTGGGTCTTCGTTGCCGCGCGCGGGCTTTCTCTAGTTGCGGTGAGCGGGGGCTACTCTTCGTTGCAGTGCGCGGGCTTCTCATTGCAGTGGCTTCTTTCGTTGTGGAGCACGGGCTCTAGGTGCGCGGGCTCAGTAGTTGTGGTGCACAGGCGTAGTTGCTCCGCGGCATGTGGGATCTTCCCGGACCAGGGATCGAACCCGTGTTCCCTGCATTAGCAAGCAGGTTCTCAAACACTGTGCCACCAGGGAAGCCCCTGACCCACTTTTTTAATTCTTTTTTTTTTTCTTGCATAATGTAAATCTAAAAGCAATTTTAATTTTTTTATTTCAAACATTTTTTTGAATAGGAATACTCAAATGTTGCAACAATTTAGGAATGAAAAAAAAATGTCCCTTTAATCTCTGATGGCCAACCCCCAGTTCTTCTCCCTAGAAATGACCATTTATTTTTTTACTAGTTTTTTGTATATCCTTTCAGAGATATTTTACATGCATGTATGTATATGTATTTATTTATATCTCACCTTTTAAAAACTCAAATGGAGCCCTACTATTACAACAGTTCCATTTTTGTGTGCAGTGCTTTTTTCTCATAAAATATATCACTACTTAAAACCTTGTCATTTTTTTTTAACAGCTGCATAGTGATCCATGTCATGTATTTACTATAATTTTCTTTCGGTTTCCCATATGCCCAACATTAAGACAACCAGGGCTAGTCTGAGACCACTAGCAAGTCTTGGCCCCAAATCTGCTACTTTATTTCCACAAGTATTTAAGCTCCATTAGTTTCCATGGATAGACATGAAGTGTATCATTTAGGATACATTCAGTTGTAAAAGTAACAGAATATCTAACACTGACTTAAATAGTAAAAAGTTTAAATTGTCTGATATAAACAGAAGTAAGGAGATACGTGGCTCAGGGCTAGTTCAATAGCTTGGTAATACTTAGGACCCACATTTTTCCAGTCCTTAACTCAGTTAATCCTCAGTATGTTGGCTTTTCCATTTTCCCGTGTAGCCTCATGGGTGTAAGATGGCCACCTCAGCTCTAAGCAGTACAACTAGCTGCATTTAAAGAAAGGAAATGGAGGGCAAAATATTTTTCTGCTGGGAAGACTGTCATTTTATTTTATTAATTTTTTATACTTATTTATTTATTTTTGGCTGGGTTGGGTCTTTGTTGCTGCGCTCGGGCTTTCTCTAGGTGCAGCAAGAAGGGGCTACTCTTTGTTGTGGTGTGCGGGCTTCTCATTGCGGTGGCATCTCTTGTTGCGGAGCACGGGCTCTAGGTATGTGGGCTTCAGTAGTTGCAGCACGCAGCCTCAGTAGTTGTGGGTCGCGGGCTCTAGAGCGCAGGCTCAGTAGTTGTGGTGCACAGGCTTAGTTGCTCTGCGGCATGTGGGATCTTCCCCGACCAGTGATCGAACCCGTGTCCCCAGCATTGGCAGGCAGATTCTTAACCGCTGCGCCACCAGGGAAGTCCAAGACTGTCATTTTAAATGGGAAGGAAATAATTCCCAGAAGTCTCTTAAACAATGTTTCATGAATTTTAGTGTGTGTAAGACTTACCTAGGGAGATTCTTAAATATGAATTCCTGCAATCCACTGACAGAGATTCTGAAATCTGTAGGTTTAGAGTGGGGCCTGAGAATTTGTATTTCTAATGAGGTCCCATGTGATGCTGATGCTGTTTGTCAGCAGACCATAGTTTGAGTAACACTGCTGTGTACGACATCTTCTTACATTTCAGTGAGGGTCATGTTGCTGCCCCTGACCCCCAGCGTGTCTGGGAAAGTGATTATCTGGCAAAGAGAATATGATAGCCATAGTTGGCTTCAGCCAATTAGGAGTCATCTTTTGGGGTTGGGCAAATAACCACCCTGAACAAAATTTGAGTTCTGATTAAGGAGGTAGAAGGGAAAAATGGACGTTGGGTGGACCACTAACAGTGTCTAGCACTTTTGCTATTACAAATAATGCTGTGCTGAATATCCATGTTCCAAAGAAAAGATAGGTGTAATTAAATTTTTAATAGATATTTCCACATTGTACTCTAAAGAGCTGGAATCAGTTTACATTCCCATCAGCAATCTGTAAGAGTGCTTATTTCCCCACACTCCTTACAAATTAGATGTGTTATCAATATCAGACATTTTGATCTTACCACTCAGGTAAAAAATAGTATCACATTGTATTGATAGATTTAATTTACATTGCTCTTTATGAGGGGAGAGGTTGAAGATCTTTTCATCTATATAATAATCATTTGTATTTCTTTTTCTGTGAACTGGCTGTTCATGTTAGACTTTGCTTCTTTTTTCTTTTTAAAAAAATATTTATTTATTTATTTTGGTTGTGCTGGGTCTTAGTTGCGGCTAGCGGGATCTTCGTTGCGGCATGCGAACTCTTTAGTTGCGGCATACATGTGGGATCTACTTCCCCAACCAGGGATCGAACCCAGGCCCCCTGCATTGGGAGCGCGGAGTCTTATGTCCTGGACCACCAGGGAAGTCCTGGTTCTTTTTTCATTGATTAATTGATTTTTTTTCCCTTATGAATTTGTAGGAGCCATTTTTTGTAATGAAATCAGCCTGTTACTATGTATTGCAAATATCTTTTCCTGGTTTGTCTCTTAAACTTGATTTGCTTATTTATTTTGTTACAAAGCACAGTGATTACACGGGATTGTTAAGTTCTGCTTTTGCCAACCTGTATGGATTTGGATTTGAATATAGTGGTATAACATGCATGCTTACCAAAAATTTTGTAAATGATGCTAAAACTCTTGAGGGTTATCTAATATGTTGCATCAGAGAAAATCAAGGTGGTCTAAGGATGAAGTATGAAAGTGGCAAGGTAGGTGTGATAGAAATGGAAGGTCCTACTCTTTAACAGAAATGATCTGGCCCCAAATAGTTGTTTGTTTTTCATTTGAAAGCCACCGTAATCTATAAAGTAGTTATATGATGTAGCTGTGAAAAGAGGCTAACATTGATGAACATTTATAGATGTAGTGTTAGATTAAAAGAAGTAATAGTCCCTTTGTTCTTGTACTGTCAGATTATGTCTTGAGTATGCTGTCCACTTATGGATTTTACACTTCAGTGGGACAATGATAATCTAAACTGTCCAGATTAAAGTGACCAGAATACTACTGAGAGCTCCAGCTACCTTTATCTAGTGAAGAACAGTGGAAGAGTCAGGAGCTATTTTGCTATAGAAGATAACACTTGGAAACTTAACTATCTAGATATATTTGAAGAGTTTTAAGCAAGAGAGAGCGGACTTCTCATCTGTATTGCTCCAGAGGACAGACATCAGGTAGAAGCTACATCAGTGGAGGTGAATTTCATCCCGCTGTGGGGAAGACCTTTCAAACATAAGATCTGTCCAACAATGGAATAGCTAAATTATGAGGTCTCTGTCATTAGACATATTCAAATGTAGGCTGGATCCTTGTCTTCTGGAGATAATATGAGAGGAGTTCCTGCAAGAGTTTGGACTGCATGGTTTTTCTCATCCCTCAGAGCTCTTAAGATTTTCTAATTTCAAATGGTCTCTCTCCTTAGTGCTAATATTGGTAATGATGAGAAGGTTATAAAAAGTCTCACTGACTTAGTTCCCTAATAAGGGCAAGAAAAAAAAAAAAGAAATGTTTGCCAACCAGCAAGAGAGTACAGTTTAAAAAGGCAGTTTTTTAAAAAGTATGTAAAGTAGAATACTAGATCTGTACATGGAATTTCATTTTTACTTTATAATTATTTTTTCAACAGAGCATCTCTTAAGACTAGTCTTTCAAGGGCATAATTTGGGAGATGTTATCCTCAAGGATTGTTAGAGAGTTTATAATTTTACTCTGCATAATAAAAAGTAAAGGCTGCTGTAGTGTAGAAGAAGGCAGGGATGTGTGTGTTAAAACTAGATTTCGTCCCCATCTCTGCCACTTGCTGTGTACAGTGTGAAATTTAACGATGAGATTTAATTTTCTCATCTGCTATTGGGGGCCATGTCTACCTTTCAGAATTGCATACACTGGAAATAATTTATCCTAAGTTTAATGCCTGGTACAAAGCACATAGATGGCATAAAATTACTGCTAATTATTATTAGTAGCAACTATTCTGACAACATTGCTTAAATTTTGGGGTTTTCTGTTCATGTGTGTGCAGCAAGGTAAGCTGGGAGATTATATCAGCAAATCCAGTTGTATCTTCAAGCTTTACAAATATAGACTAGGAATTAACTACTTTTGTCTGGGTTTTTCCATACCACAACCATTTGTCCAATTCTGTGACACCAACTGAGTGTCCAACTATTCAATTCAGTTCTGACACTGTCTACCTGGAGTTAGTGTCAGATCCATAAGTTAAAAGGCTCAGTTCCATAAGACTGCCCCCAATGTAGACACTAGTTGTAAGCCCTGGGCCACCTGTACTTCTTTCTGACTTTGCTGCAAATTCTAGGATTCCCATGACCCCCTCCTCAGGTTCAATAATTTGCTGGGATGACTCACAAAACTCAGAAAAACCACTTCACTTACATTTACAGATTTATTATAAAGGATACAACTCAGAAACAGCCAAATATAAGAGATGTATAGGGCCAGTATGGGGAGCTTCCATGCCCTCTGAAGGTGCATCACCCTCCCAGTTCCTTGATGTGTTCACCCATCCACAAGCTCCCTGAACCCCATTGTTTAGGGGGTCTTGTGGAGTTTCCATCACCTGGGAATGATTGATTAAATCATTGGCATTGGTGCCTAACTCAGTGTCCAGTCTCTCTCCCTTCCCCAGATTGGGGGCAGGGCCTGAAAGTTCCAAACCTGTAATCACAGGGATAGTTCCTCTGGCAACCAGCTTCCATCTGGAAGCTATCTAGGGGTCCCACCAAGAGTCGTCTTGTTAGCATAAACTCAGGTATGGTTGAAAGAGACTTGTTTTGAATAACAAAAGACACTGCTGTAACTCAGGAAATTCCAAGAGTTTTAGGAGCTCTGTGTCAGGAACTGGAGACAAAGACCAAATATGTATTTCTTATAATACCATAGTACGATTACATAAAACTAGATTTTGTTTTTAGAGTAGAAGGCTGAGTTTCAGAACATCAGCATTGAATTACCTCTAGGTCATTGATATGTTTCTTTATTGGGCCATGGAGCCACCGTTTTGATTCTTGGTAATATAAATAACATTTGTTTTGAGATCCTTAGATGAAAGGTGCCATTGAAACAGCTAAATGTCATTTTCCGGAGGGGTCTTTATCAAATTCCAGTATCAGTTCTTTTTCTGCCTAGACTTTTGTCCTCAGATGGCTGTACTCTAATCCTGTGACAGAGCTAATTCTTTAGTGTAATAAAAACAGATCATTTTTCTGACAGGAATAAGGCTCATTTTTCTTAGACTATTGGGTCATGAAATTTGGGTAGAGATGTCTTTTGATGGTTTTAATCTTTTTAGTGGTAAACAGCATGTGAATTTTCGTAGCCAGGAAGGAAGGGTAAATTGTTTGAGTTCCAAATTCGTTCCTACTTTAAAGGTTTTTTTCCCTCTGTCTGCTTATTTTAATATGCTTGGCCTTGTCCTCATACAGAAATTTACTTAGAGAGAATGTAACCCTTAAATGTTTTTGAATGTCTCCAGGAGGTATCTTGGTATACAGTAGTGGGCACTGGTCTAACACAGTGCCTAGCAGAGTTCGCCACACGTTTTAGGCACTCAGTATACACCTGTTGCTCTTCCAGGAGTTAGAAGCTTCAGTTCTACCTTTACTACCAACTACCTGTGTAAACTAAGTAGAATATCATTTTTTATCTTTAAAATCATTAGAACCCCTTCTGGCTCTGATTCTGCGACTCAGTTTATTCTTAACCTTATTTTTAAAAATTTAGTTTCAGTATGGCCTTGAAGTCAGTTTCTTGAAAACAAGCAAACACAGAATTACCAGATAGGCTGAACTGGGAAGTGTTGTGAAATAACATACCCTCTGTGGCTTCACATATTTGCTTGGCCACATGTTCTTTCTTTAGTAGAGTTACCTTAGATTTTCTACTCATACTCAGTTGGGACTAGATATTTATCAATAACTAGATTTTTTTAGCACCTATCCAAAGAGGATGGAAGCTTCATAAAATGACTGATCATTTTTCCAGTCATATAGAACCCTAAATGGTACCATGTGCAGTATAGTTCAGGTTCAGAGGAATACTATTTAAGCCTTTTTATTATTTTTTTATTTTTTAAATTGTTTTCTTAAGATAGGTTTAGAAAAATCTGGCCAGTTGACCAAACTTTTTAAAGAATTCCATAAATTTGTCCCATGTTTAAATATGTCATGTTTTGGACAATGAATATAAGTGTACTGAAGAAGTGTAGTATTATGATTGTCAGATTTCTAATCTGATTTTATTGAGAGTTTGCTTAATTTCTTTCTTTTTTTCTTTTTATACAGCAGGTTCTTATTACTCATCAATTTTATACACATCAGTGTATACATGTCAATCCCAATCGCCCAATTCATCACACCCCCCCACCCCCCCCCCCCGCTGCTTTCCCCGCTTGGTGTCCATACGTTTGTTCTCTACACCTGTGTCTCAATTTCTGCCCTGCAAACCAGTTCATCTGTACCATTTTTCTAGGTTCCACATATATGCATTAATATACGATATTTGTTTTTCTCTTTCTGACTTCACTCCGTATGACAGTCTCTAGATCCATCCATGTCTCAACAAATGACCCAATTTCGTTCCTTTTTATGGCTGAGTAATATTCCATTGTATATATGTACCACATCTTCTTTATCCATTCATCTGTCGATGGGCATTTAGGTTGTGTCCATGACCTGGCTATTGTAAATAGTGCTGTGATGAACACTGGGGTGCATGTGTCTTTTTTTTTTTCACACACACACACTGTATTTTATTTTTACAAGAGATAAATAGACTGACACCAAGCATTGTACATGGATGACCACAACAAAAGCAACAATGATTGCAATTACCAAACACGAAACACACTCATACTATGTCATAATATTGACATTCAGTCCGGTAATCCTCCACTGTAACAGCTCCTTTACTTTGCAGTGAAAATTGATTTGTATATTCTTTGCCTCTGAGTCCTTGTGGGATTTCTTTCTTTTTTTTTTTTTTTTAAATTTTATTTATTTATTTATTTATTTTTGGCTGTGTTGGGTCTTCGTTTCTGTGCGAGGGCTTTCTCTAGTTGCGGCAAGTGGGGGCCACTCCTCATCGCGGTGCATGGGCCTCTCACTATCGTGGCCTCTCTTGTTGTGGAGCACAGGCTCCAGACGCGCAGGCTCAGTAGTTGTGGCTCACGGGCCCAGCTGCTCCGCAGCATGTGGGATCTTCCCAGACCAGGGCTCGAACCCGTGTCCCCTGCATTGGCAGGCAGATTCTCAACCACTGCACCACCAGGGAAGCCCCCTTTTTTTTTTTTTAATTCAAAGAGAGAGTCACAAAAATTATACTCATCCTCATTAGTTCACTCAGTCCCATGTAATTAATTTTTTTTTTCATCTTGATCTTTTGTTGGCACTTTTATGAGTTCATCAGTTTTTCATTAGAGTTCTGAAAATGCTTATTCATTCAGTTCAGCAGTACAGTCAGTTACCAGAAACCTGTACTTGTCAGAGTCTTTTCCATGAATTTCTTGAAGATGAAACCCTTTTATAGGAACATATTTGCAAAAGCATCAGAGTACACCCAGAACTGTCTGTAAATGACAAAAGACTTAAAAATGACCACGGTTAAAGATTTGATGAAAGTTCATAATAATGCAGTTGACAAGAAAATTAGCTATTTCTGAAATATACATTTTAAAGTAATAACTAGGATTATGACTTATAACATTATACCAGAACATATAAGATTTGTAGAAATTTCATGTAATGTCTGAAACATTAATATTAACATATTTCCATACAAATCACCCAATGAAAGTTTAGTATTAGTTGTTTTGTTTGTTTTTTTTTTATACTGCAGGTTCTTATTAGTCATCAGTTTTATACACATCAGTGTATACATGTCAATCCCAATCGCCCAATTCAGCACACCACCATCCCCACCCCACTGCAGTTTTCCCCCCTTGGTGTCCATATGTCTGTTCTCTACATCTGTGTCTCAACTTCTGCCCTGCAAACTGGCTCATCTGTACCATTTTTCTAGGTTCCACATACATGCGTTAATATACGATATTTTTCTCTTTCTGACTTACTTCACTCTGTATGACAGTCTCTAGATCCATCCACGTCTCAACAAATGACTCAATTTCGTTCCTTTTTATGGCTGAGTAATATTCCATTGTATATATGTACCACAACTTCTTAATCCATTCGTCTGTTGATGGGCATTTAGGTTGCTTCCATGACCTGGCTATTGTAAATAGTGCTGCAATGAACATTTGGGTGCATGTGTCTTTTTGAATTATGGTTTTCTCTGGGTATATGCCCAGTAGTGGGATTGCTGGGTCATATGGTAATTCTATTTTTAGTTTTTTTAAGGAAGCTCCATATTGTTCTCCATAGTGGCTGTATCAATTTACATTCCCACCAACAGTGCAAGAGGGTTCCCTTTTCTCCACACCCTCTCCAGCATTTGTTGTTTGTAGATTTTCTGATGATGCCCATTCTAACTGGTGTGAGGTGATACCTCATTGTAGATTTGATTTGCATTTCTCTAATAATTAGTGGTGTTGAGCAGCTTTTCATGTGCTTCTTGGCCATCTGTATGTCTTTGGAGAAATGTCTATTTAGGTCTTCTGCCCATTTTTGGATTGGGTTGTTTGTTTTTTTAATATTGAGCTGCGTGAGCTGTTTATATATTTTGGAGATTAATCCTTTGTCCGTTGCTTCATTTGCAAATATTTTCTCCCATTCTGAGGGTTGTCTTTCTGTCTTGTTTGTAGTCTCCTTTGCTGTGCAAAAGCTTTGAAGTTTCATTAGGTCCCATTTGTTTATTTTTGTTTTTATTTCCCTTACTCTAGGAGGTGGATCAAAAAAGATCTTGCTGTGATTTATATCAGAGTGTTCTTCCTATGTTTTCCTCTAAGAGTTTTATAGTGTCCGGTCTTACATTTAGGTCTCTAATCCATTTTGAGTTTATTTTTGTGTATGGTGTTAGGGAGTGTTCTAATTTCATTCTTTTACATGTAGCTGTCCATTTTTCCCAGCACCACTTATTGAAGAGACTGTCTTTTCTCCATTGTATCTCCTTGCCTCCTTTGTCATAGATTAGTTGACCATAGGTGTGTGTGGGTTTATCTCTGGGCTTTCTATCCTGTTCCATTGATCTATGTTTCTGTTTTTGTGCCAGTACCATGTTGTCTTGATTACTGTAGCTTTATACTATAGTCTGAAGTCAGGGAGTCTGATTCCTCCAGCTCCCGTTTTTTTCCCTCAAGACTTCTTTGGCTATTCAGGGTCTTTTGTGTCTCCATACAAATTTTAAGATTTTTTGTTCTAGTTCCATAAAAAATGCCATTGGTGATTTGATAGGGATTGCATTGAATCTGTAGATTGCTTTGGGTAGTATAGTCATTTTCACAATATTGATTCTTCCAATCCAAGAACATGGTATATCTCTCCATCTGTTTGTATCATCTTTAATTTCTTTCATCAGTGTCTTATAGTTTTCTGCATAGAGGTCTTTTGTCTCCCTAGGTAGGTTTATTCCTAGGTATTTTATTCTTTTTGTTGCAGTGGTAAATGGGAGTGTTCCCTTAATTTCTCTTTTAGATTTTTCATCATTAGTGTATAGAAATGCAAGAGATTTCTGTGCATTAATTTTGTATCCTGCACTTTACCTAATTCATTGATTAGCTCTAGTAGTTTTCAGGGGCATCTTTAGGATTCTCTATTATAGTATCATGTCATCTGCAAACAGTGACAGTTTTACTTCTTCTTTTCCAATTTGTATTCCTTTTATTTCTTTTTCTTCTCCAACTGCCTTGGCTAGGACTTCCAAAACTATGTTGAATAATAGTGGCAAGAGTGGACATCCTTGTCTTGTTCCTGATCTTAGAGGAACTGCTTTCAGTTTTTCACCATTGAGAATGATGTTTGCTGTGGGTTTGTCGTATATGGCTTTTATTATGTTGAGGTAGGTTCCCTCTATGCCCACTTTCTGGAGAGTTTTTATCATAAATGGGTGTTGAATTTTGTCAAAAGCTTTTTCTGCATCTATTGAGATGATCGTATGCTTTTTCTTTTTCAGTGTGTTAATATGGTGTGTCACATTGATTGATTTGCATATATTGAAGAATCCTTGCATCCCTGGGATAAATCCCACTTCGTCATGGTGTATGATCCTTTTAATGTGTTGTTGGATTCTGTTTGCTAGTATTTTGTTGAGGATTTTTACATCTGTGTTCATCAGTGATATTGGTCTA
Organism: Balaenoptera musculus; assembly: GCF_009873245.2. Lineage (NCBI taxonomy): Eukaryota > Metazoa > Chordata > Mammalia > Artiodactyla > Balaenopteridae > Balaenoptera > Balaenoptera musculus. The sequence goes on along the minus strand of NC_045795.1, from coordinate 99,860,793 downwards.
TAATTTTCTTTTTTTGTGGTATCTTTGTCTGGTTTTGGTATCAGGGTGATGGTGGCCTCATAGAATGAGTTTGGGAGTGTTCCTCTGCAATTTTTTGGAAGAGTTTGAGAAGGATGGGTGTTAGCTCTTCTCTAAATGTTTGATACTGTGAAGCCATCTGGTCCTGGACTTCTGTTTGTTGGAAGATTTTTAATCACAGTTTCAATTTCATTACTTGTGATTGGTCTCTTCATATTTTCTGTTTCTTCCTGGTTCAGTCTTGGAAGGTTATACCTTTCTAAGAATTTGTCCATTTCTTCCAAGTTGTCCATTTTATTGGCATAGAGTTGCCTGTAGTAGTCTCTTAGGATGCTCTGTATTTCTGGGGTGTCTGTTGTAACTTCTCCTTTTTCATTTCTAATTTTATTGATTTGAGTCCTCTCCCTCTTTTTCTTGATGCGTCTGGCTAATGGTTTATCAATTTTATCTTCTCAAAGAACCAGCTTTTAGTTTTATTGATCTTTGCTATTGTTTTCTTTGTTTCTATTTCATTTGTTTCTGCTCTGATCTTTATGATTTCTTTCCTTCTGCTAACTTTGGGTTTTGTTTGTTCTTCTTTCTCTAGTTCCTTTAGGTGTAAGGTTAGATTGTTTAATTGAGATTTTTCTTGTTTCTTGAGGTAGGCTTGTATAGCTGTAAACTTCCCTCTTAGAAGTACTTTTGCTGCATCCCATAGGTTTTGGATCATCGTGTTTTCATTGTCACTTGTCTCTAGGTATTTTTCGATTTCCTCTTTGATTTCTTCAGTGATCTCTTGGTTATTTAGTAGCATACTGTTTAGCCACCATGTGTTTGTGTTTTTTACGTTTTTTTCCCTGTAATTGATTTCTAATCTCATAGCATTGTGGTCAGAAAAGATGCTTGATATGATTTCAGTTTTCTTAAATTTACTGAGGCTTGATTTGTGACCCAAGATGTGATCAATCCTGGAGAATGTTCCGTGTGCACTTGAGAAGAAAGTGTAATCTGCTGTTGTTGGATGGAATGTCCTATAAATATCAATTAAATCTATCTGGTCTATTGTGTCATTTAAAGCTTCTGTTTCCTTATTTATTTTCATTTTGGATGATCTGTCCATTGGTGTAAGTGAGGTGTTAAAGTCCCACACTATTATTGTGTTACTGTCGATTTCCTCTTTATAGCTGTTAGCAGTTGCCTTATGTATTGAGGTGCTCCTATGTTGGGTGCATATATATTTATAATTGTTGTATCTTCTTCTTGGATTGATCCCCTGATCATTATGTAGTGTCCTTCCTTGTCTCTTGTAACGTTCTTTATTTTAAAGTATATTTTATCTGATATGAGTATAGCTACTCCAGCTTTCTTTTGATTTCCACTTGCATGGAATATCTTTTTCCATCCCCTCACTTTCAGTCTGAATGTGTCCCTAGGTCTGAAGTGGGTCTCTTGTAGACAGCATATATATGGGTCTTGTTTTTGTATCCATTCAGCAAGCCTGTGTCTTTTAGTTGGAGCATTTAATTCATTCATGTTTAAGGTAATTATTGATACGTATGTTCCTATGACCATTTTCTTAATTGTTTTGGGTTTGTTTTTGTAGGTCCTTTTCTTCTCTTGTGTTTCCCACTTAGAGAAGTTCCTTTAGCATTTGTTGTAGAGCTGGTTTGGTGGTGCTGAATTCTCTTAGCTTTTGCTTGTCTGTAAAGCTTTTGATTTCTCCATCGAATCTGAATGAGATCCTCGCAGGGTAGAGTAATCTTGGTTGTAGGTTCTTCCCTTTCATCGCTTTAAGTATATCATGCCACTCCCTTCTGGCGTGTAGAGTTTCTGCTGAGAAATCAGCTGTTAACCTTACGGGAGTTCCCTTCTATGTTATTTGTCATTTTTCCCTTGCTGCTTTTAATAATTTTTCTTTGTCTTTAATTTTTGCCAATTTGATTACTGTGTGTCTCGGTGTGTTTCTTCTTGGGTTTATCCTGTATGGGACTCTCTGCACTTCCTGGCCTTGGGTGGCTATTTCCTTTCCCATGTTAGGGAAGTTTTCGACTATAATCTCTTCAAATATTTTCTCTGGTCCTTTCTCTCTCTTCTCCTTCTGGGACCCCTATAATGTGAATGTTGTTGCATTTAATGTTGTCCCAGAGGTCTCTTAGGCTATCTGCATTTCTTTTCATTCTTTTTTCTTTATTCTGTTCCGTAGCAGTGAATTCCACCATTCTGTCTTCCAGGTCACCTATCCATTCTTCTGCCTCAGTTATTCTGCTGTTGATTCCTTCTAGTGTAGTTTTCATTTCAGTATTATATTGTTCATCTCTGTTTGTTTGTTCTTTAGTTCTTCTAGGTCTTTGTTAAACATTTCTTGCATCTTCTCGATCTTTGCCTCCATTCTTTTTCTTAGGTCCTGGATCATCTTCACTATCATTATTCTGAATTCTTTTTCTGGAAGGTTGCCTATCTCCACTTCATTTAGTTGTTTTTCTGGGGTTTTATCTTGTTTCTTCATCTGGTACATAACCCTCTGCCTTTTCATCTTGTCTATCTTTCTGTGAATGTGGTTTTTGTTCCACAGGCTGCAGGATTGTCGTTCTTCTTGCTTCTGCTGTCTGCCCTCTGCTGCTTAATTTCTTTCTGTACCTAGAGAATTTGCATTGCTCTTTCATGTATTCTGAAATAAGAATTGCCTTTTTCTCTTTTACTTTGCAGAAACAACTGTTTCTTTTACTGTGTTTTGTTAATTAGGCTTTTCTTTTTTGTGGTCCTAAAATGAGATGACAGACTTGGCCATTTGAAAAGTAAACTAGAAGGGAGAGGGAAGAAAGAAATAGGTGAGGGAGGTTAAGAGGTACAAAGTTCCAGTTGCAAAACAAATGAGTCATGGGTGTGAAATGTACAGCATGGGGAGTATAGTTAATAACTGTGTAATATCTTTTTATGGTGATATATTGTAACTAGATTTATTATGGTGATCAGTTTGAAATGTATAGAATATTGAATCACTTTGTTGTGTAACAGGAAGTAACATAGTATTAAGGGTCAATTATACTTCAAAAACAGAGAAACAGGGACTTCCCTGGTGGTCCCCTGGGTAACACTCCACGCTCCCAATGCAGTGGGCCCGGGTTCAATCCCTGTTCGGGGAAGTAGATCCCGCATGCATGCTGTAACTAAGAAGTCCTCATGCCGCAACTAAAAGATTCCACAGGCCACAACTAAGACCTGGCGCAGACCAAAAATTAATTAAAAGGAAAAATCAAAAGAGTCAAACAAGCTCATAGAAAAAGAGATCAGATTTGTTGTTACTAGAGGTGGGAGGATGGGATGGGGCGAGGGGGGGATTGGATAAAGGCAGTGGAAAGATACAAACTTCCAGTTACGAAATACCAGGGATGTAATATACAGCATGATAAATATAATTAACACTGCTCTGTGTTATATATGAAAGTTGTGAAGAAAGTAAATCTTAAGGGTTCTCATCACAAGAAAAAAAATTTTTTTTCTTCTAGTTCTTTAATTTTGTACCTATATGAGATGATGGATTTTTATTAAACGTATTGTAATAATCACTTCATGATGTATGTAAATCAAATTATTATGCATATTATGCATTATTTTTCAAATCCATGAACACTGTATATATTTACATCTGTTTGTGTTGTCCTCATTTTCTTTAATCAGTGTCTTAAGTTTTCTGAGCACAGGTCTTTACCTCCTTATTCCTAGGTATTTTATTCATTTTGATGCGATTGTAAATAGGATTATTTCCTTAAATTCTTTTCTGATAGTTTGTTGTTAGTGTATAGAAATGCAGCAGATTTCTTTATGTTAATTTTGTACCCTTCAACTTTACTGAATTAATTGATGAGCTCTAGTAGTTTTTTAGTAGTGTCTTCAGGACTTTCTTTGTATAATAACATGTCTTCTGCAAACAATGATAGTTTTACTTCTTCCTTTCCAATTCAGGTTAGCCTTATGTTGTGTGTTTCTGCATTTAGAGTATAGCCTAACCTACCTGTTGACCTTTTGAGCTTAGAGTAAGGTCAGTTTAAGATATGAAGGATGGATTTTGAGAGGTAGAGTTGAAACAAAGGAAATGAGAAGCTTTTGATTTTGTTTTCAGTTCATAGGTAGAATGAATTGGAGGGGGAAGAGACTTGCATAGGTGAGGACAGTTGGAAGTATCATGTTGTAATCCTGGAATAATGTGGAAAAAAGTATCAAAAAACAACTTTTCCTGCCCTATCATGTGAATAAACATCTGTAAAAACATTGTCTATTGATAAAGGATGCTCTCTCAAAACACTTTTTTCAAAAGTATTTCAGGTTTCAAACTGAAACTTTAAAAAGTCAGTAGTATGTGGAAAATTATTATATTATGACAGTTTGCCAGTGAATAATGTTGAATAAAATAAGTATATAAATTTTGTGTGTTTATGGTAAATATTGCTGTGTGTATTGAATTTCTTATGTTCCCTGTATCTGTTAACCCAGAATTCTGTCTGTAGCAAATAGTGAAGATATGAAATATAGCTGTGGGCCTTTGTATCCTATTAGGAAGCAAATGAGAGATGAAGACTCTATAAAGTATATTTATTCATAATCTGTGCTTAAAAATCGGTTAGGCAAAAAGATCAGGTTAGGGCATCAGGGCACCCAGAAGAGTGGTGTATTCCGTTTTGATCTGCATGTCCTACTCTGCCATTGACAAAGAGCATGAGGGTCCATAAACTATGGTGTGTGGTAGCTCTGATCTCTGATATAAACTTCTAGGAGTGACTTCCAAATTTGTATCTTCAGGGTAGATTCCCCACTGGTTCCTGAAACTTAATGTCTTCCAAATTCATTGACATTTTGCCATGATCTCTTTGCTTTTCTCTATACCTATACCTCCTGTAGATTTACTTATCTTGATTAATGGCTCATCATTCTCTTAGTCAAGTAGTCCAAAAAACTTAGGGTTATCTTTGATTTCTTCCTGTTCCTGGCCTTTATGTTGATCAACAAACGTATATTTTACTTCTGAAATGTGTCTTCTTCATTGAACCTTCAGGATATTCATTTGTTCACTCATTCACTCTTTTGTTTATTCTGACACATTTATTGAGCACCTCATATGTGCTAGGCAGTGTGCAAGGTACTAGGAATATAGTGATAAATAAGACAGATCAGTTTCCTGCCCTTACAGAGCTTATAGTCCAAGCTTTCATCATTTCCCCTTCACCCTCTTTGAGTTCCTGTGTTAGCCATTCTTATTTTTTTCTGATTATAAGTATAATACATTCTATTCTAAGAAGTGCAAGAGTTATTGAAATGTATAAACACCAAAAGAGGGAGACTCCCTATATTTTCATCTACCAGAGATACCACTAATAAAAATTTGGTATCATTTCTCCAGATTAGAAAAAAAAATGTAGCCAAAACTTTGTAACACATCTCTTTGCCTTTACTCCCTCTCTTGTCTGTCTGTATTATAAATGCTACCAAAGATATCTTGTTAAAAAACAGAGTTGATTGTTAGTCCTTTGTTCAAAAACCCCTCAGTGTTTTTCTCTCATCCACAGAATGAAGTCTGAACACCTTAACGTAGTGATTACCACCCATTAGGTTTCTACCATCTAACTTTCTTGTTTCTCCAGAAACTTTCCCAGAAGTAGCCCTTCTTACAAGTGTAAATAAAAGATCTCAAGTGTGCTGCATTAGTGTCCCCCATGTGACAAATAATGCTCCGAATAGGGGAGACAGGTTGATATAAGTATAGTAATAATTTATTCAGTTTTCTTTTGTGTGCTTGCCCTCTCCCACTCACCTTGTTTACAGGAAAATAGAAAAAATTACAGGAGTATTCTTAAAAATTAAAGCAGAAAAGTGTAAAGAAGTTGAAACAATCTGAAATTCCATCTCACATGGATGATTACCATTAAAATTTTTGTAAATATTCTTCCATACATGTGTCTTTGAAAGTATATATACACATATAGATGTATGAATATGAAGTAATTGTATATAAATAGGATAATATTATAATGCTGTTTTTCTTTTGCCTCAGATATAGGTTTTGGAGATTTTTGTGTCAATAAGAGACCAGTGTTCAAGATGGTATATTTCTGTTTTGGCCGCACTGCACAGCTTGGGGGATCTTAGTTCCCCGACCAGGGATTGAACCCCAGGCCCTTGGCAGTGAAAGGGCGGAATCCTAACCACTGGACGGCCAGGCAGTTCCCAAAATGGTATATTTCAAGAATGATGAGAAGCCTGCTTGCTTGAGAGAGTAAGAAGCTGGTCTGACTTCCCTGACCTTCTAGATTAGAGTAGATGTTGCTCCTCTGGGCTTCCACAGCACCCTGGTTGTCCCATTATGGCGCTTACTGCATTCCGTTGTTTGTCTGTCTACTTAAACCAAAGTCCCCCATATCTGTCTCTTTGTATTCCTTGAGCCCAGAACAGTGCCTGACACCTAGTGGACATTTCAGTATTTGCTGAATGAATGAATGACCGTATGAATGTCTTAGGTGAAGTAAGGTGGTTTGCCATGAAAAGAACTTGCTGCATGTATTCTTTAAAGCCATTTATCTCTGTTTGCTTTGATTATTCATTTACCAAGTAATGTTTTGGTATTAATTCAGTTTACCAATTAATTACCAGGGATTTTACTGCTGAGAAAAGAAGGTACCGACTGTAACCTGGTTGACAGTTATAATTCTGATTATAAATTAAAATAATAGTGCTGTGGGACAGATGAGTATGAGACTTTGCATAATATGAACCATTTTTTCCCCAGAGTATAATTATTCCTTTAGATAAGGTGGTATCCAGGTTCTGTTTGAGCGGAGATATAGGTGTGGTCTGGTGAATAGAAGGCTGGATTCAACTTTGACTCTGCCACTTATTAGCTCTGAGATATTAGGCAAGTCCCTTAACCATTTTAAGATTTAGTTTCTTTATTCGTTAAGTGAATAACTGGCTGCTCAGATCTAGCCCAACGCTAAAACTCTGTGACTATGAAATAAGAGCCATACTTTACCTTGGTCCATTGAAGCCTAACCTGTATACTCTTCTTACTATCTCCCTCAAGACATGTAAATGGCCAAAAGTAAAGGCCAGGGAGTATAGTGCCTCAGACCCTTAGAAATACTACAGAATGAAGCAAGAGGTAGCACTGTGATAGTTTTTAGAGGAAGTACGAAGCTGAGAACTTCTTTTGCATTCTTTGCATTATTTCACAACCAGTTCTAGATAAAAATAATTATCTTGTTTGTGAATAATAATATGTCATTTGGGGATGGAGAGGATGTCGATTTGGTTCCTCAGTTTTCTAGCCTTATTCTGGGTAACTTGGTGAACTAGGATTGATTATGTCCTCTTTCTTTCTCTGACTTTTTTTTTACTCTCAGTAGAAGGATCTCGAGATTCATTCTCATTGTCTGTGACACACATAGGTTAGATCAGTGATAGAAAAGAGTTGGGAGACTTGTTTTCCTTCTTCATTTTGAGTTAAAGCAAATTGCTTTACTTCTCCATGCTTGATTCTTTTTACTAATAGAAGACAAAATCTGGCTCTTCTTACATCATGTGCTTTGGGATAATGAGGTAATTCTTTGGAATCTTTTTAAAAATTTCATTTAAAAAACTTGATGTACAATTTCTAGTAAATGCATAAATCTAAGATGTATATGTAGTTTAATGAATTTTTACATATGTATGCTGCTGTATGTGTATAATTATAACTACCAGTCAGATCAAGACGTAGAACATTTTCCTCCCCCTGGAATTCCTTTATGCCCCTTTCCAGTCAGTACCCTCTTTTTGAACACTTTGAGTGCTTTATTATTCATATTAAGAAGCCAGTGAAGACAAATCTTTCATGTTTCATCAGTAATTTGAATCTTGAAACCTGTAATAATGTCTGATCTGTAGATCGTAAGGTCTTTAGCCTTTTAGAAATAGATAAGGCATAATTGTGTAAAAATGCTTTTCTAATAAAATTTTAATCCAGGCTACAGAGGGAGTAGTTTTTTTTTTAAGATTTTTTTTTTTTTTTTGGACGTGGACCATTTTGTTACAATATTGCTTCTGGTTTATGTTTTGGGGTTTTGGCTGTGAGGCATGTGGGATATTAGTTCCCTGACCAGGGATTGAACCCACAGCCCCTGCATTGGAAGGGGGAGTCGCAAACCACTGAACTGCCAGGGAAGTTCCCAGAGGGAGTAGTTTTACACTGATAAAGGGGCAGTGTTATTTACCAGCATTTTTTTTTCTGTGTAGACATTTTCCTGAAAATTTTTGGGTTGTCTGAAAGTCAGTTTATTTGGAAAGTTGTAAGTAAGTGGGAAAAGGAAAGCTGTTTGGCCAGATGAATGAAGAAGTTGTTCCAGGTCTGTGAGTTCCAGCCTTCCTTCTACCTGTGCCATTGTGTAACCCTGTGAATAAGGCCTAACCTTATTTTTTACATCTAATATTTATGCAGCGCTTTTTTGTCTGAGGCACTGTGTGTGAGTCTTTCTAAAGTGCTGTGGTGCTGGGCTTCCTTGGTGGCGCAGTGGTTAAGAAGCTGCCTGCCAATGCAAGGGACACGGGTTTGATCCCACATGCCGTGGAGCAACTAAGCCTGTGCGCCACAACTACTGAGCTTGTGCTCTAGAGCCCGTGAGCCACAACTACTGAGCCCACGTGCCACAACTACTGAAGCCCACATGCCTAGGGCCCATGCTCTGCAACAAGGGAAGCCACGACAATGAGAAGCCTGTGCACCGCAACGAAGAGTAGCCCCCGCTCACCACAGCTAGAGAAAGCCTGTGCACGGCAACGATGACCCAACACAGCCAAATAATTAAATAAATAAAATAAAAAATAAATTTATTTAAAAAAATAAATATATAAGTAAAGTGCTGTGGTTGTGCTTTAGCCTACCTCATAGTTTAGCTATATATTATGTGATTTTGTTTACTAATTTGTATATCTATTTCTTTTATTTTAGAAGTTTTAGATTTATGGAAAAGTTAAGCAAAGATAATATATAGAGTATATCATGTACCCATTTTCCCTGTTGGTAACATCTTGTTTTGTTAGTTTTATGGAGGTGTATTTAACATATTTTAAAATTCACCCATTTAAAGTGTACATTTCAGTTTTTAGTGTGTTCACAGAGTTGTACAATCATCACTGCACTCTAATTCCAGAATATTTTCATCACCCCCAAAAGAAACTCTGTACCAAGGTACCAGTCATTCCCCGTTTTTGCCCCCCACCCCGCCCTTGTCCTAGGTAACCACTAACCTACTTTCTATCCCTATGGATTTGCCTCTTCTGGACATTTCATATAAATGAACTTATATAATATGTGGTTTTTTGTGACTGGTTACTTTCACATAGCATGTTTTCAAAGTTTATCCATTATGCAGCCTGTATCCATTCTTTTTCTTATTGCCAAATAGCATTCCATTGTAGGGACTTCCCTGGTGGTGCAGTGGTTAAGAATCCGCCTGCCAATGCAGGGGACACGGGTTTGATCCCTGGTCCGGGAAGATCCCACATGCCGTGGAGCAACTAAGCCCGTGCGCCACAACTACTGAGCCTGCTCTCTGGAGCCTGCGAGCCACAACTACTGAGCCCGTGTGCCACAGTTACTGAAGCCTGCGTGCCTAGAGCCCGTGCTCTGCAACAAGAGAAGCCACCGCAGTGAGAAGCCTGCACATCGCAATGAAGAGCATCCCCTGCTAGCCGAAACTAGAGAAAGCCTGCAAGCAGCAATGAAGACCCAATGCATCCAAAAATAAATAAATAAATAAAATTAAAAAAAAAAAAAAAAAGAACATTCCATTGTATGGATGTGCCACATTTTGTTTATTCATTTTTTAGTTGATGAACCTTGATTGATTCCACTTTTTGGCCATTATGAACAGTGCCGGTGTGAAATCTGTATACAAGTTTTTGTGTAGACTACATGTACCTGCCTAGAAATGGAATTACTGAGTCCTGTGGTAACTCTTTTAAGGTAAGGATTTTTGAGTAATTGCCTGCCTGGGCCATTTTACATTCCCACCAGCAATGTATGAGGGTTCCAATTTCTCTGCCTTCTCTTCAACACTTGTTATATTGTCTGTCTTTTGATTTTAGCCATCCTACTGTGCATGAAGTTGTATCTCACTGTGGTTTTGATTTGCATTTCCCTATTGATTAGTGATGTTGAGCATCTTTTCATGTGTTTATCAGCTAGTGGTATATTTGGAGAAATGTTTTTCAGATTCTTTCTCTATTTTTTAATTGGGTTATCCTAATTATATTTTAAGTTTTGTTTCACCAATGAGGTTATAAGTCACTTGAAAGATTATAAATCACTTGAAAGGTTCTAGCCTTAAACAGTAATTTTTTTTTTGTTACAAAAATTAACCTATTTATTATAGGCTAGCAACGTTTCAAATGGTGGTGCTGCTACTGGTCCTTCAATTCCTTCAGTCTTCTGATGGCAGACTTTACTGTGGCGGCAGAAGTGGTGTTGTAGGTCCAAGCACCACCAGCTACCGTTTTCATGCAGGAACCACAGTGCCAGATGCCCACAGCTCATCTGTTCATCTTGGTTTTGCCCCAGAAGGAGCAAGTGTACTTGGCGTGCTGGCTGATTTTAATTTTCTTCACCATTTTCCTGAGGGAGGCCCCATAATGGGTCCCGTATTTACCCACAGTTCCGACATTCTTGGTGCGTTTAGCCATGTCGCTGCAACCTCGGTCCGAGCCCAGAGACCTCTAGCGTTAAACAATAATTTTAAAAATAATAATTATTTGGTGTTTCTGCTTGCCTTTACTCCTCCCACTTTTCTCAAAACAGTAAGAGAATGTCATGCAAGTTGAAGTCCCATAGTAAGCACATTTGGTTTATTTTTTCCCTTATTTGACTACACAGAAAAACAAAGATGGTTGGGAAAGCATGTTTGTTCAAATCCTAGATAGTCTACACATTCCTTGGTTAGTGGAGTAAAGTTTTTTAAAAATGCTTTTATTGCTTTCTTGATGAGAAAATTAACAGATTTGTATAGCAAATATGAAAAAGGCGCAGATAAATATAAACCAGAAAGTTATAATTTCTATGATAATTTACAGTGATAACCAATGTTATAATTTTAATATATGTGCACTGTAGGCTGATGCAAACATACCTATAAATACATATGTGTATCTGGATAAGAGTATATATACTGTTTTGTTACAAGTTTTTTCCCCTACTGCACTTAACAATATATTATGAACAGATTTCTATCCACATAATACTTTGTGGAGTTAAATTTTGACATCAGGTTATGAAACATCTATTTCTGTGGTTGTTTCTTAATGAGAATCAGTCGATTTCTGAAGATAGGAGGGTGGAAAATGTTTAAATGTTTAACCTATGTATTTTTCAAGTTGTTGGATTTTTTGTAGATTGAATTAACTAGGGGAATTATTTCCTACTTTGCTTTATGTCAAGGAATACCTGCTTTTGGTGTCCAAAAAATAGTTTTTTTCAGTTGTCATTGGTGACGGATCGATGAAAAATTGTACAACTGTCCTAATGTAGGGAGATAAACTGCCATGTACCTTCATAATTCTGGAGTATGGATTATGGTATTGATAGTTATTAATGGAAAGTTTGAAATCTCTTGGAAAGTTTAACATATATTTATTGAGCACCAACTGTGTGTCAGGCACTGTAAAGGGGGAAAAAATGATCGAAGTCCTAGATATGTTTGTTTTTCAGGCAGGGATGGGGAGGGAGGCAGTGCCAAACTGCATTAGAGCGAAGTCAAAAGGTAGATTTCCTAAAATGCTAATTTATTTTTGTGGTTTATTTTATACTCAAATTACTTGCATTTCCATGTTTGTTTCATAATGACTTATTTGCAATACATTTAAACGATAAAAATGTATCTGCATATTTAAAAAAATGATTCTATAATAACAAGGAAATGTGACTTTGAAACATCACTTTTTTCTCCTTGAGTGTTTATGACATTAATATGGTTATAATAATAGATTGTCTATGAAAATTTTGCAATGTCTATGGCAAAGTGAAGGAAATTATACTATGAGCAAGTCAGAACCTCAATAAAAATTTTAAAATAGGGTCTACAAGATTATTTTTGTTCCTTTAAATTACTGCTATCAGATTATTTTTCTGTCACTTTATCGTGTACTATATTGACATTAAATAACTGCTTTGTGTGAGAAGAAATGATGAAATAATTTTTTGCAGATATATATTTAAATCATGTGCAAGATTCTTTATAATTAGTTACTAAAAGTAAAAAGTCATTAAAGCTATCAGAAAAAAATCTTAAATTTCACCTGTACCTCTGAATAAGAAAGTCTGTTTTTTCCAATAGATATGTTGGAAACCAAGATGCAGTCAGGCAAAACGGGACAGTTTGGGGTTTGTATGTTTTAACCCTTTTATTTTTTCTCAGCCACTTAATCTCCACACATGCTTGCGGATGTTTAAATGTGAGAACAAGAAAAAAATTTTTGTTTTGATTCTGACTACTAAAAACATTTTCTTTTTTTTTTTTTTTTCCTTTTTTTTTTCACACACACACACACACACACTTGAAAACATTTTCTTATTTTCTCTTATAAGAGCATTATGTAAAATGAGAGATTACACTACAGATGCTTAAGGTCTTGTAATTCTTTGATTTATTCTACTTTTTCAGTATCTTTAAGTTGTTAATGGTTTACCGAGATACCCTGGAGGATGGTGTGCAGAAATTGTATTTGCATTGTACAACGTGTCTGGTTTAGAGGCAGCTGTGGTGGTCTGGAGATTTAGGTTCCAGCTCTTCCACTTGCTGGCTCTGTGACCTTCAGCATGACACTCAGGCCTCATTTTACTTATCTGTAAAATGTGATGTAACAGCAAGAACCTCACAGGATTGTTGTGAGGATCAAATGAGATAATGTGTTAAGTACTCTGAAACTGCAATGTGATGTGCGAATGTGAGGCGAGAAAAGAAGTCTCCACATCTTAATATATAAAGAGCAGTAGTTTCATATCATTAGCTTTTGTCTTCAATTTACTGTTTCTTCCTGCTTCCTATAGATTTGTTTTTAATTAGACTTGATTGGTGATTTCTTTTTCTTACCAGATTCAGCAAAAAACTGTGTGAGTGGCAAGAACCTCCCACATAGAAAGTAAGGTTATTGTACCCAGGGTGATGAGAAACACCTGCTGCAGCATTCCCAGTGGGAACCACTACATATGTAGGTGCCTGGCATTTCCTAAAATAAGGAGTTGGGTTTTTTTTGGGTTTTTTTTAGCATTAAAAGAAAGTGAGGTATAGCTGATTTACAGTATTATATTAGGCATAAAACAGTGATACAAAATTTTTAGAGGTTGTACTCCATTTATAGTTACTATAAAATATCGAATATATTCCCTGTGCTGTACAATATATCCTTGTAGCTTTTTTTTTTAACCTAATAGTTATGTTGTGCTTATTGCATAGCAAGCTCCACTCTAAGTGTTTTACATTTAATCTTCACAACAACTCTATGGGAGTAGGTACTATTGTAACCCATGAGGAAATTGAAGGTTAACAAATAACTTGTGATTGGTGCTGCAATACTTTGAAACCTTTTCTTTTTAGTCTCGTTATGTTTGCACTTCATACATTTGCAGGCTTACCACATATTTGCAAAAGACTACTTCTGTCAGGTTTCAGCAATAGGTTATTGTAAATTTTAGCTTTGATTACCTCTACAAGGCAATGATAGATTTGGGGATAAGTAAAGGTCCCAGGAGTAGTGTTTCAGTCTAACTTTTTTTTTTAAGTACTTATTTTATTTATTTATTTTTGAAATTTTATTTATGTATTTATTTATTTAAGGCTGTGTTGGGTCTTCGTTTCTGTGCGAGGGGTTTCTCTAGTTGTGGCAAGCGGGGGCCACTCTTCATCGCGGTGCGCGGGCCTCTCACTATCGCGGCCTCTCTTGTTGCGGAGCACAGGCTGCAGACGCGCAGGCTCAGCAGTTGTGGCTCACGGGCCCAGTTGCTCCGCGGCATGTGGGATCTTCCCAGACCAGGGCTCGAACCCGTGTCCCCTGCATTGGCAGGCAGATTCTCAACCACTGCGCCACCAGGGAAGCCCCAGTCTAACTCTTCATTAGAAAAATTTGGAACAAAGGTAGGTGTTGGTTAGGCACACTGGTGGTATTTTATAAATCCCCTATTTCTAAGAGGAATGCTTTTTTTTTTTCTCATCTTAATGTGTTGACATTGTGTGCATTTAATATGGTAGCATTTCCCTTCAAAAAGTGGTTATTTAGGTATAGGTGTGCCTTTTAATCAGTTGATGACATCTAGAATCAAGAAAATACAGTAGTGTTTAGACCATTTGACTTTATTTTTTAGCTAACAGGCACTATCAGTGCGCCATTCTTAGCCCCATACATAGTCTTTGCATATTAGGTAACTAAGAGCTAGATTTTCTTTTAGCCGGCTAAGATTGCAGTTGCTATGGGTTCTGAGACTTGACTTTGTATCCTCACTCTTCTTTTTAGACTTCTTGTAAGGATATCTTGATCACTCAGAGACAGAAGTACCTCATTACGTGTTTTGCCTTACTAGCTACTGCTAATTTAGTGAATCAGCTAGTTGAAGAGGTAAGTTAGCAAATAATTTCACTGGGGACAGGGCCAGAATTAAAACTTGAAAGTCCAAGGGCAGTTAATGTTTACTGGGTAAATTCAAAACATTGTTTTATTTTGGGAACCCACTGCTACCTGTGTCCTTGTCCCTGTTCCCTGGCAACCATTAATGAGGTCTCCATCTCTGTAGTTTGGTCATTTTGAGGATGCTATATAAAATGGAATCATATAGTATATAACCTTTTGAGATTGGCTTTTTTTCATTCACTAAGCATAATGCCCCTTAAAATCTATTCAAGTTGTTATGTGTACCAATATCAATAGTTCTTTCCATTTTATTGCTGAGTAGTATTCCATTGTATGGATGTACTGGAGTTAAACATTTGCCTATTGAGGGACATTTACCTTGTTTCCAGTTTGGGGTATTGTCAGTAATGCTGCTATGAACACTCAAGTACAAGTTTCTACGGGAACATATGTTTTACTTTCTTTGGGAGAAATGCCAAGGAGTATGATTGCTGGGGTGTATGGTAACTAAATGTTTAATTTCCTAAGAAACTACCAAAGTTTTCCGTAAGAGCTGTACCATTTTACATTCCTACCAGCAGTGTAATGAGTCCACTAATATTTTCTTATTGCTTGTTCATTCATTTGCTGTCATATTAGTGGTGGTAGATGCCGAAAATTTAAGAAAATTTTATGTGAGAAAAGTCATAAAAAATAAGGTCTATGCATTGACATAGTTATTTTAGCAGAATATACAGTTTTATTCAGGAGATTAAAATTAATAGTTCTAGATTGTTTGCTTTGGCAGTCTTTTGTTGATCCTGTTGAAGAGATTAATAACTTTGAAGAATGAGACAGGTTTTTTACTGAAGTTTCATGCTAAGTCATTTGGCTGTTTTGGAATCTAAAGAACCAGTGCTTCTTTCTTTTTAACTCTCTTAATTTCTCTAGAAATGTTTATCTTTTTCTAAATTGTTAATAATTTCTGATACTACAGCCCTTGTTTATTACAGGCTACCTTACATTTTTTTCATTCATTTGCCTTTTTATTTTGTCATGAATTATTTTATCCACTGTTTTTAATGACTTTGAATTGTTGAAACACCATTGAGAACTGTTTGCTTACCATCAAAACAGGCAATTCCCCTATGCAACCATATCTATGCACAGGCTTTACTCAGTCACTGAAATAGCATGGGGTTTTTAGGCCAAGGAAGCTATCCAAGAATTTTGTGAATAAGGCTGAGTATTGACTTTGCCAGAATTCATGGGGAAGTTGTCTTTCTTCTTGTTTTGTATGGTGGAAGAGGGTTTTTCATCCAAACATTGCCCCAATGTTTTTTCCTTTTCCTACTGAGGGTTTTTTTTTTTTTTTATGTCTAGAGATTTAAACTTCTTTTTTAAAAATATATATTTTTTTAATTTTAATTTTATATCAGAGTATAGTTGATTTACAATGTTGTGTTTCAGGTGTACAGCAGGGTGATTCAGTTATACACACACACACACACATCTATTCTTTTCCAGATTCTTTTCCTATATAGGTTATTACAGAGTATTGAGTAGAGTTCCCTGTGCTATACAGTAGGTCCTCGTTGATTGTTTTGTATATGATGACATGTATATGTTAATCCCAACCTCCTAATTTATCCCTCCCCCCTTCCTTTCCCCTTTGGTAACCATAAGTTTGTTTTCTAAGTCCGTGAATCTGTTTCTGTTTTGTAAATAAGTTCATTTGTATCATTTTTTTTTAGATTCCACGTATAAATGATATCATATGATATTCGTCCTTCTCTGTCTGACTTCACTTAGTAATGATCTTCTCTAGGTCCATCCACGTTGCTGCACATGGCATAATTTCATTCTTTTTTATGGCTGAGTAATAGTCCATTGTATATATATACAACTTTTTAAAAATAAAATTTATTATTTATTTTTGGCTGCGTTGGGTCTTCGTTGCTGCGCGTGGGCTTTCTCTAGTTGCGGTGCACAGGCTTCTCCTTGCCGTGGCTTCTCTTGTTGCAGAGCACGGGCTCTAGGCGCGCGGGCTTCAGTAGTTGTGTCTCGCGGGCTCTAGAGCACAGGCTCAGTTATTGTGGCGCACGGGCCTAGTTGCTACGCAGCATGTGGGATCTTCCCGGACCAGGGATGGAACCCATGTCCCCTGCATTGGCAGGTGGATTCTTAACCACTGCGCCACTAGGGATGTCCCTGTACCACATCCTCTTTATCCATTCCTCTGTTGATGGACATTTAGGTTGCTTCCATGTCTTGGCTATTGTAATTAGCGCTGCAGTGAACATTGGGGTGCATGTATCTTTTCGAATTATGGTTTTCTCCAGTTATATGCCCAGGAGTGGGATTGCTGGATCATATGGTAGCTCTATTTTTAGTTTTTTAAGGAACCTCCGTACTGTTCTCCATGGTGGCTGTACCAGTTTCCCACAACAGTGTAGGAGGGTTCCCTTTTCTCCACACCCTCTCGAGCTATATTTACTGTTTGTAGATTTTTTGATGATGGCCATTCTGACCAGTGTGAGGTGATACCTCATTGTAGTTTTGATTTGTGTTTCCCCAATAATTAGCGATATTGAGCATCTTTCCATGTGCTTTTTTAGCCATCTGTATGTCTTCTTTGAAGAAATGTCTATTTAGATCTTCTGGCCATTTTTTGATTGGGCTGTTTTTTTGATATTGAGCTGCATGAGCTGTTGTATATTTTGGAGATTAATCTGTTGTCGGTCTCATCTTTTGCAAATATTTTCTCCCATTCCGAGGGTTGTCTTTTTGTTTTGGGTATGGTTTCCTTTGCTGTGCAAAAGCTTTTAAGTTTAATTAGGTCCCACTTGTTTATTTTTGTTTTTATTTTCATTACTCTAGGAGGTGAATCCAAAAAGATATTGCTGAGATTTATGCCAAAGAGTGTTCTGCCTATGTTTTCCTCTAAGAGTTTTATAGTATCCAGTCTTACATTTAGGTCTTTAGTCCATTTTGAGTTTATTTTTGTGTATGGTGTTAGTGTTCTAATTTCTTTCTTTTACATGTGGCCAGTTTTCCCACCACTTATTGAAGAAACTGTCTCTTCTCCCTTGTATATTCTTGCCTCCTTTGTCATAGATTAATTGACCATAGATGTATGGGTAAACTTGTTTAAATGTTATTTTTTGGTAGACTTTTATTTTCAGTAATTTGTTTTGAGATAAGTTGAGTAAGAGGTTCAGATTCCAAGACAAACCGGGGATTTATCTTTGCTTTGGGACTTGACAGCGAGATGTTAAAAAAATAATAATTTTGTTTTGAAAATTGTAATCAAACTTAGATTTAGATTGCTTTATTTTAGAGTATTCAGTGGAGTTTGATTTTTTGATGGTTTCCTCATGTAAATAGGAAGCCAGCAGAAGGAGGCCTGTGATGAATAAACTTCATTATCTCTGCTAAAGGGACCTTGTTAAAGGAAATTAGATGTAGTAAAGATCCTGATGATGGGAGCTTGACCTAGTATTGAATGTTCTGTGATTCCAGGCACCTGAACTTTGACCTAGGCAATGTGGACCATGTTTGATGGTTCTTGAGCGTGGTTCATGCATTTGATCATTCATGCAACATATTTTTATTGAACTAACCAGGCATTGGGGATATAATGTGGAGGAAAACCTGATGTGATACTATCCCCCATGGAACCTATGGGCTAGTGGAGGAAATACATATTAATATTAAATTAAATGTAAAATTATAACTGCAGCAGTGGTATAAGTGATATTAGTGAAATTTGACCAGGTTAGAAAATGCATCCTCAAGAAATGATACTTCTGCTATGATTTGATGGAAGAGTAGGTATTGACTTGGCAAAGAGAGGAAGGATGGTTGTCCAGGCAGAAGGAACAGCAGGTGCAAAGGCCCTGTGGTAGAAGGGAAAATGGTGAAATGAGGCTAGTGTGGCCTGAGAAGTGACAGCTAGAGGGAGAATGAAATGGTTTGAGGTGGAGAGATAGGCCTGCTCTTGCAGGTTTTTATTAAAGGTTATGTTAAGTTTTTGCCTTTATTCTAAGAGGAACAAGGAACCGTTAGAGGGTTTTAAGCAAGAAAGGACAAGGTCAGACTTGTTTTGTTTTTTCTTTTTGGCTGTGCCACATGGCTTGCGGGATCTCAGTTCCCCAACCAGGGATTGAACCTGGGGCCACTGCAGTGAAAGCCTGGAATCCTAATGACTAGGCAACCAGGGAACTCCCCAGACTTGCTTTTTGATGTGAACATTTTTTACCTCAAGGCAGAGAATAGATTGAGGTGCACCAGAGTGGAGGCAGAGATACTGGTTAGGAACTTAGTCTAGTTCAGGTGAGAGATAATGATGACTTACTTAGACAAGAGTGGTGTTGGTGGAGAGGATAGAAAGGAATTAATTCAGGAATGTTTAGGAGACGTGGTGATCATTTTGTAATGTATAGAAACATCGAATCACTATGTTGTACATCAGGAACTTACATAGTGTAGGTCAACTATAGTTCAGCAAACAAACTTATATAAAAAAAGATCAGATTTGTGGTTACCAGAGGTGGGGGGAGGGGGAATTGGATGAAGGTGGTGAAAAAGTACAAACAGAAGGAGATGTCTTAGTGCAGGAGAGAACTCATTGGTTAAATTTAGATATACCCTCTTATTGTGTTTAGTTCGATAGTTTTGTTCTTAAGATGCAAATAAATACATATGTGAGAATTGCTTTTCCATACTGGTATGCTTATCAGTACTTTCCCCATCCTGTAGGTTTTTACATGTGTTGATGTGTACTGCAGTTTTAACCAAAGAGTAGGCATTAGATAATATTTCCTGAATGAATGACTAGATCAGTAATTTTAATGCTTTCCAGAAATAGTGTTCTCCTGCTCATGTTTCTCATGTTGGCAAATAATTAAGGCTGCGTTATTAATTGATATTTGCACTCAATTAATAACAGTGTACTCTCCCTACCCAACAACCCCTTCCCCTTCTATAAGCCATGACTTGATTGCTCAGAAGCATGTTACCCAATGGAATCAACGTAGAAAATTAAAAATAGCTATCTGCATGGTATTATTTAGCTTTGAGTTATTTTGTTCTCTACTTATGCTAGCTGGTTTATAATTTGATGAAAGTAGCATATTTGAGTATTTTCTTATTCTTTTGATCATTAAAAAAACTAAAATATATTGAATTTTCATTGTTGTCTTTTTAAAATTTATTTATTGATTTTATTTTATTTATTTTTGGCTTCGTTGGGTCTTTGTTGCTGAGCACAGGCTTTCTCTAGTTGGGTGAGCGGGGGCTACTCTTCATTGCGTTGCGTGGGCTTCTCATTGCGGTGGCTTCTCTTGTTGTGGAGCATGGGCTCTAGGTGCACGGGCTCAGTAGTTGTGGTGCACGAGCTTATTTGCTCCGCGGCATGTGGGATCTTCCCAGACAAGGGCTCGAACCTGTGTACCCTGCATTGGCAGGCGGATTCTTAGCCACTGCACCACTAGGGAAGTCCCCTCGTTGTTGTCTTTTATAACTAAGTTGCCTTCATTTCTGTTGAGCAGATGCTTGTTCGAAGGGATTTAAATGACAAGCTTTTTCTGTTTTTGATCCACTCAGCTGACAGCTTTATTTTTCTTTCCTCAAAAGCCAGAACTAGGCCTACAGGAAGGAAAGGAACGTAAGCCGGAGCCAAAGGCTGGTGTTGCATAGGCCTGTGGGGGTGCATATTCAGAAGCTTTGCAGTTGGTTGGCCTGGATCTGTCAAAACAGGTTTGGTTGGTTCTGGCTGTGCCATGGTTTATTTATATGCTTCTGAGTAGTGATCTTGGGAATGAATGCATTATGAGTACAGTTTGGAAAGTTGTTGTATCGATTGCTTAGGGAGGGAAAAAAAACCCACCCGAGAAACCCCACTGTTGAACAGGTCTTGGGTTCACTGGTTTAATTTTCTCTGAGTGCCGTCCAGTGATTAAACCTTTGCCTCATCTCAGCAGCAACTGCCAGTTTTTTGGATGCAAGTTAGTTCATGGAAGAGACTTTGTGTGATAGGAAGACAAAATGTGAAATTAAATATATCTTAGCTCTGGCCTAAGTAGATATTGTTAAACATGAGTGAGTTGGATATAAAATAAGCTTTCTCTTCTGGTTTCAGGAAAGCATAGTGGAAAAAAATGTAGGATTCTTTTCTAATTTCTGTTGATCCAGCTAGGATATTATGTCTTGCGTTTTTAAGGCATTGAAACATTTGTTCAGTTGAATTGTGGGAAAAGGATAGACAGAAGAACAGGACATTCTATGTTTGAACATTGTTAAGTAGAAGAACATGAATTGGTGAGGTAGTTGTATCCTTCTACATTTTTGACTATCAGGATTTAGATTTTGTTACAGATTATGCAATTATATTTACAAAAGAAATGCAGACATTTCAGTAAAGTACTAACAGTTTTCAGATGAGACCTAATCTGAGTGTTAATTAGAAAAGAATTTACAATTTTGCATTAAATGTAATCCTTCTTAAATCTTACTATTAAATTTACTTTATGATCATGATGAGGTACATTTTTTTAAAAATAATTTTTATTGCATTTTTTATAGTTGGTTTACAATGTTGTGTTAGTTTCAAGTGTACAGCAAGGTGATTCAGTTATATATATACATATATATATATATATATATATTTTTTTTTTCTTTTTCAGATTCTTTTGCCATATAGGTTATTACAGAGTACTGAGTAGAGTTCCATGTGCTATACAGTAGGTCCTTATTAGTTATCTGTTTTACATATAGTAGTATGTATATCTCAATTCCAGTCTCCCAATTTATCCCTCTCCCCCTTACCCCTTGGTAACTATAAGTTTGTTTTCTACATCTGTAACTCTGTTTCTGTTTTGCAGATAAGTTCATTTGTACCCTTTTTTTAGATTCCACATATAAATGATATCATATGATATTTATCTTTCTCTGACTTCACTCAGTATGACAATCTCTAGGTCCATCCATGTTGCTGCAAATGGCATTATTTCATTCCTTTTTTATGCCTGAGTAATATTCCATTGTGTATATATACCATGTGTTCTTTATCCATTCCTCTGTTGATGGACATTTAGGTTACTTCCATATCTTGGCTATTGTAAATAGTACTGCAGTGAACATTGGGGTGCATGTATCTTTTCGAATTACGGTTTTCTCCGGATATATGTCCAGGAGTGGGATTGCTGGATCCTATGGTAGCTCTATTTTTAGTTTTTTAAGGAACCTCCATACTGTTCTCCATGGTGGCTGTAGCAGTTTCCCACAGCAGTGTAGGAGGGTTCCTTTGTCTCCACACCCTCTCCAGCATTTACTGTTTGTAGATTTTTTGATGATGGCCATTCTGACCAGTGTGAGGTGATACCTCATTGTAGTTTTGATTTGTGTTTCCCTAATAATTAGTTATGTTGAGCATCTTTTCATGTACTTTTTAGGCATCTGAACGTCTTCTTTGGAGAAATTTTTTTTTTTATTTGTTTATTTTTGGCTGCATTGGGTCTTTGTTGCTTTGCGTGGGCTTCCTCTACTTGTGGCGAGCGGGGGCTACTCTTTGTTGTGGTGCGTGGGCTTCTCACTGAGGTGGCTTCTCTTGTTGCGGAGCACGGGCTCTAGGCACACGGGCTTCAGTCGTTGTGGCTCACGGGGTCTAGAGTGCAGGCTCAGTAGTTGTGGTGCACGGGCTTAGCTGCTCCGCGGCATGTGGGATCTTCCCAGACCAGGGCTCGAACCCATGTCCCCTACGTTGGCAGGTGGATTCTTAACCACTGCGCCACCAGGGAAGCCCTGGAGAAATATTTATTTAGATCTTTTGCCCATTTTTTGATTGGGTTTTTTTGTTAATATTGAGCTGCATGAGCTGTTTGTATATTTTGGAGATCGATCCCTTGTTGCTCGCTTCGTTTGCAAATATTTTCTCCCATGCTGTGGGTTGTCTTTTCGTTTTGTTTATGGTTTCCTTTGCTGTGCAAAAGCTTTTAAGTTTAATCAGGTCCCATTTGTTTACTTTTGTTTTTATTTTCATTACTCTAGGAGGTGGATCCAAAAAGATATTGCTGTGATTTATGTCAAAGAGTGTTTTCCTCTAAGAGTTTTATAGTATCCAGTCTTACATCTAGGTCTTTAATCCATTTTGAGTTTATTTTTGTGTATGGTGTTAGGGAGTGTTCTAATTACATTTGTTTACATGTAGCTGTCCAGTTTTCCCAGCGCCACTTATTGAAGAGGCTGTCTTTTCTCCGTTGTATCTTTTTGCCTCCTTTGTCATAGATTAGGTGACCATAGGTGCATGGGTTTATCTCTGGACTTTCTATCATGTTTCATTGATCTATATTTCTGTTTTTGTGCCAGTACCACACTGTTTTGATTTCTGTAGCTTTGTGGTATAGTCTGAAGTCAGGGAGCCTGATTCCTCCAGCTTCATTTTTCTTTCTCAAGATTGCTTGGGGACGCAGACATAGAGAATGGACTTGAGGACATGGAGAGGAGGAAGGGTAAGCTGGGACGAAGTGAGAGAGTGACACTGACATATATACACTACCATATGTAAAATAGATAGCTAGTGGGAAGCAGCCACATAGCACAGGGAGATCAGCTTGGTGCTTTGTGACCACCTAGAGGGGTGGGATAGGGAGGGTGGGAGGGAGATGTAAGAGGGAGGGGATATGGAGATACATGTATACATATAGCTGGTTCACTTTGTTATACAGCAGAAACTAACACAACAGTGTAAAGCAATTATACTCCAATAAACATGTTAAAATAAAAAAAAAAGATTGCTTTGGCTATTTGTGGTCTTTTGTGTTTCCATACAAATTGTAAAATTTTTTGTTCTAATTCTGTGAAAAATGCCATTGGTAATTTGATAGGGATTGCATTGAATCTGTAGATTGCTTTGAGTAGTTTAGTCACCTTGACAGTATTGATTATTCCAATCTAAGAACATGGTATATCTCTCCATCTGTTTGTGTCATCTTTGATTTCTTTCATCAGTGTCTTATAGTTTTCTGAGTACAGGTCTTTTGTCTCCTTAGGTAGGTTTATTCCTGGGTGTTTTATTCTTTTTGATGCCATGGTAAATGGGATTGTTTCCTTGATTTCTCTTACTCATCTTTCATTGTTAGTGTATAGGAATGCAAGAGATTTCTGTGTATTAATTTTGTATCCTGCAGCTTTACCAAATTCATTGTTGTGCTCTAGTAGTTTTCTGGTAGCATCTTTAGAATTTTCTATGTACAGTGTCATGTCATCTGCAAATAGTGACAGTTTTACTTCTTTTCCAATTTGGATTCCTTTTATTATTATTTTTTTCTTCTCTGATTACTGTGGTTAGGACTTCCAAAACTATGTTGAGTAAAAGTGGTGAGAGTGGACATCCTTGTCTTGTTCCTGATCTTAGAGGAAATGCTTTCAGTCTTTCACCGTTGAGAAAGGCATTTGCTGTGGGTTTGTCATATATGGCCTTTATTATGTTGAGGTAGGTTTACTCTGTGCCCACTTTCTGGAGAGTTTTTATCATAAATGGGTGTTGAGTTTTGTCAAAAGCTTTTTCTGCATCTATTGAGATGATCATATGGTTTTTATTCTTCAATTTGTTGAGGTGGTGTATCACACTGATTGATTTGCAGATATTGAAAAATCCTGCATCCCTGGGATAAATCCCACTTGATCATGGTGTATGATCCTTTTAATGTGTTGTTGGATTCGGTTTGCTAGTATTCTGTTGAGGATTTTTGTGTCTATGTTCATCAGTGATATTGGCCTGTAATTTCCTTTTTTTGTGATATCTTTGTCTGGTTTTGGTATCAGGGTGATGGTGGCCTCGTAGAATGAGCTTGGGAGTGTTCCTTCCTCTGCGATTTTTTGAAAGAGTTTCAGAAGGGTAGGTGTTAACTCTTCTCTAAATGTTTGATAGCACATGCCTGTGAAGCCATCTGGTCCTGGACTTTTGTTTGTTGGAAGAGTTTAATCACAGTTTCAATTTCAGTACTTGTAATTGGTCTGTTCATATTTTCTACTTCTTCCTGGTTCAGTCTTGGAAGGTTGTGCCTTTCTAAGAATTTGTCCATTTCTTCTCAGTTGTCCATTTTATTGGTGTATACTTGCTTGTAGTAGTCTCTTATGATCCTTTGTATTTCTGCGGTGTCCATTGTAACTTCTCCTTTTTCATTTCTAATTTTATTGATTTGAGTCCTCTTCCTTTTTTTCTTGATGAGTCTGGCTAAAGGTTTATCAATGTTCTTCATCTTCTCAAAGAACCAGCTTTTAGTTTCATTGATCTTTGCTATTGTTTTCTTCGTCCCTATTTCATTTATTTCTGCTCTGATCTTTATGATTTCTTTCCTTCTACTAACTTAGGGTTTTTTTGTGTGTGTGTACACATTTAGTTTTATTGTAACAAAGCAACTTGTACACTTCTAACGTTTAAAACTGAGCATCATCTTTCCTTCCCAGTGAAACAAAAAGAAAAATTTAAAAACAAACAGGAACAAAACTACAATAGAGAATGTCAATTGCCAATAAGATCCTACAGGTTCTGCTGATTCTCCCATTGAGTGGCAGGGCTCAAGTCATCATTAGGAGACAATTTTATTTTAAAAGTGTCATCTTAAACTGCAGGGATGCCCGTTAAACATCACAATTAAACATGCCAGAGGAGAAGCCATGTTGTCAAAATGCCCACTTAGGGCTTCCCTGGTGGCGCAGTGGTTGAGAGTCTGCCTGCTAATGCAGGGGACACGGGTTCAAGCCCTGGTCTGGGAAGATCCCACATGCCGCGGAGCGGCTGGGCCCGTGAGCCACAACTACTGAGCCTGCGCGTCTGGAGCCTGTGCTCCGCAACAAGAGAGGCCGCGATAGTGAGAGGCCCGCGCACCGCGATGAAGAGTGGCCCCCGCTTGCCGCAACTGGAGAAAGCCCTCACACAGAAACGAAGACCCAACACAGCCAAAAATAAATAAATTAATTAATTAATAAAAACAAAACAAAACAACAAAAAAAAAGGTTTAAAAAAAAAAATGCCCACTTAACCCACCCAGACATCTCAAACCCATCCTTTGCTGACCTTCTATAACCCCATTTTTTAAAGTTTTTTTTTTCTTTTTTTAAACAAGAGAAAGTAGACAGATACATGTTGGTAAATGCTAACTGTCCATATTCACATAGAGACACAGTGCAATCTCTGAGCCCAATACACAGAGAAAGGAGGAAAAAAGCTAGAATTCTATGCACTACTACACAGGGGCCTAGCACCCTCCAGCTTCCAGCAGAGCTAAGGGAGCAGAAGGTTTTTCTTTTTTCCCACAGAGCATGGTGGTGTTGATTCCATAAAGTTTTTGTTGAGACAAGAAGGGATAAAAATGAATTTGGAACAGAAAGGCGTAGAGATTCTTTTCCCACTGAATTCTGTTCAAGGTATTTCCCCCCAAAATAAGTTGTGAGCCATGGTATAAAGGAGAAAAGAAACCTCAAAAACAGGGCGACTGAGCACAAGAGGAGGAGGAGAAAAAAAAAAAAGACTGCAACTTGCTCCCAGGGACTGGAGAAAATTAAAAAAGGAAGGTTGGAATCCATCAGTGTTCCATTAGTCATCTTCTCCTTCATCTTCCTTCATCCTTATCCCCTTCTTCATCAATATCTTCCAATCCTTCTTCCTCTTCATCATCATCGTCACCTTCTTCTCCTTCCCTTTCCTCATCATCCATGTCCGGAACCAAGTAGTACTGTAATGGATTTGGCCAAATATCATCTTTGATGACCTCTCCTAACTTATCTGCTCCTGCATCAGAATGATCAGTAAACCAGGTGAAGAAGCTTTCTGGTTCCTTATGCTGTCTCATCCTGCTGGCTTTATTCTGCGTTTGACTTGAACGTTTTGTCGCATCCTTTCCGGATTTCCATTTGATTTCAGTGGACTTTGAAGATGGATCACCACTCTCATTCCGATGAAATTCTTTGGCTAGAACTTTATTTTCGAAGTAAGGGTTTTCATCAAAATAATCTATTCTGTAACCTGATTTAATATCTCCAAATTCTGTCACTTCAACTCCTGTCAAATAATGCAGCGCCTCTTCATCCTCCTCCCCAAGCAGTGCAGACACTTGTGGATGGTTAACAGATGTTGTTACCCAAAAATGTGGGGTTTTGGCAATCAATTCTGACCTCTTCTGAAGAAATGGTTGGCGGAGTTTGTTATATTTCTGTTCTGCTTTCAAAATCTCCTCACTGGCTTGTTGGTTAAGTCTGTCTATTTTCATTTTGTACTTCATCAGTATGTTCAATTGCTTCTTGCTATTCCTTTTCTTCCTTCGGCAGGTTCGGAGAAGCAGATGTTTCCTCTGGCCTGGAGGCAGGAGTCAGTCTCGGTTTCTTCGGTTTCTTTGCTTGGGGTGGAAGTGAAAACTGGTGTTTGGGGGCCATGCTGGGAGAAAAGCCAAGAATCCACCCAAGGAAAGAGGCTCGTACCAGGAGCTCTGAGAACTTTAACTTTGGGTTTTGTTTGTTCTTCTTTCTCTAGTTGCTTTAGGTGTAAGGCGAGGTTGGAGGTATATGTTTAATAGTAGTTTAAAAAAAAAAAGCAGCTAACACTTACTGAGTATTTGCTTACTTCTTGCCAGGCACTATATAAAGTACTTTCCATGCATGCGTTGTCTCATTTATTCTTTACAGTAACCCCATGAGATGGGAAATATTTTTATCCATACTTTAGAAATCAAATTAAGTAATTTGCTCAAGGACCCACAGTTAGTAGGCAAGTGAGCCATAATAGCATGTACTGCACGTTTTAAAATTTTACTTCATTTAAGAAATACTGAAAGGTTTTGTATGAAAGTCTGATTTCAGTAGACCATTTTGTTTCAGCTTTGAGGAATTTATATCTTTAGGATTGTTGAGAATCATACAAAGTAAATTATTTAGAGCTACAGAAAATGTTTTGTAATATATGGTAATATTTCATTTGTTTAATATTGAAAGGGGATAAAGAGTTATAAATGTTTCCAGATTGGTAAAGTTTACCTCTTGTTGAAGAAACGTAGCTTTCAAAGAAATTAACCATTTTAGAATAGTAATTTTTCTGAAATGTGTGTTCCTTTTTGGCCTTGTAAGAAAAAAGTTTTCACTCTCTTAAAGACAGTTTTCTGTGTATGATGAATCTGTTCTTTTTTTTTTTTTTTAATTTTTTGGCTGCACCCCGTGGCATGTGGGATCTTAGTTCCCCAACCAGGGATCGAACCTGGGCCCCCTGCATTGGTGGCGCAGAATCTTAACCCCTGGACTGCTAGGGAAGTCCCTAATGAATCTGTTCTTGATAACTCAGGGCTTTTGTTAGGACCATCAGTTAATTTATTTCACTGTAATGCACTACTTTTTTTCTTTTCCCTTGCTCTAAGTTCTCTTATTGTTTGTGCACACTGCTTCTTATAATTCTTTTATTTAAATAAATGTAAGAATTAATATGTAAATCAAGAATTAGATTGGCCTCACCTGTAAAGAAGCATTCAGTTCACCAGATTCTGGGGGGGAAAAAAAAAAGATAGTATTCTTATAGCTACCATTAATTGCGTACTTCCAAATTTGGCAGAGATGATTTTCATGTGTTATTTCTTTTAATTCTTACAACAACCATATGAATTAGATGTTATTATAGAAAATGAGACTGAGGCTTAGAAAGCCAAGACTCCCTTTGCTACCAGTTATTGAAACTGACAATCAAATTTAGGACTGATTGTTTCTAAAGCCTAGATTCTTATCTACTATTTCATACTCCTTGCATTTGTTTCCTGATTGTTTCACAGTTCTTGGCTCAGTGTTGAGTATGTACGTGTTCAAAACTAATGTTTGTTTCTTTATCACTTTATTAAAAATTTTTTAATTTTAATGAAGTATAATTAACATGCAGTAAGTTGCACATAAAGTTTTTAATTTAGTGAGTTTTGACATAAGTATACACTTTTGAAACCATCACCATAATCAAGATAAATATTTTCATCACCCCCCAAAGTTTCCCCTTGTCCCTTGTAATCCATCTTTCCCTCCAATTCCATCCACAGGCAACCACTGTAGGTTAATTTTATATGCATACATATGTATATATGTATATTATATATAATTTTTTATATAAATGGAATCATAAAGCTTGTATTTTTGCTTGGCTTCTTTTACTCAGCATAATGCTTTTGAAGTTCATTGATGTTATTGCATGTGTTGATCTTTTTTTTTTTTTTAGTTTTTATTGCTGAGCACTGTTCTATCGTATGGGTTGTTATCCATCTAGTTTGGGGGCTATTATAAATAAAGCTGCTGTAAACGTCTATGTACAAGTCTTTGGATGTATGTTTTCATTTCTCTTGGGTAAAAATCTGGAATGGAATGGATGGGTCATATGGAGGGTGTTTGTTAAATTTTTTAAGAAAGTGCTGTTAGCTTCCTATTACTGTAACAAATGACCACAAACTTAATGGCTTAAAACAACACATGTTTACTATCTTACATTTCTGGGGGCCAGAAGTCTGAAATGGATCTCACTAGGCTAAAATCAAGATGTTGGCAAGGCTGTATTTTTTCTGGAGATTCTAGGGGAGAATTCTATTTTCTTGCCTCTTTCCGACGTCTAGAGGCTGTTTATACTCCTTGGTTCATGACCCCCTTTCATCTTCAAAATATAATCATACCGACCTCTCTTTCTGTGTCCCTTCGCCTCTGACTCTGACTCTCTTGCCTCCCTCTTTCACTTATAAGGACCTATGTGATTACATTGAGCCCACCTGGATAATGCAGGATAACCTCCCAGTGTCAAAATCTTTGACTCCATCACGTCTGCACAGTCTCTCTTGTCAGGTAAGGCAACATATTCACAGGATAGAAACATCTTTGGGGGGCCCTTCTACCTACCATACTGCCATACATTTTCCAAAGAGGTTATACCATTTAGTATTAGCACTAGCTGCAGTTGCTCCACATCCTCTCTGATACTTAGTTGAGTGATCTTTTAAATCAATTTAATTAAAAGAATTTTAATTTTCATTTTGAAATAATTTCAAATCTATAAAGAGTTGCAAAACTAGTACAAAGAATACCCCGAATTCTTCACCCAAAGTCCCCAAAGTTCACATTTTATTGATCACAGTACAATTACCAAAATCAGGAAGTGAACATCAGTACAATACTGTTATCTAACCTATAAATCCTGTTCAAATTTTGCCAGTTATCTTTTCTTTTGTTTCCCGGCCCCAGATCCAGGGCAGAGTCCGTATAGTCTCCTTTAATTTGGGACGGTTCCTCAGTCTTTCTTTAAGTTTCGTGAGTTAGACCAGTATTAAACTGGTATTAGGCCTCCTTTATACTTAGATTATTGAGGACCCCAAAAAGCTTTTGTTTATTTGGGTTATGTTTATTGATATTTACTGTATTAGCAATCAAAACAGATTTTAAAGAATATTTAATTTTAAAAATAATAAACCCATTACATGTTAATATAAATAACACGTCATTTTCTAAAATAATATTTAATAAGAGTAGGATTATTTTACATTTTTGCCAATCTCTTTAATGTCTGACTTCATACAAGACAGCTAGATTCTTATATCCCATTAGCCCCAAGAGCCATGAGAACGTCATGTTATCTTCATGAGAGGGTGAAAGTGAAAAAGGCAAAAAATGTCTCAGTATTATCATAAGGGTTATTAGTCTGTTGTTTTCTCTTCTTGAGGTGGTTTTGTCTGGTTTTGGTATCAGTAATGCTGGCTTCATAGGATGATTAGGAAGTATTCCCTCCTCTTCAATTTTTTGGAAAAGTTTAAGAAAGATTGGTATTAGTTCTTTAAATGTTTGGTAGAATTGACCAGTGAAGCAAATCAAGTCAGGACTTTTATTTGTCAGGAGATTTTGATTACTGATTCAATCTCCTTACTCTTTATAGGTCTATTTTTCTATTTCCTCTTTTTTTTTTTAATATAAATTTATTTATTTATTTATGGCTGTGTTGGGTCTTTTGTTGCTGTGTGCAGGCTTTCTGTAGTTGTGGCGAGCAGGGGCTACTCTTCGTTGTGGTGCGTGGGCTTCTCATTGCGGTGGCTTCTCTTGTTGCGGAGCACGGGCTCTAGGCACGCGGGCTTCAGTAGTTGTGGCTCGTGGGCTCTAGAGCACAGGCTCAGTAGTTGTGGCGCATGGGCTTAGTTGCTCTGCGGCATGTGGGATCTTCCCGGACCAGGGCTCGAACCTGTGTCCCCTGCATTGGCAGGCGGATTCTTAGCCACTGCGCCACCAGGGAAGTCCCTTTCTATTTCTTCTTGATTTAGTCTTGGTAGATTTTGTGTTTCTAGGAATTTGTGAGCTAATATATGGTCTGTCCTGGAAAATGTCCCATGTGAACTTGAGAAGAATGTGTATGCAGTTGCTTTTGGATGTCCTAGTCTTTAGTGTGTTGCTCCCGGTAGGGGGGAGAAGGATTGGGAGAACAGGATACCAGTCCTTTAAATAAATCCCTTGGAAGTCACTTAGCTGGAGAGGGAGGGCCTTGCAACTGCAGGGGGTTGGGGGGGTGGGGAGGTAAGGTGCAACAAAAATGGGCACCTGTCTCTTTGCATCTTTGTGATCAAAAGCAATAATCAGTGATCAGGGCATACATAGATCTGTGATATTTGGAAGACAGGGTCTTTTTTTTTGCCCACCCTAGCTCCCACAAGCTGTGTCCAAGCTGTTGTAGGAACCTTGCTCAGCTCACGTCCATGTTGCTGGAGGAAGCTGTGTAGCTGCTACAGTGCTAAGAGTTGAAATTGAAATTAAATGCAACTTATTGTCCAAGCCTTCCCCCCTGGAAGATCCAAGCCTTAAATAGACTCCATAGTTCCAAAATACATCAGATAGAGTCTGCCAGTGCATTTGCTGTCTAGCAGTTATCAACTACTTACTGGACAGTCTCACTTTGACCATATTTCTCACTTTAATGAAACACTGTATCTTAGTATTTTGTATTCTCATGTTTGCGTGTTCATTCATTCATAGAACAGTTTAAGCTAAGGCACTATAACTACTTGTTCTTTGTAGTCACTGTAAGGTCCTCTTGCTTTGGCCGTATTTACTGAATAAACTCAAGGACGTGTGATAAAACTATATTTGTGACTGAAGAGATTACATTTTTCAAAGTAGTAGATGTCTATTGAACTTCCTTGATTATATCTTTCTCATTTCTGTCTCAAGAGAAAGATTTGTTTTGAGTGTGAATGACTGGGCTGGGAAAAGATGTTGCTAAATCACAAATCCCCTTAGGAGGTAGCTGGAAAAATGTTGTCCCTTATAAAATAGAAGCATGAGAAGAAATAATGACTTCAAGAATAGAACTGTTGAATAAATTTGCAGTGTAGCAAAGCATAAAGTGTGTGTTACCATTGAAACCATCTCAAGTGACCTACAGTGAAGGAGAAAGAGCATAAGTTAGAGACTTTTTTAAAATCTGAAAAACATGACTAAGTTTCATTTCTAAACTTTGTGTTCATCCATTTACTCTAGAGAGATTTACGACTGGCTCTGTGGCAGTTGAGCAAAATTTGACATTCTGAAGGCGTATTGAAATGTAACATATGTTATATGTTTATTATGAGTGTTTTTTCCTTTTTCTTTTGAATGACATATTGTGACTGCTTGATGATGTAAGAAATTTGAAATCAGGATTTTTAAAAAATTGAAGTATAGTTGATTTACAGTGTTGTGTTAGTTTCAGGTGTACAGCAAAGTGATTCAATTATACACACACACACACACACACACGTATCTGTTCTTTTTCAGATTCTTTTCCATTTTAGGTTATTACAAGATATTGAACATAGCTCCCTGTGCTATACAGTAGGCCTTGTTTATCTGTTTTATATATAGTAGTGTGTATCTGTTAAGCCCAAAGTCCCAGTTTATCCCTACCCCCTTTCCGCTTTGGCAAGCGTAAGTTTGTTTTCTCTGTCTGTGAGTCTGTTTCTGTTTTGTAAATAAGTTTATTTCATTCTTTTTTATGTCTGAGTAGTAGTCCATTGTATACATAATACCACATCTTCTTTATCCATTCATCTGTTGATGGACATTTAGGTTGCTTCCGTGTCTTGGCTATTGTAACTAGTGCTGCTATGAATATTGGGGTGCATGTATCTTTTTTTTTTTTTTAATTTTATTTATGGCTGTGTTGGGTCTTCGTTTCTCTGTGCGGGCTTTCTCTAGTTGTGGCAAGTGGGGGCCACTCTTCATCGCAGTGCGTGGGCCTCTCACTATCGCGGCCTCTCTTGTTGCGGAGCACAGGCTCCATACACGCAGGCTCAGTAATTGTGGCTCACGGGCCTAGTTGCTCCGCGGCACGTGGGATCCTCCCAGACCAGGGCTCGAACCCGTGTCCCCTACATTGGCAGGCAGATTCTCAACCACTGCGCCACCAGGGAAGCCCACATGTATCTTTTTTAATTAGAGTTTTTCCCAGATATATGCCCAAGAGTGGGATTGCTGGATCGTATGGCAACTCTATTTTTAGTTTTTTAGGGAACCTCCATACTGTTTTCCATAGTGGCTGCACCAGCTTACTTACATTGGGAAAGTCCTTATTTCCTCTTCATTTATGAAGGATATTTTCACTGGATATAGAATACTGGTTCGGCAGTTTTTTCCTACATTTTAAAGTTGCTACTCCACTATCATCTTGCTTGCACAGTTTCTGACAAGAAGCTTATTATAATCCTTATCCTGTTCCTCTGTATATAATATGTTTTCCCCTCTCTGGCTGCCTTCAAGCTTTTCTCTTTGCCTTTCAGCGATTTGAATATGATATGCTTAGTTCTTTTTGTTTTTTGTTTTTTTGTTATTTATCCTGTTTGATGTCTTTGGACCTTTTTAAGTCTGTAGTTTGGTGTCTTGTTACTAATTTTGGTAAGTTTTTAGCCATTCAGATATTTCTTCTGCTCTGTTCTTTCTTCTCCAGGCATTCTGAGTGTTACACTGTTTGATATTTTCCCACAGTTCTTGGATGTTTTTTTTCTGTTTTATTTTCCTATTCTTTTTCTTCTTTACATTTCAGTTTGAGCAATTTCTATTATCCGATCTTCAAGTTCACTGATTCTTTTTTTAGCTGTTTCAAATCTACTAATAAGCTTGTCAGAAGCATTTGTTATTTATTACCATGTTTTTTCCACTTGATTTTTTCTTATGATTTCCACGTCTCTGTGAAATTACCTATCTGATCTTGCATGTTGTCTACCTTTTCCATTAGAGTCTTCACCATGTTAATCATGTTTTAAATTCCCTGATAACTCTAAAATCTATATCATGTCTGAATCTAGTTCTGATAATTGCTTTGTTTCCTCAAACTGTGTTTTTATTACTGCCTTTGGCATGCTTCATAATTTCTTGTTGAAATGTGACCATTTTGTATAGAACAGGAAATACTGAGGTAAATATCTGATATGCTTGGAGAACACTGCAAGTTTCCTTCTGCTAGTCCTTTAGGGTGGAATTTGAATTAATCTGTTAGGGGTTGAGCTATGTTTAAACATTATTATTCCTATGGTTACCAGAGTTGACATTTGTTGTTGCCATGGAAACCAGAGACTTCAGATTTCCCTAGTGTCTCTTATCTCCCTGCTTGGCTTTGGGTTTTCCCTTTGTGCTGTTTCACACAGTGAGTTCGTCTTTTGCAGCTATATTCCATTGTTATTTTTACTCAAAGCTTATTAGCCTGGTGGTGGAGGGTGGGGGGAGTTCTGTGGTGGTTTGTTAAACCTCAGATTTTGGCAGGCACTAGAACCTGGGTCTCGGAGCTGTGTCCTTCATAAAACCTTCTACTTCTAGGAGTGGGGTTGTTTCCCTTCTTTGTTTTTCCCCAACTGCTGCGTCTGGGTTAGGTTTTCTAACACCACCACCCCCTTTTTTTAAGGCAAAGTTTTTTTTAAAAAATAGATTTTAACCAATAGTGGTTTATTCTTTATTTGAATTTTCTATTTAAAGCAGCCTTCTCTGCCCCTGTATTTTATTTTATTTTTTTGGCCATACCACAGGATCTTAGTTCCCCAACCAGGGATCCATCCCGTGCCCCCTGCAGTGGAAGCATGGAGTCTTAACCACTGGACCACCAGGGAAGCCCCTAAGTTAAAGTTTTTAAAGCCCTTTCCCCCTGTATTAAGATTGTCACTTTAGAGAAATAGTGAAGATTGGGTGTAGTCTCCTTTTCTTTCTTCCAGCTATAGTGAGATTCTACCAGTGTTCTCAGGGTACAGGCCTTGGTGATTTTTTTTTTTTCTTGCAGATTAAATCTTTCATTCCATAGGGAGATAGGGGAAATAGATCTGGGCTGATTGGCATTGGCTGCCAAGCTCCACAGGGGTGGGGGCAGGGATGAGGAACTTTCTTTGCATTCTCTCAGATTCCCCCCACCCCTGCCCCCGCATTAGAGAGCCGTTTGGGGTTTCTGGAGGAAAAGCCTGTAATAGGGTGGAAACTCTCCTATGATTGCAGCCCCCAGAGACTTTACACTCTCATGCTAGCCCACATTCAGTCTTCAGCAATTTGTCATAATTTGTGGTTTAATCTTCCTGACAGCGATGGGATTCTTTCATGCTCTTGGAGCTATATTTCCTTTGGTTAGAGAGAAAGCTTTCTCTCTTTTAGGGTTTTAGGTGCTTGTCCAGCCTCTGTATTGCTCCATCCCATCTGTATTGCCGACAGGTTGGGTCAGGAGACAGTGTGGGTGGTGGGGAGAATGCGGTTTCATCTACTCTTTCTAAACCTTAGGAATCCACACTGTGGTCAGAGAATAACTTGTGAAACTTGCCTTAGTGCTCAGTATATGGATCAATTTTTGTAAGTGATCTCTTTGTGCTTGATAGAGTATTTATTCTGCAGTTACTGGGTGCTGTGTTATATAAATGTCTGTTTAGTTCCAGTTTGTTAACCATGCTATTCAAATCTATATTTATCTCTTTATTTCCTCCTATTTAGGTCATTTATTCTATCAATTACTGAGAGAGATGTTAAAAATTTCCCCATTATGATTATGGATATATTTCACTTCTCCTTATAGTTCTGCTAAGTTGTGCTTTATGTATTTGGAGGCTATGTTATTGCATGCATACAAATTTAAAATTATGTCGTCCTGATGAATTCTACATTTAATCCTATGAATTACTCCTCTGTTAATGCTTTTGCATTATAATCTACTTTGAGTACTATTAATAAAGCTAGAGCAGCTTTTGTTTAGTTTATGTTTATGTGACCTTTTCCATACATTTTATTTTAATTGTTCTCTATATTTTTGGTGTGATTCTTTTAGGCACCATAAGACTGAAATTTTTTTTTTTTTTCGGCCATGCTGCGCAGCTTGTGGGATCTTAGTTCCTAGACCAGGGATTGAACCCGGACCACTGCAGTGAAAGCACCAAGTCCTAACCACTGGACCACCCGGGAATTCCCTGTTTTTTATTTAGTATGATGATTTTTTTCTTTTGGTCCACTTACATTTAATGTAATTACTGGACTATTTGGGTTTACATTTGACATCTTATATTTTGCGTTTTATATGTTCTAACTTATCTGTGATCTTGCTTTCCCTCCTTTTTGCACTTATTTGGGTATTTTAATTCTGCTATTCCTTTCTATTAGCCTAGCAGTTATATACTCTTCTACTATTTTTAAATGTTTACCCTAGAGATTAAAACATGTAAACATGTATTTACTTTCTTTTTTCAAATATGTAAGTTTATTTTTTCTCAACATAATAATAGTCATAAAGTACAAAATTCAAAAGGTAGAAAAAGTTTAAAGATGGAAAGTCCTCCATTCACATCTGCCCACCAGCCGCTTAGTTCTCCAGATGACTCAGAAATGAGTATCCACCAGTACAGGCATCTGGCCTCTTCACTAGCCCCCAAACGTATACTGTATTTACTGATCTGTGCTGTGTTTACTGCTCTCTAGCTGGGAATCTTGGCCTATATCTTCCTGCTTATTCATCCATCTTCTCATCCTTCATTAAAGCTTCTTGCTCCTTCTTGAAGCTTTTCTGAACAAATCTAGTCTAATTGATCTTCTGCTTCTGATGGTAATCACAGTTTTCCTCCCACAATTTAGCACTTAATTATGTTGTTTTGTGCTGTTTTCCTTAAGTTGCAAGTATGTAAATCTTACTTTCCATCCTAGATTGTGAGTTCCTTGAGGGTAAGATAGGATACGTTATTTGGTCTGTATAATGCTGAGCACAAAGCAGATGCCCCCCAAATATGTGCCTAAGTAAATTGCTTCTCTGGTAATGGCTGTCAGAAACTTGTTTTCCAGGAAATTTTCAATTTTGGTGCATCTTGAGCCTCAATTGTTCACGGTAGATATAGTTTTTAAGAGTTGCTTTTAAATATAAAATTGCAGATAGACAATTGGAAGCTACTTGAAAAATATTTGCTTATAAAATTGTGCTGTTTTTCATGTATGTACTTGTTTTGCATTTCATGTTACTTTAAGATCAGTATTAATGGAATATCCATTCCTAATTCAGTATCATAGTGTAAAAATATTCATTGCGATTTATAAAACATGCCACGTTCTTTTTTAAGTATTGACAAGTTTCTTTTTTTCCAAGGTATTTTTCCTTGATTACAGTTTTTTATTATACCTTTGCAAAATTAGAAAATACTAAAAAACACTAGAAAAAATTACCCTACTCCCACCAGTGAGAGATAAATGTTAACATTTTGTTATGTGTATACTTAGTTTTTTTCTTTGTTTATGTAGATGTTTCCCTCTTGTAAGTTTCTCACTTTGTAATTCTTAATGTTTGCTTTTCAGCTTTTCCTAAAAGGATTCCAGAACACCTTAGAAGTGCTTGAGGAAGAGTGATAAAGGCAAGTATCCAACTCTTTATCATCAGTGAAATAACTTGGTTCATAGCCAAACCAGAAAGCTTTGGTCACCGTACCTATCACAAAAACTAAAACGTTGGGAAGAAAAACTTAAAGGAAAAAAAGAAAGATAATTCATATATAATTTGGAATTTTTTTGCAAAACTGTTGTAGAAAAATTGTTAAAAATTCTGAGAATTTAACAGAGTTATCTGAAATACCTGGTTTGTTGGTGGCTACCAGTTTTCCTCCTCTTTTTTCCCCACTTTTCACCCCTTCCCCCTGCCCCCTTTCTCCCATGTCCTTTTGTTCCCTTTGCTCTTTACCCATTTCCTCTGGCTTACTTAAAAGAACTTTACTTTTCAGAGAGGCTGAATGAATAAAAGAGAAGCTAACATTTCCTTCTTACGAAAGCACACTTAGCTTTACTGTTGTACTTGTTTGTGTTAAACCAGAGACCTCAATATGGTTATTTGGGAAATTTTATAAACTGAGCAACAGTTATTATTAATTTGAATTTTACTGCTGTCTTACAGAAGAAAATAGGGGAGTCCTAAAAAACTTTCACATTATTGAATTCCTTTAGTGCTTGCTTTTCTTACTGTCACAAGTTTTATGTAATTAATTATTATAGCATTACTGTCTTTGGTATTTTTGGCATAGCATTTGACCTTCCTTAATATTTGTCACAAATTGAAAGGTGGCCTTAAAGATTTTTTCTTGGCCTACAGAAAGTTTTACCAAGTTTCACAGTATTTGACAAGAAATATTTCTTTCTTTCTTTTTCTTTTTCTTTTTTTTTTTTGGACAAGAAATATTTCTTGTTTGTGTTGATATCACAGCAATAATGCAGATGATAGGTACAAGTACCAGATTACATTTTATAGTCAGTGCAACATGTTGTTTTTCAAAATTCTTATCTAACAACTTGATGTTTAAAGCTCAATTTAGGTTTCTTTAGTGTTCCATGTTAGGTAAGCTTCTGTTAGTATCATTAATATACGTTTTGCCTTTAGAAATCCCAGAATTTATTACTCTTCTACTAGGTAATCTTTGCAGCTGTGTCGATATCCTGTGCAAACTTTGGCTTGGAAATTAACACTTTATTTCTAGGTTTTCCTAGGAATGCTGGCATTTCCTTGTAATTGATCATTTTGAATTGTTTGAAAATAAATAATGTAGACATGCTAGTGAAATCTCAAATGAAGTTACTGACATTTAAAATGTACCAGATTCTCCATTTTTTTATAAATATGAAGCAGGTGACCACCTGATTAGTTTATGACACTGCCTAATGAAACTGATTTGCTGAGTAATAAATTCCTGATATGTTTATATATGAGACAAGTGGGTCATTTGGTTTTCCAGCTTACCTTGACGCCATTCCTCTCTTTATGGTATCTTTTATTCTCATGGGAGAAACTTATTTTACATATTTACTTTCAAATTCAACCAAAAAAAATAATCAGTTGTATTATTTAGCTAATGCAATATAAATAAGAAAAAAAGTAAATTACTTCCTCATTATCAGCCTGCTGCTTTCACAGTGCAAGAAGAGATTACTTGATATACACTGTTACTGGATTATCTTGGTTACATAGCCCTTTTTCTCTGAGAAGCTTAATGCTTTGCAGAGTGAAAATAATTCAATAACTATTAGTCTGTGCTACAAACTCATGAGAGAAGATGAGGATAATTAAATACATACACTATTGGCAACATTTTTGCCCACAAGGAGCCCCAGAAAACTCCAGTACAAACCAAGACAGTTGTTAATCTAGTAAGGATTAAGGGCTTCTTTCTTGGCTCTTGAAAAGGGAAAAGGAAAAATAAAGCAATACACAGCCAGGAAAAGGGTAGGAGGCCCCAGTGGTGTGGCAAGATTTCGGTGTGGCCACAAAGAACTTGAGTGAAAAGCAGTGAAATTTCCCATTCTCATGGCTCGTACTCATTTGCTTAGTTTGGGAGCAAAGAATTTTGTGGTATTTAGACAGTAGGAAGGTACTGGTGAGAGACAAAGGTCTTTAACCCTGTCAACACAGTTTACTCTCCTGAGTCATGAAGAGGTTAGGAGATGGGAAAATAAGCATGAAAGAATATGGTCAGCAGAGCCACAATGACAATGTCCATATACATGGTGAGAAGGTCTTCTGAGAGTAGTTACCAGGAAGAAAGGTCTAGTGGGTTTGCATTCCTGTCCCTTTGAACTCTAGTAGCCTGGAGGTCACAGTGAACTCTTAAATCCAGCTAATTTATGCCTTTTAGATTGCTACTTGGTGGCCAGGGGTCTGCATATCCCCAGAACATGACCGCCTTAGGTGCTTCACTAGTAGTGACTTAGACTGTTCAAAGTACTTGGTGTAGTGTATGGAGTTTTAAAGCTGTTTGAACGAAAGTCTGAGGTAAAATATGGAAATAAAGACCTTCCTACACCATATTTTGCCCTCCCTAGCAGGTTCTGTACATTAATACAATTTTGTTTTATATATTTGCAGAAACTCAATTAAAAAAAAACACACTTTCTATTATGAAAAATCTCATCCTTACCATCCCCCCCCTTTTTTTGGCATGTGATCTCTGTAACCATGGCAGTTGTGCTGACCTTGCATCTCTTAGTTTCAACTTCCTTTTAATTTCCTGCATTTAATATTGGTATGTGGTTGCTATTTGACCTTTCTTTTTCTCTACTTTCAGTCATACCCAGTTACTGTGTCACTTCTTTGCTTTTGAGTTTTTGTGAATACAGTTGTCCCTTGGTATCCTTGGAGGATTGGTTCCCGGACCCCTGCAAATACAGATATCCTCAGATGCTCAAGTCCTTTATATAAAATGACATAGTATTTGCATATAACTATGCACATCCTCCCATATACTTTAAATCATCTTTAGAGTATTTATAATACCTAATACTATGTAAATGCTATGAAAATAGTTATAGATACAATGTAAATGCTATGTAAATAGTTGCTGGGCACATGGCAAATTCAGGTTCTGCTTTTTGGAACATTCTGGAACTCCCCCACCCCCAATATTTTCCATCTGAGGTTGGTTAAATCTGCAGATGTGGAACCTGTGGATATGGAGGACTGACTGTGTATGAGAAGCCTCTGTCAGGGTTGACACTGTTCAAAGAAAGGGATTTCTTTGAGTCTCTTTTCTTGATAGCTGGTACTGAGCAAAGCTTTAGTCTCTCTGAAGACAGATTCTCTCTGGATCATTCACTCATATGGTGCCAAAAGATCATTTGGGCTTCAGCAGAGAATTCAGCTTATAAGATTTTAATTTCCATTTTCTTCTCAAAAGTGCAAACCTGTAACTTCTAGTTGCCAGTGACCTTGATGAGTATGAAAGTTAACCAGAAATTCCTCTTTTCCATTAAAATCCACGTACAGTTAGGTTGGAATATTCACTTCTCACTATTATTCTTTGAATTTACTCTACTGAGCTTCAGCATACAGATAATTAACTGTGGTTATGAATGAGAGGAATAATTTAAATTGCCTCAGCAAGGCTGTATATATTGAATGCTCTGTGCTCTGTTCTCTCTTATTCCCCAAGTAATGGCTGTTCTCTCAAATATTATGGTTTCCATTCCAAGATGACTCCTCTAGTATTCAGTTCTTCTTCATATTGAAACTTGTAGGGATTTTTTAAAACGTTGCTCTTTTCATTTCCCGTGTACTTGTTTCTGAGCTTTTTCTCCTATTCTAGAAAATAATCATTACCCACTATCTGGAAAACTATCTTTTAATCTTCTGATTAAAGATTGTTTAATGATAATGCCTAGTTGTTTGGCTAGTGGCATGTTTTTCTTTGTTTTAACCCTGGAGTTTCTGCATGGATTTATAATATGAGGTTCTTTTTTTTTTTTTTTTTTTTTTTTTTAACATTAGATAGGCATGAAGCCTTCGTCTCAAAGCTGCATGTGTAGTTACTGTTGAAGCAATGCCTACCTAATTTGACAGTCTTGGTGTGTTTAAAAATTTTTGAGTTTGCAAATAATCGTATTAAGTCTACTGATGGAGCCTTCGGGCAGTGAACAGTTATTTGAGGACCCTGATCCTGGAGGCAAATCCCAAGATGCAGAGGCCAGAAAGCAGACAGAATCAGAACAAAAGTTGTCTAAAATGACCCACAATGCTTTGGAGAACATTAATGTGATTGGCCAAGGCTTGAAGCATCTCTTCCAGCACCAGCGCAGGAGGTCATCAGTGTCTCCACATGATGTGCAACAAATTCAGGCAGATCCAGAACCCGAAATGGATCTGGAAGGCCAGAACGCGTGTGCTGAGATTGATGGTGTCCCCACCCACCCCACAGCTCTGAATCGTGTCCTGCAGCAGATCCGAGTGCCACCCAAGATGAAGAGAGGGACGAGCTTGCACAGTAGGCGGGGCAAGCCAGAGGCCCCAAAGGGAAGTCCCCAAATCAACAGGAAGTCTGGCCAGGAGATGGCAACTGTTATGCAGTCCGGCCGACCCAGATCTTCATCCACTACTGATGCTCCTACCAGCTCCACTGTGATGGAAATAGCTTGTGCTGCTGCTGCTGCTGCTGCTGCGTGTCTGCCAGGGGATGAGGCATCCGCAGAACGGGTAAGTCTGTTAGATTATCTGTTAACTTATTGTTCTTTGTATCTAGGACTCTGCAAACTTTGCTTTGGTGACTAAAAACAGGTATCTCATCAAGTACCTCAAAGTTGTGGCAAAAGATAGTTTCCCTTTTCATTAAATAAGTGAGTTGAATAATAATCATTATAGCTAATAATGAATGCTTATAATTATATTCCTATTTGCTTCCTAACATATTGCTATATTTTATTTATTTTATCCTTTTGCTGAAACCTTCAGTATACTTCATGTGCTCTTCATGTATTATATTAAAAGGCTCAGTTTTATGGCAGAGCAATAAAGATGCTTTGTTTGTTCTTGTTGCTTTAGTTTTACACATGAACTGGCTTTCTTAATATTAGTGAAGATAATGAATAAAGTTCTGGTATCTGGGTTTGTGCTTAGCATGGGAATATACTAAATTGCTTATAATTTCATTACACACTGTACCACATTATCAGCATTCAGTATACATTTTGCTTTCTACAGTAGAACGTATGCATTCTTATCATTTACACTTTTTTTTTAATTTTTGAATTTTATTTTATTTTTTTATACAGCAGGTTCTTATTAGTCATCAATTTTATACACATCAGTGTATACATGTCAATCCCAATCACCCAATTCATCACACGACCATCCCCACCCCCCCTGCAGCTTTCCCCGCTTGGTGTCCTTACGTTTGTCTCTACATCTGTGTCTCAACTTCTGCCCTGCAAACCAGTTCATCTGTACCATTTTTCTAGATTCCACATACATGCATTAATATACGATATTTGTTTTTCTCTTTCTGACTTACTTCACTCTGTATGACAGTCTCTAGATCCATCCACGTCTCAACAAATGACCCAATTTCATTCCTTTTTATGGCTGAGTAATATTCCATTGTATATATGTACCACAGCTTTATCCATTCATCTGTCGATGGGCATTTAGGTTGCTTCCATGACCTGGCTATTGTAAATAGTGCTGCAGTGAACATTGGGGTGCATGTGTCTTTTTGAATTATGGTTTTCTCTGGGTATATGCCCAGTAGTGGGATTGCTGGGTCCTATGGTAGTTCTATTTTTAGTTTTTTAAAGAACCTCCATACTGTTCTCCATAGTGGCTGTATTAATTTACATTCCCACCAACAGTGCAAGAGGGTTCCCTTTTCTCCACATGCTCCCCAGCATTTGTTGTTTGTAGATTTTCTGATGATGCCCATTCTAACTGGTGTGAGGTGATACCTCATTGTAGTTGTGATTTGCATTACTCTGATAATTAGTGATGTTGAGCAGCTTTTCATGTGCTTCTTGGCCATCTGTATGTCTTCTTTGGAGAAATGTCTATTTAGGTCTTCTGCCCATTTTTGGATTGGGTTGTTTGTTTTTTTAATATTGAGCTGGATGAGCTGTTTATATATTTTGGAGATTAGTCCTTTGTCTGTTGATTTGTTGCCAAATATTTTCTCCCATTCTGAGGGTTGTCTTTTCGTCTTGTTTATGGTTTCCTTTGCTGTGCAAAAGCTTTGAAGTTTCATTAGGTCCCATTTGTTTATTTTTGTTTTTATTTCCATTACTCTAGGAGTTGGATCAAAAAAGATCTTGCTGTGATTTATGTCAAAGAGTGTTCTTCCTATGTTTTCCTCTGAGAGTTTTATAGTGTCCAGTCTTACATTTAGGTCTCTAATCCATTTTGAGTTTATTTTTGTGTATGGTGTTAGGGCATGTTCTAATTTCATTCTTTTACATGTAGCTGTCCAGTTTTCCCAGCACCACTTATTGAAGAGACTGTCTTTACTCCATTGTATCTCTTTGCCTCCTTTATCATAGATTAGTTGACCATAGGTGTGTGTGGGTTTATCTCTGGGCTTTCTATCCTGTTCCATTGATCTATGTTTCTGTTTTTGTGCCAGTACCATATTGTATTGATTACTGTAGCTTTATACTATAGTCTGAAGTCAGGGAGTCTGATTCTTCCAGCTCCATTTTTTTCCCTCAAGACTGCTTTGGCTATTCAGGGTCTTTTGTGTCTCCATACAAATTTTAAGATTTTTTGTTCTAGTTCCGTAAAAAATGCCATTGGTAATTTGATAGGGATTGCATTGAATCTGTAGATTGCTTTGGGTAGTATAGTCATTTCCACAATATTGATTCTTCCAATCCAAGAACATGGTATATCTCTCCATCTGTTTGTATCATCTTTAATTTCTTTCATCAGTGTCTTATAGTTTTCTGCAGAGAGGTCTTCTGTCTCCCTAGGTAGGTTTATTCCTAGGTATTTTATTCTTTTTGTTGCAATGGTAAATGGGAGTGTTTCGTTAATTTCTCTTTCAGATTTTTCATCATTAGTGTATAGGAATGCAAGAGATTTCTGTGCATTAATTTTGTATCCTGCAGCTTTACCAAATTCATTGATTAGCTCTAGTAGTTTTCTGGTGGCATTTTTCGGATTCTCTATGTATAGTATCGTGTCATCTGCAAACAATGACAGTTTTACTTCTTCTTTTCCAATTTGTATTCCTTTTATTTCTTTTTCTTCTCTGATTGCCGTGGCTAGGACTTCCAAAACTATGTTGAATAATAGTGGTGAGAGTGGACATCCTTGTCTCGTTCCTGATCTTAGAGGAAATGCTTTCAGTTTTTCACCATTGAGAAAGACATTTGCTGTGGGTTTGTCATATATGGCCTTTATTATGTTGAGGTAGGTTCCCTCTATGCCCACTTTCTGGAGAGTTTTTATCATAAGTGGGTGTTGAATATTATCAAAAGCTTTTTCTGCAGCTATTGAGATGATCATATGGTTTTTATTCTTCAATTTGTTAATATGGTGTATCACATTGACTGATTTGCATATATTGAAGAATCCTTGCATCCCTGGGATAAATTCCACTTGATCATGGTGTATGA
Source organism: Balaenoptera musculus (assembly GCF_009873245.2). Taxonomy (NCBI): domain Eukaryota; kingdom Metazoa; phylum Chordata; class Mammalia; order Artiodactyla; family Balaenopteridae; genus Balaenoptera; species Balaenoptera musculus. Next base: position 99,815,808 of record NC_045795.1, on the reverse strand, counting down.
TCCTTTTAATGTGTTGTTGGATTCTGTTTGCTAGTATTTTGTTGAGGATTTTTACATCTGTATTCATCAGTGATATTGGTCTGTAATTTTCTTTTTTTGTGATATCTTTGTCTGGTTTTGGTATCAGGGTGGTGGTGGCCTCATAGAATGGGTTTGGGAGTGTTCCTTCCTCTGCAATTTTTTGGAAGAATTTGAGAAGATTGGGTGGTAGCTCTTCTCTAAATGTTTGATAGAATTCACCTGTGAAGCCATCTGGTCCTGGACTTCTGTTTGTTGGAAGATGTTTAATTACAGTTTCAATTTCATTACTTGTGATTGGTCTGTTCATATTTTCTATTTCTTCCTGGTTCAGTCTTGGAATGTTATACCTTTCTAAGAATTTGTCCATTTCTTCCAGGTTGTCCATTTTATTGGCATAGAGTTGCTTGTAGTAGTCTCTTAGGATGCTTTGTATTTCTGCGGTGTCTGTTGTAACTTCTCCTTTTTCATTTCTAATTTTATTGATTTGAGTCCTCTCCCTCTTTTTCTTGAGTCTGGCTAATGGTTTATCAATTTTGTTTATCTTCTCAAAGAACCAGCTTTTAGTTTTATTGATCTTTGCTATTGTTTTCTTTGTTTCTATTTCATTTATTTTTACTCTGATCTTTATGATTTCTTTCCTTCTGCTAACTTTGGGTTTTGTTTGTTCTTCTTTCTCTAGTTTCTTTAGGTGTAAGGTTAGATTGTTTATTTGAGATTTTTCTTGTTTCTTGAGGTAGGCTTGTATAGCTGTAAACTTCCCTCTTAGAAGTGCTTTTGCTGCATCCCATAGGTTTTGGATCATCGTGTTTTCATTGTCATTTGTCTCTAGGTATTTTTTGATTTCCTCTTTGATTTCTTCAGTGATCTCTTGGTTATTTAGTAACGTATTGTTTAGCCTCCATGTGTTTGTGTTTTTTATGTTTTTTTCCCTGTAATTCATTTCTAATCTCATAGTGTTGTCGTCAGAAAAGATGCTTGATATGATTTCAGTTTTCTTAAATTTACTGAGGCTTGATTTCTGACCCAAGATGTGTTCGATCCTGGAGAATGTTCCGTGCGCACTTGAGAAGAAAGTGTAATCTGCTGTTTTTGGATGGAATGTCCTATAAATATCAATTAAATCTATCTGGTCTATTGTGTCATTTAAAGCTTCTGTTTCCTTATTTATTTTCATTTTGGATGATCTGTCCATTGGTGTAAGTGAGGTGTTAAAGTCCCCCACTGTTACTGTGTTACTGTCGATTTCCTCTTTATAGCTGTTAGCAGCTGCCCTGTGTATTGAGGTGCTCCTGTGTTGGATGTATATATATTTATAATTGTTATATCTTCTTCTTGGATTGATCCCCTGATCATTATGTAGTGTCCATCCTTGTCTCTTGTAACATTCTTTATTTTAAAGTCTATTTTATCTGATATGAGTATTGCTACTCCAGCTTTGTTTTGACTTCCATTTGCATGGAATATCTTTTTCCATCCCCTCACTTTCAGTCTGTATGTGTCCCTAGGTGAAGTGGGTCTCTTGTAGACTGCATATATATGGGTCTTGTTTTTGTATCCATTCAGCAAGCCTGTGTCTTTTGGTTGGAGCATTTAATTCATTCATGTTTAAGGTAATTATTGATACGTATGTTCCTATGACCATTTTCTTAATTGTTTTGGGTTTGTTTTTGTAGGTCCTTTTCTTCTCTTGTGTTTCCCACTTAGAGAAGTTCCTTTAGCATTTGTTGTAGAGCTGGTTTGGTGGTGCTGAGTTCTCTTAGCTTTTGCTTGTCTGTAAAGCTTTTGATTTCTCCATCGAATCTGAATGAGATCCTTGCCAGGTAGAGTAATCTTGGTTGTAGGTTCTTCCCTTTCATCACTTTAAATATATCATGCCACTCCCTTCTGGCTTGTAGAGTTTCTGCTGAGAAATCAGCTGTTAACCTTACGGGAGTTCCCTTGTATGTTATTTGTCGTTTTTCCCTTGCTGCTTTCAGTAATTTTTCTTTGTCTTTAATTTTTGCCACTTTGATTACTATGTGTCTCGGCGTGTTTCTCCTTGGGTTTATCCTGTATGGGACTCACTGTGCTTCCTGGCCTTGGGTGGCTATTTCCTTTCCCATGTTAGGGAAGTTTTCGACTATAATCTCTTCAAATATTTTCTCTGGTCCTTTCTCTCTCTCTTCTCCTTCTGGGACCCCTATAATGCGAATGTTGTTGCGTTTAATGTTGTCCCAGAGGTCTCTTAGGCTGTCTCCATTTCTTTTCATTCTTTTTTCTTTATTCTGTTCCACAGCAATGAATTGCACCATTCTGTCTTGCAGGTCACTTATCCGTTCTTCTGCCTCAGTTATTCTGCTATTGATTCCTTCTAGTATAGTTTTCATTTCAGTTATTGTATTATTCATCTCTGTTTGTTTGTTCTTTAATTCTTCTAGGTCTTTGTTAAACATTTCTTGCATCTTCTCGATCTTTGCCTCCATTCTTTTTCTTAGGTCCTGGATCATCTTCACTATCATTATTCTGAATTCTTTTTCTGGAAGGTTGCCTATCTCCACTTCATTTAGTTGTTTTACTGGGGTTTTATCTTGTTCCTTCATCTGGTACATAGCCCTCTGCCTTTTCATCTTGTCTATCTTTCTGTGAATGTGGTTTTTGTTCCACAGGCTGCGGGATCGTAGTTCTTCTTGCTTCTGCTCTCTGCCCTCTGGTGGATGAGGCTATCTAAGAGGCTTGTGTAAGTTTCTTGATGGGAGGGACTCTTATCATTTATTCTTAATGAACAGTTTTTTTTGGTCTGCCTGGAAGGAGAGCTAAGCATAACAAATTTAGGGGGAACTCCATTCATATAACTCTAACTTCATCTCTCAGTTATGGTTAATTGAGGCACTAACCTCAAACTGTTTCAAACTAGGTTTTGAGAACTCAGATACATGTAGCTAGGTACGTAGTGACAATGAGGGAACTCAAGTGTTAGAGGATTGGATGGACTGAAGAAAGAGTATGTGCCCTGTCTATGGGACTCGTCTGGTGGCTCAGTGGTTGAGAATCTGCCTGCCAATGCAGGGGACACAGGTTCGAGCCCTGGTCCGGGAAGATCCCACATGCCGCGGAGCAGCTAAGCCCGTGCACCACAGCTACTGAGCCTGTGCTCTAGAGCCGAGTCACAACTACTGAGCCCACGTGCTACAACTACTGAAGCCCGTGCACCTAGAGCCTGTGCTCCCCAACAAGAGAAGCCACTGCAATGAGAAGCCCACGCTCTGGAACAAAGAGTAGCCCCCGCTCGCCACAACTAGAGAAAGCCCACATGCAGCAACGAAGACCCAACGCAGCCAAAAAAAAAAAAAAAAGAGTATGTGCCTTGTCTAAAGGGACAGTGTCTTCTTAGCTTTAGCTGATTGTTTTAATTTAGGACTGTGAGCCCAGTCTTGCCAGGGCTTCTGAATTTTCAAGAGAGCTAGAAAGTTAAATGAATAATCTCTTGATTTTTAACATACTGTGCAAGCCAAAACAGAACACATTTGTGGGTGAGGTCTGTCCCTTAGTGTCACCATCTTGCTATCTTTTGGCTTTACTTTTATGTATTCCTTAGGGCTTTTATGATAGTAAATCACTTTCATTCTGTCTGCTTCTGGCACCAGTAAGTTTATTTTATAGCATATTTAGCCTACAAATCTAAATATTGAGTCTAGGACCTTTAAACCTCTCCTATCTAAAGAAGACACTGGGGGCTTCCCTGGTGACACAGTGGTTAAGAATCCGCCTGCCAATGCAGGGCACACAGGTTTGAGCCCTGGTCCAGGAAGATCCCACATGCTGCAGAGCAACTAAGCTTGTGCGCCATAACTACTGAGCCTTTGCTCTAGAGCCCGCGAGCCACAACTGCTGAGCCCGTGTGCCGCAACTACTGAAGCCCACACGCCTAGAGCCCATGCTCCGCAACAAGAGAAGCCACCACAGTGAGAAGCCCGCGAGCTACAACAGCTGAGCTCGTTTGCCGCAACTACTGAAGCCCACATGCCTAGAGCCGTGCTCCGCAGCAAGAGAAGCCACCGCAATGAGAAGCCCGCGCACCACAACGAAGAGCAGCCCCCACTCTCCGCAGCTAGAGAAAGCCTGCACGCAGCAATGAAGACCCAACAAGCCAAAAATAAATAAATAAAATAAATTTAATAAATAAATAAATAAAATAAAAAAGACACTAAATAGAAACAAACAGATAGTGGACAGTAAATCTCTTTAAGAAGTTAAACGTGTCAGAAAAACAGATCCACCAGAATTACAGAATCATCAGAATAATGATTCACTTCATTAAAATTAAAAGTATAAATGAGGAAAAGTAGCATATATTTATGCTATAATTCAAGTAAAAAGGACATTCGATCATCAATTATGCAATCTACTTGGCAATACAAACTAACAATGTAATTGTATAATTTGTCTTAATCTGTACCAGAGAACATTAAGAAATTTATTGGTAGCGATTCTAGGATTACAGACTTTTATGTTATAATGAAAGAGCATAAGTAAAGCTTACTGTATGCATTTATATTGTTTTGAAAACTTCATAGAAACAAAGCCAAGGGAGAATCTTTTTTCATAAAATTGTTTTTTTTAATGTTCTTTGTCAACTTTACTGACATATACTTCAATAAAACCCAGTAATTTTAAGTGTGCAGTTTGATTAGTTTTGAGAAATTAATAGTCATGTAACAGCAATCATGGTATAGAACATCTCCATCACCCCAGGATGATTTCTTATGCTCCTTTGCTGTAAGTCCTCTGTTCTCTAACCAACCCTTGGCCCCTGGCAACCACTGATTTGCTTTCTATCACTATTGTTTTGCCTTTTCTAGAATTTAATGTAAATGGGATCATACAGTGCATAGTCTTTTGTGTTTGGCTTCTTTCACTTAGCATAATGCTTTGGAGTTTCAGCTATGTTCTTGCATCGTTTTTATTGCTGAATAGTATTCCATTGTGTATCTATTTGTTTATCCATTCACCAGCTGATGGACATTTGGATCATTTCCATTTTCTGGCTGTAATGAAATGAACTGCTGTGAACTTTTGGATATAGGTCTTACAGACAGTCAGTAAAAGTTTTTATTATCAAAAAAATTATTTAAAAAGATACGTACTTTGAATATTTCATTTTATTTTTATTTTTTAATTTAATTTAAATTTTTTTTGGCTGCACTGCGTGGCTTGTGGGATCTTAGTTCCCTGACGAGGGATCGAACCCGGGCCCCGGCAATGAAAGCACCAAGTCCTAACCGCTGGACTACCAGGGAATTCCCTTATTTTAAAAATTTTATTGAAGTATATTTGAATATTTTATTTTAACATAAAACTAAGGTTGTCTTACATTTTATTTTCCTTTTTAAATTGAACTATAGTTGACATACAATATTATATTCGTTTCAGATGTACAGCACTGTGATTTGACATTCACATACATTATGAATTGATCACCACAATAAGTTAAGTAACCATCTGGCACCATACAAAGTTATTATAATGTTATTAACTGTATTTCCTATGCTGTACATTACATCCTCTTCACCCATTTTGCCCACCTCCCCACCCTTCTCTCCTCTGGCAGCCACCAGTTTGTTTTCTTTATCTATGGGACTCTCTGTCTTGTTTTTTAGGTTCAACATATAAGTGAACTCACATGGTATTTGTCTTTCTCTGACTTATTTCACTTAGCATAATAGCCTCTAGGTCCATCCATGTTGTTGCAAATGGCAGGGTTTCATTCTTTTTTATGGCTGAGTAACATACCATTGTGTATATATCTTCTTTATCCATTTGTCTATCAGTGGACACTTAGATTGCTTCCATATCTTGCCTATTGTAAATAATGCTACAGTGAGCGTAGGGGTGCATATATCTTTTCGAATTAGTGTTTTCATTTTCTTTGAATAAATACCTAGAAGTGGAATTGCTGGATTGTATGGTAGTTCAATTTTTAATTTTTTTGAGGAACCCCCATACTGTTTTCCATAGTGGTTGCACCAATTTCCATTCCCACCAATAGTGCATGAAGGTTCCCCTTTCTCCACATCCTCGCCAACACTTGTTATTTGTTGTCTTTTTGATGATAGCCATTCTGAGAAGTGTGAGGTGATATCTCATTGTGGTTTTGATTTGCATTTCCCTGATGATTAGTGATGTTGAGCATCTTTTCATGTATCTATTGACCCATCTGTATGTCTTCCTTGGAAAAATGTCTTTTCAGGTCCTCTGCCCATTTTTTAAATTGGATTGTTTGGTTCTTTGATATTGAGTTGCGTGAGTTCTTTATATATTTTGGATATTAACCCCTTATTGGATATATCATTTGCAAATATATTTTTCCATTCAGTAGATTGTCTTTTCGTTTTGTTGATGGTTTCCTTCACTGTGCAAAAGCTTTTGAGTTTGATGTAGTACCATTTGTTTATTTTTGCTTTCATTGCCCTTGCCAGAGGAGACAGATCCCAAAAAAAATACTGCTAAGACTGATGTCAAAGAGCATAACGTTTTAAAAACATAAATCTACTATTGGACTTCTGTTCCTTTCTTGTACTCATTGTATAGACTGTAATTTCTAGTTTTAATTTTTATAAAGTGGAGTGATAACTTAATGACACTTGTGAAGCAGTTGGGGTCTGAATCTTAGGTTTTAATAATCTCTTGAAATATCTTGCCCACCTTAAATTCATTTTTTTAAAAGCAGCTTACCTGTATTGAGTCTTAAAGTGCTTTACTTAGTTTTCATAGAAACAGCAGCCCTTTTTCTACTCATATCTGATTGGTTTATTTAGTATTTAGTTAAATTATTATAATGAGTATAAGAAACTGATATGGGAGCAAGATGTGTATGGAAGTACTAGCCATGAACATTGATTCTCATGAAGGCATAAAGTCCACATGTCTTTTGAAGAAAACAGAGAGTTTAAGAATAATATGACAAGTTGGTTAAGTAGAGATTAGTCTGGAGAACTTCTACTCTGCTGTATCTTAGTATGTGAGATTGATCGTTTTGAATTCTAAATATTGGCTCCTCTATTTTTATATCTTTTTTTTTCTCTCTTGACTCAAAGTTCTGAGTATGAAAATGTTTCAGTACTGGTTATCAACATTTAAGTACACTGATATTTCTGTCCCATGGAGTTAATAGCATTCTTATAGACTTGCACGTGCATGTAACCATGTGCACACATGACCCGAAGACAAATGTTGAGTTGATTTTCAAGTGTATCCATTGTGCTTGAAAGCTACCTGCTTTTGCCTTAGCCATCTGCCACATAACCAGTCTAGTTTTAAAATTAGATTCTTGGCCTTTAAGCTCGATTCCTTTTTAAAAAAAAAAAAATCAGATTTGGCAAGTATTTATTTGTGGCTAATATGTGCAGACCATGGCTTTGACCTAATATTGGAAATGGGACCTGGTTGGAACAGTCATGACATGTTGAATACAAAGGTTCTGTATTCCCTTTCTTTTCAGGTTTACTAACGTCAATCTTTTTCTCACAGAAAAATCTTATTGACAAATACAGTCCGCTACAGTACTTGTATATACTTGGTCAAATTACATTATTTAAAGGATCATCTTTAAATTCACAAAGGCAGATTGATATAGTCATAAGCAGTTTTATCTATAAGTGCTTTGTGATTTGAAAGTTAAAAAGTTAATTTTTTTGAATTTGAAAGAAATATGTCCAGTGTAGAAACCTTTGAAAATACAGAAAAATAAAAGAAGAAAAAAACTATTGCCAATATTTTGGTGTTTTTTCTCAATATATTACTTACATATGAAAAACATATCGAAGAAAATTTAAATTTATTTAGTTTTATTAAGATTAACATTTTAAGATAAAACCAGAATCTTATTAAATGCACAGTTTTTTTTTGTTTTTTGTTTTTCTATTATTTTTGATTAAAGTTCTATCATGAGCATTTTTAGATACTTATAAATATTCTTTATAGATTTTTACTGACCGCATAATATTATAACATATTTTGTTGTAATGCCATAATTTGTGTTAACCATTTTTAGATATTCAGTTGGAGATGGGAAAATGAATATATTTAAATTTTCAATATAATTTCCTTTATGTAAAACTATATGAAATATTAATCAAGAGATATTTAGGAGTACCTAGTGGTAGTGATGATAATGATAGGCTACCATTCGTCTTGTGCTTATTATGTGGCAGACAGTGTGTTTACACAAGTTATGTAATTTTCTCATTAATTCTAAAACAGCCCTCTCTTTTGTATTTTCCCTTTTCTGTTGATGAAATAACAGAGGCATAGAACAGTTAAGTATGCCATGATTTCACAGCTAGCATATTTCCAACTAGAGTGTTTCAGAACTAAAATAATAAGTCTAGGCCATTTATATTTTGATTAGATATGTTTTAGTAACTGCTGTGTGCTAGACACTATCTGATTCGAAAACTCTTTTATCATACCAAACTCTCTCTCCATTTTTATGTATTGGGCATTGGTCAGAGGAATCTGGGAAAGCTTTGAAGGAAGGGCAACAGGATTTTGTTGTAGATAATAGGGAGTAAGGATATCCTCTACGTTAAAGACGTTTTGGAATAAAACTAATGTTTTCTTAGTAAACTTACAGTCTTTCAAGGTATATTATGGACTTGAACAATAAGGCTGGTGACATTTTGGATGATATGTTGAGAGAATGCCTAGTGTCCACAGGGCTTGCAAGACAGGCGCCAGGTCTTAGCTTTGTATCCCTCCGAGCACCTAAAAGGACAACATTTTACACACAAGTACCTCATGCAGAAATAGCATTTTAGGGTATTTACTAACTAATGAGCAAATCCTCTTCTCTGTCTACATCTTAAGTGTTGTGTCCTTCTAAGTTTTAACCATAGCCTGTACCAGTCTTTTTACTCCTTTGTGAACTTAAATGCTTCCACAAAATTTTGGTCTCCAACCTGACCAATCTTATATGATCTTCAGAATTGGTTATTTATCTGTTGGTTGTCTGCATAGACAGTTCAAACTCATCATTTACAAATTTAAATTCATCATCATCATCTCTCATAAACCTTTTTGCCTTCTAGTGTGTTTTTTGTCTCAGTTGTTTCAAAACTCGAGTGAATACAGTAAAAATCCCTTTGGACACTAGTTGAAAATAAGATTTCTGTGCCCCATTCCCAGAATTTCTGATTTAGAAGATCTGGTATGGAGCCTAGAAATGTGTATTTTTTTAAAAAATAAATAAATTTATTTATTTATTTATTTTTGGCTGTGTTGGGTCTTCATTGCTGCGTGCGGGCTTTCTCTAGTTGCGGCAAGAGAGTGCTATTCTTCGTTGCAGTGCGTGGGCTTCTCATTGCGGTGGCTTCTCTTGTTGCGGAGCATGGGTTCTAGGCTTGTGGGCCTCAGTTGTGGCATGCAGGCTCAGTAGTTGTGGCTTGCGGGCTCTAGAGCACAGGCTCAGTATAGAAACGTATATTTTTAATCAAGGCCTCAGATGATTCTAGTGCAGTCAGCCCATGAGTTTGAGAATTACTGGATCTGAATTTCTGGAGCCACCAGTCACCCGGGTTGGCAAGCTTTGAGTTATCTGGACCCCTCCTACTCTTTAATCACATGATCCCCAAGGTTGCCCCCATTCTCCATTCCTAAATCAGTGTCCTAGTTTAGGCCTTCATTCATCTCATTGCCCTTTCAAAACCTTTCTCCATGCTGCGCACAGCTTGTGAGAGCTGTCTAAAATCAAAACAAATCATTGTCATTTCCGCTGCTTAAAAACCCTTCACTGGCTCCATCATTTCCTGAGGCATATGTTCCTTGAAATGACATGCAAGACCTTCCATGATTTAGCCCATGTGCACTTCTTTACCTCATACCACTCCCAGCTCATACAGCAAGTAGCACTCCTTTCCCATACTTTTTATTCTTCCTCTAAAGTTTTTCCTATTTCCATATTTTGGCTTATGCTTTCATTCAGTCATTCATTCAGCAAACATATATTGATATGTTCTAGGCACTGTGGATACTGTGATGAACAAAAACAGATGTGAGGGCTTCCCTGGTGGCGCAGTGGTTGAGAGTCTGCCTGCCAATGCAGGGGACACGGGTTCGAGCCCTGGTCTGGGGGGATCCCACATGCCGCGGAGCAACTGGGCCCGTGAGCCACAACTACTGAGCCTGAGCGTCTGGAGCCTCTGCTCCGCAACAAGAGAGGCCGCGATAGTGAGAGGCCCGCGCACCGCGATGAAGAGTGGCCCCCACTCGCCGCAACTGGAGAAAGCCCTCACACAGAAACGAAGACCCAACACAGCCAAAAATAAAAATAATAAAAACAAAAAAAACCAAAAAACAGATGTGAGCCTTACTCTCATGGAGTTTATTATCAGATGGGTACACATATTAAATAATCATTTGGCGAATTCCCTGGCGGTCCAGTGGTTAAGACTCCATGCTTCCAATGCAGGGGGGGCGGGTTCGATCCCTGGTCGGGGAAGTAAGATCCTGCATGCTGTACAGTGTGGCCAAAACAAACAAAACTAAACTAAAAAAAATCATTCAAACAAATCTAAATTTTCAGCTGTGACAAGTGCTACTAGAGCCTGTTATTGGAACATTTGACCTAGTTAAGGAAGTCAGGGTATACTTCCATGAGGAAGTGACAGAGATCTATAGGATAATCTGGGGGTAATTAGGTGATGGAGTGAGAACTGCAGGTGCAAAGGTGCTAAGATAGAAGGAAGTTTACTGAGTATGAGGGATAGGATGGCAGGTGTGTATGTCTGTGTGTGTGCACATGGACGCACTCAGTGGTTAAGTCTGGAGAGAGAGATAGGAAGCAGTTCATACAGAGGTTTGCAGAGAGTGTTAAGGGGTTTTTCTCTACCTAAGAGGAATGAGTAGCATCAAAGCATTTTAACACGTTATTGACCGGGCGATTTTTGCAGAAACTAACACCTGGGGCCGTAATACATCTCCGGTCAAAAATGTGTTAAGCGAGGGGGGCAGTTTCAACTTTGTGATTAGAAAATATCACTATGCTTATAGCATGGAGAATGGATTGACTGGGTTCAGGTGGAATGCAGGTAGATGAGCCAGAAGGCTGTCGTGTCCAGGTGAGAGATGACAGTAGTTTGGATCAAAGAAGTGATGGTGGGAGTGGAGAGAAGAATTACCTAAGGGCAGGAGTGTGCCTTATTCATATTTGAATTCCCCATGCCTAATACTTTGGCCCTTGGATTATTTGTTTGATGAATTAGTAGTAAATAGAGATAGGGAGCAAGACAGGATGTCTAATTAGTGAGTTTGAGAATGTACATGGATAAGTTTCTGAAATGGAGTAAGCTTTCATTCAGTTATTCATCAATACTTATTAAATACATACTATGCACTAGGCAATGTTCTAGGTAGTTAGAATACACCAAAAAATGAAACAGGCGAAAATTTCTGTCCTGATGGAGCTTACTTTGTATTGAAGGAGATAGCATACAATAGATATAATAAATGAATGGTATGTTATATTGGAAGATGATAAGTATTATGGAAAAAAAGAACAAAATTAGACCAAGATAAGAGATCAGGAGTGTGTATAGAGGGGAGTTGAGTTGCAGTATAAAGTAGGATGATAAGGGTAAGCCTCTCTGAGAAGGTAACATTTGAGTGAAGACTTGAGATGAAGGAGTTAAGTCACGAGGCTGGCCCTCTGGGGGATAAGTACTTAGGCAGATGAAGTAACTCCAGGGTGGGAGTTACTCCAGCCTGCCTGACATGTCCAAGGAATAGCAAGGAGGCCAGTGAGGAAAAGCTGAGTGAGCAGGGGACAGTAGTAAGAGATGGGGTTAGAGAGGTCACAGGTAGCCAGATCGGGTAGGGCCTCAGATATCGTAAAGCCTTTGGCTGTACTCTGAATGAGACAGGGAGCCATTGGAGGGTTTTGAGCATAAGGGTGATATGATCTGACTTACCTTTTTTTTTTTTTTTAAACATCTTTATTGGAGTATAATTGCTTTACAATGGTGTGTTAGTTTCTGCTTTATAACAGTGAATCAGCTATACATATACATATATCCCCATATCTCCTCCCTCTTGCATCTCCCTCCCACCCTCCCTATCCCACCCCTCTAGGTGGTCACAAAGCACTGAGCTGATCTCCCTGTGCTATGCAGCTGCTTCCCACTAGCTATCTGTTTTACATTTGGTAGTATATATAAGTCCATGCCACTCTCTCACTTCGTCCCAGCTTACCCTTCCCCCTCCCGGTGTCCTCAAGTCCATTCTCTACGTCTGCGTCTTTATTCCTGTCCTGCCCCTAGGTTCTTCATAACAGATTGCCAACAAACACATGAAAGAATGCTCAACATCACTAATCATTAGAGAAATGCAAATCAAAACTACAATGAGGTATCACTTCACACCAGTCAGAATGGCCATCATCAAAAAATCGACAAACAATAAATGCTGGTGAGGGTGTGGAGAAAAGGGAACCCTCTTGCACTGTTGGTGGGAATGTAAATTGATACAGCCACTATGGAGAACAGTATGGAGGTTCCTTAAAAAACTAAAAATAGAACTACCATAGGACCCAGCAATCCCACTACTGGGCATATACCCTGAGAAAACCATAACTCAAAAAGAGTCATGTACCACAGTGTTCATTGCAGCACTGTTTACAATAGCCAGGACATGGAAGCAACCTAAGTGTCCATCGACAGATGAATGGATAAAGAAGATGTGGCACATATATATAATGGCATATTACTCAGCCATAAAAAGAAATGAAATTGAGTTATTTGTAGTGAGGTGGATGGACCTAGAGTCTGTCCTACAGAGTGAAGTAAGTCAGAAAGAGAAAAACAAATACCATATGCTAACACATATATATGGAATCTAAAAAAAAAAAAAGACTTACTTTTTAAAAAGGATCACTGGCTGCTGTGTGAATAGACTGCAGGGGTCGAGGGTGGATACTCAGAGGACCTGTTAGGAGTCTGTTGTAGAATCTAGGCAAGAAAGGATGATACTGAAAGCAGGGTCTTAGCTGCCTTAAATAGAGCAGTCAGAGAGATCAAAGCAAGAGAATAACAGTGGTCGGTTTGAAAGATTTTGAAAGTCCCAATAGTATGTCCCTGGAAGGCAAGTGGAGTTAATTAGCAGTATGTCAAGAAAGGGATTCTCTATGAAGAAAAGAATAATGAGCTTTGATGTAGATTTTATGCAACATCATAAAACATTTTAGAAAAACTACTAAATTATTGCAGCAGAGGCCCAATGAAAGAATCAAAATTTAAGGAGTTGGCAGTTGAATACATGTTTTCATGACAGTAGGTTAGAGATAAGCCATGTTTTGAAGCAATGGTAAGATTCATAGTGGTTCAGAAGTCAAGTATACATTTCATGGTGTAAATTGAGATTATTTAAGTAAATGCTTTGAAATTTCAGAATAGTACAGTTGACCCTTGAACAAAGTGGGAGTTCAGGGTGCCAATCCCCCACCCAGCTGAAAATCCACATATTGCCATCTCTGCATCAAAAACAAAGAAATTGATATAGAACGAACTTATGGTTGGGAGGGAGGGAAGGGTGGGGCGGAGGGATAGTTGGGGAGTTTGGGATTGACATGTTCACAGTGCTATGTTTGGAATGGATGACCGACGGGGACCTACTGTGTAGCACGGGGAATTCTGCTCAGTTTTGTGTGGCAACCTGATTGGGAAAATAATTTGAGGGAGGGAAAATGATTTATAAAGTGTAGAACTGCCTAAAAAACCAAACCAAAACAAAAAACCCCAAAAAACCCCCAAAGGAGTTGATAAATTACTCACCCAAGAACAGGAAGCTGAAACAGTTTGGTTTGGATAGAATCCGGACTCAAACCCTAATTCTTTTGAATTCACTATTGTGATCTCTAATCAAACACAAACTTTCCCCCCACACTTAGTTAAAGATCTGTAAGATGAAAATACAGGTGCTATATTTATTGAAAAAAATCCACGTGTAAGTGGACCTGTGCAATTCAAACCCATGTTGTTCAAGGGTCAATTGTATATAAATGTGCCACAGTATTAGGCTAGTGTTGTTTAAAGATAACGTGGTGACATCAGGGGAGAAATGGACAGTAGAGTTAGAGGAGAAAGGAGGCCTGCTAATTCAGAGTAGTTTAATTTGGTTCAGTTCCCTCAAGTTTTTGTATATTGTAATTGTTGTTTTATGATGAGTCAAACTTCTAAACACTCAGGTTACTTGTAACATTATAAAGCCAGATTTTATACCTCATTCTCAAATAGAAGAGTGTAAAATAATTGATTAAAATGTGCTTGATTATAATGGAAAATAGTGTTAAAAAAAAAAAAAAAAGCTCTGTCCTTGATTTGCCATTTACTAGCAAGTGATTTTAGGCAAGTCACTTAACTATCTCATCTTCAGCGCTCCTGCCCATTTTTTTCTTTGTTTATGATGTGGAATATGAAAAATTGTATAGATGAAAGTGCAAACCTAGTTAAGCATACTAAAGGCTTTCATGGTGATATCTCAGTTTAGATGCTCTTCTGTTATATCTTTTATAAAATACCGTGGGATCAGAAATGTTTTCCCCCTATGTATGTTTGTTCATACATTTGTTCAATATTGTTTATAGAGTGTTTGACCTAGCATTGTTTTAGGTTAGGGATCTGCAGAATTTTTCTGTAAACAGTCATTTAAATATTTTTGACCATATGGTCTGTCTTGCAACTACTCAACCATGTCGTAGCATGAAAGCAGTCACCCATAATATGTAAATGAATGGGCATGCCTGGGTTTGACTGTGGTGAACAGTATCTGGGCCTTGGCCCATACTTTGCCCACCACAGTTTTAGGTGCTAAGAATATATGAGTGAATAAAACAGACAAAAATACTCGCCCTGGTGGAGTTTAAGAGGAGGTAAACAAAACATATAAGTAAAATGCACAATATGACAGTTGCAAAAGAAGATAAAGAATTCTAGGGCAGGAAATTTTAAGCAGAGTGATCGGGGAAGACCTCACTGATACATGAGCAAAGACCTGAAGGATGTGAGGAGATAACTAGGGAAAGAGCAGACCAGGCAGAGGGAAGAGCAAAGGGGAAGGTCCCAAAAGCCTGTACTATAAAGAAATTTTACTGAAATTGGATTTTTGGGGGCATTGTTAAGGGGAGAAAATGATAATGCACATCAAGGCCGTAAGTCATAGCCTCCTGTCTACATGTGCCAGATGGGTGAGGAGCAATACTTAGAATAGTTCTTACTAATGAGAACTTGGTCTGTATGCATTATTTAAACTTATGTTGTATGGTTTAAGTGTTAGTACTTTTCATCTTGTTAAAAAACAAAGTTCAACTGAGCAAATTTAAGGATCTTACTGACTTTATTCAACGATTCATGAATTGGAGAGCATTCAGTCTAAGCAAATAGAAGGAACTCTGAAGAGCTGTACAATATGAAAGACTTTTATAGGCCGAAGGGAGCAGGAACAAGGAAGTTATCCTAGGCAAAAAAGTATATTGGTTATTGCTAGGTTACTTTCCCTGTAGAGGATGGCAGGGGTTACCTAACTAATGCTGATCAAGCAATTCCTGATTGGCTGGTTTGAGTCCATTTCTGGGAGAGACAAAACTGTAATTTAGTTCTCAGTTTGACGATGTGAGGATTAGCATAAGTGACTCCATTTGGGGCCTGTTGTCTTGTTTTTAACAAGCATACTGTGCTTAGATGTAGCTTTTAGAATCGTCATGTCAAGTTGCCTAGTCTAAGGTGTAGTTTCAGGGCACTCTTCTAAAGTGTATTTGTCCTGTTTCTTATTTTCTATTTATGTACATATATGAATACACACAAGTGTTTATACTATTCAAACACATTTCTAAATATGTAAATTAAAATTATCTTTTTTATTAAATGGGACCTTTCTTTACAACAGATACTTTTATCCCACCAATAATTATCCCTTAAGTATTCCTCAGTTGGAGATTGGCACTTTGAGAGAGATGAGAGCTACATATAAATCATGTTAACAACCTTATTTTCAGAGACCTCACAGTCTTGTTGGGACGGCAAGATTTATGTAAGTGGCAATTAAAGAAGCAGTGTGATGTGGTATAATCAAGCCCAGGAGTCAGGAGCCTACAGTTTTGGGTTCTAAGAATGCCTTATTTCTGTTTTTTTTATATCAGCGTGACCTTAAACAAATTAAATTCTCTAGATTTCATTTCCTTCATTTTCAAGATGAGGTCATTGTACTAAATAATATTTAAATTTACTTCTAATTTGAAAATTAGAAGCAGGATAAAGTGATGACATGTGAGGTGGTTGATCCAATCACTGTAGGCTCTACTTGGCCACCTAGAGGGCTGAGGCTACTAATATCTATAGCATATTATAACCCTTTCTTAGCAGTTAAAAGCTTTGTTAGAGAACACTGTGTAATCAGCTGTTACTGAAATTAAGGACAGTAGAAGTTCCTAGAAGGGAGAGATAAGTATGGGGTCAAGTTGTTGACAGGGGCTTTATAGAGAATGTACTCCTTGGAGATGTTTTAGGAGTATGAAGCACACTCAGTATAGATCTTCTCCATTGTAAGACAACACAATACATGCAGATTTCACGTTTCAAAATAGCTGAGATGTGCTTTAAAAAAGAAGAAGAATCAATTCCTCTTTCTTCTCCGCCATCCTGTGTGCGGTTGAATTTGCTCCTTGCCATGTCTTCTCACAGACTTTCAGGGTCATGCGATTCCTGGCCAAGAAACAAAAGCAGAATCGTCCCATTCCCCAAAGGATTCGAATGAAAGCTGGTAATAAAATCAGGTATGTCTCCAAGAGAAGACATAGGAGAAGAACCAAGCTGGGTCTGTAAGGAGCCCCGCACATGAGATGGCACACATATTTATGCTGTGTCAGGGTCACTTGCATCTTACCATATCACTCTGAAAACATCACCACCATCAGAACAGCTGGATGTATTTTATTGGGAAAATGATTTTTCTCTTTGTGTCAGTGTTTCTGCACTAGTGTTTGGCTCAGTAATAAATATGTGAGACCTTTCAAAAAAAAGAAAAAAGAAAAGAAGAAACCCCAATTGTGAGCCTCTCAAGAGCTAGGACCATGTGCTAGTTATCTTTATTTATACCCCACATAGAACTCTAGGGCCTAACCAGTATGAGGACCAGTAAGAAATTAGAGGAAGTAATGAGAGATAAGATTGGAAGAGCATATGATTATATATAGCTGATTTCTAAAATTTCAATTTAGGGTAGAGGTCTTTGATTTAGCATAATGAATGTGAAACAATTAATTTTGATGATGTTATTGGATATAGGGACCCCTCATTATATATTTCTGAAAGGGGGGTTGCGTGTTGAAAATATCATATACGATTTTTTTAAATAGTTATGTTCAAGGTGGAATGAAGTAAGAAAAAAAAAAGCTGAGGTATCAGGGAGCTCAGCTAAGAAGTTACTGCCTTGTATTATAAGCATCCACCAACTTCTAAGACAACATTCAAGTGTGAAGGGAAACTTTGAGGTTAGTGATCCTGGTTCTCTATTTAAAGGTTAGTATCACTTCAGAGCTCACTGTATCCCTTTCCTGTTTATAGATGAATTTAGAAAAAGTAATATACCTTTATTAGGCTGCAGTTAGGGAAGTTTTGTGGGCTGATTTCAGTTTGGACAGAGAGAAAGGGAGTTTTTTTTGCCACTTTAATATTTAATTTTATTGTTCATGATGGCTATTACATCTGTTTGAAGATCCATAAAATTGATTTTCTACCCACTGGGAAATAAATGGGCTATTTAAAACCATAGGCCACAGACAAATCTCCTGAGGTGCATGAGAGCACATTTCTCTCAAGAAAGGGAATTTTCTTGTAATGCCTGGCTGAATCTGGAAATTAGAGAAAAGAGGAAAGGGTTGAGGCAGGCAGGTGAGGTAGAAGGAGAGAGGTAGGATTACTCTTCCTGTTGTAATTCCCACTTTTTGGTAGCTAAGAGCCCAAAATGTTGGGATGATTTCACACTGAATAGTCTGAACCACCTTTGATAGAATCATGGTTTCCAGGCCTACATGTGGATTTTCCATGCAGTGGGACTACATAGCTGTGGGCAGGGCTCAAGGGAAAGGCACCACCTGTCACCTTTCTCCTGTACTGGAGGTCCCATGCAGCAGCACCCCAGCTGCTCACACTGCCTCCAGGCTGGCACCTCAGGAGCAGCAGGAGCAGCAGGAGCTTCAGACTTCTTTCCCCTCGGCCCGTATCTCCACAAGGTGGAGGTCGGGCCCACGCAGGCCCGGAAGGGCTTCCAGCTGAGGCCAACACTGGAGAAGGCATGCAGAGCTCAGCACCCGCTGCTGTCTCGAGTTCATCTGAATTACCTCGCAAAAACCCATTCCTTCTCATTCTTACTCAGTAACAAATAATTTGTAGACTTAGAGTTTGTGAATTACCCAGCGTTTATAAATAAGGAACTCTGTGCTCTGTGGTAAATTGCACCAGGATGATATTCTGCTCTGTTCAAATGAAAGGGAGATTTGTAAGATTGAATTAATTGAGCTGCGAGCAAAACCAGAAAGCCCAGGTGTAATGTTCTCCTTCGGGGGAAGAAATGAGATGATGGGAAGGGTAATTCCTGTTGCTGACCACAGGGTGGTGCCCGTAGACCAGGAGAAGTAGGTGGAAGTGAGGGGATGACTCCTACTGACAGGCCAGTAATAATGAGGGGATTATACCTTGAGAAGTAACTAGTACAGGGAATCGTTAGGATATGGGCTGGATTGAGTAGTGATTATCATGTAGTGGTAGGTGCTCTTTTAAAATACTGAACTGAATTGATAACTATGGAAATGGAATAGACAATAGTAGAGTAGGTAGAATTTAATGACAATGTTAGAATTTAAAATAATTAAAGACAAAATTTAAAACCCAAAGATATGCTTGGGAGAACTAGTAAAATAATGTCTGTTTTCCTAAAAAACAGTTGAAAATTGTAGTTTTTAAATGAAAACCAATACAGAGCTCTCGTTTTTGTGTATTTAGTGTCAGGTAGCTGACGCTGTTAAGGGAATATTTTATTCCCTATCAAGGGAATCATATGGGAATGCAAAAGTAGGAATAAGTTAGAGATGAAGATGTATTTTGGCTTTTTAGTTGTTCTCCAGTAAAGGTACTTTATAGAACAAAACTTGCGTGCCAAAGGAAGTAACTTTTAGGTTTATTGACCCTAGCTTAGACGTCCAGAATGTGTATGTTTCTTTTAATATAGTATATTTATGTAGTGACCCAAAAGATATCTTTATTATCCTTAATGATCCTATGTTGACTTTTAATATGGTTGTCCTAAGAGTGCAGTTGAAGGTATAGATAGGATGTCCTTGACCTTGCTAAGTTTATCATGCACAGTTATCATCATTGGGATGCCTCCTCAAGTTTTGTTTGGTTTTGTTTTTTAAATCTGAGTTGTATTCCTTCTGTTCCAAGCAGCAGCTTTTGTGAGAACGCTCAACATAATGCAAAGTCAAGTTCACTCTTTAAGTTAAATTTAACCTCCTTTTCCTTTATATTGCAAAATATATAGAGTCTTTAGAGTAATTAGACCTGTAAAGGAATGTATTGTAGTATGTGACTTAACTTCTGCTTTCCCTTTTATTCACCAGCGATTTGAGTACTTTATCAATAGCCTTGAATCTTAGGAGTGGGGGAGAATTTTAGCACTCAAAGTCCACTACTCTTCTGTTTATCCAGAACACTGTTACAAGGATTTGTCTTGTGACTGTTAGCTTCCAAAGCCTTATAGGTAAATAAATAGGCAGAAGGACAGAGCAGGATCATGTATTATAGAAGATAATCACTAGTACAGATTGGTTTTTCTTCAGCGATCATAGTACAGCATTTTATCTAAAGAAAGATAGGCAACTTTGGCAAGTTAGCATAATATTGGGCTTTAGTAAGTGTTTGTTAAAAATTGACTTATTTTGATGTTACCTCATTATGTCCTGTGATCTTGTCAGTCAGTGGGAGCAGACCGGATTTCACTTTTGAGCTTTCATACTTCAGGGTCAGCGTATATTTATTATGCATTAATTTGTGTCTCTCATTTTATGTATAGTTAGACTTTGAAAACATCTTTTTTTCCTAAATAGAATCATTTAAAATATATAAAACATGTTTGATTTCAAAAATTAATATTATGACAAATCCCTTTGTAAAAAGGATTAGCAAGGATTTATTGGTTTATATATTATAAAAATATTCATATCTTCAGCCCAAGATCAAGTCAGATATTTATTAAGAACTGACAATTACATTTTTTTAAAAAAAATTTATTTATTTATTTATGGCTGTGTTGGGTCTTAGTTTCTGTGCGAGGGCTTTCTCTAGTTGCGGCAAGTGGGGGCCACTCTTCATCGCGGTGCGCGGGCCTCTCATTATTGCGGCCTCTCTTGTTGCAGAGCACAAGCTCCAGACGCGCAGGCTCAGTAATTGTGGCTCACGGGCCTAGTTGCTCCGCGGCATGTGGGATCTTCCCAGACCAGGGCTCGAACCCGTGTCCCCTGCATTAGCAGGCAGATTCTCAACCACTGCGCCACCAGGGAAGCCCTGTTCTTCTGCTTTATCTTTTTCTTGGTGTTATACCTCCTGGAGCCCTCACTTCTCCTATAGTCTGAATTGATTGCTGTCCAAGACCACACACCTTTTGTCAGAATTCCTTCCTCTGTTAATAAAAGATCCCTGTTTCCTTGGTTTCATGTTGTTGTCTTTACTGACTTATTCCTTCCTTTTTATGAAGCACATTCTCCATGGAGCCTTATGAAGAAGGATGCATAGGAGATCATTTTTCAGAAATTATGCTCATTTCAGATTTTCTTTATTTTACTCTAATACTTAATTTAATACTTCATTGACTGCGTGTGGAATTTTAGGTTGGAAATAATTTCCCCTTAGAATTTTGTAAAGCATTGTGTCTTTATCTTCTAGCTGCTAGTATTACTAGCTTCTGGTGCCATACTGATTCGCAGTCCTCTGGGTAGCAGTTTTAAAAAGTCTTCTCTTTATCTCTGTTTTCCTGAAGTTTTACAATGATGTGCCTTGGTGTGAGTCCTGGCATTTTTTGGTCTGGATACTGTGGGTCCTTTCAATCTGGACAACTCAAAGACTGGATCTAGGAACAGTAGTTTTAGAAAACTATCTTACAATATTAATTTCTGTTCCATCAAACCTCCCAAATTTGTTTTCACCACACCTCCCACTAACCTGCCAAGCATTTACCTGATGGGAGAAAAGCTGATTTTGTTTTAAATTTTTATTATGTAATATTTTATTCATATAAAAATAAACTTATGTACTGTGACACACAAGACCTGTGAACCTACCACGTAACGTAAAGATGGGAACATTAGAACATTACCATCACCATGTTCTTGGAACTGTATGGGATTCTCCCACTGTTGAAAATTTTTTATTTCACTCACTTTACTTTAAAAAAAAATACTTAATTACATATTGTATGTGGCACTGTTTAGTTATACTTGTTTGGGGGCTTTATAAAATGATATTATAGCTTATGTAGTCTTCTGTGACTTGCTTTTTACACAGAAATATTTTTCTAAGGTTGGTCCATGTTATTGCATACAGTTGTAGTTCATTTGTACTGTTTATTTAATTTTCTCCCCCATTTCTCTTTTTCTTAGTCAGAGGTTGGATCTCCTATTTTGTTTTGTTTCCTTACTTTCTGACTCTTTTTTTTTTTCACACACACACACACACACACACTGTATTTTATTTTTACAAGAGATAAATAGACTGACACCAAGCATTGTACATGGATGACCACAAGAAAAGCAACAATGATTGCAATTACCAAACATGAAACACACTCATACTATGTCATAATATTGACATTCAGTCCAGTAATCCTCCACTGTAACAGCTCCTTTACTTTGCAGTGAAAATTGATTTGTATATTCTTTGCCTCTGAGTCCTTGTGGGATTTTTTTTTTTTTTAATTCAGACAGAAAGTCACAAAAATTATACTCATCCTCATCAGTTCACTCAGTCCCATGTAATTAATTTTTTTTTCATCTTGATCTTTTGTTAGCACTTTTATGAGTTCATCAGTTTTTCATTAGAGTTCTGAAAATGCTTATTCATTCAGTTCAGCAGTACAGTCAGTTACCAGAAACCTGTACTTGTCAGTCTTTTCCATGAATTTCTTGAAGATGAAACCCTTTTTTTTTCTTTTTTTTTGATGAAACCCTTTTATAGGAACATATTTGCAAAAGCATCAGAGTACACCCAGAACTGTCTGTAAATGACAAAAGACTTAAAAATGACCACAGTTAAAGATTTGATGAAAGTTCATAATAATGCAGTTGACAAGAAAATTAGTTATTTCTGAGATATACATTTTAAAGTAATAACTAGGATTATTACTTATAACATTATACCAGAACATATAAGATTTTTAGAAATTTCATGTAATGTCTGAAACATTTATATTAACATATTTCCATACAAATAACCCAATGAAAGTTTAGTATTAGTTGTTTTGTTTGTTTTTTTATACTGCAGGTTCTTATTAGGCATCAGTTTTATACACATCAGTGTATACATGTCAATCCCAATTGCCCAATTCAGCAAACCACCATCCCCACCCCACCGCAGTTTTCCCCCCTTGGTGTCCATATGTCCATTCTCTACATCTGTGTCTCAACTTCTGCCCTGCAAACCGGCTCATCTGTACCATTTTTCTAGGTTCCACATACATGCATTAATATACGATATTTGTTTTCCTCTTTCTGACTTACTTCACTCTGTATGACAGTCTCTAGATCCATCCACTTCTCAACAAATGACTCAATTTCGTTCCCTTTTATGGCTGAGTAATATTCCATTGTATATATGTACCACATCTTCTTTATCCATTCATCTGTCGATGGGCATTTAGGTTGCTTCCATGACCTGGCTATTGTAAATAGTGCTGCAATGAACATTCGGGTGCATGTGTCTTTTTGAATTACGGTTTTCTCTGGGTATATGCCCAGTAGTGGGATTGCTGGGTCATATGGTAATTCTATTTTTAGTTTTTTAAGGAACCTCCATACTGTTCTCCATAGTGGCTGTATCAATTTACATTCCCACCAACAGTGCAAGAGGGTTCCCTTTTCTCTACACCCTCTCCAGCATTTGTTGTTTGTAGATTTTCTGATGATGCCCATTCTAACAGGAGTGAGGTGATACCTCATTGTAGTTTTGATTTGCATTTCTCTAATAATTAGTGATGTTGAGCATCTTTTCATGTGCTTCGTGGCCGTCTGTATGTCTTCTTTGGAGAAATGTCTATTTAGGTCTTCTGCCCATTTTTGGATTGGGGTGTTTGTTTCTTTAATATTGAGCTGAATGAGCTGTTTATATATTTTGGAGATTAATCCTTTGTCCATTGATTCATTTGCAAATATTTTCTCCCATTCTGAGGGTTGTCTTTTCATCTTGTTTATGGTTTCCTTTGCTGTGCAAAAGCTTTGAAGTTTCATTAGGTCCCACTTGTTTTTTTTTTTTTTTTTTTTTTTTTTTTTTTTTTTTTTTTTAAATATAATTTCTTTTTTTTAAACTTTGGGTTTATTTATTTATTTATTTATGGCTGTGTTGGGTCTTCGTTTCTGTGCGAGGGCTTTCTCTAGTTGCGGCAAGCGGGGGCCACTCTTCATCGCGGTGCGCGGGCCTCTCACTATCGTGGCCTCTCTTGTTGCGGAGCACAGGCTCCAGACGCGCAGGCTCAGTAATTGTGGCTCACGGGCCCAGTTGCTCCGCGGCATGTGGGATCCTCCCAGACCAGGGCTCGAACCTGTGTCCCCTGCACTGGCAGGCAGATTCTCAACCACTGCGCCACCAGGGAAGCCCTATTTTTGTTTTTATTTCCATTACTCTAGGAGGTGGATCAAAAAAGATCTTGCTGTGATTGATGTCAAAGAGTGTTCTTCCTATGTTTTCCTCCAAGAGTTTTATAGTGTCCAGTCTTATATTTAGGTCTCTAATCCATTTTGAGTTTATTTTCGTGTATGGTGTTAGGGAGTATTCTAATTTCATTCTTTTACATGTAGCTGTCCAGTTTTCCCAGCACCACTTATTGAAGAGACTGTCTTTTCTCCATTGTATATCTTTGCCTCCTTTGTCATAGATTAGTTGACCATAGGTGCGTGGGTTAATCTCTGGGCTTTCTATCTTGTTCCATTGATCTATGTTTCTGTTTTTGTGCCAGTACCATATTGTCTTGATTACTGTAGCTTTGTAGTATAGTCTGAAGTCAGGGAGTCTGATTCCTCCAGCTCCATTTTTTTGCCTCAAGACTGCTTTGGCTATTCGGGGTCTTTTGTGTCTCCATACAAATTTTAAGATGATTTGTTGTAGCTCCGTAAAAAATGCCATTGGTAATTTGATAGGGATTGTATTGAATCTGTAGATTGCTTTGGGTAGTATACTCATTTTCACAATGTTGATTCTTCCAATCCAGGAACATGGTATATCTCTCCATCTGTTGGTATCATCTTTAATTTCTTTCATCAGTGTCTTATAGTTTTCTGCATACAGGTCATTTGTCTCCCTGGGTAGGTTTATTCCTAGATATTTTATTCTTTTTGTTGCAATGGTAAATGGGAGTGTTTCCATAATTTCTCTTTCAGATTTTTCATCATTAGTGTATAGGAATGCAAGAGATTTCTGTGCATTAATTTTGTATCCTGCAACTTTACCATATTCATTAATTAGCTCTAGCAGTTTTCTGGTGGCAGTTTTAGGATTCTCTATGTATAGTATCATGTCATCTGCAAACAGTGACAGTTTTACTTCTTCTTTTCCAATTTGTATTCCTTTTATTTCTTTTTCTTCTCTGATTGCCGTGGCTAGGACTTCCAGAACTATGTTGAATAATAGTGGTGAGAGTGGACATCCTTGTCTCGTTCCTGATCTTAGAGGAAATGCTTTCAGTTTTTCACCATTGAGAATGATGTTTGCTGTGGGTTTGTCATATATGGCCTTTATTATGTTGAGGTAGGTTCCCTCTATGCCCACTTTCTGGAGAGTTTTTATCATAAATGGGCGTTGAATTTTGTCAAAAGCTTTTTCTGCATCTATTGAGATGATCATATGGTTTTTATTCTTCAATTAGTTAATATGGTGTATCACATTGATTGATTTGCGTATATTGAAGAATCCTTGCATCCCTGGGATAAATCCCACTTGATCGTGGTGTATGATCCTTTTAATGTGTTGTTGGATTCTGTTTGCTAGTATTTTGTTGAGGATTTTTGCATCTATATTCGTCAGTGATATTGGTCTGTAATTTTCTTTTTTTGTAGTGTCTTTGTCTGGTTTTGGTATTAGGGTGATGGTGGCCTCATAGAATGAGTTTGAGAGTGTTCCTTCCTCTGCAATTTTTTGGAAGAGTTTGAGAAGGATAGGTGTTAGCTCTTCTCTAAATGTTTGATAGAATTCACCTGTGAAGCCATCTGGTCCTGGACTTTTGTTTGTTGGAAGATGTTTAATCACAGTTTCAATTTCATTACTTGTGATTGGTCTGTTCATATTTTCTGTTTCTTCCTGGTTCAGTCTTGGAAATTTATACCTTTCTAAAAATTTGTCCATTTCTTCCAGGTTGTCCATTTTATTGGCATAAAGTTGCTTGTAGTAGTCTCTTAGGATGCTTTGTATTTCTGCAGTGTCTGTTGTAACTTCTCCTTTTTCATTTCTAATTTTATTGATTTGAGTCCTCTCCCTCTTTTTCTTGATGAGTCTGGCTAATGACTTATCAATTTTGTTTATCTTCTCAAAGAACCAACTTTTAGTTTTATTGATCTTTGCTATTGTTTTCTTTGTTTCTATTTCATTTATTTCTGCTCTGATCTTTATGATTTCTTTCCTTCTGCTAACTTTGGGTTTTGTTTGTTCTTCTTTCTCTAGTTTCTTTAGGTGTAAGGTTAGATGGTTTACTTGAGATTTTTCTTGTTTCTTGAGGTAGGCTTGTATAGCTGTAAACTTCCCTCTTAGAACTGCTTTCGCTGCATCCCATAGGTTTTGGGTCGTCGTGTGTTCATTGTCATTTGTCTCTAGGTATTTTTTGATTTCCTCTTTGATTTCTTCAATGATCTCTTGGTTATTTAGTAACGTATTGTTTAGCCTCCATGTGTTTGTCTTTTTTACGTTTTTTTCCCTGTAATTCATTTCTAATCTCATAGCATTGTGGTCAGAAAAGATGCTTGATATGATTTCAATTTTCTTAAATTTACTAAGGCTTGATTTGTGACCCAAGATGTGATCTATCCTGGAGAATGTTCCGTGCGCACTTGAGAAGAACGTGTAATCTGCTGTTTTTGGATGGAATGTCCTATATATATCAATTAAATCTATCTGGTCTATTGTGTCATTTAAAGCTTCTGTTTCCTTATTTATTTTCATTTTGGATGATCTGTCCATTGGTGTAAGTGAGGTGTTAAAGTCCCCCACTATTATTGTGTTACTGTCAATTTCCTCTTTTATAGCTGTTAGCAGTTGCCTTATGTATTGAGGTGCTCCTATGTTGGGTGCATATATATTTATAATTGTTATATCTTCTTCTTGGATTGATCCCTTGATCATTATGTAGTGTCCTTCCTTGTCTCTTGTAACATTCTTTATTTTAAAGTCTATTTTATCTGATATGAGTATAGCTACTCCAGCTTTCTTTTGATTTCCATTTGCATGGAATATCTTTCTCCATCCCCTCACTTTCAGTCTGTATGTGTCCCTAGGTCTAAAGTGGGTCTCTTGTAGACAGCATATATATGGATCTTGTTTTTGTATCCATTCAGCCAGTCTATGTCTTTTGGTTGGAGCATTTAATCCATTCACGTTAAGGTAATTATCGATATGTATGTTCCTATGACCATTTTCTTAATTGTTTTGGGTTTGTTTTTGTAGGTCCTTTTCTTCTCTTGTGTTTCCCACTTAGAGAAGTTCCTTTAGCATTTGTTGTAGAGCTGGTTTGGTGGTGCTGAATTCTCTTAGCTTTTGATTGTCTGTAAAGCTTTTGATTTCTCCATCAAATCTGAATGAGATCCTTGCTGGGTAGAGTAATCTTGGTTGTAGGTTCTTCCCTTTCATCACTTTAAGTATATCATGCCACTCCCTTCTGGCTTGTAGAGTTTCTGCTGAGAAATCAGCTGTTAACCTTATGGGAGTTCCCTTGTATGTTATTTGTCGTTTTTCCCTTGCTGCTTTCAATAATTTTTCTTTGTTTTTAACTTTTGCCACTTTGATTACTATGTGTCTTGGCGTGTTACTCCTTGGGTTTATCCTGTATGGGACTCGCTGTGCTTCCTGGCCTTGGGTGGCTATTTCCTTTCCCATGTTAGGAAAGTTTTCGACTATAATCTCTTCAGATATTTTCTCTGGTCCTTTCTCTCTTTTCTCCTTCTGGGACCCCTATAATGCGAATGTTGTTGCATTTGATGTTGTCCCAGAGGTCTCTTAGGTTGTCTTCATTTCTTTTCATTCTTTTTTCTTTAGTCTGTTCCACAGCAGTGAATTCCACCATTCTGTCTTCCAGGTCACTTATCCGTTCTTCTGCCTCAGTTATTCTGCTATTGATTCCTTCTAGTGTAGTTTTCATTTCAGTTACTGTATTGGTCATCTCTGTTTATTTGTTCTTTAATTCTTCTAGGTCTTTGTTAATCATTTCTTGCATCTTCTCAATCTTTGCCTCCATTCTTATTCCGAGGTCCTGGATCATCTTCAGTATCATTATTCTGAATTCTTTTTCTGGAAGGTTGCCTATCTCCACTTCATTTAGTTGTTTTTCTGGGGTTTTTTCTTGTTCCTTCATCTGGTACATAGCCCTCTGCCTTTTCATCTTCTCTATCTTTCTGTAACTGTGGTTTTTGGTCCACAGGCTGCAGGATTGTAGTTTTTCTTGCTTCTGCTGTCTGCCCTCTGGTGGTTGAGGCTATCTAAGAGTCTTGATGGGAGGCTCTGGTGGTGGGTAGAGCTGACTGTTGCTGTGGCGGTCACAGCATTAAAGTAAAACTTTAATCCACTTGACTGTTGATGGGTGGGGCTGGGTTCCCTCCCTGTTGGTTGTTTTGCCTGAGGCAACCCAACACTGGAGCCTACCTGGGCTCTTTGGTGGGGTTAATGGCAGACTATGGGAGGGCTCATGCAAAGGAGCACTTCCCAGAACCTCTGCTGCCAGTGTCCTTGTCCCCACGGTGAAACAGAGCCACCACCCGCCTCTGCAGGAGACCCCCCAACACCAGCAGGTAGGTCTGGTTCAGTCTCCCCCAGGATCACTGCTCCTTCCCCTGGGTCCTGATGCACACATTACTTTGTGTGTGCCCTCCAAGAGTGGGGTCTCTGTTTCCCCCAGTCCTGTCGAAGTCCTGCAATCAATTCCCACTAGGCTTCAAAGTCTGATTCTCTAGGAATTCCTCCTCCCGTTGCCGGACCCCCAGGTTGGGAAGCCTGACATGGGGCTCAGAACCTTCACTCCAGTGGGTGGACTTCTGTGGTATAAGTGTTTGCCAGTCTGTGAGTCACCCACCCAGCAGTTATGGGATTTGATTTTACTCTGATTGCGCCCCTCCTACCGTCTCACTGTGGCTTCTCCTCTGTCCTTGGACGTGGGGTATCCTCCTTGGTGAAGTCCAGGGTCTTCCTGTCAATGATTGTCCAGCAGCCAGTTGTGATTCTGGTGCTCTCGCAAGAGGGAGTGAAAGCACGTCCTTCTACTCCGCCATCTTTGTTAATCCTCTCACTTTCTGACTCTTTTTTATCCTGACTTCTGGGAAATTTCCTTAAAACTTATTTTCCAGTACTTCCATTAAAATATTTTATTTCTATCATGTTTTAAATTTTTGAAGTGATTTTTCTCTTCTATGAAAACTTTTTTATAATAACCTATTCTTATAGGTTATGTTTTCTTTTGTGTCGAAGGATTTTTTTGTTTTTTGTTTTTGCTTCCTATATAGTCTCTGTCTCTTCAGAGTTTCTTTCCCTTTTTCTTTTTTCCTGGGTGTTTTAGTCTCTGTCTTTTTTGTTACAGGCTTTTCTCAAGTATCTTTCTTGCCATGGCTTTGTCTTCATATTTGAGGGAGGCATTAAAATGCTGTGGGAAGCTCTCCTTTGTGAAAGGCTTGTAGGTTGATGGTTTTTTACTATAAGAGTAATTAGGCAGAGACACATTTTATTGCAGACCCCTCCACTTGTCAGTATCTGTAGGTCTTGTCTTCAGTTCTACAGTCACCTTTTCAAGAGAGACTATTCAAACTTTTGCATTTGCTGGTGGATGAATGATGGTGGTGGTAATAGCCTGGCTGCCTTGTGGCTTAGTGCCTTCCACTGGGAGGAAGAGGACTAAAATTCTCATTTATCAGTTTAATCCTTATGTCCTTAGAATGGTACCTCATTCCAGCCCTCAGCTGTGTCTAGAGTCTCTCAGTTTAGAATCCTTCTCGTCCCTTGTTTCAGTCTTCCCCAGAAAATAAACCTCTGGACCGATCACCTTCCTGTGAGTTAGCAGAATGAGCTGCTGATCTAAGTGTTCATTATAAATACTTATAACCAGTCCTTCTGTTTTCAGGCCCAACCGAATGCCCTTGTTTTTGAGTAGCCCCTGATACTTCTAAGTCTTGACCTTTCTATACTTTTGGCATAAATAGGCTTGCTTCTTGTTGGTTTCCTCACACCACCCACTACCCTGCCAAGTACTTATCTGAATGGAGAAAACCCAAAAGCTGTCATTTATTACCAGACCATCGTTTTTTCACCTCCCAGAGAGTTTTATTGACATCTCTTATCTACTGTTGTCTCCTTTCAAGTTTGCTGTGCCTTTCTGGGTATATGCCTTTTGTTATTCAATTTTAGTAGAAAGCCAAGATAAATATGTTCAGTTCTTCATGTTTAATCCATGATTCCTCTCTAAGGAAGCTTTTATTACAACAGAAATGTGAGGGACTTTGATATAGACTTGCCTTCTAAAGTCTTCTTTGTCCTCAAAGTAGAAATCAGCAAAAATTTCATTTCTACTGGTTGTGATCCAGGTTAGTCTATTTTTCAGCCCATACAGAGCCTTTTGAAATATAGGGGGCCACTCTTGTAAAGTAGAAAAGACTAGGATCCATTTGTTTCTTCCTGTAGCTACTAAAAAAATAGCATTCCTATAGTGATTTTGTAGTTATCGTCTGTCTCGGATTCTTTTTACCGGACAGCTAAACATGAACTTCATTCTCTTTTCATTGACCTAGAGTGTCATAGACAGAATAATCTTTTTAAAATTTGAATTTGGATATTAAAGCTTAGTTTTCCAAATCCTGATTTGGGTGAAGGAAATCTAGATTAAGTTTAACCAAACTGTGGTTTTTATTATGTTTTATACTTAAATAGTACTTTGAGCCATATGAAATTGCCAATAGTTGAGCAGTTGTAGCCTATAAAAATGGTAATTTTATGTGATTCAACATAATAAAGTTAAAAGATCTTAATAGTTTAGTTAACAGTCCTTTTTGTCCAATGTAGGAATTTGTTTTATAGCATTTTTGGAAATATTCCAGTAGGAGGAAAGGATGAGATAAAATGATAATGTCAGGCTAAATAAGAGGAAGAGTTGAGGTCCCTATTCAGTATAACTGTACGTCCAAGAGTTGCATCAGGGTTCCTATGGTGTTCTAAAAGCTCCACACTACTGAGGCTGGAGGCTATAAATTCCATGGAGTGCCAATTAGATACACAATGCCTGTGAATTTGGACACTAACACACACTCCCTGAGTACCTGGCTGCCAGGCTACAAATCTGTAGAGGATTTCAGCAAATATCAATTTAGCTGGAATAGTATCACTTAATTTTGTTTATTCTGTATACAGCCTTTATGTGTTATTTCCTTAAGTTAGTTAAAAGTTGAACTTTAAAATGATAATACGACTGTCAGTGAGGTTTAAAACATTGTAGAGATAAAATATACAACAACAATAGCAAAAAGGACTGGGGGGAGGATTGGTTTGTTTGGAATGTGGTTGAGGTAGACTGTAACCCTATAATTTACAGGGTTACCACTAAAAGGATAACACAAAAGTGCATAAAAAACTAATAGAAGAGATTAAACGGAATATTATAAATACTTGATGAATAGAAAAGAAGAATAAAGGAATAAAGAACACATGGGACAAATTTAAAACAAATAACAAGATGGAAGTAAAAAGACAGAAAAAGACCATGCAAACACTAACCAAAAGAAAGCTGTTGTTAAAGCTTTGTTAATATCAGATGGGTTAGACATTAAGGCAGGAAGTATTGCTAAAGATAAAGAATGACATTTCATAATGCTAAAATGGTCCTCTCAGTAGAAAGACATAACAATCCTAAACAACCTTCTGTTGTTGCTTGGTTTGCTGACCATACATGTGTGGTGTTTGGGTCTTTTCTTTTCACGAGTGTTGTCATTTTTCACTGCTAGAGATGTTTCTTTAGTCTGTGAGGGAAGAGTTGTTGTTGCTTTGTCTCTCTGACTGTGGTTATGTTCATTTTAGCACATGCTCTGGGCATTGTAAACGATTGTGTGGGGTACCACCTGAGAGAACAAAGCCTCACAATTATAATTATTTCATTTAGTGTTGTAGTTACTTTTAATGTAATTATTGTCCTTTAAAACATGCCATGCATGAGAAATAGAATTTAGATGAGGACTAAAGAAGTTATGTTTCAAAGAATTCTTTTTTAACATTGTGCGATTATGAGTAATAAGGTACTATAAGGAACAAATCAGAAAGGAGAAGCTGGATTCTTGTTAGTAAGCCTTTTTTTTTTTTTTTTTTTTTTTGGTATTAGGTCTTTAAAGCCCTGCAGTGATGTGTTATTGTCAAAAGTCTTCATTTCTGTCTGGAGAGAATGTCCTGTTATTTAGAGAATATTCCATTTTTCTGGAAAAAGACATCTGTTGGTTGATCTTCATGCCTAAATGTAAGAAAAGGAGAGACGTTTAAGGAAACAAAAGTGCTGAATCAAAGAGCATACTTGGAAATAGAAATACAATTAGTGTAACTTTAAAAAATTTGTGGTAAAAGCACGTAACAAAATTTACTATTTAACTGTACAATTTAGTAGTGTTAAATATATTCACTTTGTTGTGAAATAGATCTCCAAACCATTTCATCTTGCAAATCTGAAAATCTATACCCATTTAAAAACTCTTCCTTTCTTCCCTCCCCTCAGCCACTGGTATCCACAATTCTACTTTGTGTTTGAATTTGACTACTCTAGGTACCTCATATAAGTGGAATCATACAGTATTTGTCTTTTTCTGACTGGCTTATTTCACTTAACATAATGTCCTCAAGGTTCATCCATCCTGTAGCATGTTACAGGATTTTCTTCCTTTTAAAAACTGAATATTATTCCCTTGTGTGTATAGACCACATTTTGTTTATCCATTTATCTGTTGGATATTTGGTTTGCTTCCACCTCTTGGCTATTGTGAATAGTGCTGCTATAAACATGGATGTACAAATACCATTTTTTTTTTTTTTTTTTTTTTATGGTTTAATTTATTTATTTATGGCTGTGTTGGGTCTTCGTTTCTGTGCGAGGGCTTCCTCCAGCTGCGGCAAGCGGGGGCCACTCCCCATCACGGCGCGCGGGCCTCTCACCATCGCAGCCCCTCCCGCCGCGAAGCACAGGCTCCAGACGCGCAGGCCCAGCAATCGTGGCTCACGAGCCCAGCCGCTCCGCGGCATGCGGGATCCTCCCAGACCAGGGCTCGAACCCGCGTCCCCTGCACCGGCAGGCAGACTCCCAACCACTGCGCCACCAGGGAAGCCCTACAAATACCATTTTGAGACCCTGCTTTCAATTCGTTTGCATATATACCCAGAAGTGGGATTGCTGGATCATATGTTAATTCTATTTTTAATTTTTTGAGGAACTGCCATACCACTTTTCCACAGCAGTTGCACTGTTTTGTATTTTACATCAGTATGCAAGGGTTCCAATTTCTCTGCGTCCTTGCGAACGCTTGTTTTCTGTTTTTTTGTTGTTGTTGTTAGTTGCCATCCTAACAGGTATGAAGCAATATCTCATTGTGGTTTTGATTTGCATTTCCCTGATGATTAGTGATGTTGAGCATCTTTTCATATGCTTGTTGGCTGTCTTTTGTCATCTTTGGAGAAATGTCAGTTCACATCCTTTGCCCATTTTTTCATCAGTTTGATTTTCTGTTGTTGAGTTGTATGAGTTCTTTATATATTTTGGATATTAAGCCGTTTTCAGATATATGACTTACAAATATTTTCTCCCATTCAGTAGGTTGTCTTTTCATTTTGTTGATGGTCTCCTTTGCTTTGCAGAAGCTTATTAGTTTGATGTATTCCCACTTGCTTATTTTTACTTTTGTTGCCTTTGCTTTTGGTGTCAAATCCAAAAAATCATTGCCAAGACTGATGTCATGGAGCTTACTGCTTATGTTTTCTTCTAGGTGTTTTATGGTTTCAGGTCTTACATTCAAGTCTTTAATCCATTTTGGGTTAATTTTTGTGTTAGTGGTCCCGTTTTATTCTTTTGCATGTGACTGTCCAGTTTTTCCAATACCATGTATTGAAGTGACTGTTATGACAGTTATTTAAAATTCTTTGTCAGGCAAGTCATAGATCTTTTTCTTTAGAGTCGGTTTCTGGAGTTTAATTTTGTTCCTTTAATTAGGCCCTACCTCCCTGTTTCTTTATATGCTTCGTGGTTTTTTGCTTGGGCATTTGAAAAAAACAATCACCTACCCCCTGCCTTTGCATACTGGATTCCTTCTAGGACCTCTCAAGCCTTTTCTGATCTTAGCTTCCCCTGGGATTTGCCTACAGAACTGCAGTTGTAAGGTGCTTTTTGCATCTTGTTTACAGTGTCTTGCAACTCTGGTTCCTATTCTCTTAGGGCTCTGAGTTGCCTAAGACAGAAGCCAGTCCCTCAGGCAGTTCCCAGACAAGCCAGAATTGGATGTATTGTCTGTTTTGTTTGTGTTCCCAAGGGAAGAGCCTGGCATGAGGGGTTTCTTCCTGGTTGCTCCACACTATGCTCTGCAGGGGAAGCGGCATGAATGGGATGCCAAACATCACAAATTTTCCTACCCCTTTCATTGGAATCTTGTGTTGGGTTTACAATAGCCCAGCTGCTATAGCTTCTTAACTGTTCTCTAGAGTTTTTGCAGTGATATTCTGGTCTGTCTTTTGTTGTTAACTCAGTGTCTCCGTAGGGGAAGGAGGGCCTGTATTTTCCTAGTCTGCCATTTTGCTGACATCACTCTCCCTAGTATCATTTTTTGAAGTATAAATTCTGCCAGATAATGTGTCTCTTTATAAGACATGTAGGTAAAAGGGAAGCAAAGATGTAATATTTTGGACTTGAGTAAGGTGATTTGTTCTTTGTGAGGTTCATGTCTGTAAATGGAGAAGATGAAATCTAAAGCAGTGATATCCTATGTAATGTTTTATTTTGGAATAAAGAAATAAGGTAATCCTATCAGATAAGACCATGTTTTCTTTTATGGTTTTCAGGGCATTTGACAAATATTTAATTGAATGTCTACTATGTGTAAGGTACTATGCAACTGGGATACAGAAAGTATGAGATGTAATCCTTCAAGGTGCTCATTTTTAATTTGATGAAAGACAACCTTAATGCAGAAAAAACTAACAGTACAAGATCTGCATACCAAATATAAAAGTACAAGAACTATCACTGTGAGCTATGCAGAAGCAGAAGTGACAGTGAACTGAAGTGAACAGGAATGGCTTCCAAAAAAATGGACCTTCAGTAGGTAGGATCTTATCTTAGTGTCTATCCTGGAGGGAAAAAAAAAAAATCACACATCCCAAAGCAGGCATGTATAGGCAGTATGTTTGTACTAGCAGAAATGTAGAAATAATCTAAATGGTCATAAGAAAATGGATAGGGCTTCTCTGGTGGCGCAGTGGTTAAGAATCCACCTCCCAATACAGGGGACATGGGTTTGAGCCCTGGTCCGGGAAGATCTCACATGCCGCAGAGCAACTAAGTCCGTGTGCCACAACTACTGAGCCCGCGCGCCTAGAGCCCATGCTCTGCAACAAGAGAAGCCACTGCAATGAGAAGCCCTCGCACCGCAACGAAGAGTAGCCCCTGCTTGCCACAACTAGAGAAAGCCTACCCGCAGCAACAAAGACCCAACGCAGCCATTAATTAATTAATTTAAAAAGAGGATGGATAAATAAACTGTTCAGTCTATACTGTGGAATGCTGTGTAGCAATTAGATAGTGGAGATCCATATGTACTGACAAAATTTTCTAAGTTAATTGAGTTTTTAAAAACAGATATCTTAGCTTATTTGCATTGCTGTAACCAAGTACCACAGACTGAGACGTTTATAAACACAATAATTTATTTCTCACAGTTCCAGAGGCTAGACATTCGAGATCTGGGTGCCAGTGTGGTTGGGTGAGGGCCCTTTTCTGGGTCTCAGACTTCTTTTTGTATCCTCACATGTTGGAAGGGACTAGGGAGCTCTGGGGTGTCTTTTATAAGAGCACTAGTCCCACATGGCGACTGTAGCACCTCTCAAAGGCCCTACCTCCTAATAGTATCACACTGGGTTTTAGGATTTCAACATAAGAATTTTGGGTGGACACAAACATTCAGACCACAGCAAAGGAGGTTTCAAATAATATGTATGGTATGATATTAGTTGGGTTAAAAAACAAACCAAGCTAAAAACAAACCTACAAATAATACTGTGTACTTTTATAAGTAAATAATATATAAATTCATACTAAAGGAAGGTTAAACTGATAACAGTGGTTACAACAATTAAGCATTTATAAATTACTTGTATAATTAAAAATAAAGAAAAGGCCCAGATGAAAATTTATCTAAACACAATTAGTGGTTACTTCTGTATGGTGAGATTATTAACAAATTTTCTTTATATTTTACTGTATTTTCTGAATTTTTACAGGAAACATTTTATTGGAAAATGTTAAATTATAAAGAATCATAAGTGGGAGATAAGTAATTGACAAATAGTTAATAAAATTAATTTTCACAAAGTGGAATAGAAGAACGAGTAGAATTAGGTGGAAAAATCAGGGAGTTTATGGGTAAGGGAGATGGTTGAGGGAGAGAGAGGGAAATCCAGAATGTCTTAGAAACTTTTAAAGTTTTATAGAGTCATTATATTTTTAAGCCATTCATTCAGTAAATATTTAATAAATATTTGGCCTAGTAGGTGCCAGGATCCCTGCCCTAAGGAGCTTATGTTTTGATGAAGGGGATGCAGACAAGGAAATTACAGTGTATTAAGGAAGAATCAGCTAGTAAGGTGGAGAAAGAGGTCGTTGAGGGTTGATGGAGAAGGTTTTCCTGAAGGAGCAGAAGTCTAAGCTGAGATTTGGAGTTAAGTTGAAAGTAATGTGAGATGTCTGGAGAGGGAAAGCAGGGACCAGCACAGGAAACACCTTGTAAACCGTTTTAAGAACTTGATTTTATAGTGTTTAAGTATTTCAAATACATAATCTTGCTGGGTGTTCTTTGCATCGTAGCAAACAATAATCATGTTGGTTGTTTGGTACTTAGTAGGCACATTATAAACTCTTCCTCCCTCCCTCTCTTCTCCCTTTACTTTTCTCCCCCTTGTATGCATTCAGTGCAGGTGATGCACAGCATGGGTTTCTGGGGGGAGAAATAAACGCAAATTCTAAAACATTGCTGATGTAATAAAAGGAGGCAGCCTTAATTTAGCATATTTAAAAGAGCCATGTCCAGTTCATCAAAATAAAAATGTTAATTTGATATGGTTGGCTGCTGTTTAAATCAGCCATTACAATGAGTTATGGAATTGAATACAATTAGGTGTTCAAAAAAATTTTTTTTAATTTATTTTATTTTTGGCTGTGGTAGGTCTTCATTGCTTCACGCTGGCTTTTCTCTAGGTGCGGAGAGCGGGGGCTACTCTTCGTTGCGGTGCACGGACTTATTGCAGTGGCATCTCTTGTTGCGGAGCACAGGCTCTAGGCGTGTGGGCTTCAGCAGTTGTGGCTCGCGGGCTCTAGAGCGCAGGGTCAGTAGTTGTGGCGCACAGGCTTAGTTGCTCCGCGGCATGTGGGATCTTACCAGACCAGGGCTCAAACCCGTTTCCCCTGCATTGGCAGGCGGATTCTTAACCACTGTACCACCTGGGAAGCCCAGATGTTCAAATTTTTTTAATCATCAGTATCTTTTAACATCTTACTACTTAATAAATTATACTACTTTCAGGGTTATTTATATTGACAGTGGCTTGGACTTTTGTAAATAACTTCACAAGTTACTTAATCTGTTCTTGGGTAGATAAAATATGGTATCTTATTGTTATCTATTGTGGGATTCCCAAAAGAAATTTATTTCTGCAAGACAGAATGCTCATATCATTCAAGGGGCCTGAATTGCCATAGGGAATCCTGAAACTGGAGATGTTATTTACTAAACTTTTTGAAAATAGATTTTTCTCTCTCTTTGCTTTAAAGACAGACAATAACTGAAACAATCGTAACTTCTGTAAAGAAAGAACCTATCACATTATTATTCGTTAATGATGGGCTATACCCGTTTGGGCAGTTTATAGCAAAATAGTTAACAAACGTGCAATTTAGAAAGAAAGAATAAATGAATTTTTTTATAATCTACATTCCCATTCCACAAAGAAAAAATATTCTGAAAAATATTCAGGCTTACAACATGTTGCCTTGTTAGTGTGGAAAAACTGAATTTTACTTATCACTTGATTTGCGCCTCTGTGTCTTTAACTTGTGTTTTTTGTACTCCCTGGAATGCCCTTCCCCTTTTTTGTCCATTTGCAGAATTTCTATCCAGCCTTAAAGACTGCAACTTCAAGATTTTTTCTTGTCCCACAGAAAGTTCATCTTTCCCTCCTTTGTGCCACCACTGTCCCTGTATTATAGCACAAGAACTTTATCACACAACGTATTTACCATTTTGTTCCACTACCTTCTGCCATTTCTCAGGGAACTTCATAATTCCGTCTTACCAAAACTTTTTATCGTTTTGAGCAAAGAACTGTTCCAGGTGCCTTTTACAGTCTTTCAGGGAATTGAAATTTTTTCCATTAAGAGAATTTTGTAAAAAACAAAATAAATGGAAATCCAAATGTGCAATGTCTGGTGAATGTGACAGATGAATCAGAACTTCCCAGCCAAGCTATAACAGTTTTTGCCTGGTCATCAAAGAAACATGCGGTCTTGCGTTACCCTGATGGAAGATTATGAGTTTTCTGTTGACTAATTCCGGATGCGTTTTGTGGAGTGCTGCTTTCAGTTGGTCTAATTGGGAGCAGTACTTGCTGGAATTAATCATTTGGTTTTCCGGAAGGAGCTCATAATAGAGGACTCCCTTCCAATCCCACCATATATACAACATCACCTTCTTTGGATGAAGACCGGCCTTTGGTGTGGTTTGTGGTGGTTCATTTCACTTGCCCCACGATCTCTTCCGTCCCACATTATTGTACAATATCCACTTTTCATTGCCTGTCACAATTTGTTTTAAAAATGAAACGTTTTCGTTACGTTTCAGTAGAGAATCACATGCGGAAATACCATCAAGAAGGTTTTTTTCACTTATGTGGAACCCAAACGTCAAATCGATTTACATAATCAAGCTGGTGCAAATGATTTTCAGCACTTGATTTGGATATTTTGAGTATGTCGGCTATCTCCCCTGTGGTATGATGTTGATCTCAATTAATGTCTCGATTTGATTGCTGTCAACTTCAACTGGTCTACCTGACCATGGAGTATCGTCCAGCGAGAAAATCTCCAGCATGAAACTTCAGAAACCACTCTTGACACATTCAATCAGTCACAGCACCTTCTCCATACACTGCACAAATCTTTTTTTGTGTGTTTCAGTTGAGGTTTTACCTTTCTTGAAATAATAAAGCATAATATGCCGAAAATGTTGCTTTTTTTCTTCCATCTTCAGTATTAAAATGGCTACACAAAAATTCACCAATTTTGATGAGTTGTTTTTTTTTTTAATGCATGCTGATGTGACAGCTGTCACAATACAATCTAACAAAATTGTTTCGAATGAAGTTAGAGCCAACTAAGTGCTACTAGAGCCATCTTACGGAAAAAACCGAATGAACTTTTTGGGCTAACCCAATAGGAGGAAGCATGATGTAATGGGAAAAGCAGTGTAGTGAAATCTGGGTATTTGGGGTTCTAGTCCCAATTCTAATACCAATTTTGTGATTTGGGGCAAGTTTGAAAATCTCTTTGAACTTTAGTTTCCTTCTCTGTAAAAGTGTAACTTGTAATACATGATGTTCAATAGTAAATACAAAACTTTAATATCAGTTTATTTTTAAAATGTGTTTACAGGGAATTTTAAGAATTAAGCTGGTGTAAAGGGAGGGACACGTGTTTTGAATATAGAAACCAGCTAAATTGGGATAATTACTTAAATTTCATAAGTTTTCATCCAAGGTGTTTCTGAATTTTTTTTTCAGTAGTAACAGTACAGTCCTAGTTTTGTCAAACAAACAGACATGAATATGTTTATACATGTGCAGGAAAACATACAGTTCAATAAGTTTTAATATTATGCTCAGTGTGGAGTTGTATATGATGGATAAAACAAGGAGAATAAAATAATTTTCTTTTCTTTTTTTTTTCTATAATGGTAATGAAGAAAAATTAAAACAAAATAAAAGACCATTTTATAAAGACCATTTGTGGCTTTGGAAGTAGATTATCTTATGACATACAGTAAGGAAAATGTAAGGAACAGGCTATTTTTTTTCTTTCTGTTTCCCAGTTTTACTAAGAACTGTTACCTATGGGGGAAAGCAGAAAACAAGATGGCTTAGTGATTGATGATGATCAGCTCTTTTTCAGTCATGACAGTAACAAGGGTTCTTTTTTTTTTTTCTATTGAAGTATACTTGATGTACAGTAATATTACATAAGTCACAGGTGTATAATATAGTGATTCACAATTTTTAAAGGTTATACTCCATTTATAGTTATTATAAAATATCTACCCCTATATTGCCCTTCACCCCTTCCCTCTCCCCACTGGTAACCACTAGTTTGTTCTCTATATCTGTGAGTCTGCTTCTTTTTTGTTATATTCACTAGTTTGTTGTATTTTTTTTAGATTCTAAATATAAGTGATATCATACAGTATTTGTCTTTCTCTGAATTATTTCACTTAGCATTAATAGCCGCTGGGTCCATCCATGTTGCTGTAAATGGCAAGATTTCATTCTTTTTTATGGCTGAGTAGTTTTCCATTATATATAATACTACTCAGCCGTAAAAAAGAATGAGATATATATATTTGCCTCATCTTCTTTATCCATTCTTCTGTTGATGGACACTTAGGTTGCTTCTGTATCTTGGGAATTGTAGATAATGCTGCTATGAACATTGGGGTGCATATATCTTTTCCAATTAGTGTTTTTTGGGTTTTTTTGGGTATATACCCAGGAGTGGAATTGCTGGGTCATATGGTAGTTCTTTTTTTAGTTTTTTTTTACATGGTAGCTATTATTTATTATTATTACTTACTTAAGTCTTTTGAGAAACCTCCATACTGTTTTCCACAGTGGCTGCACCAATTTACATTCCCACAGACAGTGTATGAGGGTTCACTTTTCCAAGAGTTCTTAATACAGCGTCTATCAACAAGCTTTAGTGGAATCCATGAACCATTTGGAATGGTATCAAAAACACTGAGTATGTCCATGAGTATGTCCATTCATGCATTTCCTGTATGTCACTCCAGTGACTGAGTCCATAGGTTTTAACAGATTCACAAAGAGTACATGATGCAAAAAGTATGAAGAACACTATGGACAGTTCTTATCTGCTTCTGCATAGAGTGTAAGAAGATGTGGGGCTTCCCTGGTGGCACAGTGATTGGGAATCTGCCTGCCAGTGCAGGGGACACAGGTTCGAGCCCCGGTCCGGGAAGATCCCACATGCCGCGGAACAACTAAGCCCATGTGCCACAACTACTGGAGCCCATGTGCCCAGAGCCCGTGCTCCATAACAAGAGAAGCCAGCGCGATGAGGCCTGTGCACCACAATGAAGAGTAGCCCCCGCTCGCCGCAACTAGAGAAAGCCCGCACGCAGCCAACAAAGACCCAACGCAGCCAAAAATAAATAAATTAAATAAATAAATTTATTAAAAAAAAAGAAAAGAAAAAAAAGAAGATGTGGATTTTTAGTCACAGACTACTGAAAATGGCATTGTATATTTGGGTCCTGGAGTAATAGGGAATGTTACAGGGCTGTTGATTTTTCTCTCGGTTATGCATTTTTATGTTTCCTGTTATTATTTTGTAACCTTTGATCTTGGTCTGCTATTCTCATCCAAAAAGATGCCAGACTCCTCAAAATAGATAAAATTTAGAGATTCTAATCTTTCCCCTAACAGCTCAATTTATTGAGTATCTTTTCAGTTTTTTGTTTTATCAAGGAATGAATTGGATTCATGTGTTTGAATTACTTGTAACAGGTTTTATTGCATTTAAACAATTCGAGTTTTATCTTTATTTTAATAGGCAAAAACTGAGTAGGTTCCTCCTAGAATGAAGACACCATCCTTTTAAGTCTTCTTATGTGTATCTGGCACTTTGAGGATTTATACCCTGTTCAATTATGATTGATATTTAATGAGTACTTGAGTCTGTAGACTTTTGACATTTTTTTCTAATTCCTTTTCCTCTTTCCTTTTTTTTTTTTTTTTTTTGGTGGGGGTAGGGTTAGAAAGAATCTTACAGCAATGATCTGGGATTCTGGTTGCTTGTATCAGAAACACCTCATGTTTATGTTTAAAGACACTATGTCTTGGGAATTCCCTGGCAGTCCAGTGGTTAGGACTCCACGCTTTCACTGCCAAGGGTGTGGGTTCAGTCCCTGGTTGGGGAACTAAGATCATGCAAGCCGAAAGCATCTCATTAATTCTTCTGCATTCCCAGGAGAAGTTTTCTGAATACTTGGTTTCTTTCTTTGTAGGAGAAAAACAGAGGTACTGGTACTCTTACCATTAAAAAGAAAACACACAGAATTCAAGTTCTCTATCAACCTACTTTCCACTTCGAATTAAATTTCAATCAGTTAGTTTAACTGTCAGGTTACATTGCATACTCTGAACCCAGATATGAAGGAGTCTTCACTTTCATTCAGACCTGTTCATCTAATAGTTTTTGTAAGCTTTGGAATTTCACAAAGTTTAGTTAAATATGTGCAATTCTTTTCCATTTAAAGTTTTTTGGAATAAAAATTTCATATATGCGTTTTGGTTAGAGTAATTTTTTGGAGACTTGGCACCTGCTATTTGTTTGAATTTGGTACCTCTTTTCTCTTCCTAAGGTACTGTGAAATGTGTGTGTCATATTTTAGGTGAATTTTTTAAACTTGTGCATCATATTTGGTGATAATTGGAAACAGTAGTGTGTGATATGGGCATAGTTGAGAATAACCATTGCTCAAAGATCTTTTTTTTTAATTTTATTTATTGATTTATTTAATTTTGGCTGCATTGGGTCTTCGTTGCTGCACGCAGGCTTTCTCCAGTTGCGGTGAGCAGGGGTTACTCTGCGTAGTTGTGCATAGGCTTCTCATTGTGGTGGCTTCTCTTTGTTGCAGAGCACTGGCTCTAGCCGTGCGGGCTTCAGTAGTTTTGGCTCATGGGCTCTCGAGTGCAGGCTCAGTAGTTGTGGTGCACAGGCTTAGTTGCTCCATGGCATGCGGGATCTTCACGGACCAGGGCTCGAACCCATGTCCCCTGCATTGGCAGGCAGATTCTTAACCACTGCGCCACCAGGGAAGCCCCAAGACCTATCTTTTCAAAATCATTTTTCATTTTTCTCACCTGAAGAAAAAATTTAGTAACACTATATGGTTTACTCATAATATTGAGATTTTAGAGAGAAGATCCCTGCTTTACTTATCTGAGTTGGATATTAATACATATTTCACAGGGTTGTTTGAGAAATCAGTGGGATGAAAGATGTTAAGTACTCAACACAACAACTGCATATAGAGTAGGTTCACTTCAAAAAGGCTGTATGTAGCCTAACACGTCGTCATGCTCACAGAGAACTGAGAGTCACTGGAGCAGGAAAAAATTAATATATGCCAAAAAGTTCTGCCTTGGTCAGTTATTAAATTCATTCAGAAGTAATGAAAAATTTGGAGAGGAGCATATAGAGTGGACAGTTTCATTAAAATGAAGCTTTATCCTTAAATTTGCTGTCTGGAAGCAGAATCAAATAGATAGGAAGAGACTAGTAAATGATAACTAAATATTTTTTTATCTTTGGAACTGCCCTCACAATTGATATTTTTTCATACCTTTTTTACCTGCATTAATTCAGTCTGAGCTGTTCCTTTTGTGTGTAGATTTTTTAAAGTTACATTGTTCTAATGAGAGAGGGAAAGCATCTCAGGAGGCAGTTTCAATTTGTTTAACTTTCTAAAGAAGTTGAAGTCACCCTCGGAATAGGCGTCTCTGCACCTGACATTCCTGCCCCAGGCCGGCCGGGACCCCTCCCTGTGAGTAAGAGGAAAGGCTTGGCCAATTACTTAGACAAAGCCGGACGGCTGCCGAGCCGGCGGGGAGGAGTTTCCTTCTCGGAGTAGGGCTTCGTTCACACGGTTTCGCCCAGCAAGATTACCTGCGGCGGAGGTTGAGTAGGGGTTGTTGTCTTTGCCGCGGACCCCCTCCACTGGGAGGGGTCGGGTGGGAGGAATCGTCGCGGTTGCCAGTTTCTCCTGGAGGCAGATGCCTTCTGACCCCAGCGCTCCGGTCCTCCTCCCACACAGACAATCAGGTCAGTCCCCGGAGTCTCAGGTGGCACCACGGCGGCATCCTAGGCTAATGATTTGGTGGAAAGGGAAGGGGTGGTCCTTCTGCCTGGACCCCTCTCGGCTGACTCACAGGAAGTGCTAGCAGAGCCGGGCACTGGGCGCAGCAGCTCCAGGATTCCGCCCTCCCCGCCTTGGCTGCCGCCCTCTCCCTCCTACGTGGGCTTTGCCGTATCTCCCGTAGAACAATGAAGGGCTTCCAAGTTTGCTAAGACTCCCAGGCACATTGTTTGGACTTCTGTGATAGTCTTCAAAATGTTTTGCCACCGACTTTTACAAGAAGCTGTTTTTTAAAA
This sequence comes from Balaenoptera musculus, assembly GCF_009873245.2. Classification (NCBI taxonomy): domain Eukaryota; kingdom Metazoa; phylum Chordata; class Mammalia; order Artiodactyla; family Balaenopteridae; genus Balaenoptera; species Balaenoptera musculus. The sequence continues at coordinate 99,771,597 of NC_045795.1, read as the reverse complement.
AGCCCTTCCCTTCGTGGATTGCTTTGTCTGAAGATTACTCAGGGTGACCATGGTTCAGCGCTTTAGCCTCAGGAGGCAGCTATCCAAGGTGGGTACCTTGGGTAGCTTTGTGTGTGTGTTTAGGGGAAACTCAGCAGCTTTGGCGTGGTCTCCTTTTTCTCTAGAACTGTTCTGTCAAGCCTGCCTCCTCCGGTGCTAAGGAGGGACAGAGGGAGTAAGCGCCGCCTTTTGTTCTTTCCTCAGACAGACACAAAGGTTTAAGGCTGACTGCACTGGAAACCCCAGATTTTGTTCCCCTAAAACTAGAGCTATCATCTGTGAATTTGCAGGAAGTTGTAGTCTGCTTCTCAGTTACAGTTTCCAGAGGGTGTGAGTGAAGGAGAGAATAGTGGGTAAAAAGTGCATGTTTAATTAGCAATTCATGTAGCAGCTTTTGACCAAAATGAGAAAGCTTTATTGGTCTTTGGAATCAGTGCTTTCATACAGAGTTTAATATTAAACTGGGGAAAACTACCATAAAATAGTTCAATAAGCATGACCGGCTTGAAAATGTTAACATGAGTGGTTGTATTAAGAAACTCGCATATTCCTTCATTAAGGAGTGTGTGAAAAGCAGTAACCTGAAGGCTCAGGAATCAATTTCTACAGAGTTGTGCTTCAAAAACAGGTTTCATGTGTGCAGCTTTGGGGGAAAACTTCTTTTAAACTAAGAAAATCAAACTTAAATTTAAAAAAAAGAAAGAAAGCAAAGCCCTCTTAGAAGAGGGGCTGCTGATTTTATGAATCAGCCTTGGCAGTGGACCTCTGTTGAGGCAGTCATTGAGCTCTCTTTTTAAGTGAGTGCAGAAACTACTTTGGAAAGAGATGTGCTGAGAGTTGAGCTTATTTCAAAAACCCATTCTGTTTTTTAAAAGCTCTATTTTTTAAAATGTAGCAGTTGGTGGCTAAATTGTGTCACAGTTCATTCTCTGCAGACAGAAGCTTAAACAAATAGTAAATCAGTAGACATTCTACACTTCCTTGGTTGTTAGTCAGAATTGTTAAATCCTGAAATGAGTTATTGTCTTAAGGGGAAACCTTTAGTTGCTCACAGGTGACCTCAGTGTAGGATGTGTGCATTCAAGCAAAAATGAGCAAAGCTCTTGCCTTCATCCCCATGTCAAATTTCATCTTTTTTCTTGGATCTCCAAGCCTAACAGGGACTTTTTAGGAGTATTAGAATAAATTTTCCTTGCTTCCCTTCTCCTCATTCCAGGTGTGTGGGTGGGGGTGAGGGGGCTGGGAAGCCTCCACATTTCTCCTAAACAATAAAGAGAGTCATTTTTGTTTCTCCTTCACATGAACCTCTGATCACGTATTTTCAAATATATAGTACAATTAAATGGCAGAAGTTGTGTAGATTGTCAGGGCAGTGACCTTTCTGCATAAGGATGTTTGAAACAACTGAGAGCTAGGTGATAAGTTTCTAAGTAGAAAATAACTGCTTTCTAGGTATTTCTCTCCCAATTATTTTGTGAACTTTTAATACTCTTTTCACTCTGTACTGTATGCATGACCATGCTTTATAGGGGGGAAAAAAACACTTTTAGGGGGATTAGGAGCACATCTTCTCTATAACATGAAGAAATAAAAGGTGCAAATTATGTAAAAAGACTCCAAGAGGTAACCTCTTTTAATTCCTTTTTCTAACATCCCTCTCCATTTTAACATGGTTTCTGGGTCCTAAACTGGATGGTCAGGACCAAATCGAAGGAAATTTGTTTTCTATCAAGAGTCCTTAGCATAGTAATGAATTGAAAAAAAATTCAGTAATGAATTGAAAAAATAATATTCTTAATTGTTTCAGTCTGTATGGCACTGAAATATGGAGGAGAAACTGAATAGTTATGTCAAAAAAATTTTTTTAAACTACAGTGAATGCACTGTGCCTCTATTCTGTCTTTTTGGCTAAATCCATGTTACCTGAAAACAGAGGCCCTGTTGTACCCCAGTGCATGGTATTTCTGGCACACGTGGAACACTTAAAGTGAAATTGGTTTTTTGCAGGTCAAAAACAGTTGAACAATGGCAATTTCATATGATTCCAGCTTTTCGAACAAGTGTTTTTGCCAATAAGAGATAATCTCCCACAAATGTAGCCTTGTCTTAAGATGATCTCATATTTATAAAGCAATTTCCTATTTTGATGAGAAGAAATACTCATGTGATCATCTTTAAATTTTGTTGGAAATTTTCTGAAAGAAAATATTTATAAATCTTTGCAGTGATTTAAAACCCAGTATCTAATTTAGATTTTTTTTTTCCACCAACAAACTTCTATTTATTCCTTAGCTGCTTTTTATCTTTAAGTTTGATAGTCATGTTTACTTACACTGGATATTTCCCCTAGAATATTCAAATGATTTCTTCAGGCTAATGGATATTGACATCTGAACTAAGTAAAAAGGAGGAAGTAAATTAAATAGATGAAGTAAAAATCTTCATTTTAAAAGCGAGATGCTCAGTTATTCTCTATGACCAGATCCCAGTTACCTGACTCCCAGAAAAGTTCCTTTTCCTTGCCATTTTAGATTATTTTCTTCCTTTATACTTTTCTCACATGTGACTTCAAAATATTCACTAAGGAAAGCTTTTTCTTTCTTCCCTAAGTCCTCTTCATGAGCCAGCCGAAATAGTCTGAAACCTGCCAGTTTGGATGTTACATTTAATTCTCCTAATGATCCTTAAAGTTAGGTGGTATCAGCTTCATTTTGTCATTAAAGAAACAGGTTCAGGGGCTTCTCTGGTGGCACAATGGTTAAGAATCTGCTTGCCAATGCAGGGGACACGGGTTCGAGCTCTGGTCGGGGAAGATCCCATGTGCCGCAGAGCAGCTAAGCCCGTGCGCCACAACTACTGAGCCTGCGCTCTAGAGCGTGTGAGCCACAACTACTGAGCCCGCATGCCACAACTGCTGAAGCCCGCACACCTAGAGCCTGTGCTCCACAACAAGAGAAGCCACCCCAGTGAGAAGCCCATGCACCGCAGCAAAGAGTAGCCCCTGCTCGCTGCAACGAAGACCCAACGCAGCCAAAAATAAAATAAATAAATAAATTACTTAAAAAAAAAAAGAAAGAAAGAAACAGGTTCAGAGAAGTTAATTTTCCCAAGATCAGCCAGAGGCAGACTCAGGTTCAAACTTAGGTCTAACTCCAAACCCATTCTGCTTCCCCGCACCAACTGCCTCCCTAAATTTCTGTTGTATTAATCAGTTTACTCTCATGGACTATGATATTTCTCCATGCTTATAGAAAACAGTGTAGTAAATAACTTAGGTAACTTCTTTGGAGAAGCCCAGGCTGAAATTAATGTCTGATAGGGTTTGAATATGTCAGTCAAACTTGCTAAGTGTTTTCCACAAAGTTGTTTTCTTTGGCCAGAGAACCATCAATTTGAGTAAGATAGTTGATTTAATAAAGCCATATTAAATGTAGTTGAAGCTTAACTGCATGTACTTACATGAAAGTTTATAAACTGTATTGCCTTTTAGAAAATGTCTTTATTAAGGAGAAGAATTTACTCTTGAGTTTCTATAATAATGTTTAAGGGATGAAATACAATGAATTAAAAATTCAGAAAGTCTTGTTTTAACTCACTCTGGCTCTGTTATCCCTCCCCGCCAACCCCCTCAAATCTTTTAAGTGGGTAATAGAAAATAGTTTTTTTCTTCTTTTCTGGAATTTCAGTTTTTTAGAAGGTATGATAAAAGCTGAGGAGGCCTTGAGAAAAATAGTTTTAAGATCGATTGTTTCAGTAAGAATATTATACTCTTTTATTTTTTAATAGTAATCATTTCTGTAGTTCAGAAATAAAAAAATTACATAACTGTGAACTCTTGCTTCCATGTCTTTTCAACGGTTTCGTATCCCTGCCTCCATAGGTAACCAGTGTCTTGTTTAGCCTTCCATTGTTTCTTTACTCACATGTAAGAAAATGTGAACATGTATTTTCTGACCTTTCTAAAATGAAAGATAAAGGCTATACAGTTTGTTCTAAGATAATAGCTTGAACTTTAATTTTCCAGGAATGGATGCTCAATAGTTATCTCGGTTTGGGGTTCACATTTATTTTCACATTTTCACAGGAGGCTTACTTTCTTTAGGACAGATATAGCCACACAGAATCTACTTTCTATATCAAAGATAATTAAAATAACAGCAAATCAATGATGACTTGATTCTTTTTTCATTCATATCACATTTCTTTCCTACTCAGTTGGAGAGCTTTCGTTGGCTATATTAAAATTTTTCATATGGTGAAAAACGTAGAATATAAAAACCATACCAGTATATTCTGGGTTGGCCTGTGAAGAGATTAATGGCCGAGAAATAGGAGTTGTGGGACTTTTGCCCCCCAATTCACCTATTGACCTATTGAAATAATTTCATTCAGACTTGTAGAGCACTTGAAAATATTTTTGTCTAAAAATGTTACTCTTGCCCTTCCTACATTTGATAGTGTCCTATTATTTGGTGTCAGTTTGGTACCAGCTTAAGAGACTTAAGATTTAGAGAAGTGTTGATCATAATCTGAATTCTTAATAAAAACTATTACATTTTCAAACGTAGTTTCCTTTGAATTTCCACCTGATTTCTTTTGGGTTTATGACCTGTGATAATATACATGATTGACTTAATCTTTCAATGAATGTACTCTTATTAGTAAAAGGAATAGGGATCTCTCATTTCCATTTTAAGTAAATTAATTAGGGTCTTTTAAAAGTATTTTGATGGCTAAAATGGTAAATTTTATGTATTTTTACCACAATTAAAAAGAAAATATTTCAAACCCTTTTAATGATAAATACCATATGGGTACAATGAAGTAGTATTTTATGTAATTAAACAACTCAAATACATAGGCAAGGGAGTCAGTACCAGATGGGTGCTTTTAAATAATGGAAATGTATACAACATCTCTTTCAGGCTTTTTTTTTTCTTTTTCATGCTTTTAAAATTTAATTTTCTATAAGTTCTTCGCACATCAACTAGTTTCATACTTGTAAATATAATGTTTTATATTTATATTTTGCTATCAGTTAAATGTTACATCTTCATGTTAATCATTAACCCACTTTTAGGAGGCTTAAGTCAGGTAGTAATGTCATCAACGTTATAAGGTCATTCTGATACATTACATAACCAAAATAGGAAGACTGATGAATGCTGCTCTTCTGTTATATGAAATGAGACCCTAGTAAAATCAGTTCCATATATTGTGGATGCGGTGGGAATAGATAAGGAATAGAGAATGGCTTTCCTATTCAATTATATTGGCAATAATAGGCTGAAATAAAGAAACTAATTTAAAAATATGTGTATTGTAATTCTGAAATGTTTTCATGATGTTGATGCCAGTTTATTATTTAAAAATAATAGTCAATAACAGTAAGTTATTGACTGTAGATTTGAGACCCTGGAATATGCTACCAAGAGAAGACAGTAAAATCTCCTTGGAGGGTGTTGCTTTTTTGTTTTTTAAGTACACAACTTTCATTTGGTGTTGACTTGAGTATCATTTTCCTGAAAGAGATGGCTATATGAAATGACTCAATTAGATTCTTTGAAGTTGGAATATGTTTACCAAGGGCTGTTAGTTTTGAAGATCAATGAGCTGTGATATACTTGAAAGCACTTTGAAAAGTATGAAGCACTATATTAATTTAAGAATTTAAGATTATGGTGTTTTTATTATTCTGTCATTCTGTAAGCATTGTTGCAAAGAAGTGACTGTACTTTAAAACTACACTTTGAAATATGCACATATACACACACACCTTTTTTTTCATACACATAGGCTGTCTTTGGATAGGTAGCGGTTGATTGCCTCTGAGAAGATTGGACCTGGGAGACTTGGGTTGGGGGTGGGAGGGAGACTAGCTTTTTTTTTTTTTTAAATAAATTGATATCCCCATTTTTAGTGTTATAGATCTTTTTTAATAAATTTATTTACTTTATTTATTTATTTTTGGCTGCATTGGGTCTTCATTGCTGCGCCCAGCCTTTCTCTAGCTGCAGCGAGTGGGGGGCTACTCTTCATTGCGGTGCGCAGGCTTCTCATTGCGGTGGCTTCTCTTTGTGGTGGAGCACGGGCTCTAGGCACGCGGGCTTCAGTAGTTGCGGCTCGCGGGCTCTAGAGCACGGGCTCAGTAGTTGTGGCGCACAGGCTTAGTTGCTCCGCGGCATGTGGGATCTTCCCGGACCAGGGCTCAAACCCGTGTCCCCTGCATTGGCAGGCAGATTCTTAACCACTGCGCCACCAGGTAAGCCTGGGAGACTTGCTTTTTAAAAATTATTTACCATGTACGTACACTTTGTTAAATAATAGTCTAAGTCAAATGTGTTAAAAGATCAAATGTAGAATTTCAGCCTCATTGTTCTTCAGTGAAAACCATCGCTGATAGTTTACTTAAACGTTAATGGTTGGAAGATGATATTCTTCTGGGCTTGATACTTTCTCCCAACCATAGATGTTATTCACAGATTGAAGATAACTTTTGCATGTAACACATAAGTTTGTAGTATAAAGTTAACAACCCTTTAAGAAATTTTTAGATGGACCTGTTTGGCGTGAGTTAACCATACTATTCTGAAAGCACATTTTGGGAATGGTGTATAAAGGCAAGAAGACATTTTACTTGTTATATCTGTATGTAGAAGTGGCATGTAATACTTAATAAAATATTCTGATTTGTTCTTAATCATTTTGGCTTACATGAGAAAATTAGAAGAATTTGCTCTTTTGGATACCCTGGGGTTAGTTACGACTAACCTCTGCTATATACATGGACCTGTAACAGTCCTACTGCAAAACATGTTGAATAAGAAAACAATGCAGGGACTTCCCTGGTGGTGCAGTGGTTAAGAATCCGCCTGCCAATGCAGGGGACACGAGTTCAATCCCTGGTCCGGGAAGATCCCACATGCCACAGAGCAGCTAAGCCTGTGCACCACAGCTACTGGGCCTGTGCTCTAGAGCCGGTGAGCCACAACTGCCGAAGCCCGCGTGCCTAGAGCCCGTGCTCCGCAACAAGAGGAGCCACCATAATGAGAAGCCCGTGCACCGCAACGAAGAATAGCCCCCGCTTGCTGCAACTACAGAAAGCCCGCGCGCAGCAATGAAGACCCAACGCAGCCAAAATTTAATAAATAAATTTATTTATTTTTTTTAAAAAGAAAACAATGCAAATTGAATGTGCCTTGTGGTAGCACAGGAAATTGCCATTAAATTTCAACCTGTTTCCATCAAAAGTTTTGTAAGAAGCAGATTACTTTGTGTGCCTTTATTAGAAATTTAGTGTTTGAGAAGAATCCATGTTAAAGCCAGCAGTGTCTAAAATCCAAAGGTAACACATACAATAAACATTTCATAGCTTTCCTTTTCATTCAATAAAATTTATCCCAAAGGTGTTCATCACTGAAATTAAGTAAACTGTGGCTGGCTGTATGACTTTAGACAAGTAATTTGACCTGTCTGAAGCTTTCTCCTCATCTGAAAAGTGTCATCGAGGATCCTTGAGAGATGTAAAGAGATGGATCCTTGAGAGTTGTAAAATTATGTGATCTGTTTGTGAGCCAGATTATAGTCCTAAGAAAAATGACTTTATATAGCAAACACCAGGGAAAATATGTAGTTTTATACCAGGAGGGATCTAATGTTATACAGTTGTTCTTAGCTAAAGTAAATAAATTCATGACTTTAATGGATAGGCTTAGAGTTTAGATTCTAGCCGGCTCTGGATAATTCAGATTTGAGAATAGCAAGAGATTAGTTATACACTTATTAGAGACCGAGCGCTGAGATGATGTACATTTCTTCTACCTCTTCTTTGTCAGGAGAAAATTTAAAATTTCTCTGTGGAAACAGATATTCCTTATAATGGAAATTTACCTTATACACAACAGAATTTTCTTCTTACGATGGTATATTGGAATCCAAGTCCTTTTTCTTGGACAAAACACACTTTTCTTACTCTTAAGGAAAAGTTAATCATAACTGGGGGGGAGGGGGGAGAAAGGTAAAAAGCTAATATAAGCTTTTTATTTTTACAAATTAACTCGTCCTTTGAACCTGAGGTGGGCTTGAAAAGCCCTGTAGAGGAAGTGGGATTCTAGCTGGACCTAAAGGATTTGGATTAGTGGTTCTCGACTTTCCCTTCCCGTTAGCCCCAACATACCTCAAAAATGCGACTTAGTCCAATGACTCTTTGTAGTGAACAAAGAAATGAACGTTTCCTCTCATTAATTTTAATCACCTAAACTTGAAAGATTCCTTAGTCTTTTTTACGTCCCTGGAAGTTATATTGAACTTTATAGTTTGATATGAATTATATATTCCAGGTATTTTAGTTGCATCTCTAATAAAATTATCATTTGGTTTTGAAAAAAAAAATGTGACTTAGGCTTAAGGTAGTAGTCATTTGGAAGGTGACTTGCAAAATCCTTCACCCTTCTGATGCATACTCCTGGAGAACCCCTTCCTTTGCAAATCATTGATGTCGATGAAGGACAAGAGGAAAATATTCCAGGAAGGGGGCAAGATCACCAGATATGGTTTTGTTGAGAGGGAGAGGTATGTCATATTCAATATCTGTTATTTTTAGGGAGTTCTAATGTGAACATCCTTTAAAAATCTAATCCAAGAGTTTATATTTTCCATGGGGAAATTTAACCAAGGTAATGAGTGGGGTTGCCAACCTAAATGAACAGAGGGGTAAAACTAGGAAGCTGTCTTCTAGATAATGTATGTGGGTTGTTTAATATTACCACTTAGTGTATGGAATTTTAACAGCAAAGTCTTAGCATACTTCTCTAACATTCTTTCCGTCTTCTAATCATTTGATGAAATGTACATTGAAATGATACAAACAACACCTGAGTATAATTGCCCATTCTCTTTTTGTTGCCGAGTGTTTTTGTGTGTGTCTGTGTGTTGAGACTTAGGAAACTAGCCACAAAGGTTGGTCTCAATTAACAAATTCTCTTTGGACAAAATTGAAAATCTGACCCAGGCTATTCAGTATCTAGTGATGAGTGTTTATTTTAGTTTTGAGTCTTAGGAAATGATGTTATTGATCACTGTATTGAGATAACACCCAACCTTTGGGACTTCAAGAAATTTTAGAGCATATAGTAGAAATTCTATGTATATTCTAACTTGGAGAGAACTTGGAACACAGTAAATGGAGGTCGTGCATGTAGATGAGCGTCTCCCTCACATCTTACTACTCTTTTCCTTTACTCAAGGTGCTCGAGCTGTACCCCCTTCTTGCTGTTTTTTCAAATGCACCACAGCCTCAGGTCCTTTGCACTTGTCCTTCCTTCTGCCTGTAATCCTTTTTCTCCAAATATTGGCTTGTATATCCTTGAAGTCTCAGCTCCGAGGTCACCTTTTCAGCAAGGCTTTGGCTGACTGTTTTCTTTAAAATAGCAAAATTACTCCCTACACACACACTTGTTCCCCAGCTCTCCTTATTTCCCTTCTCATTTCTTTTCTTTTACCCCTCCAATTTATTTATTGTCATCTGATATATGTGCTATATATTTTTCTTACTCTGCCCCCCAATCATGTAAACTTTATGATAATGATATTTATCTATTTTGTTCATGTCTATATACAGGAACATAGAATAGTGTCTGGTACATGGTAAGTGCTAAATATATATTTGTTTCATGAATGAATTTGAGTATAAAGAATAATTAAAAAGTGGCTAGTCTACTTTCTTCCATCTCTTCCCATACTACTACCACCATCACCACCTCAGGCTGCTTCTAATCCAGCCTCCCTTCTGCTGCAGAGTAATCTCATGTCTGATAAGACTTGCCACTTAGTAGACACCAACTAAATATTTGATGAATCTCTGCTAATATTATCTTCCCTCCCAGATATCAGACAAGTCTAAAAATCAGAAATGGCAATAAATTGGCAACCTCACTCTAGTTCTTGAATTATAGGTATCCACATTTTAAAATTCATCTTTTTGATATGATGAAAAGAGCCCAGAAGTAGAAACCCACAGGTTTCCTGTTCTGTGTGATTTTTGACAAATCACTTGATTTTTCTGTATTTCTGTTCCTAAATCTTAAAGTAGCATAATGATACTCTTACTACCTCATAGAAACAAGTAAACATTGAATATGTTTGAAATGGCATTTAAAACTCTTAAGTATAAGGTAATATTCCAAATCACATTTTACAACTATCAAATACTTCTAAATAGTCAAGACCACTAATGTGGCTTTCAGTCTTTTGTTTTTTCTCTCTCTCTCTTTGGTTGCATGTTGGAAAATAGAGGTTTTCCCTCCCCACCTTTATAAATAAAGCTCTGTGTCAAGCGGTGATAGCCACCTTTACTAAGTGCTACATCGTATGAAAAATGATCACAAAAGAAATGCTAGAGCTGTACTGACTATTGGGAAGTATTCTGTGTTATATCTGCATTTTTCCTAGACTTTGAGATTTAGGAAATTGTTCCTCTATAGATTTTGTCATATAGACTCCTGCATAAAAGCATCACTACTTAGAAACTAGAATCCTAATGAAATTTCCTTTCTCTGTTATTCAATGAACAAATACATTTAGGTATTTAGACATCATAATGTAGAGACTTTTAGAGACCTGACATCTTTCAGTCTGGCTAAACTGAGAAAAAGGACTCATACTTCATTCTGCTGAAGAGAATAGTGAGCCAACACTTGAGCTGTCACTAGGTTTGACAAACCTAACCCAGCTGTTGTATTAACCACAAAACACATTTGTGTTTGAATATATATAGTGGCTTCAAGAGTCACCTTGCCTGTTTTTCAATTTAAGGGAAAGGGCAAAAGGCTGTTATAAAATAGCTTATCTTATAGGACAAGCTAAATGGAATTCCCCATTCTCGTCTCTAAATTAGCTGAGTTTTTAAACAACTTTTCATCTTCTACCAACTTCTAAAGTTGTCAGGAATACTTGTGCTTTAGCTGATAAGTGGAAGCTCTTTCTACCACTACCCTCCGTATTTCCTGTGTCTATCCTCAAATAAAAGAAAAAAAAGAAGGAAATAACATATTACAACTATTATACAATATTATATTGTAATAACATATTACAATAAGATATTACAACTCATATGGTAATCAAATTGTACTCAGCAACCACCTGAAAGTCATAGAAAAGATGGCACACATTCCCAATAGATGCCCCTCTCCCTTTTCTCCCAAGTCCTTCTACTCAAGTAAAAGTAGTTCCCCGTGAGAGTCAAAGGAGGAGTAAGCAGTGAGGGAGACTATGTCTGTCAGTACCACTCTAATTGTATAGCTTTGAAGACTTAGAAATAGAGACCTTCACTCTGGCATTGTTGTTAATTTCACCTGTGTCACTTCCCCGCATATGCTTTGCCAAGATCTCCAGTGCATCCTCTGTGTTGCTAAATTCAGTCATCAGTTCTTAGTTCTCATCTTGATTTTAACATTTGGCGTGTTGGTCAGTCTATCCTCAGTGAAGCACTTTCTTCACTTGGCTTTCAGGATACCACACTTATGGTTTTTCCCCCACCTCACTAGTCCTCACTAGTCAATCTCCTTTGCTGATCTTTTAATTAATGTAGCTATGGCCTAGACTTAGTCCAATTCACTACTTTCTTGGTGATTTCATCCTGTCTTACAGTGTTAAATACCATCTATATGTTGACAGTTCTCAAATGTATATTCCCAGTCCCGATCTTCCCCTTGAATTCCAGACCTGTATATTCAGCTGCCTATTTGACATCTCCATTAGGATGTCTATTGGACATTTTAGACTTAATATGTCCAAAACTAAGCTTCTGGTATCTTTTCCCCTCCCTGGTTCTCTTGAACTTCCCCTTCTCAGTTAACGGAACCTCCACCCTTCAGGCCTGAAGTCTTTGAGTCATCTTTGGTGCCTCTTTCTCACTCCCAATATATCATCAAATCCTCTTGACTCCACTTTTAAATGTATCTAAAATTTGCCAATATCTGTTCTCTGCTGCCACCCTCTTTCACCTGTATTACTGTATTAACCTCCTAACCAGTGTCCTAGCATCAACTTTTGCCCCACTAGAATTTATCCTTATCACAAGAAACACAATGATACTAATAAAACTTAAGCCAGATGATATTATTCATATGATTAAAATCCTCCAGTGTTTTCCTCTCTCACTCACTTTTACATGGCCTTTAGGGCCCTACACAATCAGTTTCTTCATTAAACTCTCTGACCATACTGGCCCTCTAGCTATTCCTGGAACATACCAAACATTCTCCTTCTTCAGTACCTTTGCAGTATACTTTACTATCTGCCTGGGTTCTTCTTCCTCCAGGTAGCTACATCATTCATTTGGTCATGGCTTTCAAATCTTACCTTAAATGTCATCTTCTCAGATCTTCTCAGTGAGACCTTCTCTGAGCACTCTAAAATATAAAATTACAACATCTCCTTGTTTTATTTTTTATTCCTAGCATTTATTACCTTCTAGTATATAATAACTCTAATATACTATATAATTTATTAATTTATTTTGTCTGTTCTCTTTCCGCCTCCCCTCGCCCACCTCAAGAATGTAATTCTTTGGAGAGTTTTTGTCTGTTTTATTAATGTATCTTCAGCACCTAGAATGTAGTAGATGTCTAGTTTCTATTTATTGAATACATGAATGAGTCATTTATTTGAAGAAATGGAAGGAAAGAAAAGAGCCATCCTGAATTAAGAATATAATATTCCATGGATCATTGTATTTTATTATCGAACAGGAATCTTAGTGTTTAACTTATTAAAAGTGATTTCATCATTTCCCTTGAATGTTACAACAGCAAAACTAATCTTTTGCCTAGTCTTTATTTTTTAGCTTTTTTATAAATAATAAATCCCTAGAGATTTCTTCTTGCCAACAAGAAAAATCAAAGTTATTCAGTCTTATTTAGTTTGATCCTATGAAATAGATAGAACAAATGTTATTGTCCTACTTAGTAGATATATAAAATAAGATTTCAGTGTTTCTTATAACTCTTTGATTTTAGTTAAATTCATATTAACACAGAAATATCTCCTGTTTTGGTAGTAAATGCCAAATTCCTTAAGTAGATTAAATTCTAGTTGGGAAGATAAAGCATGAAAGAAGACAAAACTAAGTTCTATTTAATTGTGTCCAAATGTGGGCTATATACTAGTGCTCGGAGAACTTACAGAGGGGAAGGTAAGCTAGGAGAGCTTGAAGGAGATGGGCTTTGAAAGATAGATGGGCAGAAAGCCAGTGAGAGGAGAGGAAGCAAAGAGCCAGCCGGAAGATTATTGTCTGTTTTCTTTTCTGCATTATTCCTGGAACCTGGAAGTGTCTCACAGGTAGTTTGTTTATTTATTGAATAAAAGAATGAATGAATGTGATAATGAGAGCATTATCCCCTACATGATCAGTGAGAACAGTTTGGCCAACAGAGTATGTGTTGGCAAAGAAGATATACAAAGACGTTTGATGAAGCCAAGCCTGGCAGGTTTAGATGCCCAGATAAAGATTTCGGACTTGATTGTCTGAAAGATTTCGGTTTGATTGTGTTAGCAATCCAGCCCGTGTTCTTAAATGGAAGAAAACCCATGATGTAAATAGGGTGCTAAGAAGTGTTGTCTAAGATTACATCTCCTTCCAGTAGAACTTTCTGTGAGGATGGGAATGTATCTGTATCTGTGCTGTCCAATGTAATAGTCACTAGCCACATGTGGCTGTTGAGCCCTTGAACTGTAGCTAGTGTGAATGAGAAACTGAATTTTAAATTTTATTTAATTTTAATTTAAAAAGCCACCCACAGTTAGTGGCTACCATATTGGACAGTACAAGAGAATATTGGATGGTTTGGAGAGTGAACAGAGTAGGACTGAGAAAACAAATAGTAAGCTTTTAGAGTAATCCAGGCATGAATGATAAATTTTAAAAGGGAGAATATCTGCTATCTAGAAAGAAGGAACAACAGGATTTAATGAAAATGAGATGAAAGAAGGAAGACTCAGACTTGCCTTTTAAGCCAAGACTTTGGGTAATGAGGAATTGAATTATTAAGGAAATAGGACATTTGGAGCAAGCTGAAGGGTAGTTTGTTGGTTTGGATGTAAATACAAGTTTGGGTATATTATGTCTTTGGTGAAGGTAGAGTGACTAAGTGGAGAGACCGTGTATTTGGAAACAGAATTTGGGGTTAGCAATGGTGGTGATATTAGCTTAGAGTTAATACCTGAAGTCATGAGTGGAAGAGCTTTGAGCAAATAAAAGAGGAGTGAAGGTGATTAGAGTCATATGGCAAAGAGAAAAAGATGAAGACTGATTAAATTTAGTCATAAAACTATAGGTTTCGTAGAGGAAGAGACCCTAGAGATTGTCATCTAATCAGTCCATTCAATTTACAGATGAGGAAAGTGATGCTCAGTGATGTGAAATGAAATGTTTAAATATACACAGCTTGTAAATGTCAAAGGGAAGTATTGAACCTAAATTCTCTGCTGACCCCTTCAATGTACTCCTTTTCCCATTGTGTTGGCAAAACAGGAAAATCTTATTGAGGAATATAATTTCAGTAGAGCAGGTTGGAAGCTAACACAGTGGTAAGAAAGTGGAATATGGGATAGAGAAATGGAATTAGTAAGTGTGGGCAGCTTCTTTAAGAAGCCTGGCAGTGAAGAAAAAAGAGATTGAAACGGGATGCAATTGGAAGAGGCAGTAAAATCAAACCAAAGTTTTTTTGGTTACAGAAATATCACTGAATATTCTGGCATGAGAGGCAGGGGATAAAAGTGACAAAGTAGTCTTACCTTCCTCTTACTGCTGCCTAGGAATATGAAGTAATTGACTCAAGATTATCATCAGTGGAGCCGGAAATAAATAGTCCTTAGATCTACTGAAACTATTTGATGACCAAACCTTCTGATTGTGTGTACACAGAAAAAGAGTCATGCCTTACTGCATGTTATTCATTATTCTGTTTTGGTTTAAGATGTTGGTTGTTGGTGTGATTGGCATTTTACTTGGAAAGATATGACTTCATAATATTTCCTGTTCTTCAGGCCACTTGATCCACTAAGATCTAAAAGGAATTCAGAGAGACAAATTTTTAGCGTGAATACTTTAAGGACTTTTTTTTTTATAACTTTTAATTACCTAACCACCACTCTTTGAGGATATTTCCCATGATATTAAAGAACCAACCGCTATGTAAGTTAAATGTGCCTCAGTATGTCAGTTATATCTCAGTAAAGGTAGGGTGTGGGAGAAGAAGTTTCCCTGATTCCCTCCACTCCAAAAAGGTACCTCAAATGATACTTTTTTACAGCTTTAAAGTATGATGTCATATTAGAAGGAGAACTTTTACTGAAATGGTGATTACAGACACTGAGAATATAAGTTGGAGAAAGAGAAACAATTGAAGATTGTTAAGGACCCAGAATATCGATTTATATTATGGTTGTTATTAGAAAAAAATGATCTTAGACTTCCTAGGCTTTAGCCTTATGTAGAAAATTAAAAGGTAAAATATAGGAATTCTTTTAATATTGCAATGATGTCTTAGAAATAACTGACAAGGGAGTTTGAAGCTAGAAATTACATCTTGGTGTTTAATTTCTGCTACCAATTTATTTCTGAGAGCACATGGCCACTCTTAGTTGATTTACTGCTGCTACATAGTCTCTGTATATTATGATGGAGAATGCTGTGCTTCTGCTCAAAGTCATTGAATTCCGAACGAATTGCCAAATCAAGATACAGTTGTTTGACGCTAGATTCTCGGAAGAAAACACACACACACACACACCCTCAAAACAAAGCCCTGTTAGAATGGAGTTAGGCTGTTTCATTAACTTTTTTAAAAGGGAGCGTATTACCTTGAGAAAGTAGTACACTTCTGGCAATTATGCTGTATTACAGGGAGATCAGATATTGTGAAATTCAACCTGTTTTGAAGGCAGAAAAGGGGAAAGTAACTTTAGCCTATTTCATCAATGAGCAAATAAAGGCAAAAGCACAGTTGCATAGTGATACAATCATGATTAGGATTTCTCTGTGTTACTTTCCAATTTCATGCTCTTTTGGCCTTAATAGTAAATGAAAATTTTGCTCTGTGTTTAAATTTTGAATTTTTTTTTAATTCCAGACCTTAGTCTATTAATATACCCTAGTAAATAGACTGTTTACCTGGGAATATTCGGAAACTTAAATGCTGTAGTTTGCTTTTAAAACATTTCAGCTTAGAAGAATGTGTCTTGTTTGCCTTTTGCTTGCTAAGCATGTATGACTGGCAGAAGTTGTTTAGCCCTGCTGCCCACATGGTCTGGACAAAAGAAGTAGCAGTCTGTTAGAGAAGAACAAAAGAGAAGCAAGGAAAATAATTTTCCTTTGGCTGGAAGATATCACTGAAGCCTTGATCTCTAGAGTTTAGACAACCACTGAAGTAGAGGGAAATCAATGGAAAATAGTGTGTGCTGGTAGGAAGGAGGCATTCTGGTTGGGGGTTGGATTGCATGGCATGCAGAATAAAGGTTCCTATTGGTCAATGGTATTTCAGCCTCATGTTCCCAGTTGGAATTTAAGTGAGAAATATTCTGGCATTTTTATCTTGTTTAGTGTTTTTGAGGAATCTATGTTCTTTCAGTTCAGTTGACTTTTGTTGTTTATCTAAAAACAAACAAACCTCTTGACTCTAAAGGGGATAACTAAACAATATAATCTAACAAAATAAAAGCAAAAAAAAATGAGATATAACTGAACTATGATACTTTTCCTTCTAATCTGTCTAGTTTTAGAAAAGTCAAGAAGTCTTGTTTTGGAATAAGATAAGCCCAAGGAGCTTGTGTTTTGAGGGGAAAGGCAGGTATATGGTCGTTCTCTGAGTTGTGCATGAAGGGTGGGGAACTTAACATAGCTGTGTATTGAAGTGAGTCAGTTGACCTACTTTTAAGTCACTTAAATACTTCTGTACCTGTGCTAAAACCAAACTGGAATCTTGGAAAAAACCTTGAGTTGGTACTTATCAGTTGTTTCCCTATAAAGAATCCTGTCCCTTTGCTTATTTTAGTGTTCTCAGAATAGATAGGAATTTTTAAATCAAATTATTCCCCTAGGAAGATTACTGTAACTTGCTATAGTGTGCTGTAATTTTTTGTACTTTTTTTTTTTAATCAGTGAAGGGAAGATAGTTTTATAGTAGTAGCTGTGATTGAATGGGTGCCAGCTGTGATTGAATGGGTGCCTATTGTGTAGCAGAAATTGTACTCAGCACTTTACCAACAAGATCTCATTTAATCTTCTAAGCAGTTGTGATAATTAAGATTCAGATTGGGACTTTCTCATAGCACGCTTAGAGAAGATTGTACCATGTACCAGTCTTTGAATAGTCGTCAAATAGCATTTGATCTATTTTCTTGTTTAATTTTATGTCCCAACTCCTAGCATAGTTCCTGGCACATGGTAAGCACTTAATATGTTTGTTGAACATATGTCTGACTTCAATGATACATACTTTTCCTTAATGCCAAGCTGCCTTTCTAATAAAGAATGCTCTCCTACAGCATTCAGCACTTTGGGAATATTTTCTGGTTTTCCTTCTTCATCTCTGGTTCTTCCTTTTTGTTCCTTTTTGTGTACAGCCCCTCTTCTTCTGCTCATTCCTTAAGTGTTGATGTTCCTCTGGGCTCTGTTTTAAGCCCTCTTTTATTTTCTCTCTATTCTTCCCATGGAAAATACCTATTTCCTTGGTATCATTTGTCATGCACATGTGGAAGATGCCCAAATTAGTAGCTCCAGCTGAGATTTTCCTTCTGAACTGAGCTTCAGTTCCATTTATTTGTTTATTCATTTGTTAATTCAGCAAACATTTATTGAAGGTCAACTCTGTACCATCTATACAAAGTAGAGCAGTGAAAAAGGTAAACATGGTTTCAATTCTCATGGAGTTTATGTTGTAGGGAATAGGTAAACAAACAGGATTACAGATTGTAGTCCAGTAAATCATGGCAATGTGGTAAAGAGTGGTTAGAGAAGGACTTTTTGAGGAGATGATATCAGTATTTGAGATGAGAGCTAAAGGCAAAGAACAAGACTTGTGTGTTGAGGGAGGAAAGGGGAATAAAGGGAGGTGAGGCAGTTCCCTAGTGCAAGGATTCTAAAAGCAGAGAACTTGGCCAGTGTAGGTAAGGCCTAATAAGTGAGAGCACTTGATAAAAGATGAAAAAGGGTACATATCATGGAGGAATTTTTTGGCTATGGTAAGGAGTTTGATTTCATTCTAAAATTCAATAGGAATCCCTTCAAGGGTTAAAATAGGGAGTAATGTGATGTGATTTATATTTTAGAAAGATTAGCTACAGTATGGAGACTAGATAATAGAAGTGGATATATGGAGACCATTGAGAGAAATACTGATGATTTGCAGTAGGGTGGTTAACAGTGGAGATGAAGAGAGGTGGACAGATTAGTACTATATTTTGATTTTTGAAAGTGGTCTTGACAGTATTTGGTGGTGGATTAAATGTGGGGAATGAGAAGAAGAGCTCATTGCCTACTTGATGTCTCTTCTGGGATCTTTCATAGTCACTCAGTGTTTAACATGGTCAGAACTGAGGTCATCTTCCCCTCCCCTTCCCCCAAAGTTACTTCTTTCCCAGTGTTTTTCTTATTAAATGTCACCCCCTATGTACCCAGTTACTTATGACAGAAACCTAGGCATTATCTTCAGTTTCTTATCTTTTCCCCGGCACACCCACCCCCAACCAATAAAAGCCACTGATTCCGCTTCCTAAATCTCTCTCACATTGCAAGCATTTGAGTGCACGTCTCCATGCCCAGTGTCGCACCTGAATTTCAACAGCAGACCTGTAACTGGTCTCCTTGCGTCCTGTATCATTCCCCTTTCTAATCTATTCTGGATGCTGCAGACAGATTTAATTAAAGCTTTTGTCTGCTGAAAGTTCTTCATTGGCTCCCTCAGGATAAAGTTAAAACTCCCCTAACATAATCTGTAGACTTTTTATGACCTGGCCTCTGCTCACCTCTTTTTCCTCATCTTTCACACTTCCCACCCTTGCTCTCCACCAGCCACACTAAACTACTATATTTCCTCAGTGAGCCACACTGTGACTGTTTTTGCATTGTTTTCCCTCTCTTTTCCTAATTCTCTCGCTACTCACTCTCCACTTTCCATTCTCAAGGAACAAGCAAATGTATAAAAACTCCTGAATGTCCTTTGGGTCTCAGCTTAGATGTCGTTTCTCCAGAGAAACTTTGTGACCCACCAGCTGTAAGCCAGTTGCCCCTCTTTTGTGTTCTCTTAGCACCCTGTACTACCTCCCACCAGGCCACTATCTCAGTATTCTGAATTGCCGTTGTTTTCCACTAGACTGTAAGCTTCATGAGGGCAGGGGTGAAATCTTCCATGTTCACCATTATACTTCCAACTTCTAGATTATTATTTTTTTTTAAGTAATTTATTTATTTATTTATGGCTGTGTTGGGTCTTCGTTTCTGTGCGAGGGCTTTCTCCAGTTGCGGCAAGCGGGGGCCACTCTTCATCGCGGTGCGCGGGCCTCTTCACTATCGCGGCCTCTCTTGTTGCGGAGCACAGGCTCCAGACGCGCAGGCTCAGTAGCTGTGGCTCACGGGCCTAGTTGCTCCGCGGCATCTGGGATCTTCCCAGACCAGGGCTCGAACCCATGTCCCCTGCATTAGCAGGCAGATTCTCAACCACTGCGCCACCAGGGAAGCCCTCATAGTCTTATTAATCATGCCATACAATCTTCATTTGCTCCCTCTGTACTTGGAGTGAAATTAATATTCCTCAGCTTATTGTTTAACTCCCCTCATGACATAGCACCATTTAACCTAATTTCATTAGCCAGTGAGCCTAATGTTCAGTCAAATTGAATTGTTTATTGTTTCCTATACAGGCTCCCATATTTGTTCACTCTTGTTTTTCACTCAGATTTTTCTTACAGCCTGGGTCACTTTATCGTCCCCTTCCCTTCGTAGCCCACCCCCAATCACCTTATCCAGATCTTACCCATTCTTTAAGCCAAGATCAGATGCTTCCTTCCTATAATACCCCTCCTCTACCATTCTCACATTTCTTACTACAGACATGTTGATTTCTGAGAGTATCCTAGTCGGGGACCATTAGAATTAAGTATTAGAGCAAGTCATCAGAGATCCAGAGATTTTGATAAATTGTATTCTAGTAGTATCACACTGACAGAACACTTAACAGCGCAAACACTTTCTTAATTGATTCTTCTAATCTCCCAAGGGCAGTGCCAGTGATACTTCTGTTATCCACATCTCTTCATTTTTGTTAGCGTGCTTAGGAGACCAGAAATTTAATTTTAGATTTAACCTAACTATATTCCATCTTTTTATTCAAGTGTACAAATTGCAGTTGCAAATTCAGTTTTACTGTGTAGTATCCCTGAACTCAAATTCAGAGTGGGTTCCCTATAGGTGTGGGAAATTTTTCACACTCTCTAGAGATAACCTCTAAGTTGATAGATTTTAGAATTAAAATCTGTAGCTTAGGAGTATTTTGATAGTGTTTAAAGTATTGTATCAAACCTGTGTTCTTAATGCCTCAATAAATACATCTACAATTTTAAATTTTTTGCTCTTTCATTTAATTGGACCTGAGATAATTACAGAATCCCTTGGAGCCCCAAATAGTTACCAACCTCAGGCAAAATTGTTTGCTTGCCAAGGACAGAATGTTTCCCTTTAATAATATAAGGGAATTGAAAGTTCCATTTTGCACCAAAAATGCAGTGCAGGATAGGTCCATTTGAGTTCATGACAAACATAATAAGATGAGAAAGTAAAGAGTATGTTGGCTAAAATAATCCTTTGGTAATTATCACCTTATAGAAAGACCTTTCATTGCTAAAGGAAAAGGTAGGCAAAATATTCTTTGTTGCTTCTGATCCAGGCAGAGTTTCTGATTAATAATAAAGAGCATTTAAAAAATAAATCTTGCAGTTTTGTTCCCCTCTTTAAATCAGTATAACTTAATGTGCCATAAGAAGAAAAGTGGTTTAATTATTCTTGGTTTATTTTTACCCCTGGTCAAGAGTAAATATGTGAAACTTTACAGCATTTCCAGAGATTAGTGTAAGAACATAAGTGAATGAGGTCTAATCTAGACTGCTTTATAAAAGAATCATGTTTCGCAGAGAGATGTGAAGTACTTGAAAGAAGAAAGGACAAAATTCCCAGCCCTTACCCCTGGTTCTCTATCTAAAAATCTGTCACATCCATTACCATTCACTTGTCTTTCCTCCCCTACTAGACTGTGAACTCTGTGAGGTCAGAAATGAGTCTGACTTCTCTGTTTATCCCCAGTGAATGCAGGGATGAATCGGAAGTCTAACCCTAGCCATGCTGACAAGCTTCTGTTTAGCCTCAGGCAAGTCATAGTACAGCTCTGTCCTTATGCCTGTTTTCAAAAGGAGTAAAGAGAAAATCATAGTCTCTTAGAGATGGAAGAGACCTTAAAGAGTACATAATCCAACCCCTTATTTTGTGGATGAGAAAATCCTGCCTGCCTGGCTCTTCTAAATGTGAGAATAGAAATCCTTTGAACTAAATAAATAGCTGTGTTATATTTTATCCTGATTTTCTCTTGTGGGATAGATTAATTTCATTTGGGGCTGTGGTGTAAAGCCTTAAACCAGATCCATTTTCCTTTGCAATTTAGTCCTCAAATCTTATTCTTGAGTTAGAAAAAGAATGGCTGGTTTAAGTTTCTCAGGGCAGAGGACAATAGGAGAGGGAAAGAAATATCTATTCAGTAGGATTTATGATAAAACAAAATACCTAAACCTAGTTGCTTAAATCATCTATCTCTCACTAGGCACCTCTCACTAAACTTTTTTTTTGTTTTATAATAAACTCATGGACACATTAAGGTCCTTATGTCTAAATATGTGGGCATTTAAAAAAATGATTTTCAGAAGTTGTTTAGATTTGAGGACTTTAAAATTTTACTGTAATGAAATATCTTCAAACTTATGAGGAAGAGCTGTGTCCTGGCATCTATTATAACAAACCCCAAGCAAACTGAAATATTTATTTATTCTTAAAATTAGGGAGTGATTATTTGCTTTTCAAAAGAAGGCTTCACTTTAAGAAAATATCCAAAAGAAGTACTTATATGCGCTACAACAAGAATGAACCTTAAAAATATGTTAAGGAAAAAAAGCCAATTACAAAAGACTACATATTGTATGATTCCATTTATATGGAATATCCAGAATAGGCAAACCTATAGAGACAGAAAGTAGATTCGTGGTTACTTAGGGCCAGGAGAGATGGGGGAATAGGAGGGTGATGGCTAAGGGGTACAGGGTTCCTTTTTGAGGTGAGGAAGATGTTCTAAGATTAATTGTGGTGATGGGTGCACATTTCTGTGAATATAAGGAAAATCATTGAATTGTACACTTTAAATGGGTGAACTATAATGATGTGTGAATTATATCTCAAAGTTATTTTTTAAAAAATATTTATCAAAAGAATTGTTTAGTGAACATTGTTATATCATCTAAATAACCATTTGATTTTTTGAGAATAATAGCTAGCATTTGTTAATTGCTTATTATGTGCCAGGCATTGTGCTAAATACTTGAAAACCTACATTTTCTTACATTAGGTGTTAGTTTCCATACAACTTTTCAGCAACACAGTCATCTTTGTATTCTCCATGCATACTAGCACAAAGCCTTACAAATGCCATAAGCTCAAAACATTTGGATGAATGACGATATATATGAATTTATGAACGAATGAATTTAGCACTCTGGCTTGGCATCCCAGGACCATCAGAGTTTTGATTTCTCCTTTTCTTTTTGTCAGTCTAGTCTCAGACCTAGCAAGCAGTTTTAGGTCACATAGGGATTAATGATTGTATCAAATGGAGGAATTATTCTGATTTGGTTTTGCCGTTTCCACAGAAGTAAAGGAAGAAGAGGGCATTTATTGCATTGCCCTCCTTCCATTTGTTCCTTATTTCGAGTAGTCAGCAACCCATCTTTAGCTTTCAGTCTTTATATTTACTTCTGGAAGGAGTGGTTTAATCTTCCTGCAGATCTTTTAAGGAGAACACTAGCCCAAACAAATTTGGCTTCAAGTATGCCTGAATCAGAGTCCAGGAAAATGCCTCTCAAAATCTTCTACATAGGTGATATTTCTATTTTTTTGTTTCAGTTTCAGAATAGAAAAGAGATTGCCAAACTCTTACAGTGAAGGTCACAATTTCTTCTTACTTTTAGATAGTTGAATTAGGATAATTAGTTGGATGCTGACTAAATACACGAATAATATAGTTCAGCTCTGCAACCCAGGACCGTCTAGAATCCTGATGACCTCATATCCTGGTAGAGATTGCTCTAATACTGTAATATATATATTCCTTCGAATTCTGGGTCAACTAGAAGGTGCCTCTCTCCACAGCCTGTGCTGATAATTACTGAATTATGAGCAATTACAGTTTTATTCATTACTCATAGTTAATCCAAACTTGCCAGTCTTTTACGCGTCACTTATTAAGAGTCAAGTAAACTTTTCCTTTTCTAGAATTCTAAAAATCTTGCATACTACGATGATGATTATAAAGCCCTCTGTCTTAGTCCATTCAGGCTGCTATACCAGAAAAAAAACATAGACTGGGTGGCTTATAAACAACAGAAATTTATTGCTCGCAGTTCTAGAGTCTGGGAAGTCCAAGATTAAGGCTTTCTGGTGAGAGCCTGCTTCCTCATATTCGGGAATCTTCTTACTATAACCTTAAGTGATGGAAGGGGCAAGGAAGCTTTCTCTGGCCTCTTTTCAGTGCTGCTTTTGTAAGGACACTAATTTCACTCATGAAGATTACACCGTCATGACCTAATCACCTCCCAAAGACCCCCCACCTCCTAATACCATTACTTTGGGGGTTAGGGTTCAACATATGAATTGGGGGGGACACAAACACTTAGACCATAGGATCTCTCCCAGTTCCCACCCCGATAATTATTTTTATAAGAAAGTTATTTGCCAATAAATACTGGATCTTATGCTGAAAAATATCAATATTAAAAGCATTCTTTTCTACCCATTACTTCTTTTTTTCCTCTCCATTTCTTAGAGTTTTAAAGCAGTTATTTTTCATAACAGGCTCATAACCATTTCATCACTTATTATAAGACTTGTGCCTGATTTCTTTTATTTTTTTTATTGAAGTACAGCTGATTTACAGTGCTGTGCCAATCTCTGCTGTACAACAAAGTGAGTCAGTTATACACATACATTCTTTTTTTTATATTCTTTTCCATTATGGTTTATCACAGGATATTGAATATAGTTCCCTGTGCTGTACAGTAGGCCCTTGTTTATCCATCCTATATATAATAGTTTACATCTGCTAATCCCACACTCACAGTCCTTCCCTCTCCTATCCCCCCTTCCCCTTGGCAACGACAAGTCTATTCTGTATGTCTTTGAGTCTGTTTCTGTTTTGTGGATAGGTTCATATGTGTCATATTTTAGATTCCACATATGAGTGATATCATATGGTATTTGTCTGACTTACTTCACTTAGTATGATAATCTCTAGTTGCATCCATGTTGCTGCAAATGACATTATTTCATCCTTTTTTATGGCTGAGTAGTATTCCATTTTATATATATATGTACCACATCTTCTTTATCCATTCATCTGTCAATGGACATTTAGATAGTTTCCATGACTTGGCTATTGTGAATAGTGCTGCTGTGAACATAGGGGTGCATGTATCTTTTTGAATTACAGTTTTGTCCAGGTATGTGCTCAGGAGTGGGATTGCTGAATCGTTAAAACTCTTGCTCAGTGTCATAAAATTCCTCTGTTTTTAAGTAGAGGCCCAGGTTTTTGTTTTGTTTCCTGAGTATTTGAAATTTTGGAATTGAATCAGTAGTACAGTGCTGCAGGCTGCAACTTTTATCCACCTTTCACCTAAAATGGACCAAGCGAACCAGAGATAATTTAAAAATTATTTATTCCAAAAAATATTTTGGAATATCTGAAAAGAATGATTTCTTTTGTGCTTGAATTGCTAAATGATTTATAATTCCATTTGCAGTTTTTTTTTTAAATTTCTGCTGTGATTTTTTTTTAATAAATTTATTTATTTATTTTTGGCTGTGTTGGGTCTTCGTTTCTGTGCGAGGGCTTTCTCCACTTGCGGCGAGCGGGGGCCACTCTTCATCGCGGTGCGCGGGCCTCTCACTATCACAGCCTCTCTTGTTGCGGAGTACAGGCTCCAGACGCGCAGGCTCAGTAGTTGTGGCTCACGGGCCCAGTTGCTCCGCGGCATGTGGGATCTTCCCAGACCAGGGCTCGAACCCGTGTCCCCTGCATTGGCAGGCAGATTCTTAACCACTGCGCCACCAGGGAAGCCCCCATTTGCAGTTTTCACCCCCACCTGTTGATTAGAGTTCTGCCTGCAGGAACTGTATCAGCCTACTTTTCCTTTAGCATCTCATGAATTATTATTATCATAAGGAAGTGAGAAGTTTGACCATTGTTGTCACAACCAAACTGAAAGGAAGCACTTAACCATATAATGGCTTCGGGGAAATTGTCATAGCCTTGATGAAGGGAAACTTTGGTTCAACATTTAATTTACTATGATAGCTGGTCATGTTTAAAGCCTGAAGAGAGAATGTTTTGTAATCTTTATTTTGAGGCCTAGAAAATCACCAGGTCTTTGTGCTTTCAACTGATCAGCAGTGGAGGCTGAGTAATGATGGTATGGCAAACAGCGGAGATGGTAAACATTACAGAGTAAAAAAAAAAAAAAAAAAACCAGTTTAAAAGAATCCGTGTTAGTTTTTATGTATGAGAAAAGAAAAGTTGCTCATCATATTTTGCTTTTACTTTTTTTGTCTACCAGGAAGACTTCGACTTAAACTTCAGGTCTAGTTTTAGCAAATGCTATAATATTTAGTCTAAGTTTATGAATTATTTCTCTACTTACTTATATGGTAGTACATATTTACTTATCCTTGTTTCAATGTTCTTGTTTTGCTTCTTTTTTTTTAAATATTTATTTATTTGGCTGTTCTGGGTCTTTAGTTGCGGCACGCGGGATCTTCGTTGCAGTGTGCGGAATCTTTTGGTTGCTGCACGCAGGCTCTTGGTTGCGGCATGCAGGATCTAGTTCCCTGACGGGGGATCAAACCTGAGCCCCCTGCATTGGGAGCGTGGAGTCTTGAGGACTGGACCACTAGGGATGTCCCTGTTTCTTACTGTAAACCATCTTTAAAAATATTTTTTAAGAACTGGGTTGGGGGCTTCCCCAGTGGTGCAGTGGTTAAGAATGCGCCTGCCAATGCAGGGGACACGGGTTTGAGCCCTGGTCTGGGAAGATCCCACATGCCATAGAGCAACTAAGCCCGTGTGCCACAACTACAGAGCCTGTGCTCTAGAGCCCGCGTGCCACAACTAATGAAGCCCGCGCACCTAGAGCCTGTGCTCCGCAGCAAGAGAAGCCACCGCAGTGAGAAGCCCACACACTGCGACGAAGAGTAGCCCCCGCTCACCGCAACTAGAGAAAGGCCGTGCGCAGCAATGAAGACCCAATGCAGTCAAAAATTAATAAAATAAAATAATAATTTAAAAAATCACAAGAGGGAGGAGATATGGGGATATATGTATATGTATAGCTGATTCACTTTGTTATACAGCAGAAACTAACACACCATTGTAAAGCAATTATACTCCAATAAAGATGTTAAAAAAAAATCATTGTGCCATTAAAAAAAACAATTGAACTGTAGGGAAAATAAACTATTTATAAAATAAAATAAAACAAAAAGAGGGTGGGTAACTGAGCAGCCTGTAAAAATTCATTTTTAAGAATCCTTTTGCAGCCTGCATTAATGGAGCATGCGTTCAGGGTTAAATTTATATTTTAGATTAGGCTTCAAGTATATGGGGGATTAACATTTTATTGAATGCCTTTTATGTGCCTAGAAGAAAAAGCTCTCATACATTAACTCATTTCATTCTCACAGCATTTATACAAAGTAAATATTATTCCTGTTTTACTGATGAGGAAACTGAGACTGAGATTCAAAAAGCTTGCCCAAGTTTACAAAACAGTAAGAAAGTAAGTAGGTGTTCTTTCTGCTCCTCCATACTATTATCTCCAACTGAGTACTGGTGACGTGCTGGGCGTTGCACAGATGCTGTTGCCACAGTGTTGAACACAGCAGACACTTGACCCTGTCCCCCTCTCTCTCAAAAAGAAGGTGAGGGGACTAAGCATATAGAATAATAAACCTGGTGTGACTTCATCTAATTTTAAAACTAGTGAGAATCTAAGTATTTCAGATATTCCTTACAGTGGTCCATTTTCTCTTTTAAGAATGCTGGGAATGCTTTATTGAATTTCCTTAGCCTTCCAATATCCTTATGGAAAAAACATTTATTATACAAATGCACAAGTAGCGTTGAGTGTAATTATGATTGTCTCCTTATCATCGAGTTTATTAGTGGAATCACTTTAGGACCAAGTTTTCTAACACTTGATATTACACAGTAGTCATCAGTCTGCATATTATTGAAAATTAAAACAGTTTTTAGAGCTACATCTATATTCATTAAATCTTCTCTAAGAGTACTTAATTTCTTTTCCTCCCTTTCAGGGATTTAAAAAATAGACAAAAAGAAGAGGGGTTCAGCCATGTCTGTCTCTTTGAGTAGCGAGGACATGCTTTGTGCTCCTGAAGTGGAGAAAGAAAGACCAATACCCTTAGGATCCAGAACATCTGGCAACGCTGCCCTAGAGGCCACACACCACAACTGTAGATGTGCAAGGTTTCCCATCAGGGCATTTGCTTTGAAGGGGGAGGATTCTTGTGGCAACAGCTAGGGTTAGAGAAATGTGAAGCTGCTCTTGGAAGAGGTCGAGCTACAGAGTGAAGCGCTCGGCTTTGGCACTGTGGCTGAGAAGCTGTTGATGTTACTCTGATTATGAGCCCACAAGAGAAGGTGTGGAGTTGGTGCAGGACGTGACAACAAAATGTTTTATAATCTCATCATACAAGCCAAAGAGAAGAGTGAGTTTCAAGAAATGTGAATGCATGTTTAAAACTGTTGGGAAATTTGTTTTCTCTGTTTTTTTTTTTTTGTTTTTGTACTCCTGAATAGAAGAATTTTCCGGGGCTTCCCTGGTGGCGCAGTGGTTGAGAATCTGCCTGCCAATGCAGGGGACACGGGTTCGAGCCCTGGTCTGGGAAGATCCCACATGCCACGGAGCAGCTGGGCCCGTGAGCCACAATTACTGAGCCTGCGCGTCTGGAGCCTGTGCTCCTCAACAAGAGAGGCCGCGATAGTGAGAGGCCCGCGCACCGCGATGAAGAGTGGCCCCTGCTTGCCACAACTAGAGAAAGCCCTCGCACAGAAACGAAGACCCAACACAGCCATAAATAAAATAAAAGTAAAAATAAAAATAAAAATAAAAAGAATTTTCCTACGAGATCAGTGTCTCCAGCGCTAATAGCTGGTACCTTGAAATCTAGTTTAATTTGATTTAACACATGACAGTGAAGTGCGTGTTTTCTAAGAAATTTTATTCTCTTTATATTGTGTGATAATGGGGAAGTCTTGAAGATTCGTGCTGTGTTCTAAATGATTACCAAAAATTATCATACAAGTTGAAAGCACAGATAGGCTTTGTAGGCTGGAAAAACCTAGATTCAAATCCCTTCTTCTTTACTTATCAGTTCTGTTACCTTGAGCAAGTTTCTTATCCTCTCAGCTTCATCTTTGAGTTGAAGATGGTGGTGGTAACAACTTCCTCCTAGGGCTGTTATGAGATTATACTGAATATGTGTAAAACTCTCAATATAGTAGTATACGAAGATTACATAATATGCTATTCTTATTTTTTTTAGAAAGTGGTGAAGATAAGTGGGTTGTCTCAACTTAAAAATACTTGATTTTCTAAAAACTTCTACAACAAACCAGCCTCATTGCCACCTTCTACCTCTTTCCCTGAAGTTGCTACAAGAGCTCTCTCACCTTTAGATACCTACTTGGTACCAGTGTTAAACTTACAAGGTGAAATTAAGGTTTAAATATCTTATCAGCAGTGTAAGCATCCATTTTGCACCTAATTTGGTACATGGAACATAACATTAGTCATATTTACTCTAGAGATTTGGATAATTTCAAAGAAACTTTTTAAAAGTCATACTCTTTGGTGTTACTAGAATTAAAGAGGCTTTTCACTGTGAACAGCTTCATTAGATGCTGTTATGACTGTAATTTTTTTTTTAAACAAATGAAACTTGGCAGTCAAAACCTACCAAAGTGCAAGAAAAGCTTTGATTTAAGTTTTATGAAACAGTGAAAGTATTTTTTAAAACCTGAATTTTAAATAAGTTAAGAAAATAAGTTAATAAATAGCAACCAGGTTGTGAGTTTTAAGTTTTTCTTAGAGTTTAGAAACTGAACTCAAAAATGCCTCTCTCACCCTCCATTGTCTATGTTTTTATTTATTTATTTATTTATTTATTTATTTATTTATTTATTTATTGCCTGCGTTGGGTCTTCGTTGCTGTGCATGGGCTTTTTTCTCTAGTTGGGGTGAGCGGGGGCTATTCTTGTTTGCAGTGCGCGGGCTTCTCATTGTGGTGGCTTCTCTTGTTGCGGAGCACAGGCTCTAGGCATGCGGGCTTCAGTAGTTGTGGCGCATGGGCTTAATTGCTCCAAGGCATGTGGGATCTTTCCGGACCAGGGATCGAACCCATGTCCCCTGCGTTAACAGGCGGATTCTTAACCACTGCACCACCAGGGAAGTCCCTATCCATGTTTTTGAAGCTATGATCAAGATTTTTTTCTTTATCAGGGCAGTGCATTTTGCAGACCATTTAGCCTCTTTACCAGTTTTTATACACTGAGCGAAACATACATACAATTAATTTCCTTGGTCTGCACCATATAATAAAAAAGTAAATATAACTAACTCAGTGCCTATCACAATATCTGGCTCAGAGTAGGTGTTTTATTATTCATTCGTGAAATGCTATGAGAGTTGGGAAAAGGATTTCCTCAAAGGGAACTCAGAGAAAGCTTCATGGGAGCATTGGCATTTGGGCCTTTAAGATCATGGTGATCTGGGATATAGAGAGAGTTAGAAGGGCATTCCAGGATGAGAGAGGTTCAGGAGCCAAGGCCCAAGGGTGATGGATACCATGCTAATGTATACATTGTTTACAAACCATCCAGTTCTTTTGAGCTGCTGTCACAATGTGAATCTAAAGACATTGGAACAAAAATGAAGCTAGCAAGGTAGCTACCTTCCTTTAGGATAGGTAGAATAAAATGAAGCCTCTCCCTTGGGATTTGGTTTGTCATTTGAAGTAGGCCCCTCTATGAGAACATCGAAGATAGATTGAATAGCAAAGGTAACCAAGTGGCTTACCTTCTCTGAGCCTTAATTTCCTCATCTTTAAAAATGAGGCCAATGAATAAGTAGAGTGTGGGGTATTTTGAGGATTAAATGAAGTAATGTATATGAAGAGCCTAGTACTTAGAAGGTCACTGTTCTTTTGGTGGTTATTGATAGTAGTAGTTGTATATATTATATATGTATATATGTTTATATATACATATATATTTTTAAAATTTTATTTATTTAGTTATTTGTTTTTGGCTGTGTTGGGTCTTCGTTGCTGCGCGCGGGCTTTCTCTAGCTGCAGCGAGCGGGGGCTACTCTTCGTTGTGGTGCGCAGGCTTCTCATTGCGCTGGCTTCTCTTGTTGCGGAGCACAGGCTCTAGGCTCACGGGCTTCAGTAGTTGCAGCACGTGGGCCCTAGAGCGCACGGGCTTCGGTAGTTGCAGCACATGGGCTCAGTAGTTGCAGCTCGCAGGCTGTAGAGCGCAGGCTCAGTAGTTGTGGTGCATGGGCTTAGCTGCTCCCCAGCATGTGGGATCTTCCCAGACCAGGGATCGAACCTGTGTTCCCTGCATTAGCAGGCGGATTCTTAATCACTGCACCACCAGGGAAATCCCGAAAGTAGTAGTTGTAATGAAAATAGTAACATGTTGTTTGGGATGAAAAGACATTTCGTTATCCAAAAGAATCAATGGTGCATTACAGCATAACAGCTTTATGAGTATTTCTAATTCTGGTGTCAATCACATATACTTCACAGTGCCATTTGTGTAATGTAAATACAACTTTGTTTTTCTTATTTCATGATAAAATTTTTTACTCTGAATACTTTATATATGTAGAGGAGTAGCTGCATATTCCAGAGATTCACCATAATAGATACCATGAAGTACAATGGCACTTTTCTACAGAAGCCTTTTATGGGAATGTTTAATTCTTTTTTTATCCCTTATCCCAGCCTCCCTAGAGTTCTCAACTGCTCATTAAGTTCAAATTTGTGCAAACTACAAGAAAATCTTTCTAAGAGAGTTGATTCAGCCAAGAATTTTATCATAAGAGACTTCAGAGATGAGGAAACTGGGGCTAATTGAGATTTGTCTGCACAGGTTATTTGTGCTAAAACTGGGATTGAGTCTGTTTTCTTCTCTCCCTGGCTAGGACTCTTTCTTTGGTATATACCATTCTGTCTGTAATCAAGTACCATCTATGCAGTAAACCTGTATTGATCTTAAGAGTTGGGGTGGCCGAGGAGGGCACAAGTCCTGTTAGAAGTATTTCATCAAGGAATGATTTTTAAGTTTTAACAGCTTTTCAACAAGTTTTAACAGTTTTTTAAAAGAATAATCACATACTATACAATTCACCCATTGAAGCTCTACAATTCTATGATTTTTACCTTATTCAGAGTTTTGCAACCATCACCACAATTAATTTTAGAACATTTTTATTACCCAAAAAAGAAACCCCATACACCTTAGCCATCACTGCCCAATCTTCCCATTCACCCCAGCCCTAGGCAACCACTAATCTAGTTTCTGTCTCTATATATTTGCCTGTTCTGGACATTTTATACAAATCAAATCATAAAATGTATGGTCCTTTGTGACTAACTTCTTTAATTTAGCATACTGTTTTCAAGATTATACTGTGTGGAGCTTCCCTGGTGGCGCGGTGGTTGGGAGTCCACCTGGCAATGCAGGGGACACGGGTTCAAGCCCTGGTCCGGGAAGATCCCACATGCTGCGGAGCAACTAAGCCCATGCGCCACAACTACTGAGCCTGCACTCTAGAGCCCACGAGCCACAACTACTGAAGCCCCCGCACCTAGAGCCTGTGCTCCGCAACAAGAGAAGCCACCGCAATGAGAAGCTTGTGCACTGCAACACCCGCACACCGCAAGAGTAGCGCCTGCTTGCTGCAACTAGAGAAAGCCCGCGCACAGCAACAAAGAACCAACACAGCCAAAAATAATAAATAAATAAATTTATAAGATTATACTGTATGTTGTTTATCAGTATTTTCTTATTATTGCCAAATAATATTCAATTATATGGATATATCACATTTTATATGTTCATTCATCAGTTGATGGACATTGAGTTGTTTCTCCTTTTTTTTTTTTTAATTATATATATATTTATTTATTTATTTTTGGCTGTGTTGGGTCTTCGTTGTTGTGGACGGGCTTTCTCTAGTTGAGAGAGAGCGGGGGCTACTCTTTCCTTGCAGTGCACAGGCTTCTCAGCTTCTCATTGAGGCGGCTTCTCTTGTTGCGGAGCACGGGCTCTAGGCACGTGGGCTTCAGTAGTTGTGGCACGCAGGCTCAGTAGTTGTGGCTCGCGGGCTCTAGAGTGCAGGCTCAGTAGTTGTGGCGCACGGGCTTACTTGCTCTGCGGCATGTGGGATCTTCCCAGACCAGGGCTCGAACCTGTGTCCCCTGCATTGGCAGGTGGATTCTTAACCACTGCACCACCAGGGAAGCCCTGTTTCTACTTTTTTGATACAAAGAATAATGCTGTTGTGAATATCTGTGTACAAGTTTTTGTATGGACATTTGTCTTTATTTCTCTTGGGCATGTACCTAGGAGTGGAATTGTTGGATCATTTGGTAACTCTGTTTAATCAGTTGAGGAACTGCCAGACTGTTTACCAAAGGGACTGCACCATTTTACATTCCTACCAGCAATCTATGAGGGTTCCATTTTCTCTACATTCTCACCAATTCTAGTTATTGTCTGTCTTTTTTATTATCGCCATCCTAGTTAGGTGTGAAGTGGTATCTCATTGTGGTTTTGATTTGCATTTCGCTAATGGCTAATGATGTTGAGCATCTTTTCATGTGCATATTGGCCATTTGTCAGTCTTCTTTTGAGAAATGTCTATTCAGGTTCTTTGCCCATTTCTAAATTGGGTTTTCTCTCTAATATTTAGTTGTAATGGTTCTTTATATATTCTATG
Organism: Balaenoptera musculus; assembly: GCF_009873245.2. Lineage (NCBI taxonomy): Eukaryota > Metazoa > Chordata > Mammalia > Artiodactyla > Balaenopteridae > Balaenoptera > Balaenoptera musculus. The sequence continues at coordinate 99,738,171 of NC_045795.1, read as the reverse complement.
TACAAGTCCCTTATAACGCTTATGAGTTGCAAAATTTTTTCCCCATTCTGTGGGTTGTCTCTTCAGTTTCTTAATGGTGTCCTTTGAAGTTTGGTCTGTTTTTTCTATTTTTTTTTCTTTTGTGGCTTATGCTTTTGGTGTCATATCTAAGAAACCATTGACTATATCCAAGATCATGAAGATTTACACCCATGTTTTCTTCTAAGAGTTTCATAGTTTTAGGTGTTACATTTAGATCCTCGATTCATTTTGAGTTAATTTTTGTATACTGTGTGAGGAAGAGTCCAACTTCATTCTTTTGCATGTTGATAGCCACTTGTCCCAGTATCATTTGTTGAAAAGACTATTGAGTTGTCTTGGCAAAGGAAATGATTCTTAAGCATTGCTTTAAAAGGAGAGATGTAAATGGCAGAAATGAAAGAATTCTGATCTGGCTTCTAGGTATATTATGTGAAGAGTGTGAGGTCAAGATATTTAGACCAGGGACTTCCCTGGTGGTCCAGTGGGTAAGACTCTGCGCTCCCAATGCAGGGAGCCTGGGTTCGATCCCTGGTGTGGGAACTAGATCCCACATGCATGCCACAACTAAGAAGTCTGCATGCTGCAACAAAGATCCCGTGTGCCACAACTAAGACCTGGCGCAGCCAAAAAAATAATAAATAAGTAAAATAAATATTTTTTTAAAAAAGATATTTAGATCAGAGAGTCCTTTCCCCATGGCAGACCGTTGGAAACCGTAAGTAATAGATGAGACATCTGCTGAGGAGGAATTACAGTATTGGAATTACAGAGTTAAGTTGTAGTGTTAGAAGTCTATCAAGAAATGATCTGATGGTCTTAACTTCTTTTGTTGAAATAAGTCATGGAATCTTCAGTTATTAAGATGAATGTACAGAGGAACGTTGAGGGAACTTTAAGTATGCAAAAGCTGCTGTAAATTTATAAGATAAAGAAAGCCAATGTAAAAAAAATAAATGACAGAGCTAGAGCATGAGAAATATAATTTATAATTTTATTTCCTCCAAGTAAACACAGAAGCACAGAAATGGATGCACATAACTGAATGGCAAAATAGTGAAAAGAATGTTAGTGAAGGCAGAGGACGCCTGTACTCACGGGCGGCGGGAGCCGGGACCCGGGACCCCGGTGCTCCTGCCTTAGTGGTTGCAGGATGCGGGCGCCTCCCAGGGCTGAGAGGAGCTGAACCGCCGCGTCCTGCTGGCCAAGGAACTCGTCATCACGGATAGCGGCGCAAACCAACCCCAACCCCACCTTGACTGGGCTCTGAACTTGCACCACCACCCCCATCACCCAGACCTCGCTGCCAGGCTCGGATCCTCCTGGTCCCACTCATGTCACAGACACAAAGCCAAAGCAAGCCGTACCCCCCCCCACCCCCGACACTGGCACTGGAAAGAGAGTCCCAATGGCCACACAGAAAAAACGGAAAGAGAAATGGGTGCCATGAGTAACAGAAAATCAGTTTTTAAAAGGTGCTTTAGGGCTTCCCTGGTGGCGCAGTGGTTAAGAATCCGCCTGCCAATGCAGGGGACACGGGTTCGAGCCCTGGTCCGGGAAGATCCGACATGCCGCGGGGCAGCTCAGCCCGTGCACCACAACTGCTGAGCCTGCGCTCTAGAGCCTGTGAGCCACAACTAGTGAGCCCACATGCTGCTACTGAAGCCCGCGCGCCTAGAGCCCATGCTCCGCAACAAGAGAAGCCACCGCAATGAGAAGCCTGCGCACCGTAACGACAAGTAGCCCCTGCTCGCCAGAACTAGAGAAAGACCGCGCAGCAACGAAGACCCAACACAGCCAAAAACCAATTAAAAAAAACAAAAACAAAAAGAATGTTAGTGAAGAGTCAGAATTCCTCCATTCTAATCCTAACCTACACTAGTTATGTAACCTGGAGTAAGTCAGCCTTCAGAATAGTAGCTGATAGGGACTTCCCTGGCGGTCCATTGGTTAAGACTTCACCTTCCAATGCAGGGGGTTCGGGTTCCATCCCTGGTCAGGGAGCTAAGTTCCCATGTGCTTCGGGGCCAAAAAACCCAAAACATAAAACAGAAGGAATAATGGAACAAATTCAATAAAGACTTGAAAAATGGTCCACATCAACAACAAAAAAAATCTAAAAAAAAAACAGAATAGTAGGTGATATTTACAGAGGCCCTACCATATTCCAGACCTGTGCAAGCCTCAACCTCCTTTTTTGTAAAATGGAGATTATGTTGAATTAATTACTTTGAAAACTTCCGTAAAGAGCCATGTACATAGAAGAGATTATTCTTGAAATTTGGTTTTATTCACTGTAGTAGTAGTAGCATCTGATAGTATGTGTGTCAGTGCTCAAAACAATTCTGAAGGGTGTGCTGTATTCTTATTTTGATGAAGAAACTGATGTTCAGTGGTTATGAACGTTGCACAGTCAGTAATCAGTAGAGTCGTGATTCTAATACAGTTCTGCATGATTTCTTTTTACCACCTTGACTTTGTCTTGAAAGATAGTAGATCCTAGTGGGCAGAGGAGGGGGAAGGAATAGGGTAGCACCAGTGAGATTTAATTTATTATATATGAAAGCTTAAGATGTAATTCCAAAGGGATGATTAGTCCTGAGATTGGTGATCTCAGTGGTGAGGTGGAACACTACCATGTGTTAAAGGTCATAGGTATATCCCATTTGATTAACTTGTAAGTCCCAGAAGAGCTAAATGTTATGAAGCACAGTCATATAATAGTTTATCCATGTGTCTTCTGGAATCTTGGACATTTTTCTTCAGGAGACAGAGGGAAGACAGAACACTGATGAGGTAATGAAGTCTGAGTGGAAAGCGGAGGTGAGTACAAGAGGCCAAAATAGTACTATAGTTTGTGGAGATGGGTAGACTTTGCTTTGAACCAAGAGGATGTCACTTCTTAGAATTAATTCTCATATTCATACCCTTTGAAGACCCTTCTCACCCACCAATAAAGTGTCTATGATTAATTTCCAAATATGGAACTAAGCAGGTCTTGAGTGCTTCATAGCTTTGATCTCTCAGCTCTTTTCACACTTCTTATCCTTCCCATGGTTGAGTTGAGAAATATTATTTGGAAATATAAGACTAATAGACCAGAAGAAGAGTACAGAAAGACCGGAAAAGAATGCAAGAGCAGAACAGTTTTTATTCATTGATTTATCCTGTGCCATTTTCTTCTTGACAACAAGTACAAAGTTCAAGCTTTAGTTGTCATCCTGCTGCTGCTGCTGCTGCTGCTACTAAATTAACAAGCAGTAGACATGCTTCTCTTTGATGCAGTTTATCTGTTGGAGATGTCGTCAGCTGGCACAGGGGAAGCAAAGAACTTTGAACTCTAATTCTGTTTTGCAAACTTTTAGTTTCTGCATAGAAATCCGTGGTGATTGGTGTCTATGAGAATAGATCTGTGATGCAAATATGAATAGGCAAGGTAGCTAATATACATTGGGCTCATGCTTTATGTGAGGCAGTCTGAAGCCCTTGAAGAGGAAGTAAGAGTCTCAGAAATTACGAAGGCCTGAGTTGTTTTCATTTATACTGCTGTGCTTCTCAGAAATGGCAGAACTGGTATTCAGAAGAAAACTTGAGAGACATTTGAGAGAAAGCTGATGCTGTGTGCTAATTTTGCATGTGCATGTGTGTGTTCATGTGTTCCATCACTCTGAAAGACTGCCTTGGTAGTCACACCTAACCCCACCATTAATCCATAATTCATAATTCATTCTTTTCACCATAGTTTTGTCTTTTTGAGAATGATAAAAGGATTGGGTCACTTTTGGTCTAGAGTAAAACTTTCATAATGTAAGGGAGACCACAAAATGTAAAGGATTATATACATTGTCCTATGTTTTCTCTTGACAGAAATTCCGTCTTCTGGTTCCTTTTTCTATTTAGGACCTTTTTTTGTGTGTTCCCCTTATTTCAGGGAAGAATTTCTAACAGTACAGTTGTATACATTCTTGGTGACCTAAAAAGAAACAATAATATGCATTAGGTTCGTAGCAACTTCTGCTTTTTGGGTATATGTGAGAAATGAAGTTTTTTAACCATATCTTAAGTTCCAGCATATATCTATTACCAGAAATATTTTTCAGAATATTCTCCCTTCTTCCTTGTAAAGTCACAGAGAAGTTTTGGGGCTCCTCAGCTAGGTCACAGTGGCCAAAAGACTGTGCCTCATCTTAGAATAGAATCAGTATATTATTTGTGATACAAAACAAAGTAACCAATAGTTCTTCAAATTTCCCACTTCCTGTTCATTTCCTCCAGACACAAAATAGGTTTGAGGAAAAAAGTATTTTCCTGATGCTTTGAGCTGCCTGTGTTTGGGATTCAAAGTATTTTGGGTGCTTATTGCTTAACTGGGCTGAAGATTATCTCATGTGACAGCATAGATCTCTTGTTTTGGAATTGCCATTACTTTCTAGAACAGCCACTCTGTACACCAGCCAACATGCCCTGGATCCTCTTGCTTCATATTACAGTGATACTGCTTTGTCAGGGTAGAATTCAGCCTCACAGGGCTGGTGTCAGTCTCTGCTGACCTCATGCCACAGTACAGCATGTTCAAATCTGGGAGAAACCCGAGGGTTATTCGACACATTCCTCCTCCTTCTCCCTCACAAGCATGGAACCCTCACTCTCCTCGGAAACCGTATGTTGTATATGTGTGTGTATCTGTCTTTTTTAAAAATCTCTTCCTTAATCTTATAATTCTACAGCTTTAAGTGGGGGCTGGTTGAATAGACAGACACAGGAAATGCTGTGAGCTGCTGAAACTTAGCATTTTTCAACAGTAGATCTCAGCCACGGGTATTCGCTATTTTGGGTCTGACTTGTGTGAGGCTGCAATAACTGAGAAGCATATTATGTGTTTCCTAGTTGTTCATTTTACCCATAGGTATTTAGGCAGAATGCACAGGGTGTTCTTTGGCTGTGTGGTCATGCTCAGATCATACCAGTGTGTCCCCATTCTCCCGTATGATGGGCTGTTTCAGTGCAGAGTAAATGTCATCCTCACTCTCTCAGGCTAAATAGTTATCCAAAAATAAGTGTTTTCTTCAATGAACAAAAGAGTTTCGTTTGCCTTTGGAAGCTTGGGAAAAGCTTGGGTTAAATTTGAAGATGCCAGGCATGCATAACAAATGAGAATTAGGATTAAAACCATTTGAAATATTTCTCACATTTAAAAAAATAACAAAAACGGTTCTAATTACTCAGCTACTTGTTTTCAGTGTATTTTTCCCAAAGACTTGGCAATTTTCTGAATTGTAAAGCAGTATGCACATATCTTGGTGCTAAGTTCATGTCTTCAGATCACCAGAGCAAGTCCCTGAGATACAGCTAGATGGGAGGGTGATCCAGCTTTATGCAACACAGCCACCGTTTTCACATTTCATCCATAGTCATGCGTACAAAACCTTGCCTGTAGCTTGATTTTACCATGGTTTTTTGGTGTTGGCTTTATAAACGATGCATAGATATTTTCTGAGATAAATGCTAAAGCAAAGCAGAGTCTTTGTAGTTTTACCTGATTCTAAAGCTAACGTTTATTAATATTGTTTGGTGTGAGCCACTGGATTTAAGATCCAAACAGATTTTTCACCCTGAAGTTTGGTATTCAATTACTCTCTTATTCCTTTTGGTTGATAATTTAAATGCCAACTTTATTAACAGATTGTACCCCTGCTCTGTACCCTTTTTTTCTGTTGTTTGTTCTGTCTCTTGGAATTTAAAACCCTGGCACATCTCTGTTTGTTCTGAGGTTATAAAAGGTCAGTTTACTTATCTTTGTTTTATTAAGAATGCGAGCCCAGGTTGAATGGGGTGGTCAAAAGGAAAGAATTCATAGGTGAACCCTAAAAGGATAGGGGGTGGAGACTGATAGTAAAACAGAAGTTAACTCCTTTTTCACCATTATTGACAGTCCAAAAAGAGGAGGGAAACATAAGACATAATCTAAATATTTATAATTGATTTTATTTTCTCCATTTATTGCATTAATCCATGAGTAGAGGAAGCTTGCCAGAAGTGTATACTTAGTACCTGAGTGAATGATTATGTTTCCTTCCTTCACTACCCGTGTCTCTGTCTCACTTACCCAAACTATTCGTCAAATCTGGTGAACTAAAATACTCCTATTGAAACAATGATTAAAATGTTCAGAAATGAGGTACTTGCTCCAGTTCCTGAAATTCTTAATATGGCTATCTGGATACATCAAACTGCTCTAAATAGGGGTTTACATATAACCTCCTTGCATGAGGTTGCCACACACTTTGTAAAAACTACAGAATAAACATTTTGAAGGAAGAAAACTCTAGAGGGGAAAACATATCAGACTCTAGGAAAGAAATGGGAGAGTTTCAGGAAGTGGGATATTATAGAATGCATTGTATATATTGAACTTATATTTTAAATACATAAGATAATATTCCCAGATGTTGACCAGTTTTAAAGATGAATAATTTCCTCTTTCCTTTCTTAATAACCCTGCAGCACCACACATCTGTATAAGTTGCCTTGGTTTTCTGTACAAATGCACAGAAATTACAGTGACAATTTAGAACATAGCATGTGTAATCATTTGGTTCTGTATAGATGCTATCATTTAAACATTTGTTATTTACATTAGGCTGTCACTTTATTAAATGGTGAACTTTTGAAAGATAAAACAAAACTCCCCTCCCATCTAAACCCTCAAACTGCTGCTTGACCTAAATCTCATCACTCCACAGGGCTCAGAATGCCACGTAAAAGTCAGATTCCATAGGAATGATGCAAAGTTCTGCGCACATTATTTTGTAATTGTGGGATTTCTTTTTAATTGAGTTTCATTCAAAAGAAATAGCTAGAATAGTGGTTTTGAATGGTGGATGAGAAGTGTACAATAAGGCAGCAGAAGGAGACTGTTTCATGTTGCAGTGTTTCCTTCCTCCCAGTGCTCAAAATGCCTTCCTTCTCCTCATGAGAATGTTTTATATCCCTTAAGACTGTTAGAGGGAAAACAGGTCGAGAACTCTCACCTAATGCTTGAAAACATTTGTCATTGATTATTTTAATTCACGCCAGAAATTATTAAATGCCAGAGCTCCAGTATATCCTATCTGAAAGAGAGGGTGGTGTAGACCAATCATTTGTTCACTGAACAAACAATTATTGAGATTCTGCTGTATATCAGGGTTTGGGAGTTGGGATGGATTGTCTGCCCTCATGCAGCTTACATTCTAGTTGGGGAAGATGACAACAAGTAATAAGCCTATTAAGTTAACTAGGAGTATGTTAGAGAGGTGTGGGCTATAAAATAATAAAGCTGGGAAAGGGAGATTGGAAGTGCTGGGGGCAGGCTGCCTTTTTTTTTTTGGATAAATTTATCTATTTATTTATTTATTTTTGGCTGCGTTGGGTCTTTGTTTCTATACACGAGCTTTCTCTAGTTGTGGCAGGTGGGGGCTACTCTACGTTGTGGTGCACATGCTTCTCATTGCGGTGGCTTCTCTTGTTGTAGAGCACGGGTTCTAAGGCGCAGGGGCTTCAGTAGTTGTGGCACACAGGCTCAGTAGTTGTGGCTTGAGGGCTCTAGAGTGCAGGCTCAGGAGTTGTGGCGCATGAGCTCAGTTGCTTCGTGGCATGTGGGATCTTCCCAGACCAGGGCTCGAACCTGCATCCCTTGCATTGGCAGGCAGATTCTTAACCACTGCACCACCAGGGAAGTCCCTGGGCTGCCATTTTTAATTGGATAGTAAGTGTAAGCCTCATTAAAGAAGACATTTGAGGAAGGACTTGAAAGAGGCAAGCAGGTTAGCCATACAGCTGTCTGAGCAATGAGCATTCCCAACAGAGGGTACAGAACAAAGGCAAGAGTGTTCCTGATGGATACAAGGAATAGGAAAGAGGTTGGTGTGACTAGAGTAAGAATAAGGGAGTGTAGAGTGGTAGTAATTGGGGTGTCAAAGATGTAATCGAGTGCCTCAGTTATCTATTGCTGTATAACAAAGCACCCCAAAACTTAGTGACTTTAAACAGCTATTTTATTTGCTCATAATTCTGCAAGTCAGGTATTTGGGCTGGGCTCAGGTGTTCTTGTGCTGGTCTTGCCTGGGGAGTCACTGTAGTCGTTAGGTGGTTCAAGACATGTTTGGCGGTTGGTACAGCTGAGGCTCTCTCCTTGTGGTACAAGGATTTTAGCCTGAACAGCTATAAGGATGGAGTTGTCATTGACTGAGATGTAAAGCCTGCTGAAGGTCTCAGTATAGCAAGAGAAAGCAAGCCCCAGGCACAAACACTTTTCAAGTCTCTGCTTGTGTGACATTTGGTAATGTTTCACTGGGCCAAAACAAGTCCATGGCCAAACCTTGTATCACGGGATGGAGAAATAGATTCCATCTCTTGATGGGAGGAATGGCAAAGTCAAATTGTAAAGGGAAGGGCATACTAGATTGGATGAATTTGTGCTATTAATCTGCCACACAGAGGGCCAGATCAGGTGTGCCCCTGAAGGCCATTTTTAAGGACTAGCTTTCTCTTTGAGTGTAAGGAGGACACATAGAAAAATTTAAGCAGGAGAGTGACGTGATTTGACTTAGGTTTTTAAAGGATCATTCTGGCTGTTGTATTGAGAATAGATTATATGGCAACAAGGGAGACCAGTGAGGAGGCCATCGTAGTAATCCAGACAAGATATGATCATGGCTCAGACTAAAGTAGTAGAAGTGAAGATAATGAGAAGTATTTAGATTTTTGATGTATTTTGAATGTAGAACCAACAGGATTTTCTGATGGATTGGCTATAAGAGAGAAATTGATGACTACAAGGATTTTAGCTTGAACACTGGAAGAATGGATTTGTCATTGAGGTAAAAAGTCTGCTGGTGGGGCAGGTTTTGTGGGAAAGAGGAAGAGTTCAGTTTGAGGTGTCTATTAGATATCTAAGTGGGAATGTCGAATAGACAGTTGGCTGTATGAGACTGGAATTTAGGAGACGTCGAGACTGAAAATATAATTTAAGAAGGTATCACAATTAGATGATATTTAAAGTCATGAGACTAGGTGAAGTCATCAAGAGAGAGAATGAGTGTAAAGAAGAGAAGAGGAAAAGGCAATGAGCCCTGAGCACTCCGGTTTGAGAAGTGGAAGAGGAGCCTGTGAGGGAGGAGGAAAATGAGAGTATGTGTCCTGGAAGCCAACTATAGAAAGTCTTCATAGGAGGGGGGAAACATCAGCTGTGTCACGTGCCACACTGATAGGTCAAGTAAGATGAGGACTAAGAACTCGTCTTTGGATTTAGTAATGTGACGATGATTGGTCACCTTGACAAAAACTTTTTGATAGAATGAGATAAAATCCAGTTGAATGGCTTTGAGAATGGGAAGAGAGGAATTTGAAGACAGTGAGTTTTATGCCATTTTTATGAATTTTACTGTAATAAGGAGCAGAGAAGTAGGGAGTAACTGGTAGAGGAAATGCAGTCAAAAAGAAATTTCTTTAAGGTGGGAAATGGAAAAAAATCATGCTGATAGGAAGAATTCAGTAGAGAGAAGAGAAAAATTATGTTTCTTTCATTTATAATATTTAATAAACTTCAGTGGCACTTGCATGTGCGGGCACTATTCAGAGCGCTTTACAAATATGAACTCATTTAATATAAGAATGAAAACAGGGCTTCCCTGGTGGTGCAGTGGTTGAGAATCCGCCTGCCAACGCAGGGGACACAGTTTCGAGCCCTGGTCCGGGAAGATGCCACAGGCTGCGGAGCAACTAAGCCCGTGTGCCACAACTACTGAGCCTGTGCTCTAGAGCCCGCAAGCCACAACTACTGAGTCTGTGTGCCACAACTACTGAAGTCCACATACCTAGAGCCTGTGCTCCACAACAAGAGAAGCCACCGCAATGAGAAGCCCGCACACCGCAACAGAGAGTAGCCCCTGCTCACGGCAACTAGAGAAAGCCTGTGCACAGCAATGAAGACCCAACGCAGACAAAAATAAATAATAAATAAATAAATAATTATTAAAAAAAAAAAAAAAGAATGGAAACAGTGACTGGCCACTCAGTATAAAGTACTGTGGTGGGTGCTATAAGGAGTTCAGGGATGTGTAGGACACAGCCCTGACTTAAGGACTTGTGGTCTCTATTAGAAAGTATAAAAGCTTGCAAAAAAATGAAAATAGGAAGGTAATATATAATAAAAAGGATATAGTTTAGAACTTCAGAGAAGGGAGATTACTTTCAGCTGGAGAGTAAGGAATGTCACTAATTTGATTCTAATTAAATAACAACAGGCCTTTAAACTAAAAGTAGGCTCATTTGGACCTAAATTCATATACGTTTCGCCTTGAGCGTGGACAGGAGTGTGTGTGTGTTATAAGGTAGAATGGGGACAGGGTTGGAGGTAGGAAGGAAAACATTTTTCTCTTCAATAAATAGTCTAAAGAGGTCTAATACGGAAAAGACAACTTCAGAGATGCTCCTTTGTAAATTACCATAATTGTCATCTTCTTGTTTATAGTCCTAACCTCCATATGTAAGGGGCGGGTTGGGGGTTGATGGCAAGGGAAGAGCATGAGCGTGCGTGTGCGTGTGTATGTGTGTGTATGAGTATGAACTGCATGTGCATCTTCAGTACCTAAAGTACAGGGATTCCTCTACCAGTTAGATATATTTAGGAGCCTGTCTTTGATTTTTAAATAGTTTGGGGAACAATTCAGAATTCTTTTTCCAGACAAATAAAATAAGAAAAGTTGAGATATATAAGCCCAGGAAATATGATTAGAATATGTCCTTACGTTATTATCTGCTCTTAATGAAAACTTTAGTGGTTGTTTGAAGTCTGAGGATAAATAGAGAATTCAAACTGTTTAGAATTGGTACTTGGGTGGAAGACAGTATTTTTTGTTCGGTAGAACCTTGTGAGGAGCCGTTTATACAGAATCATTCCTGGGGAGTGGAGAAACCTAATTCAAGTTGGCTTTTTTTTTTTTTTTTAGTGGTTCCTCATACATATTGTCTTTTTGAAAGATCTAGGGACATTTTAATTTAATCAGTCTAGGGACTGATTGCAAGTTCAGGGAAGAGATTCTTATGAGGGTCCCAAGGAGCTCACAGAAAAAGGAATATGCATGGTCAAATTACGTATCAAATGATGGTCGTTTACTCATAATTAAAAGAATGCAACTGATAATTAAAATGAGATCTTATATTCACTTATCAGATTAATTAAAATACAAAAGTTTGATACCTAGAGCTGACACAGTCATTCACCTACACTATGGGTAGTATTGTAAATTGCTGTAATCTTTCTGGAGGACAACTTGGTAATCTCTGTCAAAGTATAAAACATATACACTCTCTGATACACTGCTAGGTATTTACATTATCAGTGTACCCAGAGAAGTTCACCGATAGATATATAGAGAGAGAGAGGGAGAGGGAGAGTTTGTAATTTTAAAATGAGAAGAATATGTTTTGATACCCAGTTGAAGTTCAACAATATTAAATATCTTTGACATCCCCTGCTGCGCCAAAGTGAAGCCTTCTTCCTTACTAGGGAATTGGATCCTATATCATCCTATTTTACAGTTGTCCGGTGGGTTCACAGGAATTTTTTAAAGTGTCCTAGATTTAAAGGCTTTTCATTTATTCTGTTAATGGCCATCACTGGAGATGAGGTGTTCAGAAAGATCTAATACTCCAAGATAGTTCTCACAAAAGAGCTATTAGGAACAGAATGGGCTACAGTAGGAAGCTGATAATTAGAAAACAAATCTTTAAGAAGTAAAGACTACATGGATTCGTATGTGAATGAAATGGGGGAGTGAGTAGTCTAGAGGAAGTTTACCATAATTCTGCATCTTCAGATAATTCTTTTTTATATATATATTGGACTATAGTTGATTTATAGTATTATGCAAGTTTCAGGTATATAACATAGTGATTCACAATTTTTAACAGTTATACTTCATTTATAGTTATTATAAAATATTGGCATATTCCCTGTGCTGTACAATCTATACTTGTAGCTTATTTATTTAATACATAGTAGTTTGTACCTCTTAATCCCCTCTCCCCATGGTGCCCCTTCCCCCTTCCCTCTCCTCTCTCCTTAACTGGAAACCAGTAGTTTGTTCTCTCTATTCAGATAATTCTTTTAATTTCTAAAAGCTCTGTTTTTATTTTGAAGAAGAGAACTGCCAACTAGGTCACAAAATTTGCAAGAGCAGTAGAGGAAGATGAAACTTTTATTACATACTTCTTCCTAAACTAATGCTGCTTTTACATTCTTCATCATTACATTTACATTTATCATACATACCTTTTATCATACATGATTTATCAAATATAGGTTATTATATGAAACAGTCTAATTTTTGTCTGTTTATCTTAGGTTTCCCCAGTACAAGCTCTGGTAAATTGCTTGCATCATTTGACTCACTGTTACTCTCCACTGAGTTAATTATATAAAAATTACCTCTGAGTTTTGGAGCTGGGCAGGGAGAAATAGTAAAGCCAAGTGCAGGACATCCAGATGGCAGCTGTTCATACCTCAAACAATAAGCAAGATCTAAAGACTATACTCAATTAATTACTTCTTTGGGGGCATGAAAGCAGGATTAGAGTAAGGCAGAACTCTTACTGGTTCTCACTGACCAGGTGGTTGTGGTTTTGACGATCAGAGTGAACATTTTCACCTTGGAGGCAAGGGTTCTAGACTATAGTGCCACTAGAGCCTCAGTTGTCTCTAAAAGGGAGAATAATATCCGCCAGAGGCTGAGGCTCAGGAGACCTGGTTTATAGTCCCAGCCCTTTCACAACTAGTTAGGAACTTGGGGATTCAATTAACATGCAAGAGCTTTTATTCCTCACCTGTAAAATAAGACTATTTAACAAGATAACCTCTCAAGATCTTTAGATTTTAGCAGATTCAGAATTTACAGGTACAGACATGTATAGATTGATTTTAAAAATAAAGTAACACATTTTCCTATGACTCAGAAATGGACAGAGACACAGGTCTCAAACTTAGCATATTTTCTGTTTCTAGTTTATTAGATTTAAAAAGCAATTTCTTAACTGATTATTTTTCTTTGATTACAAACTACTCATAGAAGTTAAATGAGGGATTTTACTGGACTGAAACTAGAACTACGAGTATATAGGAAAATCTGGATTTAGACAAAGCCTTATAACTTTGGGTAGGGTGATTATTTACTTTCAAAAGCAGTCATTCTAGATTCCTTTAAATAGCCGCTTTTAAGTCCAGTATAATATTTTTTTTTTATTTTATTTTATTAATTTATTTATTTATGGCTGTGTTGGGTCTTCGTTTCTGTGCGAGGGCTTCCTCTAGTTGCGGCAAGTGGGGGCCACTCTTCATCGCGGTGCGCCGGCCTCTCACTATCGTGGCCTCTCTTGTTGCGGAGCACAGGCTCCAGACGCGCAGGCTCAGTAATTGTGGCTCACGGGCCCAGCTGCTCCGCGGCATGTGGGATCTTCCCAGACCAGGGCTCGAACCCGTGTCCCCTGCATTAGCAGGCAGATTCTCAACCACTGCGCCACCAGGGAAGCCCAGTATAATATTTTTAAATGTAATAAATATCATTCTATATGTAAATCCTTAATTTGCACATTATTTTGCTGAAACAAAATCTGCCTCAAGTGAGAATGGCATACCTTAATTTACATGAGATTAATCTCTGTAGCCTACCAATTAATAAGTTGGAATTTAAAATTAATAAAAAAATGTACGGTGAAATGGGTGTAACCATATGGTGTATATATGTACTTTAAACATTTACTTGATCCAAAGTTTCTAAAACACTGAGAGTCTTAAGGTAAAACTGTAATGCTTCAGGTTTTTTTTTTCTTTTTTTTGGCTCCCCGGCAGGGAACCGAACTCAGTTTTCTTATTAATGTTAAAATTAGGTGTACAAAGGTATTTTCTGGTTGCTATTAATTCTTCGAAAAATAGACAAATTTTCAGTCTCCTTAGCATTAAATTGTTACTATTAAAGACCAGTGGTTAGGAGTACATAAATAAGTACTTTATAAAAGAAGCCCTAGTTCCTAGGGCATTAGATTTTCTAAGTTTAATTACCCTAGATTAAACTCATTTCCTTTTTTAACAGGATTACTGTAGTAGTAGGGATATTCTGAAGACATATCTAGATTTCAGCAGTACATTAAAAAAATTTTTTTTTAATTTATTTATTTTTGGCTGCATTGGGTCTTCGCTTCTCTGCACGGGCTTTCTCTAGTTGCTGCGAGCGGGGGCTACTCTTTGTTGCGGTGCGCAGACTTCTCATTGCAGTGTCTTCTCTTGTAGAGCACAGGCTATAGGCATGCGGGCTTCAGTAGTTGTAGTGCGTGGGCTCAGTAGTTGTGGCTCGCGGGCTCTAGAGTGCAGGCTCAGTAGTTGTGGCGCACAGGCTTAGGTGCTCTGCGGCACGTGGGATCTTCCCAGACCAGGGCTTGAACCCGTGTCCCCTGCCTTGGCAGGCGGATTCTTAACCACTGCGCCACGAGGGAAGCCCCAGCAGTACATTTAAGAGAGTTTTTCACGATATCTTTTGAGGGGGAAATTATAACTGATTGTTCATAACTGAGTAAGTGAATGAATGAGTGAAAAGAGTCCTAAAATATCATCCTGGAACACAGTCTCTGATGAATTGTTTCAATTTGCTTCCTGTCCTTTTCAACCTCTTCATTAATCCTTGGCTAAAGACATTGCCACACTTAGTCAGAGTTGAAGATGTCAAGCAGCTGAAAAGAATAATTAAAATTTTGAGCTGTAAAGTTGGAATCCAGTGGTATTCTCAGACATAAAGCATAAGTCACCACATTATGTGATTCATGGAAAGGTCAACTGTTCTTAACACCATTTGCAATTAAAGAGAAAGCAAACACAGGGACTAAATTAGATGCTGTGACTAGGTTCTCTAGCAGATCTCTTAACTCGAAGTAATTTAGATACTGTGGGATCTTACCTAGTGGGTAAGATCTTAATTAACCTAAATCAGACAAAGCTCTTGTTACATTGCAATACATTTTTATTAGATTGTCTTGGAAATTCCCTGGCAGTCCAGTGGTTAGGACTGGTGCTTTCACTGCCAGGGCCTGCGTTCAATCCCTGGTCAGGGAACTAAGATCCCACAAGCTGTGCGGTGCGGCCAAAGGGAAAAAAAAAAAAAAGGTTGTCTTAGTCATTCTTTGAAATTAAAATTCTAGAAAAGAAGCATTATTAATATTACCTTAATATTAGGATGTTATAACAGAAACATTGTTGTTGATATACTTACAACATAAAACACCCTGAGAGAAAACAGAGTTCCTAGTAGTTTAAAAGAATAAGAGAGATGCTTAACAATATCCCCATCTCAGTTTTGTTTACAAGGAGCCACTAAGAACAGAGAACATTTGTTATCAGTTGATCATGGGCAAATTTGTCTTACTGAAGTTTTCCCCTTAATGTGCAAGAGAAAGCACTAAGTTATTAGGAATTTTAATTAGGACTTTTCCTTTCCAGCTCGCTAGATTAATTGTCTACAAATTCTATAATACCCTGTGAAGCCTTAGCGATCATCTAAACTTTAAAGTTAACTTTAAAAACATTTTAACTTTAAAATGTTTTGAAAATTAATTTTTATCAGATCATTAGGAGATAGAAATAATTTTGTCAGAAAATATTCATGGGAAGATAGAAAATGTTTTTTTCCTGAGTGACTGCCAAAGTCAAGAACAAACTAGAGGCAGTTCCATATTGATTTTCTAAATAATGGCTTGGAAACAGAGGTCTTCCATATTTATTGCTTCTTAGTCTTAATGTGAGAAATTTGTCTCCTCATTTTAATTGTGGGTGATTTCACTTAATCATGGGGTAAACTATCTTTTACGGTCTGTTACAACTCTGGCTTGGAATTCTGTGGAGAAAAAAAAATTGTAACTCTACCTTTTATGTGGTTGTAGAATATCAGAAACTAACTCAATCCTTAGAGGACTAAAATTAATTCATAAGCAAACACTGTCTAGCAATCAGAGGTGGCTCTGTAAAACACTGAATGCAAAAAAAATGGAAGATTCCAATTCAGAAACCAGCCACAACTATCTGTAGATTTAAATAGCATAAGCATATATTTGAGGTGATATGATTTATATTCTTATTTCTTATGGATTAATTCAACAGACATTTACTGAGCCTACATTGTCTGCCTGGTCCTGGAGAACCAGAAGCAAATGTAGGCCCCACCATATGTATCCCCCTTCTTTTATGTAATTATAAATAAATTGGTCTCTTATAATTTTTAGGGAGCCTTACTTTATGAGTAGTTTCACTGGGACCCCAGGTTGTTGACCTGAGGCTGTAAGTCCTTATTTCACTGTTACCATAGTGAAATTACAGAGTTTAGTGATAGCCTGTGTTAATTAACCCATTCAAATACTATAGCAAGCCTACACGTAGTCTAACGGAATACAGAAACCTCGGGACAGGGTTTCCTCTCTCTTCTGTGAATAAGTCATTTTATTGTTATATTAGATTTTTTTTTTTGGAAGTATTTCAAATAGGTTGAGCCTAAGGAAGTCAGGCCAGTGAACATGATGGCATTTATTACTGGATTCTGACAAGTAAAATCAAGATTGAAGGCTTACAGATACTTAACGAATGAACCATATTTCATGAAAATTCTTGAATTGTAAAGTTCAGGTGTCCAGGAACTTATCAACTCCTACCCCACCTCCACCTCTCCACCCCACTGCCCACCCTGGCTTTTGGAAATGTGAGAGGGTATTTTGGTTGTCGCAAAGATGTGGAGAGGGGAGTGATTCTGGCTTTAGTGAATAGAGCCCATGGATGACATAATGGCCAAAATGTCAGGAGTAACCCTGGTTGGAAGCAGAGTCCCCAGGCATATTTCATCTCCCTCTGCCCTTCCCTCTTCTTTTCTTTTCTCACTAGAAAGGGAAAACCCCAGCAGTACGGATATTAGGGGTAGCAGTATGCTGTTAGCACCCTGATGCTCTTGTCACGGCACTTATTTGGTGCCATTCCCTCTTTTACATCTAAGATATTTTTCTGAGGAAACATTGATGTCTAAATTAGTATGTAAAGTGCTCAACATCATTAGTTATTAGAGAAATGCAAATCAAAACTACGATGAGGTACCACCTCACACCAGTCAGAATGGCCATCGTTAAAAGTCTGCAAATAACAAATGCTGGAGAGGGTGTGGAGAAAAGGGAACTCTCCTACACTGTTGACAGGAATGTAAATTAGTGCAGCCACTATGGAAAACAGTATGGAGGTTCCTTAAAAAGTTAAAAATAGCGTTGCTGGACTTCCCTGGTGGCACAGTGGTTAAGAATCTGCCTGCCAATGCAGGGGACATGGGTTTGAGCCCTGGTCGGGGAAGATCCCACGTGCAGCAGAGCAACTAAGCCCGTGCGCCACAACTACTGAGCCTGCGCTCTAGAGCCCTCGAGCCACAACTACTGAGCCCACATGCCACAACTACTGAAGCCCGCATGCCTAGAACCCGTGCTCTGCAACAAGAGAAGCCCCCTCAATGAGAAGCCCACGCACCGCAATGAAGAGTAGCCCCCGCTCGCCGCAACTAGAGAAAGCCCACACACAGTAACAAAGACCCAATGCAGACATAAATTAATTAATTAATTAATTAAAAATAGAGTTGTCATATGATCGCACTCCTGGGCACATATCCAGAAAAAACTCTAATTCGGAAAGATACATGCACCCCAGTGTTCATACCAGCACTATTTACAATAGCCAAGACATGGAAGCAACCTAAATGTCCATTGACAGATGAATTGATAAAGAAGATGTGGCATAGATACACAATGTGAATACTACTCAGCAATAAAAAATGAAATAATGTCATTTGCAACAACGTAGATGGGCCTAGAGATGATCATACTAAGTGAAGTAAGACAAAAAGAAAGACAAATACCATATGATATCACTTATATATGGAATCTAAACTATGACACAAATGAACTTATTTACAAAACAGAAACAGACTCACAGACATAGAAAAGAAACTTATGGTTACCAGGGGGGAAAGGGGGTGGGGGTGGGGATAAATTAGGAGTGTGGTATTAGCAGATAAAAACTACAGTATATAAAATAGATAAACAGCAAGGTCCTACTGGATAGCACAGGGAACTGTATTCAGTATCCTGAAATAAACCATAATAGAAAAGAATATGAAAAAGAATATAACTGAATCACTTTGCTGTACACCATAAGCTAACACAACATTGTAAATCAACTCTACATCAATTAAAAAATTTTTTAATATAATAAATAAATTAGTGTCTGAAGGGACATTAATTCTCTATACTTTTTATATTAGAACATATTTATTGACCCCAGTTGAAGGTGTGCTGTTATCTTCCTTATCTTCTTCCTTTTCCCCTCTGTGATTATAATCATAAGTATACTATTGCTGTGTATACATCTATTGTATATACATTGATGCAGTTCATTGAAGCTCTAGGAGTGAGTTGTTTCCTAGCTTCAGCTTAGTGAACCTGTGCTTGTGATATTTTCAGGAACAGTACAGATTCTCATTCAGCCACTTTGACTACTATAAACCTGATGTGAGTTTGGAATTTAAAAGTTAGTTGCTTTGACCTCAGCAAGACTTGTTCACTTATACGCTGTTCCTATTTAATGTAAGCACACTTGGGCCAAAGAACATGTAAATATTTGGCTTCGTATTTGTCATCTCACATTAAATGTTGACACTAGTTATAGAAATATCTCTAGGAGACCCTTTTCTTTGGATCAGAATTCCAGCTTCACTTTCTTTCTAACCATTTCTAAATGATCATCTTACTGCAATTCAAAATATCTAAATTTGAATTCATAATTGTCTTTCCTAAAACTAACCCTGTTTTTCATCTTCCCTATTGCATCATCACTCTCTTAGACTGGAAACTTGGGACTCATCTTTTTTTTTTATTTAACTTTAAAAAAAAATTTTATTGGGGTATAGTTGATTTACAATGTTGTGTTAGTTTCAGGTGTACAGCAAGGTGAGTCAGTTATACATATACATATAATCCGCTCTTTTTTAGATTCTTTTCCCATATAGGGGCCTCATCTTTATTCATTCTCTCTTTCATCTCCAATATGTAGTCAACAAATCCTGTTGGTTCCTTCTTCAGAAGAATCACTAGGCCTTTCTTTCACATTTCCTCTGCCACTACTTTACTCCAATCCTTATCATGTTTCACTAAGAACACCTCTAGTTTCTCACCTCTCTTCAAGCTTTTGACTTCTCAGGTTAAAACTACCAAAGTAGATGGCAGAATGCGTTAAGACATAATGTCTCAGGAAAAAACAGGAGACAGGTGAATATTTACTCTGAGATCATCTAATCTGCAGCAGAGTAAAATTTGTCTTTTGTCCTAAATTTTAACTAATCCCAGAGTTTTACTTACTCATTTATTCCTTCATTTAATAAATATTTAATAGTATTTATTAAGTATATGTTCTGGTATAAATAGCTAAATATTGTATTTATTGTCTTTTCATTTTCCTTTGACAATTGATCTGTTGTCTTCAATTATCCTATTTATGCTTTCTCTAGTTTTTTAACCTCAACCTTGCAAGCTCTAGTCCTGTTTCTTAGGTACCAGGCCTTGATTCGTTTTAAGCTCCGTAAATCACACAAGTCCCAAAACTGATGGATGGCAAAGCAAGGACTCAACTCCATCTCTTCTGCAGACCAGCAGCCTTCCAACCCCATCTTACTAATATAATAAGGCCTGTTGTCTAAGCTTAATGACATGAAACAATAGAATACTATAATGTGATGGTATCTCAAGAGAAAGGGCAAAGGAATGAGAAATTGGCCCTTTAATTGTCTTTTTATAACAAACTTTAAGAAGTTTGGAAGGCATTATATTCCCATAAGTAGCTAGTTAATAGCATACGTGTCTTCAACTTGCTTCCTACTCCTTCTTGGTTGTATTTTTATTTTGCTATTCTTAAAGAATATTTGGAACCACTAGGGCTGTATGCAGTTTAGTGGGAAATTAAACAACAAAGGACAGTGAAGCCAGGTTATTTAAAAATGTAATAGCTTCATATCTTCCCCTGCCGAAGCCATCTATGGCTAGTAAGATTTTGGAAAGAATAAATTGAGTCAATCCTTGTTCTTCTCACATGGACTTGAAATAGCCCTTGAAAGTCATTTTCTTGCTCTTTCAGCAATTTTTATGTTTTCTGAGAATGTGAAAAATGTGTTTGTTTTTTTATTCCTGAGAGCCCAGTATGGTCTGTTCTTCACCTGTGATTGGAAGGTATAAAATAGATACTAAGTAAGGATTTTCAGTAGATGGCTTATGTAGATCTGACATTCATGGAGCATAGCAAGAAAACAGCTCCTTACTGTGGCGAATAGCATTTTCTAAAACAATATAGCATTACCTATGTATTTCCTCCAAGTGGTAGTTTCTCTGACATAGAATATGCTTGAACATATTCTAATGGTTTACCGTATACTTTTGAAATTTGAGTTGTTTTATTTTGCCTTTTTTATTATTAATTTTTATTGGCGTATGGTTGCTTTACAAGGTTGTGTTAGTCTCCACTGCGCAACAAAATGAATCAGCCATACACATACAGATATCCCTTCCCTTTTGGACTTCCTTCCCATTTAGGTTACCACAGTGCATTAGGTAGAGTTCTCTGTGCCATGTTCCCATCAGTTGTCTATTTTATACATAGTATCAGTAATAGTATCAGTAATGTATATCAGTAATGGTAGTTCTATGTTTCGTTTTTTAAGGAACCTCCATATTCTTTTCCATAGTGGCTGTATCAGTTTACATTCCCACCAACAGTGTATGAGGGTTCCCTTTTCTCCACACCCTCTCCAGAGTTTATTGTTTGTAGATTTTTTTGAAGATGGCCATTCTGACCAGTGTGAGGTGATACCTCATTGTAGTTTTGATTTGCATTTCTCTAATAATTAGTGATGTTGAGCATCTTTTCATGTGTTTGTTGGCCATCTGTATATCTTCTTTGGAGAAATGTCTATTTAGGTTTTCTGCCCATTTTTGGATTGGTTTGTTTGTTTTTTTGATTTTGAGCTGCATGAGCTGCTTGTATATTTTGGAGATTAATCCTTTGTCTGTTGTTTCATTTGCAAATATTTTCTCCCATTCTGAGGGTTGTCTTTTCGTCTTATGGTTTCCTTTGCTGTGCAAAAGCTTTTAAGATTCATTAGGTGCCATTTGTTTATTTTTGTTTTTATTTCCCTTTCTCTAGGAGGTGGGTCAAAAAGGATCTTGCTGTGATTTATGTCATAGAGTGTTCTGCCTATGTTTCTAGTGTCTGGTCTTACATTTAGGTCTTTAATCCATTTTGAGTTTATTTTTGGGTATGGTGTTAGGGAGTGTTCTAATTTCATTCTTTTACGTGTAGCTGTCCAGTTTTCCCAGCACCACTTATTGAAGAGGCTATCTTTTCTCCATTGTGTATTTTTGCCTCCTTTGTTGTAGATTAGGTGACCATAGGTGTGTGGGTTTATCTCTGGACTTTCTATCCTGTTCCATTAATCTGTATTTGTTTTTGTGCCAGTACCACATTGTCTTGATTACTGTAGCTTTGTAGTATAGTGTGATGTCAGGGAGCCTGATTCCTGCAGCTCTGTTTTTCTTTCTCAAGATCGCTTTGGCTATTCAGGGTCTTTTGTGTTTCCAAACAAATTGTAAAATTTTCTGTTCTAGTTCTGTGAAAAATGCCATTGGTAACTTGATAGGGATTGCATTGAATCTGTAGATTGCTTTGGGTAGTATAGTCATTTTGACAATATTGATTCTTCCAATCCAAGAACATGGTGTAGCTCTCCATCTGTTTGTGTCATCTTTGATTTCTTTCAGAAGTATCTTATAGTTTTCTACGTACAGGTCTTTTGCCTCCTTAGGTAGGTTTATTCCTGCGTATTTTATTCTTTTTCTTGCAGTGGTAAAAGGGATTGTTTCCTTAATTTCTCTTTCTGCCCTTTCGTTGTTAGTGTATAGGAATGCAAGAGATTTCTGTGTATTAATTTTGTATCCTGCAACTTTACCAAATTCATTGATTAGCTAGTTTTCTGGTGGCATCTTTAGGCTTTTCTATGTATAGTATCATGTCATGCCTGGTTTTTTTTTTTTTTTTTTTAACATTGAAGGTATGATCTGGGATTAGAGGAAATGGGGAATTACTGCTTACTGAGTACAGAGTTTCAGTTTTGGATGATGAAAAATTTCTGGAAATAGATAACGGCAGTGGTTCCACAACATTGTGAATGTACTTAATATCACTGAATTGTACACTAAAAAATGGTTGAAATGGTAAGTTTTGTGTTTTGTATATATTACCTCAATAAAGAAAAAAATTTTTTGAAAAACACTGAAGGTATGACCTCACTTAGAAAATAAAACTGAAATCAACCTGGCCCCACTAAAGGCTATATTTTTTCTTCCTCATAAGCCTGCTGTTTTGAAAATGTTTGTTTACAAACAGCATATATTATTTTTCCTGAAAAAAAGAAAAGTAATGAGGAACTAAGAGCCAGTCAGCATTTTTGAGCAGCACCAGTATAATGATACCACCTGGAGTACTTAAAATTCCACACAAAATTAAATATTTGTCATTTTAATCTGCATATACAACTTCATTATGGGTGAATGTACACTTTCTATCGGGCCCTTGGAAATCTGGAAAACAGCTTGACTCTTTTACACACCTCAGGTTGGAGACCACTGTTCTATACTCTGTCTCATGACATCACAGATACTATTTTATTATACCATTTCATCTTATGACACAAATTTCTGTATGATTCTGCACTTGCTTTGCAGGTGGTGCTTGGGGGTTACCTGGCCCTTCCTTGGTTGGAGGCTGCTATTCCCATCAGGGCTTTATGGTACTTTACAGATGTGAAATAGCTCCCCAAACACCTTTGAGCCCCTTAGGTGGTACATGATTCCTTTGAGGTAGGCAGAGCCTAAATAAGCAACCTTCACTGCTTATTGTACTTCTTCAGTTAATTGTCTCGAACAGGAAGACAGGTAATTTAACTAATTTCTAAAGAAGGTCAGTGCCTCTATTCTTCCTTCCTAAAACCTCATGATTCTGGTATTGGCTTTGGCACTAAGCAAAAGCTTCTGTTGCTCTCCTTTCTGAACTAATTGGTTCTAAGCAGTAAAATAAAGTACTTGCCTTATTTAGAGGTTCATATGACTATACTAATCTCAAAAGATTTTAAACTCCTTTACAGTTCCTCGCTTTGTCATTTTTCTGCTCCCCCACCCACTGGCTGGTTATGGGGGTTTACTTTTACATAAAGAAAGCCGCTGAAGTCAAACAAAACCTACCTCTTATTGAATCCCAGTGGGAGGTTAATACAGTTAGGGACTTTTTAGCTGAACTGGCTGTCAGCTGGAGGAGGGCAAGAGAAGAGACTCCTTGAGGAATGCACAGCCAACTGATGCGACAGGTTTTAACTTCAGTGCCTTCCTTGCAGATCTGTTCTCTGCTTTCTACAAGTACAGATAGTAATTGATGTATTAGATTTATCATTTTTCTTCCTTGATTCAACTTTACTTTTCCCCATCTTTTGCCGCTTTTGGAAAAATTTATCCAGCCAGTCATCAGGCATCAGCATCAAGAAGGTCAGTCTGTAGAAACAGAACAAGTTCCTTGGTCTTTGGACATTTTTTCCCAGTAGATCCTTCATGAATAAAATATAGTAAAGCATGAAAGAGAAGGAGAACATTAGGCATTTTATCCAAAAAATAAAGTAGTATCCATGAGGTCTGACAGCTGAGGCAGGTTTTAATAATATAGAAAAGCCTCTGGAATTAGTCTTGGTTTTTATAAGGAGTATCTTTTGTCTGGGATTAGCTTCCAAATAATTGCAAGGGAGGGA
The DNA here is from genome assembly GCF_009873245.2 of Balaenoptera musculus. Taxonomy (NCBI): domain Eukaryota; kingdom Metazoa; phylum Chordata; class Mammalia; order Artiodactyla; family Balaenopteridae; genus Balaenoptera; species Balaenoptera musculus. The sequence continues at coordinate 99,714,211 of NC_045795.1, read as the reverse complement.
GGAAGTACCAGCCATGAGTTAATAATTGAAGCTGGATAAAGAGTGCATAAAATTCATTATCCTCTCTACTTTTATATATATTTGAAATGTTGCATAACAAAGAGGTTTTTAAAAGACATCTTTTCCCCAGGAATTTTGGAAGGATAAAATCTATTTCCTTATGAAATTTTCAGCATCCCCCCCCCCGCAATACTCAACAGTGTTGAACACCATAAAGATACTATTATAGGTTTGTATTACTGAGGGAAAAAATATTTTCTTGTCAGATATAATTCTGAATTTAGTAGGGTTTTTTGTTATTATTTTTGTTTTGTTATTGTCCAGATTATTGTATTTATACAGCAATGTGTAAAATTATTTCAAAAACTAGATTCTAGTGAAACTTATGTTCAGCTTTTGTTTCCGTCTAAAGGCATGTTCAGTAAACTTTAATCAGTATTGAGAAGTCTGAAAACTACTCAGTGAAAAAATAGTATTAAACAGTTTCTTTATAAAGTAACACTTAAACGTTTTTAGTTGTTTGTAAAGGAAACTTTTTGTGTTATCATTAAAATATCCCTGATACATCTTTAGGTGGTATTTAGTAAAGGAGCCTATTTTCTCAGTCTGGGTCCTAACTTAACTTTACTGCTAAATCATCGGTGTCTTCTAGTTTGTCATGTTGATCACACTTATTAAAATATCTATGCCAATTGAGATACTATAACTTTGATCTAAAGCAAGGGTTAGCAACCTTTTTTTTTTTTCTTTGTAAAGGGCCAGATAGTAAATATTTTACGCTTTGAGGGCCACAAAAGTGCTCTATTACATATTCTTCTTTGTTTTTTTTTCTTAGAACTCTTTAAAAATGTAAAAATAGTTCTTAGCTCTTTTGTAAGAGCCTTATTAAAACAGGCAGAATTAAACAATTGCTTTTTAATTAGATGCTTTACAAAATATTAATAAAAGCTAAGGACCCAAATGTTAAATGTTATTTTCAAAGGTAAAATTATGACTCTCATACAAAATGAACATATGTCAAAGATTGTATTTAACTCACTAATTAACCAATTATTAGGAGCCAGGAAGATATTAAAATGAGAATTGGACTTAACGGAAATTTATATTCTCTACCAGACAAAATTGATTTGTATTTCATCACCAGTGCTGTCCACAAGGTAATTTCCGTCTCTACAGGGTTTCAGAATAACCTAGCCAGAGACAAAGATGCAGACCTTTATACAATCAGATAACTCCAAAATATCCAATAGACAACACCAGATATTCCCTTGAAAGGGCACGTAAAATTTTTTACCATTTTAGTCTTTCACAGTGTCTGCTGACAATCTCCCATCCCTCTTGTGATCATAAATAATTTCCCAAGATTTTTCTTGATCACAAAATAGTTGGTCTCTTTAGGTTTGACCTGATTATTTATATAGATGCATTAAGAGTGCTAATTAATCATACAGACATCCTTGAGTTTTCTTTGCAAATCCACAGTGATACAGTTTTGAGCAATTACTGAGTCTACAAGATTAACTTCTGTATGGAGGTTTTCGTAAAGAATTTTAGGTTGGACTTTTAAACACCTCTATTATTTACTATCCCAAGGTTAGGAAACCACACCTAAGAAACTCTCTGACTAGATTTCATCTACAGAGCTGATAAATTTGAGTGAGTTAATCTCATCTTTAGGTCCCCAGCATTTGCTGAGGCTTGCCGGGAAGTAAGTGACCTTCCTTACCACCGCTAAGCCAGGGACCCTGTAAATCAGGCATCAGGTCGGTTTTCCTGGGAGGGCTTCTTTTTAGACATTGGCTCCATATATAAAGTCAACTATTCTTAATGTGGTTTTTCATATATGATTAAATGAGACTCTTTTTCAAATATGACATTCTAGGTATGTGTGGTTACAAAATCCAATTATATCCTAATAAAAAGGAGATAAGATACTAGTATTGATCCTACACAAATAACTGTATTGACATAAAAAGTTAAGGAAAACTCAGTAAGTTTCTGAATACTGTTGATTCAGTGAAAATCAGATACCACTTAATGTTTTATTTTAGATCACAAAAGCAGAGTCTACTAAAATGTGAGTTAGAAATAGTTTAAGAAGAAAGTAAAAGGGCTTCCTCATGTAGCCACAAAAAGTAGAACATTAAGATAACATCGACAGTATTCTAAACAAAAAACCACAATAAAATTTCCTTCATCAGTTCATTCCGTCCTGTGTAGTTAGTTCTTGCTCAAATGGAACTTGGGTCAGCAGTCTGCTTTCATGAAACATCTGCTTCTGGACTGAAAAGCATTGTGGAAATCCTGGTCTAGTCCACTGGTAAATTCTGAAAGTTATCTAAGTGATGTCAGCTCAGAAACATGTACCTAAGGGTCTGTTCTTTGGAGTAGCAATAGTTTGTAGAGTACCTTGTACATTCCTTTCCATGAGACTCTTAAAGATAGTTTTAGGTTTAACAGTTAACCTGAAAGTTTCATTTTTCTATATTTAGGAGCCAGTCTTGGGAAGGCAAAATCAAAAGAATTGTTGAAAGAGATTTGGGCCCTTGATTAAGATAGGAGCATGGATGAGAAACAGTACTTGGTTATTTAATCAAAATGACAATAAAACATTATAATAAACACGTAAGGGAATGCAATTTCAAAGAACTTAGCTCTTTCACAAGTAAAAAACCTTTGTTCTTTCTGGTTGGTTTGTTTTGTTTTTTTAATCATTAAGAACATTGTAAATCCAACATAAAGCCAGAAAGTTATTCTGCTATCTAGGCAAATTACACAGAAGATAAAGAATAATCTTTCATATTGTAGATGAAGGCATTAATCAGTAAGCCAAGGAAACTAGCCCATCAAAACTGATTGAATTTTGCAAAATTTGGACATATTTCATATCTTCTTTTCAGATCCCAGTAGTATAAACCAAGGCAAATCAAATTCAGTTTCTAAGATTTGTCTTTCTTTCAAATTCTGGAACAAACTGCCATTTTACTTTGGGACAAAAATGCTCTTTTTCCTTCAAAAACAAAAGGACTTTACACCTTGTACTGTTGCTCCTAGCATAGTTTGAACCTCCTATATCAATTATAACATATTTCAGAGAGACGATTAGGTGGAGGGAGTGGATAATAAGAAATATCTGTCACACACAAGGATTTTAGCAGACCAGAAAGGCTCCTGAATAAACATAACAGACTTTCTACAGTCCCACATTTCTCTTACACCTTCTTAAAGGGGCAAAATGAACCCGATTGGTAACATGACCTGAAGATATAGCCACTCTAATAGCATATACAAATAAGAAGCAAATGTATATCAACTTAAAACTATGCTTAATAATCAACATTTAGTATTCTGTTTACTTAGAAATTTATCTGAGCATCCAAGAATTATTTGTTAATTAGCTACATTTAACATTAGTTCAAGATTTTAAATTGCCATAAGATCTTGGAGCTATTTAAGCTGACACATAATTGCTATTGATATAAAAAGTTATTCAGTATTACGATTCAATTTAGATGAACACAGATTTTCATTTTTCTAAATATCAGCATTATATAAGAAGAATAATATTAACTTATTTGTTCAGTAAACCTGTATAAGTAAATTTAGGAAGTTCAGATTAATTTTAATCTGAATTAAAACAAACCCAAGTAAATTAAAATGTGTGCAGTATTATACTTGGACAAAACTAGTCTTTTTTCTTTGGTTTTGTTTGTTTGTTTACAAATCTAGTCTTGATTTGCAAAATATTTAACTTAATTATATGAATTTGGATTTTTTTAATGTTTCAGAACTAGTAGTTTCTGTAAGAAGGATTTTTTTTCTTTGTCTAACATATTTGAAGTATTACATGTTCAGTTCGTTTTCTTGGACTTCTAAGACTATTTGATATGTAAGTGCTTATTTAGCTCTATAAAACCAACGAGAACAGAACCCCTTAATTTAAGAGCTATTATAATTAATTTTTAATGTCTTCTAAAAATAGGAAAACATTTTACACTTACACAACAAGAAGTCAAGATCTTTCTGAATTTCAGACACAGACACACAGAGAGCCATGGCTTCAGTTCTACACCTTCAGCCATGAATCAAAAGTAAGCACAAAACCTTACCAGTACAGATCTCAAAGAGCTGTTCCCGTTTATAATATATACAGCATTTTTAATTGAGTTGAGCTCAATATAGACAAATGGGCAAAAAGAAAAGTCTAACAAACTGAATTCACTTTTGGTTTATTACCCAACAGAAAATAGATCTATTGTGTATCACTTTTCTGAAGAGACCACCAAATGGTCAAATTATTAAAATCAAATTCTCATTCTGTGCTGCCATCAATGAGGAGTAATTTATCATAAAGCAGAAACAAACAAAATCAGCAAGAGAAAAAAAATCAAAAGAACCAGAAAGTAGCAAAATTAATGTTCTGTTGCCAGTTGAGATTTGCTTTGGGAGCCAAGAAGACTTGTACCCAGGCTAAGGCAGCCAGTGAGGGGTACTTCTCTGACAACTTGGGTAAATTCATTAGCATCTTGGTGGAACCTCAAAAACTGTTTGAGAATAATTTTTTGTAAGGTAAGATCATGACTCATATAAATACACAGTGAACATTTCTTACACACAAGGTCTTACACACCCAGGAAACTCTTCAGCGCTGCTCTGTACATATGGCAGCTCATCCAGTCAAGGCAGTTTTGATCTTATGACACCTTGTCTCAACACTTGCTTCAGTGATCTCAGTGGGAAGGAAAGAGAATAAAAGAGCCTCATGACAGAAATGTTTGGTTTGGTTTTTTCTAAGTGATGAGATTACACATAATTTTGCTTTCTTTTATGCCCACTCGTGTTTTCAAAGTTTTCTACAGTGAACATAATTGTCTGAAGAGAAGGTATATTTAAAATGCTAATAAACAGAATTAAGCAAACATCTGCTAATGTTGATGCTAGCAGTGCAGGATTGGTTTTGGTTTTGGTTTTGGTTTTTTGTCATTGTTTTTGTAGAAACAAATATTTACTCTGTTGAAACCTTATAACCTAATTTTTAAGCAAAGACACAACTTGTATTAAGTCATAAAATTCTCTATTAATTTGTTCTGGAGAGTCAAGGTCTGAGTTCTGTGCCTCTAGAGATAAAAGAGGAATTTCTGGAGCCATGGTTTTAACCCAGAATTTTCTTCAATTTCATTCAAGATACTTTGGATTCCATTCAGAGTACTTTCTCTGATTATAAATGAAAAATGCTAATGAAGCTGGTGAATGCTGATAGAAGAACCTTCTTTGAGCTCTCAGTACTCTGCTGGCCTGAGCTTCCAGCCCCATACTTAAATAGAAGTATAGAAATGATCACAGCTTTAGGCTCATAGAAAGGACTATACTGTACTATATCAAATTGTCTTCATGTTAACCTTTGTGCATGTTAACTTCAAAAAAATGTTACTAGCTATTATACATTGTACACGCTACACTATATTTTATAATCATTAAAATTCTTCCCGTGTGCATTTCCCAAAACTACTTTTATAAATGAAGAAATAAAGCTCAGATCTGATAGGTTGTTTTAGGATAAATCCCAAAGTGACTTTTTCAGTGCAGAAACAGTTTCTTCAAGACATTCAGTTCTTTCATGCAGTATCGTGGGTATTGAATAAATAGTATGTGATGGTACAGGAGCTGAGCTCAGGTTTACGATTGTGGTGTTTTAATCTGTTGCTTAAACTTCAGAGACCTTAATGCTTTTCATTCAGAAGCTTTTTCTCCCTTTGTCCATAGTGAAAAAGACTTCAGGGTCTCATGCTGTGCACAAGAAGTCTTTCCGAAGTCTTTCTCTTGCTCAGTTTTCATTTAAATGACTTTGTGAACCTAAAATGAAAATAAGAGAAGAAACATTAGAAAAGCATAGAAATTTGTCCTGGCGATCTTTTAGTCCTTTGTTGAAACATGGGTAGATTGTTTTCTCTTTGTATTTATTGAACCAAGCTACCTAAACAGTGTTATCCTATTTAGAATGTTTTTAACCTTCTTTAAGCTATTCTCTAAACCTTATCTGGTTTTAAATGAAAATACAAATGTGGATGGTGAATTAATGTCCTGTAGCTTTAAATTCAGCCAGTTTGGTGCTTTTGTCTTTTGTAAAAGATGCTCACAGCTCGAGAAGAGAGGCAGCTACTGTCTGTGATCTCCATTCTCAAACTATTCAACTATTCATTTGCATTAGCAGCTCTAGCAAACCGCACCCGCATCCAGGCGCGCGCGCATACACACACACACACACACACACACACATACACACACACACACACACACACACACGGATGCTTGTTTGGCAGAAGCTTTCTGTTTATTCAGCAGAGTCCTCCCTGGCTCCCAGATGTAGAAAGCTCTAAGAGTTGATGCAGGAGACAGAACCGGAACTGTATGAAGGCTGAGGAAGGCACTGCGGAGGATTGGCTATGCAGGGATGTTGATGTGGTGTGGCTGTACCTGCCTGCTCTGTGAAAGGCACTTCTCTGAGGCTGTGAAGGTGAGAAGCCCAGGGATCAACTAGAAGCTTCATTTCGGCCGGCTGTTGGTGGGGGAATGCATTCCCAGTGGTAGCTGTCCTCATTTACAGAGTTATTCTCGGAAACCAAGTATGTGCAGCCTTGACAGACTATGCCACAGCTCCTCTGCAGTTTGGAAGCTGGGACAAATGGAAAGAGCTTACAGCCAAAAGAGGTTGTGATTGTTTGCACGATCCAAGCTTGCTCTGGCAGTGCACAAATGAAGGATGAGCTTTGTGGCAAGCAAAATCAGCAGACTGCCTGACAGGGGGTTTTGGTAAGATAAATGTGTTGCTTGTGTTTTGGGTCTCCACCACCTTGCCCCCCACCTTTTTGTTTTGTTTTGTTTTGTTTTGTTTTTACTTTTCTGTATCAGCTATATAGAATTGTCTCTTAGCAATAACTAAAACATTTTAGAGATGCACATTTAGTGGTGAGGGATAGCCAAGGGAGCTAGAAAGGAAACCATTATTTCTGGTCTTTCAGTTTTGTGACCTTCAGAAATAATCATCAAGTTTTCTCCATATCCATGAAGAGGCAGAAGCTAGGAATTTCCAGAGCAAAGAACGCTAACAGTAAGATATCCCTTCCCTTCTTTGAACAGTCATAATTACCCCCGCTCCTTTTTTTTTCCCCCCAGCTTTCCCTATGGCCTGAAGTGGAGAAGAAAAAATAAAGTCTTCTTGCTCTTATTAAATTGTTGCCGCTGGAACAGTACTAGGCTGAGAATATAAGTATGGAGGTGGAGGAAGGCAGGTTGAGGAGTCTCCTATTTTCATAGCTGTGCATTGGTGGGTGTTTAGCTTAGGTTCATTAGCATTGCTGTTCATTATCAAGTGGTTGTTAGTGCTTTATCTCTTTGCCTGTACTGTGATTTAATCCCTTTTATGTTCTATTTTGTACAGTTTTTCTTTGCCAGGCCCAGTTGTATCATTATGAGGCCTTTTTCTGTTATTATTAATACATATTAGCCTTTATTAGAGAAAAGATGGTTGTAGAAAGTAGCCCTGAAATACTAATGGACCCCAAGAAAGGTAAAGATATTTTCTCTTTAAAATCTAGGGTTTGCTTTCAGCAGATTCTGGAGTCTTGATTTGGGGATCTTTAATAAGCATTTTATTGCAAGTTAAAGAAATAGTCACATTAGGTCTGTGAAATCCTACCTTGCTCTAATCTGCCTTAAGTTGGATCCTGTTTCTTGTGTTTTTCTAAGCATGAAGGTTTACTTTTCCTCATCCTTTCTTAGGCAAGTGTTGCTGGATGGTATGGTGACTTTTATTAGCCTACCTCAGACCTTGTCCTTGAGCCCCCCCTTCTCACCAGTGGAGAGAGCCAAGTTTTCTAGCTGCTTAGAGGGGCACAGAAGAGAACCATTGACACCTGGCTTTTTGCTGACTCACTGGTTATATAAGCCTTGTAAATACAGCTATCCATATACTCCATTAGGTTACTGGGCAGGTGGCCCCCTCCTTGTTTACTGGCCTTTTCCTTTCTCATCATCCTTCTGCTTCTTCCTTAAGTTTTTGGTAACACAGTCTCAACCTTTCACCAAGTGAGTTCTAAGAAGCAGTGAATAGACAAATCTTTTTTCTTCTATTGAATTGTTGGGTTAACTGTATTTTCATCTTGATTATGATAAAATTCCAAATTCTGTATTTTCTTGGCACATGAAACCTACAGTAATAATACATCTTTTCATTTGTGGGCCAGTTAAAGTAAAAACTTCCTTTTCTATCTTTGAGAACTCAGTTTAAATGCCCCTGTTCAAAGAATTATTCTATGACCTCCCAATCTAAAGTAGGTTTCTCTGCCTTACATTATTCCTTTTCTCACAGCACTGTGTTCTTTTTCTTTGCAGCACTTTTCACAATTTATGTTATTTGATTACTGGTTTTTCTGTTTCCACCACTTTTCCCCACTCAGCCCTAAGTGTCATGAAGGCAGAGACTTTATTTTTTTGTCAATATATGCCCAAGCACCTAGCAAAATGCCTGGCTGAGAGTTGAAGAAACGACAGTAGGCAGCATTACATGTGTAAAGACCCTATGCTGATGTCGACTGAAAAAAAAATGCACGACATCAGAGTTGTGAAGTAAGTTTTATTTGGGGCAAAATGAGGACTATAGCCTGGGAGACAGCCTCTCAGATAGCTGTGAGGAACTACTCCAAAGAGGTAGGTGGGGAGTTAAGTATATATGTGATTTCGGTGAAGGGGGATTCATGCAGTCAAGCACACATGTTGGCAGAAAGTTGCCACTAGTCACAAGGAGCAGATGCCTCCAATAATGATTTAAGTGCTTTTCTAAATATGAGAAGATGCAAGAAATTGGGATCATAAAATCTGAAAAATATCTAACGATCTGAAGCCCTGTTCTGCCAGTTTTTCCCGGAGCACAGAGTGCCTCATTCCTGATCTCTGCCCTGGCTCCTTTCAGGGTGTGTTGAAGGTCAGCGATTACGGTGGCTAGTGACTTCATCCTTGTAGAGGCAGATGGTGAGCAACAATTCTTCATCCACAGTGAGAAGAAACAGGATGAGCAGCAGGGTCTAAAAAAGGCCAGTGTGGCTAGAGTGGGAGGAGCATTCTATAAGATGAAGCTAGAGAGAGGTCCAGAGCCCAGTCAATCACATAGGACTTTATAGACCAAGTTCACATTCTTGTTGTTAATATTTTAAGAGTGTGGAAAGCTACTAAAATAATTTAAGCATTGGGTGATTTAGGATTTCCTTTTTTTTCTTCTTCTTCTTTTAATTCTTCAGTTTAATTGAGGGCCTAAATGAATGCAGCTAGATCAGTCAGGGTGAGTGATTCAGGAGAGAGAGGACAAGATTTTTTTTTTTAATAGTTGTTCTGTTCCTCAATTTAATCTTTTTTTAAAAATAAATTTATGTATTTATTTATTTATTTCTGGCTGTGTTGGGTCTTCATTGCTGCTCACGGGCTTTCTCTAGTTGCGGCCAGCAGGGACTACTTGTCGTTGCGGTGCGCGGGCTTCTCTTGTTGCAGAGCACAGGCTCTAGGCGCACGGGCTTCAGTAGCAGCATGTGGGCTCAGTAGTTGTGGCTCGTGGGCTCTAGAGCGCGGGCTTAGCAGTTGTGGCTTGCGGGCTTTAGAGCGCAGATTCGGTAGTTGTGGCGCACGGGCTTAGTTGCTCTGCGGCATATGGGGTCTTCCCTGACCAGGGCTAGAACACGTGTCCCCTGCATTGGCAGGCGGATTCTTAACCACTGCACTGCCAGGGAAGTCCAGAGAGGACAAGATTTTGTCCTAATAGTTTGACAGTAGAAATAAGTAGAGATAGGTGGGAAGTATTATAATTTGACAGAAATTTGGAAAGTAAAATAGATAGGACTTGGTATTGGATTGGATATAGGTAGAAGGCAGATGATGTCAAGGATGATTCCTGGGCTTTGGCATGGTTTGGTTTTGGCTTGTGTAACCTGATGGATAGTAATGCTTTCCCTGAGATATAGAATACTATAAGAGAACCAGGTTTAGAGAAGGATCACAGTGTTTGGTTTTGGTCATGTAGATTTTGATATAGTCAAGTAGCCCTTTGGATCTGTACATCTAGATTCCAAAGGAGATTGTACTACTTTTACCATTGGGAAACCTTTAGTGATATCCTTGGAATAAAGTCCAAAACAGTTTAGACCTACCTTGGGAGCTTATCTCCCACCATAGCCCTCTCCTGTGCCATACTTTTACAGTCTCATGAACCATTCAGTTGTCTTGAAGAGACTATTACATTTCCTTCTTCTGGGCCTTTGCTCGTACTGGCGGTCAACCTGAAATGCCTTTCCTTACCCCTTCTCATTTTTATCAAAAACTTCTTCCTACAAGGCTCATTTCGTTTTTCACCTCCTCCAAGAAGCCTTCCCTGTTCCCTCTCCGTTCCTGTATTCAAGAAGTACTTTACCTTCATATCTACCATATCATTTACTTAATCAGACCTGTGTTTCATTTCTGTGTCTCACCAACTAGGTTATGTGTTTCCTGAGAGCAGGGATTCCACCTTTATTCAGTTTGTTAGATAAGAAGAACAAAGGATAATTGCAAAATTAATTAAATAGTAGAAGCCTTGATCTTTTCTACACCCTGCTTCCTTAGTCTCATAGCACCATGATGTCCATCTATCTACTCCTGATTTTCTCTAGGCTGTCCTACATTTGTACCTTATAGATACCTACATACAACTTTTCTACCTACATAGTAGAAAAGTTCTTCCTTTCATACGCAAAATCCCTAAGCTAGTCATTCTCATCATATACTTTTTTACTTTTACTTTATTTGTAATTTATCAGAAAAACTGAAATCTTGCTGTTGCTTATCACACGTGAAAGAATTGACCAAGACAGGAAGGACCAGAATTCATAGCTGATCTTGTTCTCTGTGTCTCCTCTTTTCCCATTCTCTGGAATAATTCTAGAATCCATGCAGTACTTTTTTCAGTGAGGTCACTTATTGGCGTTTAAGACTGGGTAAGACTGTGCATTGCAGGAGGCGTGACCCACATATTTCCTAGTGCTCCCTGGTAGGATAGCACTGTCCCCAGTTGAGCAAGCCTCCCCCCAGGGAACAGAGTGTAGAAATGCAGAAACAAGTTATGAAGGTTGGCTCCTTCCCATTTAAGTAATTCTTTCACAGAGGCTTAAGCATTCAATTTGTCTCTTCAGACATCTTTAAATAGTTGAATTTCCTTCTTACTATCTCAGTTAATATTTGTATGTATTGATTTTCATTCTTTGGAAGCCTGAATTTCAGTGATTTCTTACCCCTTTTAGGAGTTATAGATACCTCCGTTTAAAAACCTGAGAGACAATTGGACTACTGTCTGAAATTCATACCAGTCACATATTTATGCTGTTTTTTTATAGATGTGTTTTTAATTTAGACCTTTCTTTTAGTCATAGTTGTCCCGTTATAACTTGGAAATATGAACTAGATTGTATCCCTTATGTTCTATTTGAGAACGTTGGTTTATATATCATCCATTGTCATTACAGATCTTGAATGAGAAAAATCTAAGCAACTCTAAACATTATATCACAAAAGAATGACTGTAGTTCTAACATGATTTGATTACTTGCAACTAAATAAAAATTATTTTAAGATAAATTTATTTAAACAGAGGGACAGATCATTATTGCACTCTTGATAAACTCTTCTCAGATCAATTCTGTTCATTAAAAAATATATAAAATCTTTGACAAGTGATACTCTAGGCTATTACCTTTCTTAGAATTTGTACTTAATTTTGAGAACATAGCTGCTTTTTTGTACAGTAGAATAAAGCAGATACACATATAAAGTTTGTTTAAATACCTGCTATGTAAACTATCTAATATCTTGAGAGTCATCAGTTTTTAAAGATCATGGAAATGTTAAATTACTTTTTGCCTGTACTTCCCTTTATGTTAGCTGCTTTTGGACAGTGCCATACTACTACTATCTGGATAGCTCCAGTAGTACCTCACTTCATGCTCCATATATATAATATATATATTTAATAGACTTTAGGAAGGGGGTTGTAATCCTAAATATGGGATTCGCATCTGGAGTCTGACTTTGTAGAAATCATCAGTGCCTCCTTTTTATGTTGATCCAACTGGTGGTAATCATGGCTGTTACGAAAAGCATTATAGGGAAGTAGTTAAGGACAAGGACTCTGAAGCCAAATCCTATGGGATTTAAGTCCTGGCCCTGCTGCTTACCATTGTGTGACCTTGCTACTTAACTTCTCCTAATTCAGTTTCCTCAGCTGTAAAATTGGGGATTACAATAGCATATATTTCCTAAGGTTGTTTTGAGGGTTAACTAGGTAAATATAAGCAAAGCACTTACAGCAACACCAGGTACATAGTAAACATTCGATTACTAGTACATTTAAGACTATCACCATCATCATCAGATTTACATATAAAGCAGATTGAACCTTGAGCTTTCATAGCCTGTAAAGATTCCTATCTGAGGAATAAACCTAGTGAGATAATCCTAGAAATGTTCAAATAGTTCACATAGGAAAGTAATAATGTTGGGCATTTAACTCATAAGCCTTTCGAATTAAAAAATATCTGATGTCTGAGCCAAGTATTTTTTTAAAAATGTTTTATTGAAGTATAGTTGACTCATAGTGTTGTGTTAATGTCTGCTGTACAGCAAAGTGATTTACTTATACATATATATACATTTTTTTTATTATTCTTTTCCATTACGGTTTATCATAGGATGTTGAATATAGTTCCCTGTGCTACACAGTAGGACCTTGTTGTTTATCCATTCTGTATGTAATAACTTACATCTGCTAATCCCAACCTCCCACTCCATCCCTCCCCCAACCCCCTGCCCCTTGGCAACCACAAGTCTATTCTCTATATCCGTGAGTCTGTTTCTAGTACATTTAAAAAGACCTACCTTGGGAGTAGACCTACCTTCTGTTTCATAGATAGGTTCAATTGTGTCATATTTTAGATTCCACATATAAGTGATATCATACACTATTTATCTTTCTCTTTCTGACTTAATTCACTTAGTATGATAATCTCTAAGTCCATCCATGTTGCTGCAAGTGGCATTATTTCATTCTTTTTGTGGCTGAGTAGTATTCCATTGTGTATATATATATATATACTACATCTTCTTATCCATTCATCTGTTGATGGACATTTAGGTTGTTTCCATGTCTTGGCTATTGTAAATAGTGCTGCAATGAATGTTGGGGTGCATGTGTCTTTTTGAATTATAGTTTTGTCTGGATATATGCCCAGGAGTGGGATTGCTGGATCATATGGCAACTCTATTTTTAGTTTTTTGAGGAACCTCCACACAGTTTTCCATAGTGAGCCAAATATTCTTAATGTATGACGGTAAGATATTTCAAGGAGCATTAGAAGTCAGTCTTTGATTTAATACGATCCTATTATAATGCAGATAAAGTTATAAATAACCTTGTTAAGACCTCTTGGTATTACAATAAACAAAAACACTTTAGGTTGTAATGAAAGAGAATTTTAAATAGCCAGTACCCAAAATAGTTTCTGAATAAATAAGTGAATAGGAAATAATTTCATTCATTCGGGAAACATTTAAGCAGCTACTAAGTGCTATGCACAGTTTTAGGTGTTAGAGAAACAGAAGTAGACAAAACACAAAAATCACTACCTTCATGGACTTTACATTCTCGTTTTTGTTGATAGATATCAAAATATATGTCATGAGGTAAAAAGTTCTATGTAGAGAAAAGAAGTCTGGAAGCTAGAATAGGGAGTTCATAATGGAAGCAGAGGCTGTAATTTTAAATACAGTGTCAGGGAAGACCTCACTACTAAGGTGACATTGGAGCAGAGACTTAAAAGAGGTAGATAGAGTAAGCCATGCAGGTGTCTGGGGAGGGGCGTTCCAGGCAGAAGGAACACGAAGTGAAAAAGCACTGAAATGGTGCATGCCTGGCACATTCTAGGAGTAGCAAGGAAGCCATTGTAGCTGGTGGCAGTGGAGTGAAGGGATGAGTAAGTAGTAGGAGGTGCAGTCAGAGAGATTATGGATGTGGGGCAGGTGCCAGATCATAGTCATTTAGGCCATTGTAAGGACTTTGGCTTTACTCTGACTGAGTTATGGAGCCACTGGAAAGTTTTAGATGTAAAAGACTGTTGTGATCTGACTAACGTTTTTAAAGGACCGCTCTGGCTGCTCTTCATATAATTGATTATAAAAATATTATTGCAATAATAGTGTAGGAGACCATTGCAGTAGTCCAGGCAAGAGCTGATAGTGTTTTACACCAGGGTGGCAGCAGTTGAGATATAGTGAGAAGTAGTCAGATTCTGCATCTCTTTAGCAAGTAGAGCCCAAAACATTTTGCTGGGGTAATGTAGTGTGCATAGGGGGTAACAACGCAGACTCTGTAGCCAGACTATCTGGGTACAAACATTGGATTTGCCACTTCTTTACTTTGTGATCTTGGACAACTTAAATTCTCTACGCTTTGGTTTTCTTAGCTGTAAAGTAGAGATAATAATAATACTCATCTTGTAGTGTCATTGTGAGAACTGAACAATTTACTAAACTGAAAAAGAACTTAGAACAGTGCCTGGCACACAGTAAGTACTACACTGTATGTATTAGCAGCTATCTTTATTAATGTTAACTGGGTAAGGTATGAGAAAGAAAGAGGAGTCGAAGATGACACTAAGGCTTTGGATCTGATCCCATGGATCAGTGAAGTAGCCGTTATCTGAGATGGGAAAGACTGCAGGGGAAGCAGGTTTGCGGGATGTCAGGAACTCAGTTTTGCACGTAGTAAATTTGAAATGATTGTTAGACATCCAAGTAGAGATATTGAGTAGGTAGTTGGATATATGAGTCTAGAGTTAAGGGAAGTATGGGCTGCGGTATGCATTTGGAAGCCGTTAGCAAATAAATGATATTTAAGACCATTTTAAGAGAAAGAAGAGTAATTAAGCCATAAAATGGAATTGGGGATATACAGTTTGTACAGCCCCTACTTAGAGCCTTTACTCTTCACAAGCTAACAAGCCTAACAGTAGCCAGTTCAGAGACAGCCAGATTATCACAAACCCCATGGAGCTTTCCAGATTCTTTCATTGCTTTTTAGAATTTTGTTTTATCAGAATTGCTTGAAATAAATAGGATTAAGCTGAGGCTTAGAAATCTTTTGTCTTAATTAGACTGTGTCAAAAAAGTATTTGCAGGGAATTAACTTGTAAAGGGGAACTCATTGGTGGCAGTTTTACAAATTGGCTATCCACACATGGGTTTTATATGTATTTTTAAATCCTCAGTAGTGAAAACATTTTTCTGTGTCCCTTTCTCCTTTTACTAGTTAGCACCTGCTCAAAAAATAGAAACTAATTTTAGTATTAGCAGATCTGTGTGCTTCATACTAATCATTCTTCATTCTGAGGTTTGTGAGATTGATTTTTGAATAACCCATATCCCAAGTCAGTATTTCTTTTTAACAAAATTTAAAACCTTAAAATTAGAAGGAAACTCGGATCATCTGTTCCAACTGTCAATCAGTATATCCTCATATGACATTTTTAACATGCAGGCATGAAGTCTCTGCTTGGACATTTCCAGTGACATACGTGAACTGATATTTGAAACCCCCTGGTTAAGTTGAACAATGTACCTCTTCTTATTTTCAGTATGTGTCACTTATTCTTTTAGTTATCAGGATGAGATTTTTCTCTTAAAATCTGCTACTCATCTATAAAATAAATTTTCTTAACTGGATGACCTGTTTGGTTCCTTTCTAGCTCAAAGAATCTGTGCTTATAAAAAAACTCCTAACCATAACAAAGCAGAATATAATTTTATACTTAACACCATTGATGCTGTGATTTTGTAGGCTCCTTATGGACTAACTTTCTTTCATTCATTCTTTCTTTCTTTCTCTCTTTCTCTCTTTCTTTCTTTCTCTCTTTCTTTCTCTTCCCTCCCTCCCTCCCTTCCTTCTTTCCTTTTCCTCCCTTTTCCTCCCTCCCTCCCAGGCTCACATGAACCTATTAAATCCAAACATCGGGCCTGAAGTACATCTGGCAGTGCAAATCCTCAATGATGTATTTCACATAAGCCAGGAAATCAGTCCTCCTGTGACAAAGCAATTCTGAGCAACAGCCCTAGATTCCATAATGGATATTTTGCAGTGGGGTTGGAACAGGTTGGCCATTTAGGATGTTAATAATCTAAACTCATATTCAGCTCAGTCAGCAGTTTTTCCTCAGCAGCCTTGGAGGGATGAATATAATCTGTTGGAAGCTATTTTTCTTACAAAAATTCTGACCTTTTTTCCATTCAGAGTAACATAGGCTCAGTCACTGCATGGCATATGAGATCTAAAAGGATCATTTGAAGGAGATGCTGGCGAGCATTTATATTGAACATTTACTTGATATCTTCTTTGTCCAAGGCATTGTGGTACCTTCTTGGGGCACAAAGATGAATGTGATGTGACCCCTGCCCTCAGGAACTGTCAGTGGAGGCAACACACTCAAGCAGTCATTTCGGCATAATGTGATAGGGACACGTGATACAGAAATATAGATAAATGAGACTATAAAGGAGGAGCCATTAATCCAGTTGGGAGAGGGAGGTTGTCAGGAAAGATTTCCTGAAGGAGGTTATGCCTGAACTGGGTTTCCTTCATCCAGAAAAGGAAAGGAGAATATACCCTGGACTGGCCGAGGGAGCCGTGTGGGCAGAAGCCTGGAGGTGTGAAACAGTGTGCCATGTCAGAAGAACCAAATTATAGTTGTGACCCTTAGCATATATAGATTTAAATTTAAAGTTTCCATTATTCCCAAGTGATCCATGATATAGTTTTTTTGTCAAAATTTTGCTGAGGCACATGGTAGGATCTTCAGCTACAAAGCTAGAGAGCAAACCTCACCAGAATTCACATTTCAGTGCACGTCACCCATGAAGTGATTTTAAAACTTTGTTTTTGATGAAGATGGACCTGAAAAGTGCTGGTGGTAGAAAAGAGAGTGGGGCCTTAAGTGGTTCTCAATAGAAAAGGGAAGTTTGAGACAAACTAGACTGTAGTGCCAAATTCACAAGTGACCAGGATTCTTGTCATGAGTATTACTTGTATATCAATGATTTTTCAAACTTTTTTTGAGTGTGATTTTGTGTGTGTGTATTTTTAATTGCGGTAACATTGGTCTGTAACTTGACATAAGTTTCATGTGTACAACATTGTATTTCAACTTCTGTATACACTACTTCATGTGCACCACCAAAGGTTTAGTTTCCATCCGGCACCATACAGTTGACCCCCTTTACCCATTTTGCCCTCCCCCAACCCTCCTTCCTCTCTGGTAACCGCCAATCTAATCTCTATATCTAGGTGTTTTGTTTTTGTTCTGTTTGTTCATTTATTTGTTTTATTTTGTTTTTTATTCCACATATGAGTGAAATTTTCTCCATCTGACTTACTCACTTAGCATAATACCCTCAAGGTCCATCCATGTTGTCACAGATGTTAAGATTTCATCTTTTTATATAGCTGAGTGGTATTCCATTGTGTATATGTGTATGTATATGTATGTGTATGTATTCCATTGTGTGTATGTATATGTATGTGTATACACACACCACACACACACGCCCCCCACACACCCCACATCTTCTTTATCCATTCGTCAGTTAATGGGCACTTAGGTTGTTTCCATATCTTGGCTTATAAATAATGCTGTGATGAATATAGGGGTGCATATATCTTTCCAAATTAGTGTTCAAATTAGTGTTTCCTATTATTCTGGTAAATACCCAGAAGTAGAATAGTTGGATCATATGGTAGTTCTGTTCTTGATTTTTTGAGGAATCTACACTGTTTTCCATAGTGGCGGCACCAATCTACATTCCCATCAACAGTGTACAAGGATTTCCTTTTCTCCACTCACCAACACTTGTTATTTCTCTTCTTTTTGATGATAGCCATTCTAATGGGTGTGAAGTGATATCTCATTGTGGTTTTGTTTTGCATTTCCCTAATAATTAGTGATGTTGAACATCTTTTCTGGGCCCATTGGCCATCTGTATATCTTCTTTGGAAAAATGTCTATTTAGATATTCTGCCCATTTTTTTTAACTTTTTTTAAAATTTTTATTTTATTTTATTTTTATTTATTTTTGGTTGCGTTGGGTCTTCACTGCTGCCTGCGGGCTTTCTCTAGTTGCATCAAGCGGGGGCTACTCTTTGTTGCGGTGCGCATGCTTCTCATTGCGGTGGCTTCTCTTGTTGTGGAGCATGGGCTCTAGGCACGCAGGCTTCAGTAGTTGCAGCATGCAGCTCAGTAGTTGTGGCTCGCGGGCTCTAGAGTGCAGGCTCAGTAATTGTGGCACACGGGCTTAGATGCTCCGCGGCATGTGGGATCTTGCCGAACCAGACAGGGATGGAACCCGTGTCCCCTGCATTGGCAGGTGGATTCTTAACCACTGCGCCACCTGGGAAATCCCACTCTGCCCATTTTTTAATCAGGTTGTTTGTATTTTGTTGTTGTTATTGTAGAGTTGTATGAGTTCTTTTAGATATTAACTCCTTATCGGTCATATCATTTACAAATGTTTTCTCCCATTCAGTAGGTTGTCTTTTGTTTTGTTGATGATTTCCTTTGGTGTGCAGAAGCTTTTTAGTTTGATGCAGTGCCATTTGTTTATGTTTGCTTTTGTTTCCCTTCCCTGAGGAGACATACTCAGAAAGGTATTGCAAGACCCATGTTAGACTATAAGGCCTATGTTTTCTTCTAGGATTTTTATGGTTTCAGGTCTTAGTTTCAAATCTTTAAACCATTTTGAGTTAATTTTTTGTGTATGGTGTAAGATAGTGGTCTAGTTTCATTCTTTTGCATGTGGCTGTCCAGTTTTTCCAACACCATTTATTGAAGAGACTGTCCTTTCTCCAGTGTATGTTGTTTGCTCCTTTGTCATAAATTAATTGTGGGTTAGTTTCTGGGCTCTCAGTTCTGTCCTGTTGATCTGTGTGTTTGTTTTTCTGCCAGTACCATGTTGTTTTTATTGTTAAAGCTTTGTAGTATAATTTGCAATCAGGGAGTGTGATATGTCCAGCTTTATTCTTTTTTCTCAGGATTGCTTTGGCTATTCAGGGTGTTTTGTGGTTCCGTACAAATTTTAGGATATTTTGTTCTATTTCTATGAAAAATGTCATTGAGATTTTGGTAGGGATTGCATTGAATCTGTAGATTGCTTTAGGTGGTATGGACATTTTAACAATGTTAATTCTTTCAGTTCATGAGCGTGGAATATCTTTCCATTTCTTTGTGTTTTCTTCAATTTCTTTAAACAACGTCTTATAGTTTTCAGTGTACAGGTCTTTAACCTCCTTGGTTAAATTTATTCCTAGGTATTTTATTCTTTTTGTTGTGATTGAAAATAAGATTGTTTTCTTATTTTCTCTTTCTGCTAGTTCCTTATTAGTGCATAGAAATGCAGCAGATCTTTGAATACTGATTTTGTACCCTGCGAATTTACTGTATTCGTTTATTATTTCTAGTCGTTTTTTGGAATCTTTAGGATTTTCTGTGTATAAAATCATATCATGTGCAAATAGTGATGGTTTTACTTTTTCCTTTCCAATTTGGATGCCTTCTATTTCTTTTTCTTACCTAATTGTCTGGCTAGGATTTCCAATGTCATGTTGAATAAGAATAGTGAGAGTAGGCATCTTTGTGTTGTTCCTGATCTTAGAGAGATAGCTTTCTATTTTTCATCATCGAGTATGATGTTAGCTGTGGGTTTGTCATATATGATCTTTATTACATTGACATATGCTCCTTTTATACCCATTTTATTGAGAATGTTTTTATCATAAATGAGTGTTGAATCTTGTCAAATGCTTTTTCTGCATCTATTGAGATTATCACATGATTTTTATCCTTCATTTTGTTAGAGTGGTCTGTCACATTGATTAATTTGCAGATGTTGAACCATCCTTGCATCCCTGTCAAACTTTTTAAAAATAAGCGATAAAACATTGTTTCCTTTTCTTTTTCTAAGCAAAAATTTCCCAGGATACCCATATAAAATAAATGAAAGAAGAGGTAATCAGGGTTCCAGGAGCCCTGCTCACTTGGCTTCACTATTCCCCTTTGTGGTGATCCAGACACATCTCCACAGAACCTAGGATTGTTTCATGTACCAAAGTTCTGTGTAAAAAAAGTGCCAAGGTGATTCCTAGAACTTGTAGGAAATGCTTCGGTCTGTATAAGAATTATTTATCAAATTAAGAAAAAGTTTTATGACAACTGAAAAGGCCTGTTTTTTAGACTATGACCTGAATCTTGGTTTTAGGTCCAAAGCAGAATATGGAATGCTTAGAGAAAAGGCTTGCTTGCTGTGGGCTAGTGGAATTTAGTCTATTTTTATTTTCTAGTACACCCACTTGAGATCTCCTCTCCATTTCACAGCATGGCAAACTCAACGTCGGTCAGAATCTCACAGAAGAAATTTGCTCAACAGAGTTGTGCTGACTATGAGGAGGGAAGGGCATTTGTTTCTACAGTGAGACTGTGGAGATAGGTGAAAAAACATTGTCATGATTAAGATATACTTTCTTCACAGAGTGCTGATAGACTGTGGGGTTTCTTTTCTTTTCGTTAGGGATGAGGCATGGGGGAGGTGGAAAGGCAAGCCTGAAGGAGATGATGCAAAATTCAGATCCAGAGCTGTGTAACACCTAAGGCAGGACTCTTTCTTGTGTTTTATATCCTCAACACAATCCGCCTGGCAGAAGAAGAAAAGCTTATAAAACCAACCAGAGCCTCTTCATGTTTATTATCGATTAGAAGGTAGATTCCTATGTGGTTCTTAGGGCCAAGATTAAGAATCTCTAGGGATTACCATTTGTATTGGATTTGGGGAGTGGTCTCCCCCAAATCAAATATTCTATCTTATTGCCCCCACTAAGTGTACTTGAATTGAACCATACACTCCAATTTTGATTCGAAACATGGCCACTGTATCTCTGAGAAAATATTTGGCAGAACAGTGGTCTGCAGGTGCCCCAGCATCAACTTGCACAGGCGATGGCACAACCCATTCTGTGAAATTGGCTTTGGAAAAGATACACTTTCAAAAAAACCAAAATAGTCAAGCTTGTATTTGTTTTCAGATTAATTACAAAGACTTCCTCACTCTCTACCCCCTTCTTCTTTTATCGTAAAATTCCTTCTTCATTTTCTCAGAAAAGGTATGGATTATTTAATGTGCGGAGTGTGAGATTGCGTGAGAGAGACAATACTCTATAAAGCATAGATAAGATGACTTCATCATACTAGGTAAGCAGAATGGGACTGTGGCTTTTATTGAAGATAGCAATGTCAAGTCAGGGATTTCTGAATCTTTTTTAGCTACAAATATACATATCTTGGATTTTGAGTAATGAACCAGGTAAGGAATAGAAAAAGGTAACTTCTTGAATGCTTACCTTGCTTGGCAGGCATAACACACATTTAACATCTTTTCAAATAATCTCATGAGAAAATGATAGCCCCATTGTATGGAAGAGAAAACTTAGGCTCAAAGAGAACTAGTAGATGGCCCAGAGACACACAGCTGTGAGGTGACAGAGTCAAGTTTGAACCCAGGTCCTTTTACTCTTGAAAGTGCCCTTTCCACCGTGTTGCCTTTATATATGACTGTTCTCAGAGCTGGGTCCTGCTGTGTTCTAACACTTTAATCCACTTAGAGAAAGTCGACAGATCTTTAATATATTTACAAATGAAAATTGAAAGCCATTATAAAGCTTTATCAAAACTCTGCTGTAGATGGCTCCAGTCTGTCCTTGATTAATCAGTGTTTTGAGGTATAGCTGTTGAAAATTTTCTCTTGGGCTGTTTTTTCTGGTCAGTTAATTCAGATTAGTGAATAGATAATTTCAACAATGAATTCTTAATAGTAAGAGACAAAGTACAAACAAAGCAGTATAGTCTGCTTGTTATAGCAACAGTTAGATATTAATTGTGGCTTCTGACCATATCTCTAGCCTTGTAGCATATTGCCTAACTTATAATAAGTAGTCAAAATATGTTTAACTGACTGACTTTTGGGCCTAGCTTTTTCTATACAAATTAATTCTAACCTCAGCAATAAGTGAGCTGCTGCTTGCTATTTGGTGGCTATGATTAGATTTGAAAGCCCTTCAGAGGGTATGGTCATAGGAAACCCTGTTGTGAAGGTGATATTGCTGCTGCTGTTGTCAAATTGCCAAGTGATAAGGTAGTAGGAGGCACCTCACTGTCAATTCACTTGTAAATTAGTGATAACACTGTCTACTTTGTAGGGTTATTGTAAGAACTGGAAGATTAGGCAACCAGCTGCCTAGCCACGAGACCAACTGTCAAGAAAGATGACTATTGTTACTTTATGTAACGTTGAATTACATTATTCCTTTGGTTCAGGCTCTTCATATCCCCAAGTTTATGCCTGAAATGTGAAAGATCTTAGAAGGAAGTATATTCTGGAATCTTTTAATATTTGAATTTTTCGAAAAGAACCACTTACATGGTACAAAAATAATAGCTAGTGCTAACAGCTTACACTGTGCCTGGTACTGTTTTGAGAGCTTTTATGTTAATTGACTCACTTCATCCTCACAACAGTCTTCTGAAAATGGGCATTAGTATTATCCATATTTTACAGTTGATGAAATGGATATAGACAGAGGTTAAATAACTTGCCCAATGTCACATGGCTAGTAAGTAGCAAAGCCAGTTTCGAACCCAAGCAGTTTATGCCAGAATCCATGCTTCACTGCTACACTAAATGTAACCAGACTTAATAGTCTTGTTTTTCTGATCTGTGCCTTTTCCTGTATAAGAAAACCCTTTCCTGTTTTCCAGTACTGCCTTCTAAAAGGTTTTAAATTTGCTTTTCACATTTGCAATTACACATTTCAAATTTGCAATAGTTGTTTGTCTGGAGTGAAGTAGGAATCTAAATTTATGTTGTTTTATGTGGATAGCCTAGTATGCTAGCAAAGACTATTGGAAAAGAGAACTTTTCACTTGGTACGTTCACAACTCAAGGCTAAGTCAGGCCCTTCCAGTGCTAAGTATTCAGGCCACCAAGGACTTGATTCATAGTTCAAAAGATACCGAGAGAATATGCACAACCCCTGTCCTATAATTCTGTAGTTCAATATATCTTTCTCTTTCCTCCTCTTTCTCTCCCCTCCCCTCCCCTCCTCTCCCGATTTCCTGCTCTCTCTGCTTCCTTTTTAAGAACAGTACCTGCCAAGATTGGGAGGAGTTACTGAGTAATCGAGTGATTCATGGTTTCAAGTGTAAACTACCCTCCTGCTGAAGCTGTGGGTTAGCTTTCTTTCTCAAGGCCGAGGACAGTGGATTCTGTCAGCTGTACTCTTGCAGCCATATTGATGATTCTAAGTGGGAGTCACACACTGGAAGGACATAGTGGGGCTCCGAACAGCCAGGTAGGACAGAAGTCAGAGTAAAGACAGTCTGGTTTATTTCTTTAGTTACTGTGCAGGGAAATAAAGACACATCTAAACTGATGACTTGTAAATAATTATATTGAAACTTTATTCAGGTTTTTTCAATTTTAGAGATGTAATCAAACCTTGATTCTAACAACAGGGTCCTACTGTATGGCACAGGGAACCACATTCAGTATTCTGTGATAAACCATAATGGAAAAGAATATAATAAAAAAAAAGAATGTATTATATATGTGTAACTGAATCATTTTGCTATACAGCAGAAATTAGCACAACATTGTAAATCAACTATTTTTCAATAAACACATAAATAAATAATAATTTAAAAAACAACAACAACAAACCTTAATTCTAGTCCCAAAGCCATCTTTTGAGCAATATGATCAATTTCTGTCCTCCCAGAGTAACAGTTAAACTTGATTTCTATGTCTACAATTCTTTAGACACCAAGAATGCATATAAGTTGATATTCAAGTAATAAGAAAGAACCTAAGAAAACTAGACCATGCATAAGCTTGTAGTCTTAGATCTAGAGACATTTCGCATTGCTTTCCTTTTGTACCGTGGTAGATTTTGAGCTATTAAACATAAGTACACAATCAGGGTCATATTACGTACTATAGTTATGGGGTCTGAAATTCCGTTCAGAAAGAAAATCACACAATGGGAACTCTGTACAGCTTAAGAGAATGAACCGAAGGAACTGAAGAGAGTGGGTTTCCAGGAGCTTCTCTTGCAAGTCTTGGCGACTTGGTTTATCTGGATCTCTGGCTCATCCTCTCTTCTGCTGCCTTCCCTCTGGCCCTTTCACTGCTTATTAGCACGCACCTAAAGATGAACAGGGCAGATGGAGAAGTGACACAAAACAGTTACTGTGCTAGTCCCTAACTATTCTGCATATTCTTTTTATTAGTGGAACATAATGTCATTTTTTTTATTCATTTCAGTTTTAAATTATTTTTTTGCTTTTATTTAAATGTACAGTATTTCACGTTTGTTCATCTAGAAGGAAAATAATATTGTTTCTGTTCACATTAGTAGTAATATATTGAATCCAGTAATGAACTAAATGTGTTTTAGAGATCGGCATAGTCCCTGCTCAGACAGTAAAACTGAGGAGATACGGCCAAGATGAAAAACAGAGAATGCATCTCTAGACTGACAAGTTAATTATCAGCATTTCATGAATATTTCAGATTTGTTTTATTATTGTCATTATAGAATTAATTCAACTTTTTAAAACGTGAGAGTAACCTACGTATAGTCCTTCCTAGCAGATTGTTTACTGGTGACAGATTAGGGGTGGGAACCAAGGAAAAGAGTGTGCTCTTAGTCTCCAGGATGGTAAACTTGTACACTGTCACTCCTACTGGGAAGTTTTGTTTCCCTGCGATTGTTATTTTATTATTTATTTCGGTTACTACTCAATAGAGAGTAAGTTTCTAAAGCCTTTTTCCATGGGCCCTTCCCTAATTTACCACCACAAGCCACACCCAGGGGCGCCTTCTTGAAGGACTTTTTTCTCCTGAGTTAGAGAAACATGACCACCCCTTAGCTTTGGCTAATGGCTTTGAAGCATGATAGTGTAAGTTCTCAAATCTGAACAATTTTGTCTTTTTCTTCAACTTCCTTGAATGATCACTCATGCATACCAGAGGATAGTCATTATATGTGTTTTGGAGTCCCTTGCCTAATAAAAACCTTTTGCTAGATAGCACTCACAAAATTTGAGCTTCAAAAGGCCTGAACTTCGTCATTGACTTGTTAATTACTTACCTCTTACTGTCTGTGTCCCTGACTGTCCATGTTATCTTGCCTAAGTTTATCACATTTACTTGTGGTTTGGGTTTTTAACTCTCAAGAGCATACCACGTTCATCCTTGCCCTTTCAGCCATACCCTCCCATTCCCTCCTTCACCTGTCTGCAGCTACCCATTAAGTGCCCCTGATAGAACAGAGAGAATAATTGCATCAACCTTGACATGATTTGATAAAAAGACACTGTGATAACAATTGGATTTTTATATCTAGCCACTTAAATTACCTTTTCTCGCCAGCATTTTCAGATGACCGTAATCTGAAAGCATGAATTGGAATACAGTGATGTCTGAATACTAAGATGATATTCATATAATTAAATTGAAATACAGATGTACTTTGTTGTACATAGATATGCTTCTAAACAAAAATATGTGTGTAGAATGTTTGTGAATTAATTCATGCTTTAAACCCACTAGGAGAGGTTTATTATTTAAAGAAATACAGTAATAAATCCTCTAGCAAAGGAAGAATACCCCCAGTTTACATCTTGTGCAAATCTTTTTTCATATATATGTTTTGCTTAAAGCAAAGTGTACTTATACGAGGACAGTATCCAAGAGGGAGATGGGGCTTGTACAGGACAGAAGGAATTAGGTCAGCTATCTGTGCTGAGTAAGTAAATTTTCAATACATTTGGGCCCATTGATTCTGGAGAGCTACTCCTTTTGGGCTCCTTCTAACATCCGCCTCTTGCTTTTATGCTAGATCGAGCGGTTGGAAGTAAGCAGCCTCGCCCAGACTTCCAGTGCGGTGGCCTCCAGCACTGATGGCAGCCTCCACACAGACGCTGTGGATGGAACACCAGACCCTCAGCGCACAAAGGCTGCTATTGCTCACTTGCAGCAGAAGATCCTGAAGCTCACAGAACAAATCAAGATTGCACAAACAGCCCGGGACGACAACGTTGCCGAGTACCTGAAGCTTGCCAACAGTGCGGACAAGCAGCAGGCCGCCCGTATCAAGCAGGTCTTTGAGAAGAAGAACCAGAAATCTGCCCAGACCATCCTCCAACTACAAAAGAAGCTTGAGCACTACCATAGGAAGCTCCGAGAGGTGGAGCAGAATGGGATCCCCCGGCAGCCAAAGGACGTCTTCAGGGACATGCACCAGGGTCTGAAGGATGTGGGAGCAAAGGTGACCGGCTTCAGTGAAGGTGTAGTGGACAGTGTTAAAGGTGGACTCTCCAGCTTCTCCCAGGCAACCCATTCAGCAGCAGGGGCCGTGGTCTCTAAGCCCAGAGAGATCGCTTCACTAATTCGGAATAAGTTTGGCAGTGCAGACAATATCCCTAACCTGAAGGACTCTTTAGAGGAAGGGCAAGTGGATGATGGGGGAAAGGCTTTGGGAGTAATTTCAAACTTTCAGTCCAGCCCCAAATATGGTAGTGAGGAAGATTGTTCTAGTGCCACGTCAGGCTCAGTGGGAGCCAACAGCACCGCTGGAGGCATTGCTGTAGGAGCATCCAGCTCCAAAACAAACACCCTGGACATGCAGAGCTCAGGATTTGATGCACTACTACATGAGATCCAGGAGATCCGGGAAACCCAGGCCAGACTAGAGGAATCCTTTGAGACCCTCAAGGAACATTATCAGAGGGACTATTCATTAATAATGCAGGCCTTACAGGAGGAGCGATATAGGTAAGTTACGTGGAATTAAAATCCTAAATTATTTATGTTTAGGTTCCCCTCCCTTTGGATACTGGGGAGTAGCTTTAAAAGGTATTGGTACAGTGTCTTTCTCTGGAGTATTCACAGCACTTTAGATACGTTACGTGATGTTTGCATGAGTTCTTATCATAGAGAGCAAAAGAGAGGCAAGCAGAGTTAAATGACTCCCAAGATCACACACCAGTGGAGTGTTTCAGTCAGGAGGTGATGATTACTGTAGCCCTCTAGTCTTCAAATTTCAAATGAAGCCCACGCTTTCTAAGGCATTCCACCTACTTATTTATAATCACAGAACCACAAACAATTGCAGCCTATAGTTATAATACATTGAATTTAAAAGATCTATAACCCTCTGAACTCTGTAGAAATCAAAGATATAGCCCAGCCAAAATGTAATGAACCTTGTAGATATTTGACTTTAAACACACTTATCTGGGCAACTGGTATAGAAAGATTAGACTGGAAATAAATCCAGATAAGCCCGTCTGTTACTTTTATGAATTGGCAAATGTTTGAATGAGAGTGGACTTAAACATGAAGTCGTTCTACAATAGTTAGAGAATTCGCAAAGGACTAAGTGCTTTGAGTCATAATCTGCTAAAGGTAGAAACTGGTCTCTTTTTTGTGTTTCACATTACAAACTGTATTCATATTAGACCACTCTTAGCTGTTCTCCAAATGTGTGTCCCTTCCCCTTGCTTCCATCATGTGCAGATAGAAATAATATCCATGTGGAGTACTCATTCAGATCCAAACTTTGCCAGCCAGAGCCAGGCCACCTCACTGATACAGATTAAGGGCCAATATTACAAGAGCCACACAGCCTGTTAACAGCCACAGGTTAGGCCCTGAAAGGCCTGGATTGTGCTTTTGTCCCAGTTACAATCTACAGGGAATCCTCAGTACTTTTACTATAATGTCAAGGATTGAACAGACAGTCTCTTAAGGTCCCTTTACCTCTTGTGAAAAAAAATATAATAAAAGTGATTTTTTTTTTTAAGTTTACTTCTATGAGATAATTTCAGGGCCTGAAATAAATTGTTCGTGTGTATCAATTAGCTCTGAAAGGAGTTACCGCAGCAGGCTCTTTTCAGGTGGAGAAAATGCTAATCAATCACTCAGTCCTACCTCTTATCTTCACTCTTCTGTCCTTCAATTCTGACTTAAGACTTAAGGGAGAAGAAAAGAGAAGTGTGGGAGAGAGAAATGAAGTTCTAAAAGCAAGTATATGACTATTCTTATTTCATTGTTTTATATATTCTTTAATATACTCAGAAGACAATTTCTAAAGCAGCGAGCAATCTAACAAATACTCAGATGGACTCTAAAAATAAAACACCTGGTCCTTTGTACCACATTAAACCTAACTCCCGGGTTCAAATTCTAGTTCTGCCACTTACTAATCTTGAAAACTGGGCAAGATTCTTAACTTCTCTAAGTCTTGATTTCCTCATCTCTAACATAGAAATAATAATAGTCCTTCATAAGATTATTGTGCCATTTAAATGAAATAATTTATGTAAAGCACATAGCTCAGTGCCTGGCCCCATAAGTGCTTGATTGATGTTAGGTAGCAGCTGCTACTGCTGCTATTAAAATACACCCCTCTGAACATGGAGACCTGGGCGTTCCACGGTCAGTTGCTTTGACCCCTTTATTGTGAAAGGATAGCAAAACATTCCAGTTTTTAAATTCTTCCAGAGCTTAAAATTCATATAGTTTGTTACGTCTTCAAGTCAGGTGTAGGCCAGCGTGAGAAAATCAGGGAGGAAAAACGAGTCTCCCAAGGCCTCCTTTGTATCCATTTAAAATAATTCACAGACAGGACAGAACTTTAGGTCCTCATTATTACCTCATTAAAAGAATCATGTCCAAGCCACTTATGACATTAAGGAGAAGTGCATTTCTTTCATTGCATTTTGGGTTCTTGGTAGTAAGTGAATGACTTGTTTTATGGAATGAAGAGAGAATAAAGGAAACTTGTGAATTTTCAAAAACAGAGGGGGGCAAGAGGAATACATAATATAATGTGTAATCTGACTGTCAAATCACTGCAGCTTGAGAATGGTCTTTCCTTAAAACAGAATCTTGAATCTTTTTTTTCCCAAGAAAAGCAGTGGAAAAGTCACAACTGTTTTACTCAGCTATTTCGTCGCACCAGTATTTCCATGTATAGAGCAGTAAGGGATTTCTCCTCCGTTCCATATGTCTTTACACGGTAAATATATTTATCTAATTTTGTTGGTCTTTGAACTGTTCTACATAAGTGAGATTTTCCCCACAGATTGTAGTTTATTCTTTTAAGCACCAAAACTTTTAACATTTTAAGCATTTTTGCAGAATTTCTCTACCTTCTTTTAAAAGAGTAGTTACATTGAACCTAACATGATTGGAAATAGCTTAAAACAGTAGTGTTCTAGCTTAGAGCTTATACTCTCAGCTCAGTGAGGGTGTCAGCTTACATGCCTCTGCAATAAATGGTCCTAGGCAGCTTGCTTTTTAAACTTCTGCTGTCTGCCTTTTTAGTTTGTTCTTTCTCCTTTCCACATATTCTGCACACTCTTAGTGAGCTGCCTGCAGCAGCCTCTCTTTGCTAATTTCTATTTCTACTCTGTTACAGGCTTGGCTTTTTGTCTAGGAAGGAAGTAGGGAGGGATGGACTTAAGGGACTTTTCTGTGACCAAGAAACCAGTTAATGTGTACATGGCTGCTCTAGATGCATTTCTGCTTATTTTCTCTGCTGTAGTTTATTTTACTAATATCTGAGTTGACAGGAGGGAGGCAATGCACAGTATTAAATGAGGAGGATAGAGGACTCTACCTCTGGCAGCTTCTCTCATTAAACTCCTATGATGTGCATAGTGCTAGATGCTTCATGTATATTTGCTAATCCTCACAATGTCCCTGCAGGTGCATTGTATTACCCCATTTTACAGATGAGGAAATTGAGGCCCAGTGAGGTTTTTAAGTTTTGCCAAAGATTACTCTGTAAGTGGTAAAGCCAGGAATCAAACTCAGTTTTATCTGACTCCAAAGCCTGTGTTCTTTTCATACCAGGACAAGTTTTTTCCCAAACTCAAACCTGACATCTGTATGACTGAAAAACTAATCTATAGTCTAGCTCTAAGAAGCATTGACTTTGATAGCAAGAGGTATTGGGCCTTTTCCAGGTCACAGTGTATATTTTCCTAAAAGTTGTCCTTGTTTTAACATATTCTGTAAAATTCTGTGAATGCACAAGTTCTAGAAAGTTTTCTCAAGCTAGTATCTGCACTAGTTTTCTCAGGTGTAGGTAAGTAATAGGGGACCCCTATTTAAGTAAACCTCCACCCCCGTCCTGATTTCCCCCTTTTCAGAGGCCCTTCTCAACACTGTCACTCACTTAATGTGCTTCCCATTGGTCTCTACCCCAGTGAGTAGCACCAGGGTAAAGAGTTTTGCCCAAGACCATCTACTTTGGAATAATCAGAAGCATTCAGAAACCTCTCAGCACCCACGTGATTGCGCCATGACGGAAGAGTGTTTCTTCAGCACCCACATGCATTTAGCCCAGGAAGTCATTGTAGCAGAGCTTGGATCTGAACTCCACCTCAACCTTGGGGCAGTAACTAGGTACTTAGTCTTTGAGCTTTGTATTGGACTCTTAGATATGAGTGGGATCACGAATTTGAGAAGGTAGGAGACAAGAATTAGACATTTTTTTTTAGTGATGGGATCTGTGCTGACTTCAGTTTCTCCTTGTCCAGCTAAATTCATCCCATTAGAGCATTATTACAGATTTGTTAGTGGCAACTGGGTTCACTTTAGTACTTCAGAGATAGAAGGGGCCCTTCAGAGATAGATATCTAGTTTAATCTCATTCTATAGATGAGTACACTGAGCCCCAGAAAGATAAAGTGACTTTTGCCAGGTCACACAGTAAAATGGTTTAACATATATTTAACTTGCTGCTAAAAGCTGGAGGATTAGTCTGTTCCCAAAATGGGTATCCTGTATTGAGCTACAGTAGGAAAAAGTTCAGCTGTGGCAAAATGCATTGAAAGTAGGAGAGAACTAGGAAAACAATTCATCAATAGTTTTACAGGTTCCTTTTGTAGTTTTTCCCTTAGGGAATCTGGCCCGGAATTTTACTCAGCTACTGCCTGTATAGAGAGCAGTGTCATGTCACGCAGGCTGAAAACACTCCTAGTGTTGATGAACAGTAATGCCATTTGAAAGCTTCTGTTTTAAGGGGAGTACTGTTCTTTGGAAATCGGCTTCTGAGACTGTTTGTATTAAGCCCAGGGATATTTTAAATTGCACTGAGTCATAAGAGCAAAAATACAGAAGGAGGCAGTCACCATGAGCAGTCATCACATGCAGTAGAACAGTCAGTAACTAGGCTCACCCAGTTAGGCACAGGCCATTGGAGTTCTAACTAAAGAAATTGTTGTTTAAGTATGAACTTTTACTGTCACTGGGCATAAGACAGAGACATGGTCAGATATAGCTATGTTAGCCCCGTATTCCATGTGTTAGACCTGTTTGTCAACTGTAAGTTGATCTGAGACTCTCCAGAGGATACGTAGACTAGGTTTGGCCATAAGTTTGAAATGGAAACTGAAAATATTGGATCAAATCAGTTCTTCATTTATAAGAGGAAAAAAAGCCCAGTTGAGAGGTGCTCATAAGAGATGCTTCATAAGAAGGGTAAGACCTTCCATCAAAGAGATCTTTCATACAGATAGGCTCTTCCCACTTTAGCCACTGAAGAGGTAATGGAGGGAGAATGGGAGGGAGGAAGGAGGAACAGGGGACGAGAAGGAGAGCAAATAAATTAATTACTCCGTTAATTAATTAAGGTTGGACAAGCCTGAATTTTCTTGCCAGTTCTGATACTGATTAGCAGTGAGACCTTATGTAACTCACCCGAGTCTCAGTTTCCTCTGTAAAAACAAGGTAATGGTATCTATTGTACAGGGTTGTTGAGATTATTAAATGAGATAATGTTTGTGGAAGCACCTGATATGGTCTGAGAAGTGGCAGAATATTAGAAAGCTGTCATTACCAAGTCTCCAAATTGCCCAGAAAGCCCCTATAGCCTTCATTTATTTCCTATATGCTTTAGGCATCTGCTGCTTTTTGACTTTAAGATAATGCCCTGCCTCTCCTGAAAGTTTGGGGGACTGATTGTTAATTGGGGACTGATTCTGTGCTTTTTCCTTTTCAACTGAAAGCTAGCTAGTTCAGTGTTTCCTAGCCTCTTTTTGGGCTTAAGCACAAATATGGTAACAAAAGGTAAGGAGGGAAAATACACTTTCTTTCCCCAATTCAGCCAGGAGTGTATTCAAGCTCCCATTGCATGTCATAATCTCCTGCCCCAGTTATGTCTGTCCATTCTAGTCAAACACTGGCAGAAACTACCTCACGTCTCCGGTATGCACTTGGGAAATAATACAGTGGACTGCTTTCATAGTTGCCTATTGGTGTCAGTCAGCCCTGGGACCTAGTTCTTCCTGTTTCTCTCAATACCTGTTCTACAAGATTCTTCAGCCATCCTGTCCTAGTGACCTATTGCCCAACTAGGGAAGCACCACTGGCTCTCAGAGGTGGCTGCAAACTTTTGAGCCACACCCAAAAGGTGGTGCATTAAGTGAAGCATTCCCAACCTGTGCACTCACCAAAATTTCTCATTTGTCAGGAATTTGACCCAAAAGAGCCCTGGCTTATCTTTGATCTAGGAAGGTGACTACTGTGTTGACTAATCCAGTAGATGAAATTGGATCAATTTCTAAGACCATTTGGAATTTTCACTTTCCAAGACCCATATTCACTTATGAATGGTAAACCTACAACAAAATCTAGATGTGTTTTAATACTTTGTAGATAGAGCAGGTTTTGCTTCTGGGGGAAGAATTTCACCTGCCCAAATATAATATAACCTACTTCTTTTAAAAACATCTCACAGTGTTCAAGCTTTCTGTTTACTAATAGTTAAGCTCAAATCATATTTAGCCCTCTTCGTTCCCTTTGAGTTGTAATGATTGAGGAAGGACCTTTAAGTAAAAAGTCTCAAAATGAGATTATTAATCTCATGCTACTTTTTGTTCCAGATGGAATGACATGAAAAGCATGTGCCAGTCAAAATCATATACTAGTAGGATCAAGAACACCCCTGCTTCATGTCCAGAGAGTTTTAATTAGTGTCTTATGAAGGGGTTAAAATCCCTTACAGGGAGTTCTTGATTTTAAAAAATCACATATGAAAGGCTGTTACACAATTTGCTTTCCCTTTTTTCCCTTTGCTGGTTTGGTGTTAATATTTAATGAGAGAATGGAGGTGTTCTTTCTATGAATTCCCTAGGTATCTGGCTTCTCCATTTTAGAATTTAGACAGGAAGTAAACCCTAGAAAGTAAAGTGAGCAAAGGAGTTTATAATATTAAAAACGGGAGGAGTAGGAAGTTGGTGGCAAGTATTTTCTTCCTTTTGTTGTTCAGATTTTGCGTTTGACTCATGGCGGGGGGATGTTAAAAGACAACAATAAAACAAATCTAAAAAACAGGTAGTGTGAACCAAGCAGTTCAGACCCTCCCTACACCTCACTAACAGGGGAAAGTTGCAGCATTTTTCTCAGTCTCCCATTTCTTAATTATAATTTGAAGTACGTCCCAGAGAGGAAGGAGGTGAGGATTAATGGAGAAACGTCTTCATGAATTTGAGTTCCTCCGAGGCAGACGCTTCACATAAAAAGGTGTAGTGGGCCGGGTAGCTGTCATTGTTCTTGTTATTTTTGGTGCTGATGTTTTGATGCTTACAATGATTAAATAGGTTAGATTGAACCCTAAATTCGTCCACCACACACACCCCTCCACCCCAAATAACACCACGTCATTTTCACTGAGCTCTTTGTGTTAGCCTGTTTGCGGACCGTAATTTCACACGTGGATTATATAAGCCACTCAGGCTGATAACACTGAAAAAATGTTTGATTGGAAATTGCTAAGCATGGTCAGGTTTGTGCTTTCAGTTTGCAGGTCGTGAGGTTGTGAAAAGAGCTGAGGAACAAACTTCCGTGAACCAGGTGAAAAAATTAGGGCAAGTGTTTTAATAATGACAAGCCAGTACAGTTTTTTCAGGGTACTGAGGCAACCCAGAAGACTGCATTGCAGGACACCAGGGGCATCTTGCCCACCTCTTTGTTCAGCGTGTTTTGCAAAAGCCTCAAATTTTATGGCTTCCTCAGTCTCCTCCCTGTTGTTTCCTGCAGATTGGAGGTGCTTACTATGGTAACCCAAACACAACTGTTTGTGTGAGTGTAATAGGGTTTCAGCTGCACAATAACAGCTTCAACTTTTCTGTTCTTTCAGAAAGCCATCACTCTCCAGGTAATTCTTATGACTTGAAGAGGGAAGTAAATGCTGGTAGTCACTAGTGGATGAATTAATGGGGCTGTTTCATCTGGACCCTTTGTGGGTTTTGCTTCACCCCTGAGTTCTGCAGCTTTGTGTCACCTCAGCAAGTCTCCTAACTTGTTTGTGTTTCATCTGTGGGAAAATGGAGCTCATTTTACTTACCGAAATGCTACTGTGCTATTTAACTATTTGCTAATAAAGTGCTATTTTGGGGAGCGATAGTTATGTTTTTCCCATTTAGGAAGACTCAGCTTGAGGAGATCTTGCTGTTAATTCCCATGTAACTGTGAGTAAATTGTTCAGCTTCTGAAAGACTTCATTTTCTACAAGGGCATGGTAATCCATGGTAAGGATTAGCACTTTCTACTCAACCCTTTCTGAAGATTTACAAAGATCAGATAAAATTTATTTTAAGAGACTTTTCCCTCACACACGTACAAAACACGTGCCATGAAGGGAAGGTAGATAGGAGGTTTTTATCAATTTAAAGGACAGCTTGGAACAGGCCAGTGAATGGAACTAGTTGAATTATCTGGCAGACTTGAGCCAGATAATGGCAGGAGCCATTTGTATGCTTGTGCTGGCCCTCCTCGTGAGGAAGTAAGAAGAGGCTTGTGCCCAGAGTTGAGAAGGACAGAATGTGTGCCCAGTAAACCCATTTGTGTGATGTCATAGAAAAAACAACGTGAATATACTGGAAACAATGAAAATTCCAGAATATATGAAATTGAGAATGTGGAGATAGATGAAGAAATGAAGGATTAGAGGAAAAAATCAGAAGTAGGAAGCCGTGAACGGTGGAGCCATATAGTAGTACTTGGGATCACATGGCAGTCGACAAGCAGTGCCTTTGAACCACCTCACCTAGGGGTTGTACCCTTTTTTGCCAGACATCTACCTCCTATGTAATCCACACAGTTGCCCTTTGGAGTAGATAGATTTCTTCTTAACAGATGAACAGGGTCACTCACACCAGTGTGTCGCAGAGCCAGGATTTGAGTCCAAAACCTGGATGAGCTGATACATCGGCTGGCACAAACTGCATAACACAGCATAAAAACATCTCTAAGTCAAAAGAAGGTGCAAAGCAGAAGCAGTGAAGGTGGAGAGCCTTTAGATATCATGTGGAGTGAACAAAATTCGGTCCTAAAATGGTTTCCAGAACCTGTGACATGTTAATGACCATTATATGACAAACATTGGTTTATAAGCTTCAAGAGTTAGAAACAAGTGCTGAGGACTTTTGCAAGTACTCTATTATTTATATATAGTATTACATACTCATGCATAGTGTTAAATAATTATAGAATTTCTCCTTTCACAAATGGGTTAAAAAATCTGAGGGGCAGCCTCAGGTATTATTTAATAAATCATCTTAGCTGTTCATAGGTGTAAGTATCCAAAACATGTTTTGTCACAACCCAAAGCCATGAAACAGCCCAAAAAGGAACCTGAAAGAGATACATGCAGGAGGGAGCTCCATAAAATACTCTCAAACAAAAGCTGCAAATGTCGCAAGGAAATCTAGTTGATAAAAGAAACCCAGTGTGAAACAGACGAAGTAAATGAGACATTATACTGCCAGAGGACAACAGAATGATACCTTCCAAGTGCTAGGGAAGAATAACTACATGTAGGCTGCTCTGTCCACCTGATTTATTATTCAAGGAAGAGGATAAAATCAAGACACTTTCAGACTTATGTAGATAAAAATTACCTCATATAAAACCTTGCTGAAAGAAATACTACAGGATATATTTCGAGAAGAAAAAACATGAACTCACACCATTGGTGAAAGAAATCAATAAAGCGTGTTGGTAAATCTAATTAAGTGGGGACTTAAAATTATATATATTGAAAATTCTTAATGTCTACATCAATTTGGATCTAAAATTCTGGAAGAGAATATAGGATTCAAGGGTTGCATTTCAAAGGAATGTTGAAGTGTTAAAAGTTTGGGAGAAAAAACATTTCTTATACCCTAATCTGCCTGTCACTTGCCACCTGGCAAGTTTCTGTTCACTTTATTCCTGTCCCCTTAAATTGATGGATGCTCACAAGAGCATTAGGATAAATAAAACACAAATGCAAATGCGATTTTGCTTTTCAATTAGAGGTTTATGTATGAAACTCCTGAGCCCTAGGCAAAAATTACAAAATAGGCTGACTTATTCTTTCTTCTTCTCACCTGACCTTTTATGATATACAATAAAATGTATATCACCCTAGCAAGGACAGTTACCAGGCTTAGGGGCTGAGATACTCTCTAGCAGCAGACTCTAAGCTCTGAGTGGCCTTGCCCTTACCTCCTGCCTTCGGTGTCTTCCACCCAGGATGAAGACAGTGGAATAGGAGGCAGGCTTATCTTTACAAATAACATGAGGCAAGAGAGAGAGTGAGTTGAAAGAAACCAGTCAGCAGACTGAGTTCAAAAATGATACTGACAGATGCGTGTGCGGTCAGGACTTTAGGGATTAGTTCTGTGGAAATCCATAGGGAACTATCTCCTATTGCTGAATGCAGGTATCACAGGTAATGTAGATGAGAGAGGGGGCTTGAGGTGAGAGTTATGAGTCGCTAGGTTTTAGTTCAGTTTTAGATGGATAGCTGTATCTATCTAGCAGTGAAAACAACTGCCTTAAGAAAAACGATACCCTGCCACTAGACGTGTTCACAGAGAGATTGCTTGTCAGGGATGTTGTAGAAATAGTTCCTTGATGGAAAGAGATTTAAGTAGGCTTTTTCTAATCCCTAGAATTTAAGATTCTTTATAGTCAGGGAACTTATTTTTATCTTTCAAACAATACTTTAACTGTTTGTGGTGTATTTCTCTTTGTAACCTACTGATTTTAACACCTCTAAAGGGGAAGGGAGGTACGTGAAATAGTGATCACCTTAGAGACATGTAAAACAGGGTGTGAGATATTGGATTTATTTTGTAGTTAGCACAGTGATGTGGACTGCCGATGAGCCTAAGATGAGACTAAGGCCATGAGTCAGTCACCACAGGAAATATTTGGTTAGTTAAAAAGGTTTTCAAATTGCCCATGAATTCCTTTCAGGGAGCACGTACTCACGCGATGCCTTCTTCATTATGAAGTAGAAACATTTTCGAAAGGGCCAGTGTGTTCTTAGTAGACTGTGAAGATGGAAAGGAGAGAGACATTTTTTAACACCTCCTGTATACTCAATATACAAGGTAGAGATTATTACCCTCAGTTTATAGATGAAGGAACTTGCTATGCAACTTTGAGAGGTAGAACCAGGAATCAAACCCAAGTGCTCCTGGCTATAACACCTATAATCATTTTTTCCCAATGTTTATTATGAAATTTTCAAACACACTGCAGACTTGAAAAAGATTGTACAGTGAACATCCATACACCCACCTCTTAGAGTCTACATTTTACAATATTGTCTTATTGTATATCTTTCCATCTATCCATCCTTTATCTGTTTTATTTTTTTTATGCATTTCAAAGTAAACTACAGGCATCCATAATCTTTCTTAACAGCTTTATTGAGATATGCAAATCAATAGTTTTAGTATATTCGTAGATATGTGCAACCATTACCATAATCTATTTAGGACATTTTCATCAGTCTCCAGTCTTCTCAGTCCTGCCCCAGCCCCTGGCAACCATTAATCTTTCTGTCTCTGTAGATTTGCCTATTTTGAATATTTCATATACATGGAATCATACAATTTTCAGGCCTTTCTTACTGGCATCCTTCACTTAACATAGTATTTTCAAGGCTCATCCATATTGTAGCATGTGTCATTACTTCATTTCTTTTTCTTTCCAAATGATACTGCATTGTATGAATAGACCACACTCACCAGTTGATAGTTGTTTCCACTTTGGGGCCATTATAAATAATGCTCTTATGAACATTTGTGTACAAATTTTGAGTG
The DNA here is from genome assembly GCF_009873245.2 of Balaenoptera musculus. Taxonomy (NCBI): domain Eukaryota; kingdom Metazoa; phylum Chordata; class Mammalia; order Artiodactyla; family Balaenopteridae; genus Balaenoptera; species Balaenoptera musculus. The sequence goes on along the minus strand of NC_045795.1, from coordinate 99,675,878 downwards.
GAAAGAAGTCTTCCTTTCTCTTTGGTGTATACCTGGAGTGGGATTTCTGAAGCGTATGGTAACTCTGTGTTTAGCTCTTTGAGGAGCTACCAAGTTTGTTTTCCAAAACAGTTGCACCAGCAGTATACCAGGGTTCGAAAATCTCCACGTCCTCACCGACACTTGTTATTATCTTTTTTCTTATTCTAGGTCCATAATCTTTTTATTACACTCCTCCTCCCATTGACTCCACCTTGACATAAAGCTTCAAACCATCACGTCAGTGTAGTGCTGTCCAGGCCCCTTTGTGGCCAGGTGATTTGGATCAGCTTTAGACCTGACTCACATTTCTTACTTATGAAGGGAATTAGTTTATCTGGGCTTCTTGAATTGTTTCAAAGTGGCATCATAGCACAGAGGTTAAGAACTTTAGCTTTAAGGTCAAACCAACCTGGATTCAAATCTTTGCTCCCCTGCTTAATTTCTGTGTGCCCTTGAGCAAGTCTCTTTACCTCTCTGAGCTACAGCTTCCTCATCTGTAAAGTGAAGATAATACCTACTACCTTCTTGGGGTTGTGGAAGTTAATTTACATAGTAGGCACTGAATAAATGGTAGCTGCTGCTATTACTTTTTAATCTGTTCTAATGGTATTTGTGAGCCATGTTTAATATCAAATAAGATTCTCCAATATTCCTGAAAGGCCTGAAAGACTATACAATTTGTGGGCTAAGGGGTTGAGGTGGTAGCCTATGGAACGCATGCTAAAGATGTCACCTGGGTCTGCTTTCATCAGCATGCAGGCTGGTTGCCACTACCACCAGGCTCCCCTCCCTGCCACGCCACATCAATCCTTAGCTTAGGATAGTTCTTTGCTGCCAGGCTCAGCCCTTCCCTTAAATCCCAGGGGACTGACACAGTGGAACACCACTTTTAAAAAGTCTCTAGCCCCTCTGTGGTGAGGAGAAAGAATAGTGAAATCATCAAACACTGAAAACACCACAAACAGCTTAATAGGACAATCATAAAAAGACAATATATTAACATAATCTTGTGGCATTTGTTGAACTTAAAATTTGGTGGAAAATCAACTCCAGAGGTGGCATCTGTTTCTGAGCATGCCGAGGGTCACAGATAAAGTGAAAAGGCAGAGTCACAGAGAATCCGCCCTAGTTACGGACAAAAAGTAGAAACCTTTCTGATCAATTGTTCAGTCACTTTAGTGACAGTTTCAGTGGGAAAGAAAGCAGCACAAAGATTCTTATCGAGGACACAGGAGAACTAAATAGGATTCAGTAACATAGTAAAAAGGGTCAGCTGCACCTTTTTTTAATCCTTGTTTCATAGAGGAGGAATGGAGTTTAGGATATAAATGAATATAATTATTCATTATACAATTATTAGAAGGGAGAATGTTGGTGATGCCGCCACATAAAAATTACCTTGAACAGAGAACTTCCATGTATTTCTTAAAAGTTTGTGTACTATACATGTGGCTAAAAACAAGAGGAAAAGGGAGGGTAGTTTTAAATGTTTGAGTTTGTTCTGACATTTTTATTTTTTTAATACGAAGTCTGCTGAGACTCACACGCTAGTGTTAGGTGTGTGCTTGCCTGAGCAGCGCTCAGCAGTAGCACCTGCGGGGCATTGGTTCCGGGACACACATTCCCCCTACTCCACCCCCACGGATACCAAAATCTGCAGATGCTCAAGTCCCTTATATAACCTATGCACATCCTCCCACATACTTTAAATCACCTCTAGAGCACATATAATACCTAATACAGTGGAAATGCTGTGTAAATATTTGCTGGTACACAGCAAACTCAAGTTTTGCATTTTGGAACTTGGTGGAATTTTTTTTTTTCCAAATATTTTCATTCCGAGGTTGGTGGAACCTGCAGGATGTGGAACCCCAACTGTATATATTCTCCTGTTGGGATGAGCCCTCTGTCTGACTGAGACTCTTCCATTCTAGTCACCCTAAGCTAGACCTGTGTTTATTCTTCCCTTTCTAGGCTTCTTAATGTGTAGTTGTCAACCTTTCTCCTACCTACTTAGCTCCTTTTTTGGTTCCTTGAACTCCACCCACAACCTGCCCCAAGCTTCACTGCTAGCAGACAGCCCAGTTCCTTAAAACACCGTGTTCATCATGTCACCACACCGCCCCCCCACCCCCGCCAGCAGTGTGCTTTGGGCCCTTGTACTGTCTATTCCAGAATCCCCACTCCCCTACCTACCTTTTACGGGCAGATTTCCTTTTTTTTCTCCAACTTAGGTCTACTGTTCCAGTTAGCCTATACATTTCCACCTCCTGTCCTTTACCTGTGTTCTTTTTCCACCAGGAATCTCTGATCTCGTTCTTTAAAACTGTTCCAGTCCTACTGGTCCTGAGATGCCCTGCCCAGGTCCCATCTTTATGTAGAATAAACCTTTTCATATGTAGTCCTAAATGCTAGAGGTGCAAGATGAACAAAATGATCCCTCCTCCTGAGGAACCTTATCTCCCTGCATTGTCACAGTTTTTTACTCAGCTGCAGCCACACTGTCCCTACTTCCTGTCCCTGAAACCTGCCAAGGTAATTCCCATCTTGAGAACTTTATACTTGCAATTCCTTCTGCTTTAAGATACTCTTCCCCTCACAACTTCACGGGGCTTATTCATGTCATCACTCAGGTTTCAGCTCTCATTGTTTAGAGCACTGAATGGGGGAGAGGCCTTCCCTGACCATTCCAGCTTCATCAGCCGCTGGGCACTGCGCCATATGCCCGTACTGATCTTTCCTGGTTTACTTATCCATGCCTGCGGTCGTCTTGGTTTTCCTGCCTTCCACCCCCACTGCAGAACGTAAACTGAGGGCAGGCGTTCTGTCTTGCTTATTACCGCAGTGTTCGCAGCACTTTGAACATACCGGGCACACAGCAGGCTCTCAGTAAATATCTGTTGACACTGTCACAGACACTGTGCTTGGCTGTAGTGATGATGGGCTCTGAATAATGAACATCCAGGTGAGTGACCTGCCCGGTGTTGGAATAAGCCACTGGTGATTGCCAGAAGGTCAGTTTCCATTTATGTGCTGTTTATCTTCTGATAAGACCTGCTTAATGTTGCTGTAGTTTTTGCCTCTCCCATATACTGCTCAGAGCAGAATAAGAACTGCCTCGTTTATAATGGATATGCTCAAAACTAATCAGGGCTGCTGGCCTCGCTACAAATACCGTGTGTTGAGAGATGTGGAAGAGCCATGTTGCTGCTATGATATGGCCTTGTGACAAGCTGTCCATTCCAGGGACTAAGAGCTGTACCCACTAGCATGCCCTGTTACCTCAGGCCACTCACTTAATTTCTTTGTGCTTTTATTTTCTTCCTTTGCAGAATGGATTTTGGGGATTGGATGTGAATAATACCAAGAAAAATACAGAATGCATAAAAAATTTAACTTTTCCCCCTTCTTAGATGTGAACGATTAGAAGAACAACTAAATGACCTAACAGAGCTCCACCAGAATGAAATCTTGAACTTGAAGCAGGAATTGGCCAGCATGGAAGAGAAAATTGCATATCAGTCCTATGAACGGGCTCGGGACATCCAGGTTAGCATGAAGGATCAGGTGTAAAAGCAAAAGGCTAACAAAGTAGAATGGTGGTTTCCAGGGGCTAAGGGATTAGGGGGATGGGGGGTGGGTTATTGTTTAATGGGTCCAGAGTTTCAATTTTATAAGATGAAAGAGCTATGGAGATAAATGGTGGTGATGGTTGCACAACATTATGAATGTTTAATACCACTGAACTGTACACTTAAAAATAGTTAAGATGGTAAATTTTATGTTATATGTATTTTACCACAATAAAAAAAGAAAAAAAAAGAATGAAGTCCTGATACATACTACAGTATGGATACACCTTGAAACATTATGCTCAGTGAAAGAAGCCAGTCACAAAAGGCCACATAGTGTATGATTCCATTTATAGGAAATGTCTAGAATAAGCAAATCTCTGGAGAGAGAAAGTAGATTAGTGGTTGCCAGAAACTAAGGGAAGGGGGAAGGGAGTGATAGGTAAAAGGTAGGGGGTTTATTTTGGGGATGATGAAAATGTTCTGGAATTTAATAGTAGTGATGGTTGCATAACATTGTGAATTTACTAAATGCTTCTGAATTAAACACTTTAAGATGATTAAAGTGGTAAATTTTATGTTATGTGTATTTTACCACAATAAAAAAAAATGTTTAGGGGGAAAAAAGGATGGAGAGGGTAGAATATTGAGAAGCTTATACCAACTGTAATACACCTGCTCTTCAGATGAGGTGCATTTCTCAAAAGTCTGTGCCTTTTGGAGGTGGTATGCTTGCTTGCGTTCTTAGGAAATGTTTCTTAGGATCACAATTGTCTCAGTATATGGAAAAACACATGTGTTACATCTGTTCGTTGCTGCTTCAGGAGCTGCTGTGACATGTCTCAGGGCTACCTTACCCATCTTCTTCTATGGTAAAGGGGGCTTTTGTGCTAGCTGCCAAATCCAAACCTTTTACAGGTGCATTGCCAGGCAGTTTACAAGAATAACACATGAGGCAATAATGTTTAAGGCTAATACTCCTCTAGTTTAATCTCTGGGAAAATACAATATTTAACTTTTTCTCATGCCATTTGGGATGATATTTCTAAGAAAACAGTTGGTGGTTTCATATGAAAGCATCTTGAAATAAACTAGTCTTAGAGAAGGGAAGTGGTCCGGGAAACTTGTATTACAAAGAATCAAGGGAATGTCTAGATCATTTGCCCAGATGCCATCTTCTCCATGCCCTGGAATTCTGCTTACGTTTTAGTTTTTTTCCCCAAGGTCATTCTGGGCTGGTATGTATCTGTTGTATGTCCATTCTCTAGCTTAGCTTCAGTCTGAAGCTGCCTAGCCTTCACCTCAAATCCCAGGAAACCAGGGCCCACTGAAACCAAGGTCAGAAAAACCCAGGGCTCCCACCACTGCTGAGCTTTGGAGGGTATCTGACCATTGCTAAGGAACTAGGTTCTGTCCTCTGAGTGTTATGGTAAATTTTATATAAACTCATGGGTGAAGATTATGGCCTTGAGAGGAGCAGATCGCTTGAAATGTTTGGTCAAGTGTTTGGGCATAGTGTCTGTCCTCTTCACAGAGATAGCTCTTCTTAAGAAGACAGAGCAGGGAGCCCTTTCCCCTGATGTCAGGGAGTTATTTAACTTGAAAAACACCAGGTAGCGTGTACAGGGATGTCCAAAGGATGTTCACCTCTCCATTGTTGTAGTGGGAAAGTTGGAAATAACCTATGTCTCTCCAGTAGGGAACTGGCTGAATAAACTGTGACATATCCAAGCTATAAATGCTAGGTAGCCGTTAAAAAGAACTAGGTGGGCCTCTACGCGTTGACACGGAGAGATCTCCAGGACCCGCTGTCAAGTGAAAAAAGCAAGCTGTGGATCAGTCCTAGGGTATGATACTATTTTCATTAAGGCAGACAATTTTTAAATAATTCCATGCATATCCCTAGGGACATATGTGTATAGACTTAAACACGGGTGAAAGGACGAGCACACACCAAATTGACAGAGTTACGTCAAGGGCAGGGACTGGAACTGAGGAAAATACCAAGAGAGACTGCCTTTGTGTCCTATTTGAAATGTTTTTATGTTGAACAATTACGTGTGTCCTGTGCAACTTAATAATTTTTAAATGGAAAAAGAAACAAAATCATATATTTGAGATCTTGTTACTAAAATATTCAAGACCAAATCTAATTGTGGCAACTGCTTCCTGTGAGCTGTCCCACAGGAATGCAATGGAAGGCAGTTTAGGTGAATAATAGTCACTTGAATTGTGAGTTATGCATTTGGCCTCTCACATTCAAGACTCTAGCATATTTTAAATCATGGGCGTGGCTCAAGATGCATCTGGCTCGCCCAAGGGGCATGTCAGCTACTCAGTGCTTGTGAGCAGAAAGCTTAACTCTTCCCTGTCTGGCCCACAGGAGGCCCTGGAGGCGTGCCAGACCCGCATCTCCAAGATGGAGTTGCAGCAGCAGCAGCAGCAGGTGGTACAGCTGGAGGGGCTGGAGAATGCCACCGCCCGGAACCTCCTGGGCAAACTCATCAACATCCTCCTGGCGGTCATGGCAGTCCTTCTGGTCTTTGTCTCCACGGTAGCCAACTGCGTGGTTCCCCTCATGAAGACTCGCAACAGGACGTTCAGCACTTTATTCCTTGTGGTTTTCATTGCCTTTCTCTGGAAGCACTGGGATGCCCTCTTCAGCTACGTGGAACGGTTCTTTTCCTCCTCCAGATGATGCTGGCACAAGAAGGCAGTGCTCCCCTACCCTCTGGCGAGTGCATGCGGCGAAGAATTAGACAGCAACTTACCTACTCTGAAGTTTTCTACAACAACAAAAGAGTTGAGTGAATCTGTTTACATTTAGAATAATGTTTTTTTCTTCAAAAGACGCAATTGCAATAGTATTTTTTAGATTTTATCCAAGAAGTTTTTTGGGCAAAAATCTTGGATCATTTTTATGTAGCATGATTTTCCTTGGGATGCAGATCTTAAACAGTCCTTTAACATGAACCAACAATCTGGAGCACACTGAAGGGCATTTTAAATTGTGGCTTGAAGGACTGCACTAAAATCCGCTAAAAAGATGCGAAAACCTGATTAGGGAAACCAGTTAAACCTAACACCCTGCCTTGTCTGGGCTCACCACCTCTCCCCCTCCCAGACTAACTTTACTGTGAAGTCCTACCACATTCCATGTCTGAATTTCTGGATTCAGGGTGGACTTTCCTTGTCCGTGGAAGAACACATGGATCTCCCTGGCTTTCTCACCCAAGTTGGCCACTCATGGTAACCCTGGAAGTATGATCACTTTTGAACCTGGTCCCTTAACCTTTGCTAGGATACACAAGTGAGAGCATCATGCCCCAAAGGATCACTGCACAGTCCTACTACAGTATTTTGAAGTAGCCCTCTAAATACTTAACTTTAAGCGAATCCCGTGGCCGCACTTTTAAGGTTTTTTTAAATATGTGTATAGTCACCAATTTAAAAAACAAAAAATCTGAACAGCATACTTGAAGAATGTAATACTCAAACTCTCAGTGCTTCCTTATGGTTTCTAATAGGATTTTTTATTATTGTTATTATTATTATTGGGTTTTTTTGGAAAGGGTTGGGAGGGTCTTTTATTTTTTCCTTTGAAATAAAGAAGTGATGTTTTTAAATGAAGAAATGTGTGGATATTTAAGTGTGCTGCTCCCTCTGGTCTTGAAACAATTTGAGTAAAGGAACACTTGCTGTAAATGCCACCCTCTGACACCCTTGTTTTGAGACCCAGCTTAAACTCCATCCTCTGGCTGCTGCTACTGCTTTTTGGTGTCCTGCCACCCCACACCACCACTTTATGGGCTTGGCTTGGTTGGAGAGGAAAGGGGTGCGCAGGGAGAGGGGGAGGCTGTTTCCACAAACCAGCATGATAGGGTAGAGATTTTTTTTGCCCCAACAGTATGTTTACCCAGTGACTTTGGGCTGGGATTATCTGTAGGAAAAATTGAGACTGTACTATGAGAGTCATAAATAATTCCTTGTGTTTTCTTAGTTTATTTTTTTACACCCCCTAATAACTGAAACCAAAGTGATGTGGAATCTTCTGTCTGCATTTTGGCCCCAGCATCTTTAATTTCAAAGCTTTATTCTGTCTGCCTGAGAGAATCAACTGAAGGTGATTTCTCTCTAAAGAGCAGAAAAGGAAATGTCAGGTTAGAAGGACTCAAGTTTGGGGTATAAAATGTTGTCAGCGTCCTCTTCATCTAGACTGACTTATTAACATAACTATGCTTAGTGGACCTTTATAGACAGTTTAGAAAAATGGACTGAGCCTTCTTCCCCATCCTATAACCAGTTCTACCATCCTGGTGGAACTTTGGGCTTTTAGAGCCTATCTAGAAAGCTTGGCCAACCTTTTCGTATTCATAGTATTGAATCACAAATGCTGTTCCCTCTTGGCCTCTGTTCTGTGCAACCAGGTGGTGGGCAAGGGGCACATACTTTGCCCTGAAAAGAGTAGCAAAGCATGCTCTGCCTATCTCCCCTATACCAGGAAATTCTTCTGGAATAGGTTAACACTGCCTGTCTGTCTGAGAGGATGGCTTACATGACAGCTCCAGCCTCATGTGGCTTGGCAGGCTGGCCTTCTCAGAAACAGCATGTTGTTTCCATAATCATTTTCATATTTTAACTCAGGTACCCCAATCTTCACTCCATCCCCCAATGATTGTAGTACACCTGTTAGCTCTGTTGACCTCTCAAAATCAGTGCCCAGAGCAGGCACCACAGGGGTGATTTTTCTTTTAAAAAATAATTGGAACCAATTTATGTTCAGGCCAAAAACAAATTGTTCGCAAGCCTATGTATTTGCAATGTTAACTTTGCCTAAAGATATTGCAGTGACTTTAGGCAGAAGTGCCAAAGGACACCATGACCTTGTCAAACTAGCACAGTTTTTCCTAATTTTTTGCTTTAGTGAGGGAAAGACAGTCCCACAAAGTTATTGGAAAGATGCTGTAGCCACAATCCTCCAGTTCTTCTAAGACAGAACTTCTGAGTCCCCTGAACCGTGTAGAGGCTACGAAGTATTGTGGGCACTGGAAGTCACTGGCTAGATGGATTGAAATTGTTCCCATTTGCCTCGGGACAGTTTCTGTCAAAGGAAGGTTTTCACCTCTGGAAAGCCCCCTGAGCTCCCAGCCAAACAGGCCCGCGCTGACTGTCCATCCTCCATTCTCAAAATGTCCCCGGAAGGACCTCCAGGCTAGGTCAGGCACGGTAATGGCTTTCTAGATCTCTTGTCCCTTGATTATTCACCAGGCCCAACAGTTGTCTGCATTTTAATGCTGTTTGTAACCATGCGTCTATTTTCTTGCCTTCCTTCCACTTTGTGCTGCCTATACCTGTTGCCTTTGAGCTTCTTTGCATTGTGGCTGTTCTTGGGTTCTCTTATCTATTCAAAGCTCTTCTATAACCTCGCTCTAATGGTTTTAACAGTTCTGTGGATGGAAACTTATCACTCTAATGCTTCTTCTCTTTTAAAGACTACATGCATTCCATTTGAAATGAAGCATTCCTGGATTACTGGTTAGTGCTGGTGTATGAGGCTGACTGTGGTAGCCTGGGTGACTCTGTTCAGGTTGTAGAGTGACTAACATTTACCTTTTTTATGATAGTTGAACGGCACTTCTGTCTGCTCCAATTTCAGTTCTTTGGAAAGATATTCAGTGCATCCTAGCAAGGAAGGCTTTCTATTCCACTGGCTCCTTAAGAAGCAAAAGTAGGTTAAATTTTACACTTCCCTGACCGGGTGGGGTTTTCCCTCTCCCCTGTACCCCCTCCACCCAACTGAGGTAAAAATCTGATACGAAGAAAAACTCAGATCAAGCCTTCCTTGCTAGCCATGTCGTAACAATGAGCATAATTTTCGTGTGGTCTTCGCTGTATTTGGTTTTGTTTCTGATTTCATATTCCTTTGAGGTACAGTCAGATGAAATGCTGAATTCCAAGTGAGTTCCAGTGAGGAGCTGCCTTTCAGCCTCGGAAAATGTGCATCCAAAACAAAACCAAATATTATCAAAAAACTGACACAGGTAAAATTATGGTTCCCACCCCCACGTGAAGCTGGGGATTTTGAACGTGGCTCTAAGAGTTAACATTTCTGTCTGTGTGTCGTGTATGCTGGGTGATGCCCTCAGTAGGATTGACTACTAGACTGTAAGTGTGTTTTATCAAAGTATGTAAGAATAAAAACTCACTTGCACGAATTGAAAAGTACAGAAATGACACTTGTGAACGTGTGAACATTAACACTGTAGTTGATAGATCTTAAGCTGCTAATTGTTGAGAGAGAATTACATTTTTGTTTTGTCTGGTTGCTGCAGATTCTCAGCAGCACTTTTACTGTACATACAAATTGAAATAAAGACCTCAGCTATTAACGAGGTGGTTGGACTCGGGTTTGTTTTGCTCTTTATTTTTGCATATTCAGTTCCGGTGACAAGTTTGTCAGTCTGAAAACTTTCCACTAGCTTGTGCATTAGAAACTTTGTGAGTGTGTGTGTGTGTGTGTGTGTGTGTGTGTGTGTGTGTTTAGCCAGTATCTTAAAACTGTAACCGATAGCTGATAGCTGGGTAGCTGTCACCGTCTCCCTGGATTGTATACACTTCATTTCAGACTGGCATTTTGCCACAGTTCCTTTAGACTGGTAGGTAGGACTGCCTTTTAGTGCTTTGGAGGGAGTTCTTGGGAGGGAGTTCTTGAGAGGCAGTACCCCCCCAAATTCAGCATCTGATGCCCGCAATGGGTATAATAATCCCTGTCCATTGTTACAAGGCTTTGTTAATAAACCAGTGTTATGATGGGAGTAAAAACTTACTTTATAAAAACATTTGAGGTTTGAAGTTCTACATTCATGAAAGGGGTTATCTTCTAGCCTAACTCCAGCTATGGTTTTGGTATAGATGTAGTAGTTTCTATTACGGCTTTTCTTTGATGATCTCTGGGAGGTCTCTGGAAATCGAGAAGCTCTAATCTTGCCTTTTTGTAATTTTTTTTTTTTTTTTTGGCCACGCTGCGGCACGCAAGATCTCAGTTCCCTGACCAGGGATTGAACCCGCGGCCCCTGCAGTGGAAGCGCAGAGTCTCAACCACTGGACCGCCAGGGAAGTCCCTAATCTTGCCTTTGACAGGGTACCAAACAGGGTCCTCATGGCTTGGTCCTTCACACCCTCAATCTGAATGTCGAGATGTTTACTTAGGCCGCACTTCTGGCTTACTAGTTCTGTGCCTCCTACCCCATCTATAAACTAGAGATATCACACCCATCTTGATCCTACCTTGTGGGTGATGTGAAAATAAGAGATGCCGCTTGTGAAAACTTTTAAACTCGCTGTGAGAATGCCCTAAACTTCTTGAAATATGGACCAGGCTGCCACGTACAGATGTGCAGGTCGTACGCCAGCCAATCCCAAGGGGCCGTAAGAAAACTACACTGTGAATGACACGTCCTAGAGTTTCACAGTGCACAGTGGGCACCCAGAACAGCCCTGACCGCAGCTGATAATTTGAAAGCCTGATTTATTGTCATCCATTAAAAACTTTGGAGAGTGGAAGGCTGGAAACATAAATCTGAGAAGCTGTGGTGTAGACAACAGACTGGGGAGGCAGGGGATGGGTGTGTGGCCAACTAGAAAATGTCGGCCTCACCTGAAGTGTGCAACTGTAGTGTTTTAAAACTCCGTGAGCTAAACTAAACTAGCCAACTTGTGACCCCAAATCTAGGTAATGAAGAGTAGCTAACATTTATTGAGTACTTACTGAATGCTGGGCTTAATGTTTGGTACTCGTAATGCAATTCTCACTTAATTCTCCCCAGGGTCTTACACAGGCCTTGTCATCCTTATTGTCTAGCTGAGGAAACGAAACTTAAGTGGCTTGCCCAAAGTTATACTGTTAGGAAATAGTAAATGAATGTGATGGAAAATAGGTCTGTGCAATGTACGTAACAAAAGATTGGGTGTCCACAAAGAGTTAATACAAACCGAGAAAACTGTCAACTAAGTAGAAAATAGGCAAAAGATTCACAGAAAAAGAAATTAATCACCAATAAGCATTCAGTAGAAAATGTTCGGCCTCATATGTAAATCAGTGCGTTAAATGGAAAAAAAAAAAAGTGATGAAATAGTATATTGTCTATTTGTGTTCAGAATAGTTTTTTTTTGCATAAATATATGTATGTAAGTATATAGAAATGAAACCACATTAAACTGTCCCCAGTAATTACTTCTGGGAAAGGGAGTGGGAGGAATGGTGGTGAAATAGGACTTTCATGCTTGACTCCTATAAAGTATGAATCTCTTAATACAAATGTATTTGTGTATCTTTAAAAAATCAAAACTTTTTAAAAAGAAAATAACAGGTCCCTTGAGAGGTGGAAAAGAGATGACAGTGTTACTCGTGCCAGACTGTAATGGAACATCTTTTGCTTTAGGATTGCCTTAGAAGGAGCTCTGGACCAACTTTGGACCACCCGGTGGGCTTTCTTGCCGCCCTGGATTTCTAGGCGTTGTGGTCAGATGGCCATCCCGGTGCCAGACAGGACGTGGGGCGGTAGGCTTGCAGCAGCTGGTACCACCTGTTCAGTTCAGCCCTTCATTCATCCTGCAGCATTTGAGAGCCACTCTGTGTACCAGACCAGGCTGTGGAGACGTGCTCAGTCAAGGGGAGAGGAACCTGTGTTGTAATAGAGCTGGAAGCCATGTGTGGGAGCGAAGAGGAGGGAGCAGTTCTGACCGGGCAGTTGGGAAAAGCTGGATGGAGGAGGTGGGGGGGGTGTCTGGGCTGAGAGATGATGGGTTTATGGCGAGTGAAGATGAGTGAGGAGGGCCTTCCAAGTTGAAGGAACAGTATTGGCAAAACCACGGAGGTGACAAAGGCCGAGGTGAGTGGTTCAAGCAATGGATCAGAGCCTCAGATGGCTGGGAGGGTGCCTGGAAGAACATGTGAATCGGGGACAAAGTTAAAAATAGTTGCGAAAAATTCTGAACGCCATGCTGAAGGTTTACCCTGTGGCTGCAAGAAGGTGTCGAGTGGTGTAGTGACCCATCCTGTGTTTAAAGACAATTATAGCCCTTTTGGAAGGAACCAGTAGCCTCCTTTTCATGTCATCCAAGTCACTTGGCTGGTTGAGAAATGCTGTCCAAGGTATTTGATCTTTTGCCTTTTGATCCTGTAATGGAAGGAGCTTAAACTTTTTGTTTGATCTGGGAGGTGAGGGTATAGTGAGGGTATAGGAAGCTCAGAATTCACTTCATATATATAAACGTATGTCACTTCTGGAATTAGAATCATTAAATTCTACAACGAGAGTACTTACAAATTTATTCAGGCTTCTGTCTTAATGAATGCTTAAACTGTCCAAAGGAATATTCTTTTAGAAGACTTCATTTCAGTAGTTATTGAGACTCTATTAAAATGTACAGCAAACCATGATGAAAATAAATTATAATAACCACTATACCTTAGAGAGCGGTTCTGAGGATTAAATGAAATAATTGTGCAGTGCCTCACCCAGCTCCACAAATGGTCTCAATTATTGTTATTAATAGACTGAGAATTCCTTGAGGACAGGGACCTGTCTCGCTCATCTGAATCTCTTCAGACTATATCATGTCTCTCATTCTTACCTGATGAAGGACCCAGTAGCCAGAGTTTGGGCTGTCTGTAGCCAGCTCTGGCTCTTGAGTTGGTTTGGAAAACCAAAAAGTAATCAGTATGTGTCAAGAATACTCTGACCATAGAAACAACAGAAGAGAGCATCCCAGCCATAGAGAACAAAAGCTGGCTAACGGATGCATATACACTGGGCTGAGGGGCTAACAATAGATTTTACTGGTGACTTCTTAACCACAGGTAAGGACGTTGTTGTGTTCATGGCTGTGTCCTCAGTGCCTGGAATGGTGCCTGGTGCATGATGGGTGCTCTTTGAAAAGTGGAATTTTAAAATTGCTACATATTGAATTCCTAGTCTGTGCCAGGCACAGTGCCACTTGTTTTACTGCTAATTATTACAGTTGCTCTGAAGAGGAGATGGTGTAATTTCCATGTTGCAGATGAAAACAAACTCAGATAGGTGTTTGGGTTTTATCCTATGGGCAAGTCGTTTCACTAGTAAATGGCAAAGTCAGGATTTGGACTCAGAGACCCTGAATCACACTTCTTTATGCACTGGAAGCATTTTTTTCTCTCTTACGTGTTTTCATTAGGTATCTTCCAGAACATAAATGAAACACTTCCTGCTGAAATTCATTTAATCGTCACGACCAGGTTGCCAGCCCAGAGACACTGACTTGGAAAATTGGAATGTTATGCTGTTTGCCCCTGCATTAAAACAACCCAGACTACTGTACTTACTCTTTTTTGAAAATACCAGCTTTAATGAGATACCATTCAATTCGGTCGTTTAAAGTGTTCTATTCAGTGGTTTTTAGTTTCTTGACAGTTGTGCATCCAGCATCACTAATTCCAGACCATTTTCATCACCTAAAAATGGAACCCTCCACCCATTAGCTGTCACCCTCCTATTCTCCCAGCCCTAAGAAACCACTAATCTACTTTCTATCTATAGGTTTGCCGATTCTGGACGTTTTATGTAAATGGAATCACATGATATGTGGTCCTTTGTGACTGGCTTTTTCACTTAGGATGTTATCAAGGTTCATCTATGTGGTAGCATGTTTCAGTACCTCATTCTTTTTTACTGCTAAATAATATTGCATTGTATGGATACACATTTTTATCCATTCATCAGTTGATGGATATTTGGGTTGTTTCCATTTTTTTAGCTATTATGAATAGTGTTGCTGTGAACATTCATGTACAAGTTTTTGAATGGACCTTTGTCTCATTTCTCTTGGGTATATACCTGGGAGTGGAATTGCTGGGTCATACAGTAACGATGTTTAACCTTTTGAGAAACTACCAGACTGTTTCCAAAGTGGCTGAAGCATCTTACATTTCTACCAGCTGTCTGCACATCCTCACCAGCACTTGTCATCATCTGACTTCTTAATTATACCCATCCCATGGGTGTGGAGTGGTATCTCATGGTCTTGATTTGCATTTTATGTGTTTTTATGCTAATATCTCTTTTCATAAGCTTTCCTATCCATATCTTCCCAACCCAGGCTGTGGCTGTCACATTTCATTATTGCCACTGTGCTTGCCTTACCTAAAAGCCTTTCATTTCCCCACTAAAAACTGCTTTTCATCTACTGTGGGCTGGGATTCCGTATAAACTAACTCATCAGAATTATATCCAAAGTAAGGTTAACTGGATTCTGAATGAGTCCCCACCAATAAGTAAGATGTGTGCTTGGACTTTGTGACTGCTGATCTAGCAGCTTTGAGACTATTTCTGCTTAAAACCAAGATTTTATTTTTAAAAAAAGAGAGTGAGGAAGGAGAGAGAGAGGGAAGGAAGCGAGGAAGGAAGAAAGGAAGCCTGGCCTCCCACTAGTCATGTGACCCTGGACTCAGCCCAAGTCCTCACGCAGGTGCCTTGTACTGCTTCACTTCTCTGCTCCTTTGCATGTGCTCTTCCCTCTTCTTGCAGTGACACCCCCCCACCCTATTTATCTGCCTGACAAGCTTTTACTCTTTTTTTTTTTTTTTTTTGGCTGTATTGGGTCTTCGTTGCTGCGCGCAGGCTTTCTCTACTTGCGGCGAGTGAGAGCTACTCTTCGTTGCGGTGTGCGGGCTTCTCATCGCGGTGACTTCTCTTGTTGCAGAGCACGGGCTCTAGATGCGCGGGCTTCAGTAGTTGTAAAACGCGGGCTCAGTAGTTGTGGCTCGCGGGCTCTAGAGCACAGGCTCAGTAGTTGTGGCACACGGGCTTAGTTGCTCTGCGGCATGTGGGATCTTCCTGGGCCAGGGCTCGAACCTGTGTCCCCTGCATTGGCAGGCAGATTCTTAACCACTGTGCCACCAGGGAAGCCCTCTTACTCTTTTATTTTACTCTTTATTCAGGAATTTTTCAAACATAGGCCATAAATGAATAGGGTAATAAACCCCAATCAACAGTTACCAACTTGTGGTCAATCTTGCCCTCCTCTCCCCTCTCCCCTCAAACTGGATCCATTTGGAACAAATGCCAGGTAACATACATTATTTGTCCTTTTTGGGGTTTTTTTCTGGTCAAATTTTTTTTATTAAGGTGAAATTCACATAACATAAAATTAACCATTTTAAAGTGAACAACTCAGTGGCATCTGGTAGATTTACAATATTGTACAACCACTGCCTCTATCTAGTTTGTAAACAGCTTCATCATCCCAAAAGGAAACCCCATACCTGATAAGCGGACGCTCCCCATTTCCCCCTTCCACACACACCAACCACCATTCTGGGCTCTGTCTATGAATTTGCCTATTCTGGATGTTTCATATAAATGGAATCATCCAAAATGTGACCTTTTGTCTGGCTTCTTTCACTCAGCATAATGTTTTCAATGTTCATCCATGTTGTAGCATGGATCATTACTTCATTCCTTTCCATAGCTGAATAATATCCTTCTGTAGGGGCAGACCACAGAAGAAGGGTTTTGTTTATCCTTTCTCAGTTGATGGCCATTTGGGTTGTTTCCACCTTTTGGGTACTATGAATAATTCTGCTGTGAACATAGTGTACATGTACTTGTCCGAGTACCTGTTTTCATTTCTTTTGAGGTGTACACCTACGAGTGAACTTGCTGGGTCGCGTGGTCATTCTGTGTGTAACCTTTTGAGGACGTAGGCAGCCTCTCCCCTGTGAAGCCTGCCCCGACTTCCCCACATACATTCAGGTGACCCCAGCTTTGCCACCCTCTCTGTTACAGCACCTACCTCACTATGACTTCTTTGGTTTATGTGTGGTTTTGCCACACTACATCGCTTCCCGTGGTAACTGAGCTCTTTTTCACGAAACACCCTCCCCCATTCTCGCTCCCCATCATTCAAGTGAACTAATCCCATGATCCTGGCTCAAGAGCTGGACAAGTAATTCAAGTCAGGCCAGTCACAGTTGGTCCTGAGGCTCTTGCTGGCTGAGTTGGGAAAGAGGGACTCTTCTCCTTCAGTTTGCTACCTACAAGGACCCTTTGTCCCCAGAGCTGCCAGGAGCACAGCCTACCCAAGTATGAGGTCAAGAGGGAGGGAGGCAAAGCCAAGACATGGACAAGAGAAACAGGTTCTTGATGAACCAGTTTGACTCCTGGATGCAGCCATGCTTGAAGCCAGATTCATCTCTTGAACCTCCCAGTGTTGTGAGCCAGTAAATTTCCTTTATTGCTAAGGTAGTTTGAGTTGGGTTTTGTCACTTGCAGCCAGGAGACACACATGATGGTGGACTCATAAGGGACTGTCTGACAATACCCTCCCTTCCAGGACCACACCTCCCCACACTTCAGCTGAGCTGTCTGCATGGGAGGGACCGTATTCTCACAGCCTGGTACTGTCGAGTTTGGGACCAGAAAGAGGGTCAGTCCTAGTTCTTGGGTCATAGGAGCAGGTAAGTGTGAAGTTCGTGAGAGCTGTTGGCAGGGAGAGACCTCAGGCAGGCAAAGAGAGGTGAGGCAGGGCGCACCCCAGCACCCCAGGCCCTGGCCCAGCTGCCAATGCTGGTCCTACAGACCTCGCCATGGTTCGGTCGTGTAAGACATGCCCTTGTGCCTCTAACTAGTCACCCTTTGGGGGCCCAATCTAATTCAGGCCATATTTCTGTAATATGCCTAGTCACATGTCTCCCACAAGCTCTTTAAGCCACAAACCGCTTCTTATTCACTTCTGCATCATTCATACCTGTGAGGAGCTCTGCCAGGGCTCCTGCCTCTGTGGACACACCGCTGACTTTATGTCAAGTGCTTGTGCATCCCAGGAGCCATGCTTAGTTGTTGTATGGGTGTCTTATTTGATCCTACTGGATGCTAGTAGGTGGAACTGTGTGAAATTTCCAATAGTCAACTGTTTTTTGAGCTATAAAAACAGCCATTTCACATGGCCCAGTGTCATACGAATGGTATTTTGCTGATGAGGCCAGAGAGGTTGGTGTCTTGCCCGAGGGAAGCCGGGTAGAAAACGGCGGAGCTGACAGCAAGGGGAGGCCTTGACTTTCAGTGGCGTGGGTGAGTGAGAGAGGGGAGACAGGGAGCGGAGGTCTCGTAACAGAGCCTCCGCCCTGCCCGTCTGCCCTCGGCTCCCTGGGCAGTGAGAGGAGGCTGAGGGCCCGCAGGTGCTGCAGGCCCGCCCCGCGGCTCCTGGGAGCCCAGCCCATGGACAGAACGGCAGGGCTCACTCAGCGCCCGGTTCGTCCTGCAAAGGCCCTCTGGTCAGGCAGGAAGGGCAGCACGCCTCTGGGGAAGGTCTCTGCCCAAGTCAACCGCCCGTGACCTCAGGCAAATCCTTCCACATGTCCCCGCCTCCTTAACTCCACTGAGGAACAGAGGTAACAAGGGCACCAGTCTCAGGAGGTTGTTAGGAGGGTGTCGTGAGTTAACTGTTGTCAGGTACCCAGAGCAGCCCCTGACAGGCAGTAAATGCTCAGTGAAAGTCAACCAGCCTTGCTGTTATCAGAAGCCAGGCTCCCTTGTACACCCTTCGCCACACCTGACACAATGCTGCCGTTCCCATGTTTACTGTCACTGCCATACCTTCAACACATGCTGTTCTCACTGCCCTGCCCTCCCTCTGTCTGCTTAGGGAATTTCTCTTCTTCCTTCAAAGAGCTCCCCCTTCTCAGAAGTCTTCCTTGACCAGCCCTTCTCCCCACATCCCCCAAACAGACCAGAAAGCCATCTTCGCTCCCTTCTCTGTGTCTCTGGTCCAGTGCCAGCTGAGTTGGGCTCTATGACAGCTACACAGTGAGTGGTGGTTGTGCGTTTACATGACTGTCAGCCCCGCTGGACTCTGAGGGGAGCTGGGGAGGGGCCAGTTTCTCTCCTGGGGGACCTCAGACTCTCAATGGTTTCAAGTGTGAAACAGTCAGTGATTGAGATAGAAATCTCCCAGCTACGGGACAAGTACACAGAGGAACTTGAGTCTGGAGGGAGGCCGGCATGTGGTGGGTTCTCACACTTCAGACCCAGCTCCCTGGATCCACCCATTGGAGAACTGCAAACTGTTTAGCTAGTGGCTCCCCCGAAAGAACTTGGAAACACTGTGCCCTCTCACACATTCTACAGTTGACATCTACAATATTAAGGCTTAAATGGGGAGGACTTCCCTGGTGGCGCAGTGGTTAAGAATCCACCTGCCAATGCAGGGGACACGGGTTTGAGCCCTGGTCCGGGAAGATGCCACATGCTGCGGAGCAACTAAGCCCCTGCACCACAATTACGGAGCCCGCGTGCTGCAACTACTGAAGCCCACACGCCTAGAGCCTGTGCTCCTCAACAAGAGAAGCCACAACGAAGAGTAGCCCCTGCTCGCCGCAACTAGAGAAAGCCCACGTGCAACAATGAAGACCCAACACACCCAAAAATAAATAAGTAAATTTATTGAAATTTTTAAAAAAAGCTTAAATGGGTGCAAAGGATGTACTTTCCAGGGTATTTTAAATATTGACGCTGTAAGGTTGAACTGTTTCGTCACTCTGTAACGCATCCAGTGACGCTAAAGAGCATAGTGATTGCGTCCGCATCATCACCTGTGTAAACAGCATGCAAGCAAGCTCTTCTTTATTAATGAGGTTTCACCTCACTTTTTTATCTCTGAAAATTGTATTCAGTTCCTCTCCCCACAAAGTTTTAGCCTAATGTACTATATTCTTATGCCTGAAAGTCTCTTATTGATCACACCATCTTCTCTGTACCAAAAACTATGGATGTAAACTGGTTTTAAAATTTTTAAATTTTCTGTGATCATAAGTCACTAAGTGTTTTTAAAATGTTATTCTGGAAAGGTATGATTACAAATATTAGTATGTGATTGATCAAAACTATAAATATTACAAATATTGATAGATACAGATTAAACAAAATGTTACTATATATTTCATTTTTTTATGAGTTGATTGGATTTCCCCCATTGTGTGTACCCATGGATAAATACGAAGCTTATTTCTACAGCTTCATTTCTTCCTCATTCTCATTTTTACAGGTATAAGCACTCAAATCTTGTCACATAAATAAGGAACAGAAACGAAAGGAAGGAGTATTGGAGCAATGTTACTCAGTTATTTTAACTCCCTTTGAGTTTTACGCCAAAAATCAATAGTAATCCATCATCAAGAATTATTTTTTGTTGCAACTTGGTGATAGGTAAATGAGAGTTCCTTATACTATTTGTGTATGTTTCCATTTTTGATAATATAAGTTAAAAGACGCTATGATTTCTCTCTATTGGCTGACAAAAGGATTTGGCCCTCCTGCAATTTTGTTGCAAGCAAAAAATAGAAACTACTCGACTGGCCAAAAGATTTGTCTCCCAGTATTTGGAGCCCTTGAGCCCTTCTTCCTCTCCAGTCCCAGAGCAGGACTTCCAACTGGCCTTGCCGGTTGGGAGCATTTGTCTTTCTTTCCCAAAGCAAGAAGCTGCTTTCTCAGGGAGTCAGTGCCCCATTAGAAGACTGTGGTGGATGACTGTGATGGATCCCTTGGCCAAGGACCTGGGGAAGTGGGTCAGACCAGGAAGAATGAAAGAAAGACTCCATCTCAGAATGTAAGTGCATTCTTTGCCCCTTCCAGCCTCTCCCACACCCCTTGCTCAGAACCTGGCACCTTTCAGTGGAGAAGCCCTGAATGGGACCTACCCAGGTTCATGCGGTTTAGAAGGGTGAAGCTGGAACTCTTTACATCCATCTTTTCCAATTACTTCAGCCCGGGAAAGCCTAGTGAATAAATTTCATTTAAAATAAAAATGAACAACTAAATGTGATCCTGGAGTGGATCCTAGATTTGGAATGGGGGCTGGGAGTGGGTGAATGCTATAAAAGACCTCGTTGGGACAACCGGCAATATTTGAATAATATTTTGCAGCGTAAATAACAGTATTGCATCATGATTAAATCGCCTGATCTTGAAAACTCTGCTGTGGCTGTGTAATAGGATATCCTTGTTCTTAGGAAATACACACTGAAGGATTTAGGGTTCAAGGGGCATCACGTCTGCAATTTACTCTCCCGATGCTTGGAGGGGGACTTGAATATGCAAAGAGGGGGTCAGAATGCTAAAACTTGATGAATCTGAGTTAAGAAAGGGGTCCAAGAGTTCTCTTGGAAATTATTCTCACAATTTTTCTGTAACTTCGAAACGATTTCAAAACAAACTCTGGCGCCGCAAGCCCGGTCTCTGGCGCCGCCTGGTGGCTACTGCGGGGAGCGCACCCTCCGTGTCGGAAACCTTTAAACTACCCGCCTCGGGCAGCGGTTCCCGACGTCCCTCTGTCCAGCCACCCCGCGGATCAGCCCCTCCCGCCCACGGCGTCTCTGGCTGTGCCGGTTTGATTTTCCTTTCATAGGACCGTCCGCGTCTGTGAACCACCGCAGGCGCCTTTCTTGTGCAACCAAGGTTAGGTCGCGTTAATCTTGGTTTGAGAGTCGTAATTTCAGAGTTTCCAACCCGGATGCTTTCTACGACTAGGGAAACTGAGGCCCGGAGAGGGCAAGTCGCCGATCATGGCTAGAACCGAAGTTTTCCTGACTTCTTTGTTCTCTGCAAGCTGCTGGCCCGAACCCCACCGTCTCCTCCCTGGATTTGACTCAGATGCGGCCTCTCCCTTTAAGTCTGGGCTCCCACGAGGCCGCTCTATGACTTCACTCACGCCCGCCACGCGCCTCCACCCGCCGGCCTCGCACCCACGCAGCACATTCTCGTCTCCGAAATCCCCCGGGGCTGCCTCTTCCTCCCGTGCTTTCTGCCAGCATATCACCTGCCAAGAGCCTTCGGCGACCACCCAACTACCTGAGCCCTCCTTCACTGGCCTCCCCGTTTGTGCAACTGTGCAGTCACTTATTTGGCGTCTACTTGTTGCTCTCTGCCTCTCTGCCCCCACTGGAATGGGGGCCCCTGCAGACGGGACCCTGTCTGGTTTCCCGGTGTGTCCCCAGCGCCTGGTACAAAGCGGGGGCTCTGGCAAGGGCAAGAATGTTCGTCCCCCTCCTCGATTCCCCAGTATTGCGCCCACGTGACCATCGGCGAGGGAATGTCCGCCGCCCCCATCCAGCGGCGTCTGTGGTTTCTGAGGGGCTCAAAGCCCCAAGGGGGAAATGAGGGGTGATGGCTCAGGTGACCCTGGCCACTGGGGACAGCGTGCTGGCCGGAACCAGGAGCGCAGTCGCTCTACAGTGCGGAGCACGGGGCACGGCGGGGGACGCTGGACTCAAGTCCCCAGCCCTGGCCTCCCCCTAGCAACCGAGGAGGGGCGGTGTGGGCCGGGGGAGGCTCCGCCCCGCGACCCAGGGACCCCAGCCCCGCCCAGGCCCGGGGAGGGTCCCACCCCCGGGACAATGCGGGGCGGGGCCGGAGCGGACAACCGGACAATGGGCCCCGCTCACCCCGCGCGCAGCCTCCGGCCTTTCCCAGCCTGGCTGGCGGGACGCGGGACCGCGGAGGCCGGCGCTGCTTTGGGTGCCGCATGTCCCGGCCCGGGCGGGACTAGGCAGCGCCCCCGTGTGGAGCCGGAGCCGGGGCGCCGCGCCCCCGCACCCCCCCCCCCAGCTAGGCCCCAGACTGCGGCGCCCTAGGGGCCAGCGTCCACCCAGCCCCGCAGGCGGTCGGCAAAGGGAGTGGTGGTTAAAAAAATGTTTTTTGTTTTTTGTTTTCTATTGAGGTATAATTTGCATCGAGGGAAATGGACAGATCTCAAATATGTGAAGTTTAATTAATTTTTACACATGTTTATACCCTGTAACTAACTCTCAGAACAAGACGGAACATTCCAGCTCCCCAGATAATTCCCTGGTGCCCCTCCCCAGTCAATCCCTGCCCCCAATCCCAGCCCGTGGCAACCACTGATCCCTCATTTGTCGGTACAGCTTGGCCTTCTCCAGAATGTCCCATAACTGGAATCCTGCAGTATGGAGACCTTTGAATCTGGCTTTGAGATTCATCCGTGTTGTGTGTCCATAGCTCATTCCTTTTGATTCCACCGTAGGGCTGCATCTTATTTGTTAATCTATCGGTTGTGGGAATTTACGGTTGTTTCCGGCTTAGGGCAGTTATAGAGCTGCTATACACATTTGTGTACAGGTTTCTGTGTGCAAGTGTGTTCTCATTTCATGTCAATACCTAGGAGTGGGATTGATGTTTTGCCTAACTCTACGTTTGACTTTGTAAGAAACTACTAAGTTGTTTTGCAATGTCTGCACCATTTCACACACATACACATGCCCCAGCAGTGTGTACAAGTTCCTGTCGCTCCTCATCCTTGTCAACACTTGCTATTGTCAGTCTTAAATTTCAGCCATTTGAGTGGGTATGGAGATGTCTCAAGAGAGTGATTATTGACTCAACAAATGAACAAACACCCAGAGCACGCCAGCCTTCAGAAAGTCCCAGCAGTTTCCCAGCCTTTCCTCACCCCACTTCCAGGCAGTATTTAGGTGCAGGGAGGAGCCAGAGTCAGTCCATGTGCACACTCTGGGTGGACAGATGCCTGGCCCCATCGGTCCCTAGGACTGAGCTGGCAGGAAGCTTTTTATGCTCAGGTCCTTCCCAGATGCCCAGCCCCCTGGGGAAGGAGCTGGCACTGAGTCCACAGGTCAAAAGGGATGGGACTGGGTTTCAACTTGGGTCCTACCTGCTCAGCCATCCCAAACAAAGAGCCTGTCTTAGTCTGCTTGGGCTGCTATAACAGGATTCCTAGAATGAGGGGTTTACAAACAATGGATATTTATTTCTCACAGTTCTGGAGGCTGGGAAGTCAAGGATCAAGGTAACAGCAGATTTGGTACCTGGTGAGAGCCGACTTCCTAGTTCAATACATGGCTGCATTCTCCATGTGCCTTTACATGGCAGGAGGGACAAGGGAGTTCTCTGTCATCTCTTTTATAAAGGGCACAAATCCTATTCATGAGGGCTCCACCTTCATGACCTACTCACCCCGGAAAAGTCCCACCTACTAATACAGTCACATCGTGGGTTAGGATTTAACAGAGGAATTTGAAGGGGATGCACTCAGTCTATAGCAGAGCCTCTGGAAGAATCACTGAAAGACAAATGAGGAAAGAGGGGAGTGAACACAGGTGCAATGTTTGGAAACCGAGGATGTGGAGGGCAGGCAGCAGCCAATGCACCTGGCAGGCAAGTAGTTCTCATGGCTGGACCTCTGGTGGCCACCACCTGAACCCACAGGGCACCTAGAGGCCTGGCTCTGCCTCTGAAGCCCCTTGTGATCTGAGTTTTGGAAGATGGGGAGGTGGTGCCAGGAGGGGCCTGCCTCCCTGCCTTCAACACATCTTTATTGCACATCTGCTGTGTGCTGGGCACTGTCTGGCACAGAGCACCAGCCCCTGCCCTGGCGAAGGTCCCAGTCTGGCAGGAGAGATGGCTGACAGCCCCCAACGAGCACGTTGGTCTGGGAGGGCCTCTTTGAAGGGGGATATTTGAGCAGGGACTTGAGTGATAAGAAGGCAGCAGCCCTGGGGAAAGGGCATAACAGGCAGCAGGAACAGCAAAGGCCAGGGCCAGGAGGTGGGAACATGCTAGGTGGACTGAAGCAACAGAGAGCAAAGGGGACAATGGAAGGAGCCGAGGCTGATGAGGGCACCGGGTCAGATGGTGTCTTGGTCGGCTTTGGCTGCCGTAACAAAGTACCACATCTCAACAACAGAAATTTCTTTTCTTACAGTTCTGGAGGCCAGAAGTCCAAGATCAAGGTGTCGGCAGGTTTGGTTTCTCCTGAGGTCTCTCTCCTTGGCCTACAGATGGCCCCCTTCTCGCTGTGTCCTCACATGGTCTTTCCTCTGTGTGTGTACTTGTCTGTGTCCTAATCTCTTCTTAAAAGGACACTAGTCCTATTGGCCTGGGGCCCACCCATAGGACCTCATTTTAACTTAATCACCCCTTGAAAGGCCCTGTCTCCAAATACAGTCACATTCTGAGGTACTGGGGGTTGGGACTTAAATATATGAATTTGGGGGGACACGATTCAGCCTGTAACAGTTGGATTTTGCTCTCAGGGAGGTGGGGGCCTGGGTAAGGGTTGAGCAAGAATGGACAAGATCTGATTTGCCTGTTAATAGGATCCCTCTGGCGCCACAGCCAAGAGAAGGATAGACTGCAGGGGAGGAAACCAGTGAGGAAGCTACTGCCGCAGTCCAGGCGAGAAGCCGGTGGCTGGACATGGGTGGTGGGGTGGGCGGGGAGCAGGGGTTGGACTCTTGTTATGTTTGGGAGGTGGCGCCTGTAGGTTTCCCAAAGGATGGATTTGGGAGGGGGAGGCCGGGAGGGGGATGGCGCCCTGGGCGCTGGCTGAGGGAGGTACCAGCTTCCCCTTCCTTCCCCCTTGATTCCTTACCCACCAGGTGCCTACTGTGTGCAGCCCTGCGCCCACGGGAGAGGCAGCCGAGACCTAGAGGCAGAGCCCAGGCCCTGGGCATGCTGACTCGGGCCTTCTCTTCCTCCGGCCCTTCCTCCAAACTCCTGGCTGCGGAGCCTGACCCCCACTTGGACAAACATCTTGCGGCCATTTCCGCCTCGCCTGCCCGGAGCCCCAGCCTGGCCTGAACAAACACTCGGGACCTGTGCTTCCGGCCTCAGCTCTGGGAAAAGCCCAGCCAGGGGCCGTTGAGGTCAACCCTGGAGGGAAGTGGGAAGGAGGCACCAGGGGCCTAATCACACCCATCTCAGAGGACCCTAGGGAGGGAAGAAGCACCCTCTGGGCCTGGCACCAAGAGGGGGACACTGCCCACAGGGCTGTGAGAGGCCTGGGGAGGGTGCTCCAAGGGACTCCCCCAAGGGACCACGGTACTAGAAGGGGCCAGATTTTAACCTCCCTCCTGTGGCCTCCCCATTCTTGTTCCCTTTTTTTTTTTTAATTTATTTATTTTATTTGTTTATTTTTGGCTGCGTTGGGTCTTCGTTGCTGCACGCGGGCTTTCTCTAGTTGCGGCGAGCGGGGGCTACTCTTTGTTGCGGTGCGCGGGCTTCTCATTGCGGTGGCTTCTCTTGTTGCGGAGCACGGGCTCTAGGCCAGCGGGCTTCAGTAGTTGTGGCTCACGGGCTGTACAGCACAGGCTCAGTAGTTGCGGCACATGTGCCCAGTTGCTCCACGGCATGTGGGATCTTCCTGGACCAGGGCTCGAACCCGTGTCCCCTGCACTGGCAGGCAGATTCCTAAACACTGCGCCACCAGGGAAGCCCCTTGTTCCCATTTTCTGAAAAGTGTCCCACAGGGTTACACCTCCAATCCAGTTCCTGTCACTGCAGAGCCTCCCAGTGTCACTGTCAGAGATTAGGAACCAGGCCAGGGGTGGGGCAGGAGTGGACAGACATTCCTGACAATGCAAATATGTGAAAATGGTTAATTGTGAGGAGTGAGCTCCCCATCCCTGGACGTATGAGCACAGGCAGCTGGATGTGCAGCAGGCGACTTGCCAACACTTCCTCTTCTTTAACTGCTCCTAGCACCCTGTGAACTGTGGGCAAGCTAGTGGGTTCTGGGGTCAGAGATATCCAGATTCAAATCCCAGCTCTGCTGTGCGACCAACCAGCCCCTCGGTTTTATGGGTGTGAAGGGGAGGCTGCTTGGCGACTAAGTGAACTGGTTAGGGAAGAGCATCGGCATCCACAGCGCTCACCCCCTGAGGGGCTCCAGTGCCCCCACCAAGGGGCACTGGGGTCTCCTGTCTCCACTTCACCGGGGGATCTGGGCTGCTCCACCACTCAACCCCCTACTTGAACACTTTGCCAGAGAAAGCCTCCCAGCTGGGGTCTGATTTTGATTTTATTTTTGTTTTTCAGGCAGGATCTGGGAGCGGAAACAATGGAATTAATGTGTGTGAGGGTTGGTTTTTTTTTTTTTTTTTTTCCTTTGGAGCAGTTTCTCCTCATCTGAGAGCTGTGGGGTTGGATTACCACCTAATCTTCCGGTCTTTGGAGGAGCCACCAGGAGAGGATGGGCGTGGGCGGGGGAGTCAGGAAGGGGGGATCTGGGTGGGGAGGTGAAAGGGAAGGAAGGTCCAGGCAGGGCCAGCAGTAGGGAAAGGAGTGATGTGTTCTTTCTTGCCTCTGGGACTTTGCACGGGCTGTCCCCTCTCAGCCTCTGCCCTGTTGGTAGCCCTGTGCCTCCTTGAGATCAGGCATCCTCTCCTCCAGGAAGCCCTCCCTGACCTCCCCCAGCAGGGCTAAACCGGTGTCAGCACCTTCCTGCTCTCATTACACTCCATCTTCCACTGTGGGCTGGTCCTGTTGATTTAC
The DNA here is from genome assembly GCF_009873245.2 of Balaenoptera musculus. Classification (NCBI taxonomy): domain Eukaryota; kingdom Metazoa; phylum Chordata; class Mammalia; order Artiodactyla; family Balaenopteridae; genus Balaenoptera; species Balaenoptera musculus. Next base: position 99,648,946 of record NC_045795.1, on the reverse strand, counting down.
AGCTCTGTCCTCTGCGTGAGACTCAGCTCAGCACAGGGCCTAAAGACGGCCCTCAGGGGACACCAGCTGAGTAGAGCACAGAAAGGGGGACCCAGTCCCCCCTGCACCGTGGTCCTCACTGTCCGCTCAGGGGTCTTGATCTGGGAAGGAGAAGGCAAGCGGGGAAAAAGCAGAGGGAGAGTCGGACTCAGATGTGAGGCCAGTGGGTCTGGGTAGGGGGTACAGGCATAGAGGGGGTATGGGTGGGCCAGTTAACAAGGACTAGACTCCGACGACCCTGGCTGTGTCACTTTGGGCAGTGAGTTCTCCCTGAGCCTCAGTTTCCCTCTCTGTAAAAGAGATAACAGCACCACCTGGCGAAATTAACTTGAACTGCCCCAGCACAAGGCCCAGGAGGCGCCCTGCAGGTGCTTTAACCAGCTTAGCAAGGGTGGGAGCTGGGGTTGGTGCCGAGGCAGTCGGAACTCTGTGTGGGAGGGTCCAGGGCATGGAGGCGAAAGCAGAGCCCCTGACCCGTAACTCACTGCGGCCCATTCAGCTACTGGGGCTAAAAATAGTGCGACCCCCGCCCCCTCCTGCTTTCTCCCGGCATCCTCCGCGAGGGGGCCACGGGTCCTGCAAATGGAAGTGAATTACGGTCAGGTGGGGACTCAAAAGTAAATCAAGCTGTGACTAGCATTTAAGAGCCTTTTCTGAGGCTCCTCACTTAACCTCTCGGCCCCTCCTCTTTCACTCGGGGACAGCGCTGGATGGGCACGAGGGCGTCCAGAGGGTCAGGGCTCCTGCTACCAATGCCCAGGCCTTGAGGTCCAGAGGCCTTGAGTTTGGGTAAAGAGAGAGGGACCGGGAAAAACACCTGCACCTTTGGGCTGGATGATAAAAGGGGGCGGGGCTGGCCTGTGGCCGTAACTCACAGATAATGGGCACCCACGCAGGATGGTACGGTCCCGCCCACCCTTACGCATGCTCGTGGCACTGAGGCCCCCCCCCCCACCTCCGTCCGTCCGTCAAATAGCAGACACACGTGTGCACGTCCGGCGTTTGTCTGCTTCCACCCCGAGTTAATGCTCCAGGGCAGCCCGAAGAAACTGAGGCACAGAGCAGGGCGGTGACTTGCCGGGGAGCTGCAGAGCTGGGGTGCCACCAATGCTGCCTTTCAGAGGGCGCCTGACAGCCACCCAGGTGAGTCCAGCCCTAGAAGTTGTGTCTGAGGGGAGGGTCTGGGGTGGGCAACCCTGTTAGCCCTTATTGGGTGGGTGACCCCAAACAGGTGGCCAGATGTCCTGAGCCTCAGTCTCTCCACTGCGGTGGAGCTGAGTCTCTCCGTCTGGGCTGTGGGGCGGCAACAGCCCAGAAGCAGTCTGAGTGCCCCCCACCCAGGCTCCCCGCCCCATCCCCCTTCCCTTTGTAGGTGCTGCTGTGCTTTTGGCCTCTGATTCCTAGCAAAAATCCACCAGCACCCACATCCCCCAACCCATGGCTCTTGTCTTGTGTTGCCTTTACCACAAATAATATACATTCTCTGATGAAACTTAGAACATTCAGACTTGAAAGAAAAACTTCAAATTCCCCGCTCCCACCCAGCAAAGCATCAGGGTTCATCCTGCCTGATTCTGCCTCTCCCCGACCCTGTAACCCGGGGCGCACACCCTCGGTGGCGGGGTCTCAGGGTGCCCATTGGTAGCTGTATGACTCGTCCAAGCCCAGGTCCTGGGGTTAGAGCTCTGGCTGTAGAAGCCCTTGGTTCAGAAGGGGCAGGGGTTGCCCAACTCTGCCCATGGCACGGAGGGGGAAATGAGAATGGAGAGGCAGGGATGGGGTGACGTGGGTCCCGTTGAGGAAGTGGAAGTTCTCCTGAGTCCACCCACCTCCGACAGGGCTGACTGCAGCCGGCCACCACCGCTCCTTGTCCCAGATGGAGGTTCACAGGGTGGTGCCCCCACCAAACCCGGCCAAAACCATCCTGGGGCCCCGGGCTGTGATGCAGGGAGGGAGCGGGTCCCCTGGTCCCTTGCCCAAGGAGCCTCAGCTCAGGGGGACCGTCCCAGCCTCAGACCCCTGACTTTGGTCTGGCCAGCCAAGCCTCTTGAGTGAGGATGGGGAAATTGGGGCCAGGGAGGGGGCACTTGATTGGCCCTGTTTTCAGGTAGAGACTGAACCGGGACTAGAGTCCAGCCTCATGGGGCCTCAGACGCCTGCCCCAGACATTCTTGGTGGCGGCCTCCGGGTCAGTGCTGGTGTCCCCTGAGTCTACTGTACCCTCTGAGAGATCTCCATGGTAACACAGAGCTGAGTTCAAGTCCCGTGCTAGCCTCCCTGCTGATGTGGCCTTGGCAAGCCCCTGCCTCTCTTTGGCCTTCTGTAAAATGGTGCCAGTGAGACCTTGTGCTCACGTGGGGAGTAGATAAGTACAGACCCGCCCTGGGTGGGCCCTGGATGGATGTCAGTTGGGTTGGGGGTTTGGGCATGGGGCTGCTCCTGCCCCACCAACCGACCCCAGGTGTGGCGGGACAATGGGCTGGTGGCCGCATCTGTGCTGAGCTCACCGGCTTCCGCTGGGGCCCCACAGGGCCGCCTGTTTTGCTGGGGAGAGGGTCTCCCCTCCTATCCTCTTCCTCCAGGCCTCCTTCCTGCTTCCCTAGGTGAAGCCGGCCCTTCCGTCCAGGCGCTCATCAATCGCACCCGAGGTGCCGAGCGTCCGGCTGGCCTTCTCAGGCCCTGACTCACTTCCTGTTTCCCGGAGCTAAAAATAGCTTCCCCTGGATGCTAGACCAGTGCTGGGGGGCTCCCTCCCCGGGCAGCTGCTCAAAGTCTCCACGGCGCGCCCCTACCCAGGCCTGTGCACCCACCACTAAGTCTGTGTTCTGTTGGACACCAAAGCAGCCCAAGGACCCCTTCGTTGCTCGCTTAGGGATGTAGGAGCACCCCTGGGGGCCTGGCCATGGGGCAGCAGCAGTGAACAAACAGATGAGGACCTGCCCCCAGGTGTCTGCAGACATTAACCAAATAACTCGGCAACTAGGTGCCTTGAGCCCTGTACAGGGAGGGTGTGGAGGCCTCTGACTGCCGCGCAGCCCACAGAGGCTATGGATGAGGGAAAAGGGGTGGGGCTTTTACCCCTTTTCGAAGGGTTTCAAGTTGTAGAAAAACAGATCCTACAGATTTGCAATTTGAAAATCTCCCTCAGGCTGCTTCATGGAGAAGTGATTCCGGGAGAGGCAGGAGGAGGCGTCCAGGCAGGAGGGGGGGTTTCAGACCAATGAAGTAGTCTCAGACTGATGGGAGGTGATTAGGGGGTGACATCTGGACAGTTGGGAGGAAGGGACGGGGTGTCCGGGTGCCCCCCGGGTTTTGCCTTGAGTGCAATGCAGTGGAGGCCTGGGCTGGGTCCAGGAGGTGCGACGCATCAGTCCATGACTGTGGGCGAGTCACTTAACTCCACTGTGCCTTACTTCCCATCTGCAAAGTGGGTATAATGAAAGGGCCTCCCTCCCAGGTGGTTGTTGTGAGGAATAAACATGATAATCCATGCGAACCTCGTGGGCAGCCTCGATAAACTTTAGCTGCTTTTATTTTCTGCCTTAGGCCTGGTCTTCTGCCATGTGCCAGGGGCTGTGAAAGGGGTGATGAGGCTCCTCTGAGTTGGAGAGGCGCAGCCTCACCCCCATTTTGCAGAAGGGGAAACAGAGGCTGGGAGAGAGAAGGACTCTGTCCCAGGTCCCACTGGGAAGTGGTGAGGCAGGATGTAAACCTGGTCCCTCTGGCCCCATGGCCTTCCACGGGGATCTCAAAGTGCCCCTCCCCTGCCTGTGGCCCTAAGCTGGGGGAATGGAGGTGAAGCTGGTGCAATTGCCCTATAAATTTCAACCCAGCCGAGTCACGTCCTCGTAGGAAAACCTGTATTTTTAGACTCACAAACCCTCACCAGGCCAGGCCTGGCCAGGAGGTGTCGACCTTCCCTGGCAGGTGGGTGAGAGCAGGTGGGTGAGAGCAGGTGGGGACATCAGCAGGATCCTGGGGGGAAGGAGGGCCCTGGAGCTGTATGGAGTGGGTAGCAGCCAAGAAAGTGATGAGAGAACATTTGTTCATCTCCTCCCCCATTCGTTCATTCATTCATTCATTCACCCTTGTGAGCCTGCTTTGAGTCCAACCTTCTGCCTAGTGATGCAGGGGACACAGGTATGCCCCCAACAAGATCCAGCTCCTGAGATGCCCCCTGGTGGGGGAGCCAGAGCAACAGACACATTGTCACCTGGTGTGGCTGCTCTGATGGTGGCAGCATAGGGGGGCCATGGGAGCCCAGAGTAGGAGGACTAATCCAGCCTGGGGGATCTGGGAAGGCTGCCTGGAAGAAGAGAGGCCAGAGCCGAGTCTTAGAGACACCCTGGGACTTAGCCAGGGTGACGGGGCAGGGAGGGAAGTTCAGGGTCATGGTGAAACTTAATATGCACACCAGGACCCTGAGGACTGCAAGGCTTTTGGGACTCAGATTCTGACCTGGGTTGGGGGAGGTGTGTGGGGAAATACAGGCAAAAGGTGACGGCTCATCCTGAGACTCCCAGCTGTGGTTAGTGGGGGCTGCTCTTGAGTAAGATGAGGGATGGCGTCATCCAAAAGTCCCTGAAGAACCAGTTCCAAGTTCCTCAACAGAGGGGACTTTGGCCAGGCTGAGTAATACTCACAGGCTGGCCTGCCCAAGGTTAAGGGCTGGACCATCCAAGGCCCGCGGCTGGACCATTTAAGGTCAGAGACTAGACGACTCAAGGCCAGGCTGAACTCTACAAAATAGAGATCAGGCTATTGAAGGTTGATAATAATAATCTTGGAGTTTCAGGAGGAAATCCTCTAGCAGCCCTGGGGGCAGAGGAGGGTGTAGTCTGGAGAGGACAAGAGCCTCTTGAGGTGAGGCTCTGGCTGCAGGGGGAAGAGGAAGGGACAGGGAGAAGAGCTACCTCTGTGGGCACCTGACACCCAAGCCAGCTCTGAGCTCTGTCCAGCTAGGGCAGGGCAGGGGCAGAACTTTCCAGAAGCCAGAGCTGGAAGGATGGTGGGAGCAGCAACGTCTCCTCCCCATCAATGACTTTAATAATAAATGTCATTGATTATTTACCACGGGCCGGATGGCTGGTGGCTCCACACTCTCTAGGCATTATTTCGTTTGATCCCCCACAGCCTGGAGGGATAAGAACTCTGAGACCCATTTCACAGGTGTGGAAACTGAGACCCAGAGAGGTGAAGGGACTCACCCTGGGTCATGCAGATGGGAAGCAGAGGGTTGGGATCTGAACCCAGGTCCCAGGACCACAGGATGACAGTTCCATAGCCTTGACTGGACCCTACTCCTAGAGAAGAGGGAACAGCCACACCTAAGAATTCCTGCTCCACCTTGAGCAGCTGGGTGGCCCCGAGCGAGTCACTTCCCTTTTCTGAGCCTCAGTCCCCCCCTCTGTAAATGGGCCTCACAGCCCCTGCAGTGTGAAAGATGAAGTTTATGTTGGATACTCAGTAATCCTGTGAGGGCTCCTTAAACTGGGCTCAGGTGCCCCTTCCCCTGGGAAGCCTGCCTTGCTTGCTCCCATGGGCCTGGTTGCCGGAATGCTCCTCTGTGTATCCTCAGGGCATCATCGCTGCTGTGTCCCAGGGCATACAGTAGGTGCTCACTCAGTATCCGCTGGAATGAGCGTGCTTAGACAGACCTCGGTTCAAATCCAGGACCACTGCTTTGCCTCTCTGAGCCTGAGTTAACTCATCCATCAAATGGGATCACTAGCATGGACCTTTGACGGCTTTTGCAAGGATTGGCTGAGAAACGTCTAGCACACAGTAGGTGCTCAGCCCCAGTGACTCCCTGTCCTCTTCAGCTCTGGGCCTCCCCTGCTTCCCTGTGGCTCCATTCGTGGAGTCCCTACCTTCTGCTCAGGAATCACCTGCCCCTGCTGCCCAGCCTGCCCCGGGCAGCTGTCCCCTGGAGATGGCAGTAGCCTGGGAATGTGGGTGGGGTCCCCCAGGGGCGGCCCTGCCCCCTCCGCCACCCCCGCTGCTGGACAGAGGCCTCAGTGTGGAGCTGCTGGGGTCCTTTCACGGGCCCAGACCCATGACTGGACGTCTGAGAATGCCGCCCATTATCCGACTCACAGAGCACAAAGGGGCCACGTGGGGGCTTGGCAGGCCAGGCGCCCGGGATGGGTGCACGGGGGCTCCGGGTCCCCACCCCAGCCTGCTGCGTCCCCACCACAGAGGGCAACGATGTGCCCAGAGTCGGGAGAGGGCGTCTGTCACACGCAGGAATGAGAACCATTTCCTTCAGCCCCTCGGGGAGACAAAGACAGAAACGAGCAGGGGCTTGGCTCGTCACAGACAAGGGCGGGCACCCCTCCTGAGCCCTGATACCAAACCTAGAAGGCCACCCCCTGCCCCTGCCACCCAGGGGTATCCAGTGGGGCAGGGGAGGGAATACTCCAGAACTCGGAAGGGGGGAACCCCCCGTGGTCTTCCACAGAGTCTGCAGTGGGGAAACACCAGCAGCACCAGTGGTCTGTAACTGAGACACGAGTGTGATGGGTCCTGTGTCCCCTGTCAGTGCTGCCACTCGAGGGTCACCCGGCCCCTCCTGGGCCCCTCCTGTAGGACATGGTGGCAATGACAGGAGACCCAGTGTGGAGGGGCAAGGCTGGCTAGAGATGGGGCAGGGGTCACTTCGGGCCACCTATTTGCTGTGTGACCTCAGGCAGGCCTCTAGGCCTCTCTGAGTCTGGCGTCCATGTTTATGAGAAGAGGGGAGGGAGACCTGGTGGAGGGTTAATTAAGGCAATGTTTTGCATCTGAGCCCTTAATGGCACTGGCACCGATGACGCGTCTCAGTGGCAGCTGCTATCAGGATGACGTAATTATCTGGGTCTGGGGGCTCTCCTGAGTGGGGTACAGATGACCAATTTGAGGACCCTGGGGAGAGGACCCCTGTGATTCAGAGCTGGAAAGTCAGTGGACGCCATACTTCCTTATGTGCCAGGCCTTTGACACGTGTATGTTTTTCCATCCTCACAGCAGCCTTGTGAGGTGGATGATACTCCCCTTTTCCAGGTAAGGAAACAGAGGCTCAAAGGGAAGTGGTGCCACCAAGCTCACCCAGGTGGTTGGGGCAGAGCTGCGCCTGGAGCTCAGGTCTCTCAACTCCAAGGCAAGAGGTAGAGAGGGACACAGTGGCCCAGGGCAGAGTTTGGAGGCCGGTGAGCTGTGCAGCTGTGGGCAAGTGGTGTCACCTCCCTGACCCTCAGTGTCCCCGTCTATAAAAAGGGGCTGATAAAACCCACCTCTCAGCCTTGTTCCCAGGGGGAATGAGATGGGCAAAGCCCCCAAGGAACTGCAGTGGTGGCTTCTGGCACCGTCGGGGCCCACGCTGGGGTTGCTGAGCGGTCCCGGAGGCCTCTGTTCCTGTCACCAGGCAGTGCTTGGAGCAGTGAGCATGTCAGGAGCACTTCCTGCAGGGGCAGCATTCGCTGAGGCCAGGCCTGAGGGACAGGAGGGCAAGGACCCCCTCCTCCCTGTGCAGCCCTGGCCCCACTGTTATTTTTTCCAATTGAAGAAGGAAAACATTTCCTCCTCCTCCTCACGCTCTGCCCTGGGCAGCCAGAGAGCCGAGGATGGACGGGGCAGGATGGGGAAGCCCCTGCCCAGGCAGCGGTGAAAGGCCCAGGCCCGCCTTGTCTGGGCCAGCCTGGCCACCTACCCCTGGGTGTCCAGGCAAAGACCTGCCCCTTCTGGGCCGCCATGTCCTCATCTACGAAGGCACTGGATTAGATCAATGTTTCCCAAATTTTAGGCATTTTGTACCACCAGGGTTACGACCATATTTGTCTCTAAGTTAACTCACGTTTTAAAAACTTCGACAGGGACTTCCCTGGTGGCACAGTGGTTAAGAATCCGCCTGCCAATGCAGGGAACACAGGTTCGATCCCTGGTCCGGGAAGATCCCACATACCGTGGAGAAACTAAGCCCATGTGCCACAACTAAGCCTGTGCTCTAGAGCCCGCGAGCCACAAGTACTGAGCCTGCGTGCCACAACTACTGAAGCCCACGCACCTAGAGCCTGTGCTCCGCAACAAGAGAAGCCACTGCAATGAGAAGCCCGTGCACCACAACGGAGAGTAGCCCCTGCTCGCCGCAGCTAGAGAAAGCCCGCATGCAGCAACGAAGACCCAACGCAACCAAAAATAAATAAAATTAAAAAAAAAAATTTGATAAATGCATTTATCAAGCAAGCTTTACATCATTATTATACTTGGAAAGCCTGTAGTATCACTTGCCAAAACCAGAAAATAACTGCAAATATTATAAAGAAAACAAGGAGCTATAAGTAAATTCTAGAATGCTGAGCTTGAGACCTTCTATTAAAAACGGACAATGACAAATGTTAGAGGCATTAAAGACACATTAGCCCCAAACAGAGTCCTTCTCCTTGATATAATCAGAAGTCTTGAACAAAAACTGAAAAGGGCCTGAATCGCAGTGTAAAAGCCAGCAGTCACTCCAGGGTTGGTAAATCTGGTTTAGTTAATTCAAAGTGAGTTGATGCTGGGTGCTACCTAACCTGTCCTCCTGGGTACCATCCATATCCCCTTGGTTCACTCTAAAATCCCTTCTGGGAGGATACCCCACCACCTCTTAGCAAGGCCAGGGGAGATGTGGGTTCTTTCATTCATTCGTTCCTTCCTTCGTTCACTCAGCCCAAGTTATCAGCACCTCTCTGCCCAACCGGGGGTATAGGGTGGCTGCCACCATGATCCATCCTGGCCTGAGGCAGCTCCCAACTAATGGGCAGAGGAGAGAAAGCACAGGATTTGGAGACAGATCTGGGTTCAAATCCTCCTCTTGCTAATAGCTCTCAGTTTCTCCATCTGGGAAATAGGTTCGATGACCCCTGCCTTTTCAGCTGGCTGTGAGGATGGCATCAGATTGTTCAGGGCAGTGCTGGGTGCAGTAGTTTGCTCTTGGTAGACGGTGGCTCTGCTAGCTACCATGAGGCCCTGATGGGCCACTGCTCAATGTAAGGGGAAAAGCGGGCATTTGCCCAGTGCCTGCCACGTGCCCAGCACTGTGCTTTCTGGTACATTTCGTTCTTCACATCATATAACCTCCCAGGGGCTGGTGTGCTATTATGATTGTCTTCATTTTACAGACAAGGAAACTGAGGCTCAGAGAGGGCAAGTGCCTTGCCCTAGGCCACACAGCACTTCCACCTCCAGCTTATGTGAAGACACTTGGACCCCGGCTATGTCTTCTGCGGCTAACCTGGCCCTGCATATCCCCAGCTCCAGGCGGCTCCTGAGACCCAGCACTCAGCTTGGCAGGTAGTTTGTGTCCAAAGTGCCCGGAAGCATCCACTCTGCACCAGACTGAGTTGCGACCACACAGAGCATTATCCTCAAGGCTCAGTGGGGGGAGCTGCAGGATGCGGCAAGATGAGCCCAGAGACAGGAAGGAAGCTAGGAGGGGCGAGAGGGGGAGCGAGGGGTGGGAGATAGGGAGGGAGACAGAGAGAGGCAGAGACACAGAGAGAGAAAGAGATACACACACAAAGAGACAGACAGTGGAAGGGTGGGGGGAGAGACTGGGAGAGAGAGAGAGAGAGAGAGACAGAAACGGGAGGAGCAAGAAGACAGACAAAACCAGAGACGGGGTGGCGAAGGCTGAGAAAGATAAGATGGGGAGGGAGACAGACAGAGGGATGATCGGGGAGGGGTGGGGCGAGGTGCACCCAGGCAGGGCTCCCAGGCTGCTTCCACAGGTGGCACAAGATAAGTCCTCCCCACCCCGAGATGGAGGTGGGGACATCGGTCCTATCAAGCTGCCCCCTGAGTGGCCTTGAGCCCCAGGGGTGGGGGATGGGGCCCCGAAAACAGAACCTTTGATTTCCTGTGTTGAATACTCGTGGCTGTCAAAGCAGTGGTCAGACTGACAGAGGGGGTGGAAAAAGGCAGGCGTGATGAGCACATGCTGATGGCAGGAAGGCGCAGTGTTGGGGGCGTGCGGGACTGCTGTTGGCTTGGCCTTTCCTACCTCCCCCATAGGGCACAGAGAAACCCCTGTTCTTCCTTCCTGACCAGGTGGGAACAGGTGAGGGAGGCCACGCCACCCGCAGAGCCAGGACCACGGCACCATGTGGGAGCCCCCCATTCTGAGAGGCCTGGGCTGGGGGAGAGTTGGGGTGGGGTTCAGAGCCAGCAGACTGGGGCTTCCAAACATTGTAGTTCTCCTCCTTATGAGCTGTTCGTCTTGGGCCAGTCCAGTCACCTCTCGGGCCTCAGGCTATGAATCTGTAAGGTGGGACAGTAATCGTACCAGCCTCAGAAGGTGGCTGTGAGGGCGAAGTGAGTCAAAACACATGAAGGGCTTGGCATAGTGCCTGATAGGCAGCGAGCCCTGCTTGAGCGCCCTCATGTAAGCTCTGTGACCCTGTAAGCATCACTGCCTGCCCCGGCCCCCAATGCCCACCTGCTCCTCCCAGGTGAAAGGAGAAGCAGGCCCAGTGCCAGCTCACCTGTGGCTGGTCTTCAATAAATCTGGGAGGATTTTAGGTCCTTTCAGAGTCCCGAATAAAGTGGGTGGAAGGGCAGCTGGGTCTCCACAGGAGGTAACTGTGGGCCTCCTGGGGCCATCGTCCCCCAGGATCAAGGCTCCACTCTGGGTACCCCGGGGCTTGGCACAGACCTGAAAACTCCTCTTCACTTTTCCCTGATTTGTATGTCTGACCCTTGATCTCTGGTCCCTGCCACTTGTCAGACCCCTTTCTGGGCTGGGGATCTTGGAACCTGAGGGGGCAGCGCTCCCTGCCCAGCTGACCCTGGGGGTGTCCATGGTTTGGGATCTAAGGTGACAGTGTCCTGCGACAGGGAGTGGAGTGTGAGGTGGAGAGAGACAGGGAGGGCAGGGGGAGAGGAAGGTGGACAGAGGTGGAGGAGGGAGGGGGTAGAGGGATCGAGAGAGACAGAGGGTCCGAGGGGGCGGGCGCGGAGGGAACCAGGAGAGAGGGAGAGAGAGCCAAGGGCAGAAACACAGGAGAGAAGGGGGAGAGAGAATACAGGGGAGAAAGGGGGAGGGGCGGGGTAACAGACGGGAGAGCGAAAGAGAATCAGACTGAGAAAAGGCGAGACAGCACGCACGGAGTTGGGGTGGGGGGCGGGACACACAGAGACAAGGAGACACTGAGAGACACTTACCGAGAAGGAGGGAGAGACAGAAAAGGAAAAAATAAAACAAGCTCGAGAGACAGGCCAAGGGGCCAAGAGGGAGAAGGAACTAAAGCAACCAGCGACGGAGCCGGAGGCAGCTCCGGGAAAGGAGCCTCGGGCCGCGGGTGCCGCACGGGAGGGTCCTGGAGGGCGCGGTGCGGCCAGACCCAACAACAGCTGAGCGAGGGCCCGGCGGCCGGAAGGCGGGGCCGGCGGGCAGCGGGGGCGGGGGCCCGGGGCGCGTGGGGAGGTGGGCCCCGGGCGGGCGGGGGCCCCGGAGGCGGGCAGGGCGCGGCGGGGGGCGGGGCGCGAGGGCGTGTCCGCAGCGGAGCCGCCCCCGCCCCGCCCCTGAGTTGCGCGGAGCCGCTGAGCCGGGCCGGGGCGCCGGGGCCGGGGGCGGCTGGCGCGGGCAGGAAGCGCCTCGCGGCCCGGGCCCGCCCCCCGCCTCCTGCCGCCTCCGGGCTCCCGGCTCCCGGCCGCGCCGCGCCCCATGCACTCGCCGTGCCGCGCAGCCCGCGCACGCCCGGATGGCTCGTCGCGGCGCGGGCGGCGCACCCCTTAGCGCCCGGGCCGCCGCGGCCAGCCCCCTGCCGCCGCGCCCGCCATTCTGGGCCCCGCCGTGCCCTCCACTGTTGCTGCTGCTGCTCCTGGGGGCGGCGCGGATAGGCGCCCTGGAGATCCAGCGCCGGTTCCCCTCGCCCACGCCCACCAACAACTTTGCCCTGGACGGCGCGGCGGGGACGGTGTACCTGGCGGCCGTCAACCGCCTCTACCAGCTGTCGGGCGCTAACCTGAGCCTGGAGGCCGAGGCGGCCGTGGGCCCGGTGGCCGACAGCCCGCTGTGTCACGCCCCGCAGCTGCCGCAGGCCTCGTGCGAGCACCCGCGGCGCCTCACCGACAACTACAACAAGATCCTGCAACTGGACCCCGGGCAGGGCCTGGTGGTCGTGTGCGGTTCCATCTACCAGGGCTTCTGCCAGCTGCGGCGGCGGGGCAACATCTCGGCGGTGGCCGTGCACTTCCCGCCCGCCGCGCCGCCCGCCGAGCCCGTCACGGTGTTCCCCAGCATGCTGAACGTGGCGGCCAACCACCCGAACGCGTCCACCGTGGGACTGGTCCTGCCGCCGGCCGCCGGCACCGGGGGCAGCCGCCTGCTCGTGGGCGCCACGTACACGGGCTACGGCAGCGCCTTCTTCCCGCGCAACCGCAGCCTGGAGGACCACCGCTTCGAGAACACGCCCGAGATCGCCATCCGCTCCCTGGATGCGCGCGGCGACCTGGCCAAGCTCTTCACCTTCGACCTCAACCCCTCCGACGACAACATTCTCAAGATCAAGCAGGGCGCCAAGGAGCAGCACAAGCTGGGCTTCGTTCGCGCCTTCCTGCACCCTCCCGACTCGCAGCCGGGCGCCCAGACCTATGCGTACCTGGCGCTCAACAGCGAGGCACGCGCGGGCGACAAGGAGAGCCAGGCGCGGAGTCTGCTGGCGCGCATCTGCCTGCCCCGCGGCGCCGGCGGCGACGCCAAGAAGCTCACTGAGTCCTACATCCAGCTGGGCTTGCAGTGCGCGGGCGGCGCGGGCCGCGGCGACCTCTACAGCCGCCTGGTATCCGTCTTCCCCGCGCGCGAGCTGCTCTTTGCCGTCTTCGAGCGGCCGCAGGGGGCCCCGGCGGCCCGCACGGCTCCGGCCGCGCTCTGTGCCTTCCGCTTCGCCGACGTGCAAGCCGCGATCCGCGCGGCGCGCACCGCCTGCTTCGTGGAGCCCGCACCCGACGTGGTGGCCGTGCTCGACAGCGTGGTGCAGGGCACCGGGCCGGCCTGCGAGCGGAAACGCAACATCCAGGTATGCCCAGGCAGCGGGGGCGCTGGGGACCAGCCCAGGGGGCTGGAGAGAGAGCGTGCGGGTAACTGGGCAGGTTGTGCGCTGAGCGGGTCACACGTGTGAGTGTGCCGTTACCTAGATGTGCGTGTATGGAGACTCAAGTGTATACTCTGAGCCACAGGTGCATTTGCGGGGACCCAGATGTAGTCGCGAGAATACAGGTTGTCAGCAGAGGTGGGGGGCACTGCCGTGAATATGGCCTAGGTGTGCGCGTTGGGCACTCAAATGAATGCTGGGTTACAGGTGCACATATGTAGGTGTGCGGGGCGGTCGGGTTGTGGATGGGTACCCAGGTGTGCGCTGAAGAGAGCCGAAGGTGCATACACATCCCGGCTGTGCAAGTGAGGGTCGCAGCAGTGGGCTGTGTGCACAGCAAGTGAGTGCAGCGTCTGACCCAAGGTATGTTCTGGGCCGACTGCATGAGCCCGTGAGGGCTGCCTTTGGGAGTTGGCAGGTGTGTGCACGAGTGTGGCAGGTGTGCAGGGAGGCATGCAGGTGTGCATCAGGGCCCTGCAGATGGGGGGTGAGGGGAAGCAAGGTGTATGCACCAGACTTGTGTGTCACTGAGCTGGGTCACACAGGTGTGAGGGCAGGCAGGTGCGTGTGGCAGGGACACACTGGTGCAACAGGGCAGGCCTGGGTGCGCAGTGGGATGTGTGCGGCAGGGGACGCAGGTGTTTGGAAACCAGTAGGCACTCTGGGGAGGCCGCTGGTTGGCAAATGGGTGTGTTCCTGAGGCCAACTTTTTATTCACTCATCCAACACACATTTACTGAGCATGTAGCATGCACCAGGCCTGGGGGCTATGAGGAAGGCAGTAACACTTGTGGAATGCCTACTAAGCGCCTCACATGGCATAACTCTAGGTTTTAGTAGCAGTCCTCTCAGCTAGGCTCTGTTCTCATCCCCATTTTAGAGATGAAGAAACTGAGGCACAGAGAGATTCAGTAACTTGCTCAAGGTCACACAGAACTAGCAGAGGCAGGATTTGAATCCAGGCTGTCTGGTCTCAGCATCTGTGCTCGTAGTGCTGCAGAGCCTTTGCCGCCTTACAGATGTGGAACTCAGAGTGTGTGTGTTGGAGGAGTCCCGGAGACTGGGGTGGGGGGAGGTGCCGGCTCCAGGAGAGTGCAGGGAGGTGAGCAGGACTGCATGTAGCGCTTGAGTGGGCCGTGGGGGTCTGGAGGGAACGAGGAGGGCCAGGTATAGGGCCACAGCAGCTGGGGTGGGGGAATGGGGCCCAGGTGTCTGGGGCTGGGCAGGGCAGGAGCGAGGAGGCCAGGTTGGGGGAGATGGATGTGTGTGTTGGTCTTGGGTGGACGTGACACAGGGGTGCAGGAGGGTTCTGTGTGTGGTTCCACTCAAGGAAGCGCATCAGCAAGGGGTCACTTCTTTAGAGCGCCCTGGGAGGTGGACCCCTGTGCCTTTTCTGCACTCTCCATCCCGAGATGAGTCAGGGGAGACTTGGCCACTCCCTTAGGAAGCCTCAGCTTCTCAAAATGCAGAACTTAGCCTTCTCCTGGTGATTACGGAGCTCTCCTTGGGGCCAGGCTCCCTGTGGCTCTGCCCCATCCCTCCTCTGTGATTCTCAGGCCCTGGCAAGAAGCTCGTGAGATTAATTATTCCGCTGTGGGTGTGCCCAACACTGGGGCTTTGAGAAAACGCAGATTCCTTCGCCTGCAGCTGGTCCCCACACTGCCTACCACCCGGCTGGCTGGCTGCCCTGAAAGTAAAGGTCATGGTGGGTGAGCAGGGCAGACTGGCCCGGGAGCGGGTCTGCTACCAGCAGGGGCCAGCTTGGTCAGGGTGGCCACCCAGCGCTGCAGTTGGGACATGCACTCTTCCCCTCCCCAGAGCCACATGCCCCAGTGGGCTGTGTTGGAGGGCACAAGCTTTGTGACCGGGGGTCTCAGAGCCTGAGGAGGTGAATGGGGAGTCAGTCGCTGCTCTACGGAGGGAAGACCCTGTCAGAAGGGCCTTCTTCGGGCCTTTCCAGGCTTGTGTGTCCATCTAGGCCCTCAGTGTGAGGCAATCCGTGGGATTCCTCAGGCCGCCACAGTCTCCCTCTCCCCCTCCCGCTCTGGCAGGAACCGTCCTGGTTCCCACGGTCCCCCATCCCCAGGCTGGCCTGGTGCAGTGACTCACTGCTGAAGGGAGCTGGGGCTTCCCTTTTCTTCGGGGGCAGGGCCTCTCCAGGGACACAGCCCCAGGGACAGAGTGCTCAAGGGCCTCCTCCCCACCCCAAGGTGGGGTGGATTCCTGGCCCTCCTTGGCCACTCTCCCTGTGTCCTCCACACCCCTCTCCCCTTCCCCATGCCCAGCTGTGGGCACAGGCCCCAGGGTCTGGGCCTGTAGCCTCAGGTGGGGATGGGAGAGTGCTCCTGGCTGTTGCCAGCTCCCCAATTACAGTCTAAGAACTTGGACCTCGCACCCGGGGTTAAATTCTACTCTGTCACTTCCCAGCTGTGTGACCTTGACAAGTGACTTAACCTTTCTGAGCCTCCGTTTCCTCATCTGTAAAGTGGGGACAGTAAATCTCTAAGGATTGCTGAGGACCAAATGAATTAATTAACGTAAAGCACTTTGTACCCGGCACGTAGCAAGCACCTAGTAGATGTCTGCTGTTCTTGTTATTATCACCCCGGGGGGGCGTGATTAGCACAGGCCTGGGCTTGGTCCTCGACAGCAACCAGGGGCCTATTTTGGCTTGTTCTGCAACAGTGAAGACCACCTCTAGCGCCCGATGGCAGCCTCAGTAAACATTTCCTAAGTCGCTACTGTGTTGCTGTGTGCTGGGGACCAGCGGTGATTCCCTTACTGTCTGCTCTCGTGGACCGTGCCGGCAGACGTGTGGCCAGGCCCTTCCAGCCCAGAGGGCTGGGTGCTGTGATCCCATCCGGGCAGACGGAGCCCGGAAGGGGCATCAAGGCCTCTGGGGGGAGTGGTGTCAGAGCGCAGGTGGGTGGGTGAGCAGGAGTTAGTCACATGAAGCTGGCAGGAGAAGAGGAAGGGGTCCAGGCAGAAGCAACAGCCTGTCAGAGGCCTGGAGGTAGGAAACAGCAAGACGGACTGGAGCAGTGAGAGGTGGTCATTGTGGCCGGGGAGGGGAAACAGGAAGTATGAGCAGGGCTGGGAAAGGCGGGCAGGCCTGCCATGTGGGTGCGGATAGGCGTGACTGTGTCCTGGGGACGTGGGGAACCATGAAGGGTTTTAGCCAGAGCATCTGGTCTGAACGAGCACCTCAGTTTCCTCCTCTGTAGAACAGGAACGATAATAAAAATACCGACCTCGCAGGACCGCTGTGGGGATTAAATGAGATGCTACAGGTGAAGCACTTAGCAGAGTGCCTGGCACACGTGTTTGCAGTTACTGTGATGGTTTTTAACGGAGCTAGTTTAGAAAGTCGTTAGGTGGTTGGTGAGAAGGAGAGAGGAGAAGCAGGGAGAGTAGGAAGGAGGCTGGTGCCATCTTCCAGGCAAGTGATTCACTCCTTCATTTGCAAATATTTCTTGAGCACCTACTGTGTGGCGGGCACTGGGCGCAGAGGTAGGGGTGGCCGGCCAGGTGTTGTTCTAGGGGGATGTGACAGGCCTGGTCTGAGGGCACAGAGAGAAGAAGGGGGGGGTTCAGGACGGATTCAGGTGCCTGGATGTAGCCCCAGAGGTGGGGATGGACAGGATGGAGGAGAAGGGAGTTGCCCAGTCCAGCCCGGCATTGGGATGGAAGTCGGGGATGTGACAGGGGTGCTTCTGGGGGAGACGGTGGGTTTGGTAGGGGGGCGGGGGTGAGTACCAGGGGCCTGGAGTCCCTCTTCCTCCCAGCCCCGTCTGGCCTGACTGCTCCAGCACCAGGTGGTCTCAGTGGGGCTGGACAACGGGGGACAGGACCCTGCCCTTCCATCTTTTCTCCAGGGATGTCTGCCCCCCAAGCAGGGTGGCTCAGCCGGGCCTCTGGGCACCCAGCCTCGTGCTGTTGCCCTTGGGGCCTCAGGCCTGAAGCTCCAGAGCCACGGTTGGGGTGGTCTCGGACGTTCCATCTCCTCGCCTGGGAGGCTTTGCCCCCCGCTCACCACCTTTAAGGCAGTGAAGAGGCAGGGAACCTTGTCCTCCCAGCCTTGGGCCCCAACTTTGTCCCTGATTGCTTTGGGCATATTTGGGGCCTTTGGACTATTCTGAGAGAGAAAGTGAGAAAATTAGCCTCCGTCGCATGTAGCTTGGATCCCTTTTCTCAATTCACGTATGTGGTGAAAGTGAGTTGGGAAGTTGCCTGTGCTCTCGGTGGGGAAACTGAGGCACAGGGCCACCCAGCAAGGCGAGGGCAGACTGAGTCCGACTCCTTTCCCTGAATCTTTCCTTTAACCGATGAATGGCCATAATATTTGTATTTTAAAATAAAAAAGAAAACCGACAGGGAAATGTCAATGTTGCATTTTCAAGGTGTCTTTTTATAGTAAAGGTGGAAAAAAAAATCCTCAGGCGGTTTTAAACTGGCATGCAGTGGGTGGGTGCCCGTCGTCAAGAAGGCATTTTCTGAACCAATTTAGGGGCTGAAATGCTGGGTGGAGGTGGAGGGAGATAAGCTTCCAAGATGGGCTTTCCATTTGGAGTTGGCCTGGGGGCTGGGAATGAGCTCCCTGCGGCCGAGGGTAAAAGCAGAGACACTTGGGGGCACTTAGGAGAGGGGGCTCTGGCGGGTTTGGCTGGGATGACCTTCTAGCCTAGAGAGACAGACACATCTTGGGCCAGGAGACGGTTAACATACCTCCCTGCCCTGGGAGTGTCATCAGTCTCGACTGCCAGGTACGTGAGGGTAGAGCTGATGGTGAGTCCTGTTCTCCTGCCCGTAAGCTGTGTGACCCAGGTGAGTCACTTACCTTCTCTGGGCCTCATGCTTTCTCACTGTAAAATGGGACAGTGTCTCCTTCTGAACTGAAATCTCCCACGAAGTGCCCAGGAAATGGCAGGTGGAGGTATGAGTACCAGGAGAAGAGAAATACATCTGAGAAAAGTGTGCTCAGTGTGTGGAACAGCCGGTGGGGCAGGGAGCGCTCAGAGGAGGGAGGAGATGGGACCAAAGCAGGCCCTGAAGTGAGCAGGGGTGGGTGAGACAGAGGAGTGAGGTGCGGGTGTGTCGGGTGCCTCCCAGCCCGAGCTCAGTGGCGGGAGGCACAGGCTGAGGAGAGAGCCGCCGGGCGCCGCTTCTGTTAATGGTGAGACGCTGCGCATCTGGTAGGCCTGAGGGGTGTGCAGATGCTGGGTGCCCTCTCAGCTCTCTGGGGCTGAAAAATGACGACGGCCACCCTCCCAGTTCTGAGCAGGGACGCTGCATCGGGCCCTTCACCTTCGCCAGTGTGTTTGCTCTCACAGCACCCCACCCCCACCCTGTGAGGCAGGAAGTGCTGTTATCCCCAGTTTTACAGATGGGGAAACTGAGGCCCAGGGTCCCACGCAGCTGGCTAGTGGCATAGGGACCTGCAGACTGGCTGTCTGGCTCTGGAGTCTGCCGTGGGTGACCGCTGGTGTCAGCTGTGGGCTCTCAGCTGGGGGTTTTGCAGTTACCCCCCAATCCCGCAGAGATTTGGGTGGAGCCCTTTGTAGAAAACCCCCTCTGGGGCAGCACCTCCCAGCAGGCCCCGGATGGAAGCCGGGATGGAAGCCGGGAGCTGCCGCTGCAGTGACTCAGTTCCTGAGCCGGCTGAGGCTGGCTAGGGTATCTGCAGAGGCCCTGCCACAAGTGGGGGCTGGGGCTGAGGGGGCCTCCTGAGGAAGTCAGGGAGGCAGGGAGTCACTTAGTGACATTCATCTCTGAAAATGTGATTGTGACCCCCTGGCCCTTTGGGTGCGTGAATGAGAGATGTGGTCAGTTTGAATGACTTGACAAATCCCTTTCAACCCTGACCCCAGCCCTGGACCATGCTGTGTACTGGGGCTGGGCAGGCCGCTGCCTCCCCTCCAGGGCAGCCCCTCACTGTCCAGCGTTTGCTAGGAGGGTGGAGGAGCCGTCACGGCCCTGGCCATGCCCACCGTCAAGCCTGCCACACCCACACACGCCCAGAGTGGTGGACGGGTCAGTGCTGGACCCTGGCACCAACTCCCTGGATTCAAATCCTGGCTCTATACCTCCTCCCTGGGGCCTCCAGCAAGTCACTTACCTTCTCTGGGCCTCCACTTCCCCATCTGTAAAGTGGGCTCAGCATAGACAAGAACAGGGACCCCTGGAGTTCAGCGGAGGCCATGTGTGAGTTGGCTTAGCCCCTGCAGAAACACCCTCTACAGGAGTCTCATTTACTCACTGCCGCGGCTGCCAGTGTTCATGGAGATTAAGGAAACAGGCCGGCTTCCGGGTTCTGGTTGCTGGAGGGTGGAGAACAGACACAGTGTGTATGGAAGAGGAGCATGAGGGCCTGAGCCCATGGGCCTGAGGGATCCCTTCCCATTTCTGGGCCTCAGTTTCCCAGTCTGAGTTGGGCTGTGGGGTGGCAAGAAAGCCCTCACTCTGTCACCGGAACTGCTCGCATTGGCATCATTATTATTATTATTATTGTTGTGTCTTGGGAACTTATTCTGTGTCAGGCAGTTTGCAAAAGCACTTGACGTATAATGCGTATCTTTTAATCCTGCCAGCAGTGGAATGGGGTGAGTGTTATGCTAAGTCTACAGGAAGGGGAAACAGAGGCCCACAGAAGATAAGTGACTTGCCTGAGGTCACACGGCGGGTAAAAGGTGGAACAGGTGTCTGGTGTCAGAGCCTGTGCTCATCACCTTTACTCCCTGGTTCCTCTGAAAACGCTGACCTAAGGGGTGTGAGCCAAAGAGGCCCTCAAGGTCACAGTGATGGGGTGAATGGGTCCGTTTTAAAGTTGAAGAAATTGAGACCCAGGGATGTTCTTCCCCTGCTGGGGCTGCAGTGGGGAGTAATGAGAACTTCCCAGTGAGGCCAGCAGAGCTGCCGAGCCCCGTGCCCAGTGTGGTTCCAGGCTGGGGCCAGGTTCCCCGGGTGCAGGGCTCCTGTTCCCCACAACTGCAGCTGTCTCCACCTTTGCCCACCAGAGCCCAGACCTCCTGGGCACCATCTCCTGCCTGCTCCTGGTGGAGGGTTCCCTGGAGTGTGGCAGGGAGGGGCTCAGCTCTGTTACATGGCAGCCCGTTAAAAGGCATGAATCGGACCCTGCCCCTATCCTCCAGGAGCCCCAAGACAGTCGGGGAGGAGTTCAGGACAGAAGGTACGCCAAAGCAGAGCTGAGTCTGAGGGACTCAGGGAAGGCTTCCTGGAGGAGGGGGGTGTTGGAGCAGGACTTTGACAGATGGGGCTTGGGGAGGCCTTCCAGGCAGAGGCGAAGGCTCAGAGACGTGGTAGAACATGGTTTGGGTAGCAGGCAGAGATGAAGCTGAGAGCATGTGAGGTCTGGGGTGCAGGCCGAGGATTTGGACACTGTCCTGTGGGCTGCAGGGAACCAGTAAAGGCCTGGGGGAAGAGTGAGACACAGTTGATCTGGTTCTAGAGGAGACCCCGTGGCTGCTGGCCCACATTCGTCCTGCCAGGTGCTGGCGGGAGCAGGACGCTCTCTCCTGGAGCCCCCACTGGGGCTGGACCAGGTGACTCCCAAGGGGCCCTCCAGCTCTGCCAACGGTGTGGGGATTGCCATGGAAACCAGCTGGTCCCCAAGTGGGGACAGGCCCGGGAAGTCTCCTGGCGCCAGCCACGTGGATTTGGATCCCGGCTCCCCCCAGAGCTCGCCTGTTTTCCTTCTTTCCAAAGCCTGTGTTGAGCCAGGGCCGAACCCAGCAGGCTGCCTGGAAGGGCCCCGCTGCCCCGCCCACTCTCCCGCTGCCGCTGATCTCGATGCCGATGCCACCGAGATCGGCCGGGCCAGTGAGGCTCGCCCCACCCAGTCCACCATCCTTCACCCTGGAACACGATAAATCACGCGCTGGAGGAGGGAGGAAGCTCACAGCTCCATTACGAGGCCCAGCGAGGCCCCAGTGGGGCGTTAATCACGGTGCGCTTTCTGTTCTGATCGGTAAATAATGGGGGGGGCCGTGGGCAGAGGGCTTGAAGTGGAGTCCAGGCCCAGGAAAGGAGCTAAACAGCGATCGGTGGTCACCTCCACCCCCCCATCCCCCTCTCAGAGCTTGTCCACCGTCTGTGTTGGAGGTGATTGAACCCTCTGGAAGTGGCTAGCTCCTTGATGGGCCCCAGTATCCCCAGCTTGCAACCCAGGGCCTTTCCAGCTCCACATGGCCAAACTCCCAGCAGTTGTTGGCTGCACCCGACAGAGCAGGGGGCGGAGAGACTGTGGATTAGGACGAGGGTACTGGAGCCAGCCAGCCTAGGTTTGAGGCTCACCTCTGGCTAGTCTGGCTGTGTGACCCTGGGCAAGTCACTTTACCTCTCTGTGGCTTAGTTTTCCTTTACCATAAAGTAGCAGCAACTTATGAGGATCTGGTGAGGGTTCAGTGAGGTTATACAGGCAGAGGTCTCTGCACAAAGTAAACCATTGCTGCTTATTATTGTTGTGTTACTGATTCCACTGTGTTGCTACTATTATAAAGCTGTCCCTTCCCCACGTGGGGGTGGTCTCTGAACTGGGACATTGATAGCTAGAGAGAGGGCCCCATGTCACCTCCATGTCTCCAGCACATGGGACCCGGCCCAGAGATGTTTGCTGGGAGCCCCTCAGCTGCGGTCGGTCACAAGCCATTGTCAGATGACTCTGGGATCGAGGCCAGCACCCCCAGGGGATCCAGGGGATCGGGAGGAGGGTGTGAATTCAGTCTCCAGGGCCCCTCAGCCCCAGGAGGAGGAAGGCCTGGTGTCCCCAGGAGAGCCAGCTGCACTCTCAGCTTCTCCCGGCCTGCGTCCCTTCAGGGGAAGAAGCTGGGACCGAAACTGTTCCAGGGTGAGGAGGGGCTGGAGCTGCTGCGTTCCGCCTGCCGCCCCTCCCCCGCTGGAGCTGGCGGGAAGGAATGACACCCCCCCCAACCCGCGCCGCCCCGGCCAGGGAAGAGTCCTGGCTGCCCATCCCACACTGTGCTCCTCTGGGACCCGGGGGGAGGGCTGGAAACGGGGCCAGGCTGGGCCGGAATGAGAAACAGCTTCGAGAAGGGGGAGCTGAGTGTCCGGGGGGCCGTGTCCAGCTAACAAAACAAGGGCTGCTTGAGTCAGCGGCTGCGGCAGCAGTTCCCAGGCAGGCCCCGAGCAGAGGCGCCCCAGCCCGGGCGAAGGCAGCGCTGCTGATGCAGCCTCAGATGCTTGAGTTCGGGGAGTGGTGGAGCGGCTGGTCCCAGGGGCCCTCCTGTCCTCGGGCGTCCCCGAGCCTCCGCCCAATGGCCTGCAGAGATCGTTGGGGATGTGCATTGAGCACCTGTGGTGCTCAGTACTGAGGGCTGCCGTGAGCTGAGCCTCTGTAGTGGGTGCAGTTATTGCCCCCATTTTATAGGTGAGAATACTGAGGCTCAGTGAGGATGGGGCAGCCCACAGTGAGTTAAGAGCTATAAGACTTGGCACATCAGGAGACTCGGTTTCTCTGTCTGTTAAATGGGAACCCAACGAGAGTGTGTGCTCCACGCCTGCATGCAGCAGGTCTTCAGGCTAGCCCGGCCTCTGACCTCAGCCTGGGGCTGTCCCTCCAGGCTGTGTTGTGTTTGGCGGCAGGGTCGGGAGTGCCAGTTGTGGGTGGGTGGACACATCGTGCTCAGGGCGGCCTGGCTGGCTGGTCCACACGGCCCTTCCAGGTGGTGCCCAGCTGGCCTGGACGGCCTCAGTGCTTGGGCTGGGTGATCCACCTCCTCCAGAGAGAGGGTCAGGGAAGCCAAGGCAGGCCCCTCTGAAGCTGTGGAAGGGTGCACGCAAGCTGTTCTGCCCATTGCCATTTGTTGGTTTTTCCTGCCTGATTCAGGCAGCCTGGGACCAGGAAGAGAATTACTGCACTGTGTGTCCTGAGGAAGCCTCTGCCCCTCTCTGTGCCTCAGTTTCCCCAAAGCACTGCTTTTCCCCTCCCACTCAGAGCCAGGCCTGCTGACTTGTTCTCTGGCCTGGCTGGCCATTCTCTCCCCCACTGCCCCCCACCTCCACCCCTTCAGGAAGTGAACATCTTGATCACCAACTGGGAGGTGCTGGTATTTCCTTTCTTGGCAACAGGCAGCTTCCTCCTTGGTGTGAGGGCCATTGCCAGAGGCCCCCCAGAGCTGAGTCTGTCCTGCCCCCTCCCAGGACCGGCATGCGGTAGGCCCAGGGCTCTTTTCATGCCTCGGTTTACCCTCAGTGGAGAGGTCAGCTCAGTGGAGCCGTAGCCCAGTAGCCGCCGTGTTTCGAGAGCACGCACAGGCTGAAGTGGTTGGGTGGAGTTTGGGTTTGGGAGTCGCAGGTGTGGTTTCAAGTCTGGGCCTGATCTGTGCCCTTGGAGACCTGGAGAACACTTCCCCCTTTAACCTCAGAGCTTCGGGAGAAGGTGGGGGGAGGGCTTACTCACCCAGGCTCTGCAGGAAGCAGAGTTTAGTGCCCTGTTTCTAGGCCTGGCTTTTGATGCTGTGCCTGTCAGACCCCCATTACTGCCCTGCTGGCTCCCCGTTCTCCAGTCCTGGCCCCTCCTCTCCTGTCCACGCTGAGGGAGAAGGAGCTGGCCAGGACAGGGGTTGGGGGAAGCCACAGAGGGGCATGCCAGGTCGAGCAGGGCCTTGAGGGCCCAGGAGCAAATTTTGGGTTTATGCTGAGGGCACTGGGGATCTATTGAAGGCTGTTGAGCTATGGGAGGGACACAAGCCACTTTGCATTTTTTCTTTTTTTTTTTTAAAACAACTTTTTAGTTTGGAATAACTTTAGATTTACAAGAAAGTTACAAGGGTAGCACAGATAGTTCCCGCATACCCTTCCCTCAGTTTTCCCCACTGCTAAGATCACACGTTATGACAGATGCGACATATATTTGTCAAAACTAAGAAACCAACATTGGTATCTTACACTCAACTAAACTCCAGAGTTTCCTCCACGAATGTCCTTTTTCTTTCCCGGGATCCCACGTCGCATTTAGTGCTTTGCGGTTGTAAGAGCTCTTTTTGGCTGCTGTGGAAGGGTGAGTGGGAGGGGGCTCAGTGCAGCCCCCAGCCCGTGTGGTGAGCGGCAGGCCGCCCTGCAGTCTGCTGCTTAATACCCCAAAGTGATTGGTGTGCTTTCAGCTCCTCGGCAGTGAAACCTCACTTTCCGGGGATCGGGGTTCGGTAACAACCAAAAACTTGAGGCAGGAAAGTGCCCTCACTTCCCAAGCACAAAACCCCGACAGCCGGTGTAGTCTACACCTGGGGCGGAACCGCTGGGTCTTGTAGTCTGCCACTGACGCCTCATCCTGCTCGGAGTGCCACCTGCGGTGGGGCTGAGGTCTGGTGGGCTCTGCAGGCAGGAGGCGGGAGGCTGAGAAGCCAGGCTCTGGAAGCTCTTGCTCCAGCTGGCTTCCTGGGGAGAGAAAGTCAACACAATTACAGTTGGTAGTGAAATCAGTATGTCGGAGTTCTAGTGGGAGAGTGGGCAGGGCTGAGCTTTGGCCCCCGGAGGCCGCCAGCGGAGAGAGGGGAGGTGTCCTGCTCCTAGAAAAGAGCTGAGACCAGCAGCCACCCGTTGCTCATCCCATTTTAGAGAAGGATCAACTGAGGTTCTTAGAGGAACCAAAAGTAGCAGCCAGGTGCTGCCTGGCACTGAACACCTGGCTCCCCCGTGTTGTCACACGCACAGTTGACATACACTTGAACCATACTTTTCCTTCCGTTCTCCAGCGCCCAGCATGGCAGTGTTGCTCTCATTGTTTTTTCTTTTTTATG
Source organism: Balaenoptera musculus (assembly GCF_009873245.2). Taxonomy (NCBI): domain Eukaryota; kingdom Metazoa; phylum Chordata; class Mammalia; order Artiodactyla; family Balaenopteridae; genus Balaenoptera; species Balaenoptera musculus. The sequence continues at coordinate 99,624,024 of NC_045795.1, read as the reverse complement.
TATATAAATTTATTTATTTATTTATTTTGGGCTGCATTGGGTCTTCGTTGCTGCACATGGGCTTTCTCTAGTTGTGGCCAGCGGGGGCCACTCTTCATTGTGGTTCGTGGGCTTCTCATTGCGGTGGCTTCTCGCTGCGGAGCACGGGCTCTAGGCACGTGGGCTTCAGTAGTTGTGGCGTGCAGGCTCAGTAGTTGTGGTGCACGGGCTTAGTTGCTCCACGGCATGTGGGATCTTCCTGGACCAGGGCTCGAACCCGTGTCCCCTGCATTGGCAGGCAGATTCTTAATCACTGCACCACCAGGGAAGTCCCTCTCATTATTTCTGCTTGGAAAGGAAGAAGCTGAATACAGTCATTCACACTTTAGTCAAAATTAGTTTCCTTTCTTTAGTAAACACTCACCCCAGAGCACAGTCTCCACCCTGGAGAAGCTCATGCATATGCTACCATTCTACCATGAGAAATGAAGGTGGTGACCAGCACAGTGCTGTCTCAGAGGGCTGGAGAGGTTTTTTTGCAATTGCATCTTGCAAGCTGGCTGAAAACTTGCTGCCTGGGCACGCCTGGCAAAGGGAACAGCGTGGGTCAAGAGGAGGGGAAATGGAGGGCTCAGAGGTATGAGAAGGGCATTGGCTACTGAGGGAACAACATCATGAAGGTTCAGGCGCCCCAGGAGGAAAGTGTGGCCACATTTGAGAAACTGCGGAGATTGATGTGGTCGGAGCTGAGGGCGGGGCAGAGGAAGAAGTGAGACTCCAGTCCTGAGCAGCCGGCAGGAGCGAGATCACAGAGGCCTTGAATGCCAGGCTTTACCCTGAGGATGGCCAAAAGCCAGGGAGGGGCTCTCCAGTCTTGTGCTTGGGAAGGTGGCCCTTGTGGGTTGGAGGAGGCCACTGTGAGAGTCCAGCCCTCCCCCTGATCTCAGAGGAATTTGTGTTTTGAAAGACCAACGCCGAGTGAGACTGGAAGGCGGGCTGGTGCTGATGGAGGGATTTCAGGCCGTGTCACACGGTCAGGGCAAGCAGTATTTTGGGCCTTGGAGCTGACTGCCCCTGGAGACCGGGTTCGGCTGAGGGCACACCCGGGACGGCCGCCAGTTCCCCCGAGCCCACTTTCCCCCTTTCCTGGGCCACATCCCCCAACAGCGGAGGCCTTTCCCGCCTGCCCAGTGGACGTGTGTCTGGCTTCCGTTTTCGAGTCAGTTGTAGCCTTGTGATTTCCCCTGGTGGCTGGGGAGCCAGCTTCCCCCTCAGAGCACAGATCATGCAAAGCAGCCAACGGGTTACTTCTCCTTTAAAAATTTTTTTAAATTTTATTTTTAGAATAAGAAAAAAAAAAGTCAGAGGAAAGGCTTTTTAGAGAATTCCTCCAGTGCAGAATTAATGGCTGTGAGCGTCAGGGCGGGCAGGCGAGAGCTAGATTCCCAGCCATTCCCGCCTCATCCTCTCTGCACCCCCAGCCCACAAATCACCCTGATCTGGGCGCCTGGTCCAGCTGTTCCCAGGACCCCCCATTCTGGCTGGCTGGGGAACCCCCATCGCAGGGCCCAGTGCAGAAAACCCCAAAGTTGTCACCCAGGCCCTCCAGGTGTCCCCTTCCTGCCTTCCCACCCCTCCCAGAGCTCAGGGAGGAAGCGCCTGTCCCCTGGGCGAGGGTTTACAATTTTAATTTTAGAACAACGTATTATTAAATGGCACTAGTAATCCACAGATTTCAGTGAAGAAAAGTTATACAACCCCTGGGAAAAGCGTCCTCATGACAGGTCTTGGGCCCAGGTGCCCGCTGTCCTGCCTGCTCGCTGGTGGAGCTATCTCATCTCTTCCCTGCAGCCGCAGGATTGCGGGGGGTGAGACCAGGGCTGGGAGAGGCCGCTGGGGAGATGGGCCAGCAGCCTCCTTCCAGGGCCGGCCCCCAACTTGGGCACAGAGGTGAACACAGAGGATGGGTCAGGCAGGGTAGTCTGAAGCTGAAAGATGAGCCAGTGATAAGACAGTCTGGGCAGTGGCATTCCAGGCAGAGGGACTGGCACAGGCAAAGGCCCTGTGGCAGGACCCAGCTTGGACTGTTTGAGGGACAGAAATGAGGCTGGTGTGGCTGGAGTGGAGGAGTGAGGGCAAGGATGGGATGGGATGGGCCCAGAAGATCCCAGGGGCCTGAAGGGAGGGTTTAGGATTCAAGGTTTATTCTCAGTAGCGTGTAAACCATCCGAGGGTTTCAAGCAGAGGAGACCTTTGTACCTTTAAAGGGCTCACTTGGCAGCTGTGTTCAGGGGGAAATGTTGAGGGCAAGAGTTGGCCCAGAGAAGAGGGGCCTGGAAGAGCCTCCTCGGTGAGAGGATGGCTGCCTTAAGGTGGTCCCAGGTGGTCCAGGTTAGAAAGTTTTTGAGGTAGGCATGATTTGCCCCCAAATTCCACTTTATAATAATAATTTCAGTGACTGTCATATCTGAAACAGCGATAGTATCAGTTGACACTCCTGGAGCATTTACTGTGAGCCACGCTCCGTGCCAGCGCTTTACAATGAACTGTCGTATCCGAGTGCCTATGAGGGAGGTGCTGGAGATGCACCCATTTTATAGTTGAGTAAACTGAGGCTCAGAGGAGTGAAGCGACTTGCTCCGGTCGCGCTCCTGGCCATCCTGTGGAAGGCCACCCGGTCATGAGTTGTGGCCCAGGGCACTCCGCAGCCCCACCCCATCGCTGGGCTCAGGGCTCAGCTCTGTTTATTTTCCCAAGAATGAAGGACCTGGTATTTATGGTTTGCTTTTGAAAACTAGTTGAGATTCTGTACAAAACCCATGTGGGCACATCATCAGTGGCTTTGGCTTGCAAAAAGCACAGATAAGGGGGAAAAAACCTCTCTCTAAAGCCGTGCCCTAAAGCCAGTTCTGCTGGCCGCTTCAGTGCTGGTGGCGCGATATTGCAGCTGGTGACCTGGAGCAGGCCACATTCCCTCTGAGCCTCAGTTTCCCCATCTGTGACATGGGACCTCAGAGGGCTGCCAGGATTCAGGGAGTTGATGCACAGGCCCGGTACAGGGTCAGTTCCCAGTAAACGTGGCCTGTTATTACGTTTGCTGTCGTGACTGTTACTTTAATGTTTATGTGCCAGTTTTACCAAAAAGGCCCCATGACGTCCTGGGACTTTTCTCAGCCAGATATCTTTCTTCATAATCAGTGCAGATTTGTGGTGTCTCCCAGGGCTGGGGTGGCTCTCCTGGATGATGTGCTCAATCCTCGCGGACACTGAGGTTGTGTCGCCCAACCCCCGTTCTTCTAAAACACCCTTGTGTCTGCATCCTTGTGGATTTGCACAGTTGTCTTCTGAAAGGCACTTCCTGGAGGCCTGTGTTGTACTTCTGTGGAGATTGCAGAAGAAACCTTTGAAAGAACCAACAAAACTCAGAGAAAGGTGGAAAAGGAAGGTGGGCGCAAGTCCAGGGAATGGCGGGGACTGGGGATGCCAGCGCGGTTTTCCCGCTCCTGTGAGGTGGGGCTGATGTGGATGGCAGGATTGTGCACTTGGACACACCTGGCCTCGGTTTGCCCATCTGTAATGTGGGCAGATGAAGGGATGTGTGTTGGGAAAGGAGAGAGGGGCCTCAGTTTGGGGAGCCCTCAACCTGGGTCTGGTGAACTGCTGGGAATTCGGGAGGGGCTTGCTGGGGTCAGAGCAGGGGCCTGGGGGGAGGAAGCCCCATGATTGCTGTGGAGACCTCGCCGGGACAGGAGGGACACCTCTTGGGTGTCGGTAGGTAAGCTGGGGCAGAGGCTGGCCTCCCTGGGCCTTCTTGCCTTCCTCACATGACTCCTCCTGTCCAGCTCCTGCATGCCCGGAACGTACCCATCTCCTTGGGGCAGCTCTGTGACTGAAGCCAAGGGCAGGGGTCGACCTGGGCTCAGAGACGGGGTCCTGCTTATGTTGGGGCCTGAGCCCAGCGCTGGGCATACAGAACCGGAGCAGGACTTTAAAAGCACTGTTGCTGAGGCCGGAGACCACAGCCGGCTGTGTGGGCAGGGAGCTGGAGAACGTTCCGGAGCCGAGGTCTGACATGAGTCTCTCTTCCAGCTGCAGCCGGAACAGCTGGACTGCGGGGCCGCCCACCTGCAGCACCCCCTGTCCATCCTGCAGCCCCTGAAGGCCTCGCCCGTGTTCCGAGCCCCAGGCCTCTCCTCCGTGGCCGTGGCCAGCGTGGGCAACTACACGGTGGTCTTCCTGGGCACAGTCAGTGGCCGGCTGCTGAAGGTAGGGCTGGGCCTGGGGGGGTCCCCGGGGGGGTAGAGGGCAGGGGTTGGGGGGAGGGGCCCACGGGTTATAAGGCGGCATCTTCCACGTCTGTTTCTTCCACTCTTGCTCACAGCAGTAAGTGCCCGTCGTGCAGAGGAGGGATCCGGGGCTGAGAGGGGGCCCTTCTCTCAGGGCTCCAGGACAGGGTTTTTGAAATCGGGTGGATCTGAGTTCAAGTCTCTGGGCTCTGCCACTTGCAGACTGTTTGACCTTGGGCAGTGAACTTTCTCTCACCCGGCTTCAGTTTCCCCATCTGTTAAGGGCTGCACTTTCGGCCTCTTGAGACTGTTGTAGGGCTTTGAAGGGGCGGGGGGAGGCCACAGCCTGGCAAGTGGGGACTCTCCCTCCCGTTTCCTCCTCCACTCTGTTGGCCGCCCTCTGCAGATGCCCCAGCCCGAAACCAAAGTGACTGGTTTCTGGAGGTAATGATGCCTGGCCCTGAGTTGCCTGGAGCTGGGAAGGGGTGAGAGGAATCTGGTTTCCCCACTTAGCGGCCTCCAGGTGAGGGCGTGCACCTGCCCCCCAGGCACCTACCACACCCTGCCTGTCCGGAACGTCAGCCACCTGGCATGCCTCCAACTGGCACCAGGCCCTGGCCTAATTGATTCAGATCCGATAAGATAATCCAATTCCCTCAGTTCCCCGGGCAGACGCCACAGGCTGGGGGTGAGCATTGGGGGTCGGCGTCCCAGCCCGCCTGGCCCCGGACCCTAGCGGGCCCACTGACATCTCTGGGGGAGATGCCGGGCGTGGGAGCAGGGAGGGGACAGGGGTCCTCCTCAACCTTCAAAGCTTCCGTTGAGGGTCCGCAGACAGTGGGGCTTGTGTTTTGGGGTCAGGTACTCGGATGGGGATCCTCGCTCCTCCCCTCCCAGCTGTGTGACCTGGGGTGGTTACTTCTCACTCTGAGCCTCAGTTTCCCCATCTGTCCAGGACTCTCCCCCACCCCCACCCACGAAGCTGCAGTTATTAGACACCACTGCCTACCCAGCCTCAACAGGCATGTCATGGGCATCATCTTGTTTAATTCTCACATCCCTTCATGGGAGGCAGAGCCTTGATCCCCATTTCACAGATGAGGACGCTGAGGCTCTGAGAGGGGAAACAACTGCCCCAAAGTCACACAGCGAGAACCGGGATTGAATTCAGGTCCAGTCAGCACAGAGCCGCCCCACCCCTCAACCTGGACCTCTTCACCCTCCACCCTGCGCCGTGCTGGGTCATCTCCCGCCCAGTCTTGTCCAGCTTGGGGCTTAGATCGTAGCACCCAGCCCAGGCCCCAGAGCACACTAGGTGCTCAATAGACTGTTTTGTTTTTTTGGGTTTTTTTGGCTGCATTGGGTCTTTGTTGCTGCGCGCGGGCTTTCTCTACTTGTGGCGAGCGGGGGCTACTCTTCGTTGCGATGCGCGGGCTTCTCATTGTGGTGGCTTCTCTTGTTGCGGAGCGCGGGCTCAGTAGTTGTGGCACACGGGCTTAGTTGCTCCGCGGCACGTGGGATCTTCCCGGACCAGGGCTCGAACCCGTGTCCCCTGCATTGGCAGGCACATTCTTAACCACTGCGCCACCAGGGAAGTCCCATCAGTAGACTGTTGAAGGAGTAGAAACATGTCTGCTGGATGCCTGGGGGTAGGAATGGGGCCAAGCTGCCCGGGACAGACTCTGCCAAGAGGCCACTTGGGACGAGGGATGTTGCAAGGGCAGGGACAGCCTGTGGGAACCTGGGGAGAGAGTAATTCCAACTGGGTGTGTGGAGGGCATCTGGGAAGCCCTCCTTTTTGTTGGAGACCTTGGGAGGACAAATCTTTGTCCAAGGGGGAGAGGGAAGTGTTCCAGAAGGGAGCACAGCATGGGAAAAGGCTCAGAGGCTGGGATGTTGAGTCGGGTTTAGTGGGTGGAGATGAGGCTGGTGGAGTAAGCTGAGATGGATCGTCAGGGCCTTGAATGCCAGAACAAGTTGATGCCGTAAGCAGGAGGAGCCATTAAAGGTTTTGGAGCCCACCGAGGAGGGCTGGGTGGTAGGAGACCCCAGGGAGGCATCTAGACCCCTGACCCCAGCTCAGGGCTTGGCAGGACCTTGACAGGGCAGCATGTTGGGGTTGTGAGACCAGCCGGAAGAGAGCAGTTTGATGGGTCTCTGATCAGCCTTGTCAGTTCTCTGGGGGACATGCAGAGGGGCCCTCAGCCAGAGAAGCTTCCAGGCCCTAGCTAGTCCTGGTCCTTCTCCTGCCTGGACATTGGACCCCACACCCCAGCCCCAGCCTTGGTCTCTGGGGTCAGACAGGCCTAGGCTTGCATCGCGACCCTGAGGCATCTTCATTTTAGGACTCTTACCAAGTCCCTTGGTTTCTCTGGGGCTCAGTTTCCTCATCTGTGAGATGGGCGTGAGAGGGGAGGGATGAGACGGGTGGCTGTGCAGCTTCTCCCGGGCCTGGCCCTAGCAGCGCTTCGCCCACATCTTCTTTAGCACACTTCATGGTCACGCGGGGCAGGTATCGTCGTCAGCCCCATTAGCTCAGAGAGGGGAAGTGACCTGGACAACTTGTACTTTGTGCAGCTTGTAAATGTCAAGGCCAGGATTCAAACCCAAGTCCCTGCTCCTTGGCATGATGCCCAACGGCCTCCCAGAGAATGTTTTGTAAACTGTGAAGCCGGAACCTATTCACAGGGTTGGATGTGCCCATGAAGGGCAGCGAGGGAGGCCCTGGTAGGGGCACAACAGAGGCAAAAGTGTAGAGTGACCCTCTGCCAGTCCTGGAAGGGCCCGAGAGAGGGGCAGAGGCGGAGACTCCAAGCCCGGGTCAGCCCCTACCCCCAGGGCAGGTCCCCCACACTCGGCCTCCCCCTGCCGGGGCACCCTCCTGGCGCACCATCCCCTGACGGCTCCCCCCCGCCCCAGATCAACCTGAACGAGAGCATGCAGGTGGTGAGCAGGAAGGTGGTGACGGTGGCCTACGGGGAGCCTGTGCACCACGTCATGCAGTTTGACCCCGCAGACCCCGGTTACCTCTATCTGATGACGTCCCACCAGGTAAGGCCCGAGCCTCCGTGTGACGAGGTCCCAGGACGAGCTGAGCTCTCTTGCTTGCCTTGCCTTTGCACGTGCTGCTGCTCCTGCTGGGAGCGCCTCCGCCCTCACCCCCCGGCCTGCTCATCCGCACCTCGCAGCGCAGGCATCACCTCTGCAGGGAAGCCTTGTTCCCTGTGTTTCCCCCATTACGGCATCGAGCCTCAGTTTCCCCAGCCTCTCACGGCCCTCGCCGTGCTGACTCCCCTGGGAGGGGCCGGCAGCCCCTCTGATCTGGGCCCCTGCCTCTGCCTCTAGATGGCCAGGGTGAAAGTCGCCGCGTGTGCTGTGCACACCACCTGCGGGGACTGCGTGGGTGCGGCCGACGCCTACTGCGGCTGGTGTGCCCTGGAGACGCGGTGAGACCCCTGAGACGGGGGCTGGGCCAGGGAGGCCGTCGGGGTGGGGGAGCCCCCCTGCGTCCTGACCTGTGCCGTGCCGCCCCAGGTGCACCCTGCAGCAGGACTGCACCAACTCCAGCCAGCCGCGTTTCTGGACCAGTGCCAGTGAGGGCCCCGGCCGCTGTCCCACCATGACCGTCCTGCCGGCCGAGATCGATGTGCACCAAGAGTACCCGGTGAGTCTCTGGGGAGCCAGGACCCAGCTCTGGGCTCAGAAGTACGGGTGGAGAGCAGCCCTTCACCTGGCACCCAAACCCTGAGAGGTGGAGACTCCTGCGCATAGCACCCCAGGGACCTGGAGGCAGATGACGAGAACAATAACGACCGGATGGTCTTAACATCCCCATTTTACAGATGAGGAAACTGAGGCCAGAGCGGTAAAGTGACTTGTTCAAGGTCATACAGTGAGGGAGTGGCAAAGCTGGGGTTTGAATTCAAGTGGGTGGGCTCCAGAGTCCCAGAAAAGGGGGGGCAAGTTGGCAGATGGGAGGAGAGCCAGCACCCCCATCTCACATCCTGCCTTTCTCTGGCCCCAGTACGGGGTCGGGGGAGGCCACCAAGTGCCAGACTGCTGTTTCTTGAGCTGGGAAACAGATGAATCTGCAGCATGGGGGCAAGTAGCTACCCCCTCACCCGTGTCCAGGAGGGCCTAGAGCTGCCGCAGCCTGCTGCTTACCTGTAGCAGGCAGCCTCTGGGCAGGGGTGTTCCAGGCCCTGGCGGGGGCTGAGGGACAGACAGGCTTGGGTCCCACCCAGCCCTGCCCTCAGTGACTTCTCTGAGGCTGGCATCTTCCTCTGTCACCTCGGGGAGATGATGGCTCTGACGGCCCAGACAGGTCCTGGGGCTCCTCGGCGCCCTCCTCCCCATCACTGCATATCACAGTCCTGCACACACGTCATCTGGTCAAGCAAACTGGCTGTGTGCCACGTGCAGGCCTAGACTTGGGGACACAGCAGTGAGCAAGATAGACAAACGCCTGGCCCTTGAGGGGTTGACACGCTCATAAGGGAGAGAGACGAAGCAAGATAAAATGCCAAGATGGTGATAAGTACTATAGAGAAAAAGAAAGCAGAGCAGAGAACGGGGTGGAGAGCGAGTAGGTTGTGGGGGAGTGTTGACATTTTAGACCAGGTCGAGGTGGGGGGCTCACTGCAAAGACGACATCTGAGCAGAGATAGGAAGCCAGGGTGAGTATCTGGGCAGAGGGAACCGCCAGTGCAAAGGCCCTGAGGTGGGAGCAAGACTCATGATTTGAGAGAGTATCAGAGGATGGAGTCTGAGGTCACAGGGGCCGCATCATGCAGCGCCTCTGGCTACTGTAATATGGTCAGTTTCATTTTGCAAATGGGGAAACTGAGGCCCATGTAGGCTGCAGCCCTCTGGCGTGGAGGCCTGACCACCCACCACCTCTTCTCCCAGGGTTACAGGGCGGGAGTGGGGCGTCGTGGGGAGTGGCCTTCCTCCACCCCCACGCCCCGTTCCCCACCCCCCCCAGCTAAGGGCCCTGGCCTCCAGGGTATGATCCTGCAGATCTCAGGGAGCCTGCCCAGCCTCAGCGGCATGGAGATGGCCTGTGACTATGGAAACGACATCCACACTGTGGCTCGGGTCCCGGGCCCTGCCTTTGGCCACCAGATCGCCTACTGCAACCTCCTGCCGAGGAACCAGTTCCCGCCCTTCCCACCCCACCGAGGTAAGCACTTCACTGCCTGGGCTGTGGGGACAGCCAGATGGGGGCTCTCAGGTGGTAGAATCTCAGGCATGGGGGTCCTGATATCACAGCCTCTGAGACCCCCTGCTCCCTTGTTCTTCTCTCCCTGGATCCCCTGCTCTGTTTCAGACCATGTGACCGTCGAGATGGCAGTGAGGGTCAACGGGCAGAACATCGTCAGGGCCAGTTTCACCATCTACGACTGCGGCCGCGTTGGGCAGGTGTATCCCCACACAGCGTGAGTGGGGCGGGGGCTGCTTCCAGGTGGCGGGAGGAGGTTCTGCTCCTGGGGAAGCCTGGGGAAGAGAAATGATGGTGTCCCAGAGGCAGACAGGACTCTTGGTTGTTCACTCGCCAGCACGTTTGTGCAACAAACTCGTCACCCAGTGCCCGGCATCTGTGAGCACCCAGGCTAGTAGAGGCCGAGAGAAGTGCTTTGATTACACTTAATTAACTTAGTCTCCTAAAGGCCCTGCTTGCCTATTTCCTCCTTGCATACCTCTTGCAGCAGGAAGCTCACTACCTAACAGAGTGCCCAGCCCCTCTCGGCCACTCTGATGTTGAGAAAGACCTTTCCCTGTGCTGGGATCTGCATCCCTGGGTCCCAGTTCCTGGGCACCGGGGTTGGGAGCCGGGTAGCTGAGGGCCTCCCTTGTCTTCCAGCTGCACCAGCTGCCTGTCGGCACAGTGGCCCTGTTTCTGGTGCACCCAGCAGCACTCCTGTGTTTCCAACCAGTCTCGGTGTGAGGCCTCACCAAATCCCACGGTAAGCCAGGCCCAAGGGGTGCCCTCTGCCTCCAGTGGTCCATTTTTTCCCATTTAGTATGTTGAGAACATTTCCGTATCGTTAAATTTTCTTCCTTTGCTCCAGATTTAACAGCTGTGCCGGGCTCATCACCTCACAGTGCGTTTAACCAATCCCCTCTTGTTAGACATGCCGATCCTTCCTGTTTCTTTTTTGCGTTCGGATACGTCCAGGGCGCTGTGCACGGCCTTGATTATTCCCTGGAGACCAGTTCTTCAAAATGGCATTTTGGGGTGAAAGCCTGGCCATGTTTTTCACTTTTAGCTCTGCTGACCCCCAGAAAAGCCTGAGCCAGTTGACGCTTCCAGCTGTAGGAGGAGGCCCCTTTCTGCACATTGTGCTAGTTTTCAATTTTACCTTCAACATTTTCAGCAACCCTAGAGAGTACCAGTCCCCAGAGCAACTGAAGCCCCAGCCTCTTGGCTCTGGGCTCAGAGAACCTCGTCAGGAATCCCCAAAGCCTAGCCTGCCCATGGCAGGTGCCAACGAGCAATGCTGAGGAGGGACTTCATGGCCTGAGCCTGGAATCCTGTGGTCTCAGCCCCTCCTGCCTGAGCCTCAGAACTGCTTTGAGGAAGAGGTGTCCAGCAGGAGCAATGCTTAAACTCAGAGCAGTGATGCAGTAACGTGGGGTTTCCAGTGCTGGGAGAGAGGCCCGGTAGAGGCTGTGTGGCCAAATCCCAGGGGAGGCTCCGAGCCTCTGCAGTGGGCGCTGGGACTCCAGTCTCGGCCAGCCAGGACTCCTGCTCTCGTTTGGGGCCGACATCTCCTTCCGGCCCCAGCCCTGGGCTGTGTATACAGTAGAGACTTGATGAATGTCACTGTGAAGCATTCATGCCGGCAGCCTGCCTCCTGTGCTCTACCCTAGGATACTGGGGCGAGGAGGACCCAGCCTCAACACTTCACTTATTGAGCACCTGTTGTATGCCTGGGTGTGTCCTAGGCACTGGGAAAGCGCCAGGTTAGACACAGTTCTGCCCTCCCCGTCGTGAACCCAGAACCTGAGGTGTGAGTTGTGGCTGTGTGATCCCGGGCAAGCTGCCAGACCTCTCTGTGCCTATTTCCCCATCTGTAAAACGGAGCCTATTTCAAAGGCTGGGGCGGGCATCTGGAGTTACACCTGTCTGTAAGGTACCAACTTCATACTTGACACACAGTAGGTGGCCACTCTGCTGGATGGGACAGGGAGGACTTCTCTGGGAGGGGAACCTTCTGCTGGGTCCTAACAGATGCACAGGAGCTCACCAGCCTGGAGGTGTATCTGTGGCAGTGCCCCCGTGAACCACTCTCTCCCAGGTCTGCGGCTCTGCAGGTCAGGGTTGAGCAGGGTGCAGAGAGGGCCTGTCTTAGAGGATTATGGCAATCCAGTGGGAAAAGAGGCAGCTCCCACGCTGGGCCTGCAGGAGCTTCTGAACCGATGCTTAATTTGGCGTTTAATTAAGTGCCAGTTAGCCGTGGAGGCGCCATGCCTCTGATCGGGCGGCAGGCAGCGGGGTCTGCACATCCTCCCGGACCCCTCAGGAGCTGGGAGGAGGCGGTAGGGCTTGGGCCAAGCCAGAGAGGTGCCTCTGGGAAGGCAGGTGCTAGGGGCTGAGTCTTCTCTCACTTCCCGTTCCCTCGTGGGCCCCAGAGGAAGGAAACCGGGGAGTGCAGGATGCCAGGCGGAGGGCTCCGGCTTTTCCGCGGAGGGGAGGAGACTAAGGAAGGCGCTGCATCCTCCACTTTCAGTTGTCCAAGGAGGGTGTGGCCACCCCAAGGCGGTGTGACTTTCGGCCAGAAGCAAGGAGGGTTTGGGCAGATGGAAGGGGAGGGTCTCTTGGTGGGGAGCCTGGATAGACGCCTCCATGAAGGTGGTTAGGAGCCGGTGGAGAGGGTAGTTTGGTGGGAATGCGGGGGAAGTTTACAGGGGCTGGGAGCGGTGCAGAAGGGCAGGGAAGGAACAGGTCAGGTGGGTTCAGGGTCCCAGGGCCACCCAGTGCTCCGCTGGATTGGGACCCCAGCTCTCAACTCTTGAGCTTAGAAAGACCTTGGGGGGGAGTCTGTGAACTCCAGTGTGGAGACAGGTGAGGCCCCCTGTGAAATGGCACACACTGGGCTCACATCTGGGCTTTCTGTGGCTCCTGGCATTGCTGCCCTGGCATCTGTTCCCCCCAACTCCTGGTCTCCCGCCTTCTCAGCTCTGCCCAGAGTTCGGTCAGTCGGCCGTGGTTTCCTGAGCCTGCAGCTACGCTCTGGCAAAGGGGAGAAGCCGCTCGGCCTCTTTCTGCGGCATTGACGGCTCTGCTTGGGATGGGACAGAGAGGCCCCAGTCCTTTGCGAGCAGGGAAGCCCTAGCTCAAACTGGCCTCGGCCCCAACAGAATCACGTGGCTTGTGTGAGTACAGAGTCCGAGGGGCGGCATCCCTTCAGGCACAGCTGGATCCAGGGGCTCCAGCAGTGTCAGCGGGGCCTCCCCACCCCGCTGAGTGGCCTCCACTCTCAGGCAGGCCCCCCGCTCTTGGCAGCGAGATGGCCTCAGCAGCCCGGGGCAGGGTCCTGATCCCCCAGCGGCCCCAGGAGACTTCCTCGTCGGTTCTGCGGAAGTTCCAGGGGAACTGGGTCACGTTCACTCCCCATACCAATTGCTGAGTCCAGGACGGGCCTGGGTACCCGCCCATCCCTGGGGCTAGGAAGTAGGGTCAGCCCTCCCAAACCACAGGCCTGGGGGTTGAGGAAATTCCCCACTGGCCAAGGCAGACTTGGAGGCAGATGGTGGGGGCTGGAAGCTGGCAGCAGCTGTGCCAGCTGTCCCCAAGGAGGGTTAGCCAACCCTGGGGGAGGTGCCGAAAGAGGGCAAAGATGCGCCCGCACTCTCAGCCTTGCTCCCACTCTGTAGAGTGGGTACAAGCATCCAGGTGGTCGTGGGTCATAAAGATCAAGGGGAGTAGGGGCCCTCAGGGATGGTCCTGCGTCATTTCCTCTGGGGGCACTCTTGTGGAAGCTCCCCCTTCCCAAGCCCTCACCCCTCCAGCCCCCGCCGTTGGCCACCTACCCTCAGGTGGGGGGGAGCTGGGAGGACAGAGCCGCAGGGCCCCCAGCCAGCTGTGAAGCGGGCTGGCAGCGGCTGTGAAACCCGATTAGAAACATGTGGGTTCCATTCCCGGAAACTCCAGGGGGTTTACACATGGATGGCACAGGACAGCAGCTCAGAGAGAGACAGACTTGTGGGTCACACAGCGAGTGGACACCAGCTGCTACCTCCCAGCCCCGCAGCGTGGTCAGCTGAGGAGGAGGAGGCCCCACCTGGGCCCAGCCATGTTGCCTCTTTGGCCAAGGCCCCTGTGGTCGGCTCTCAGGGAGACTCACCAGTCTGGGCGAGGTTTCTGGCCTGGAGGTCAGCAAACATTCTGGACAACTAGAGCCCGCTGTGCTTGGGCAAACCACTTTGTTTCTCTGTGCCTCGATATCCTAGTCTGTAAAATGGGTGTAATGATGGTACCTTCCTCATAGGGTTGTTGGGAGAAGGACTTGTTGAATTAATACTGTGCAAAGTGCTCCAGAGTGTCCAGGTGCACAGGGAGGGCTTTGTCAGCTGGCCGCTACTGCTGTCACTACCATGGTCACTTATGACCGTGGCCAATGATAGTAAAGATGGCTTTGGCATCCCTCGAGCTCTGGTTTTATGCTGGGCCCCTGAGGGTCCCCTGAAGGAGCTCCCTGTCTGATTAACAATAAGGAGTAAAGACCCCTGGTCCCTGGCCCTCAGTTTCAGGCCTCAGTCTCTGGCCCGAGAGTCAGACAGATGGGAATTCAAAGGGCAACTCTGCCCTCTGCCCTCAGGTAGCTCCCCTCCTCTCTGAACCTCGGGTTCATACCTCCCTCCCCCTTCCCTAACTTCCTTCCTTTTTTGAAGTCGCCTCTGTGGCTCCGCGGAATGCGGATGTCCAGGCCCTCCGCAGGACTTCCCCGGAGCTGGCACCTCCACCCAGAGGCCTGTGACTCGCCCAGGCAATGGGGAGGGGTCTGGAGCCTGGCGGCACCAGGGCGCTCACAGCCTGTTTCCCGTGGGCTGTTCAGAAGTCTGGGGTTTCTCTTTTCTGAATCATTTATCGTGAGTTAACCTGGAAACCAGAACTCCAGAGCTGGGTGGAGTCCCAGAAAGTGGTAGAGCCCCTCATTTTACAGCTGGGAAAGGTGAGGCCCAGAGACGGGGAGGTTTCCTCTGAGAGGCACGCGGTGGAGCGGCCATGGGGACCCAGTTCCACTGGGCAGGGTACTGCATCTCTCTGTGCCTCAGTGTCCTCGTCTGCGAAATGGGGCCAATGCATTCTCCTGCTCGTAGGTCTCGCCGTGAGGGTCAAGTGAGATGGTATGTGGGAGGCAGTGGGCACGCAGTCCTCAGTAGGTGTGGCTGCTACATTTTGTTAGTAGTGTTTCCTCACTTCCCCGGGCTGCCTGGTGCCTCCCCGGGGAGACGGGGCTGCGCAGGCTGGCTGGGGTGGTCGTGAACCCCGTCTCTTCCGAAATGCCCCAGTGCCAGCCCCACCTCCTTGGGTTTTGACTGCAGAGCCCTCAGGACTGCCCGCAGATCCTGCCCTCCGCCCTGGCTCCCATGCCCACGGGCAGCTCCCAGAGCATCCCGGTGCATCTGGCCAACGCCGCCTTCTTCCAGGTAAGTGAAGGCTGGGCGGGGGTGGGGCGGAGGGCTGGGAGAGTGTCGTCCCGGATGGGGGGACCCTGCTCTGGGCCCACCACCCATGCTTTGGTTTCCTTCCTCTGAGTTTCCAGGCTATGTTTGAGAAAGCCCCGCTGTGGTTGCACGGAGCTGGGGGAACAGGAAAGTGGGCGGGGAGGGCCAGACCATGGGGACAGCAGGCCGCCCCCAGCGCCTGCGGGAAAGCCTGGCCAGGACCCCCAGACCCTTCTACCCTCTAAAGCTCCCCTGACAGATCCAGGCCCAGCCCCGCCCAGTGCCGCAGCCCATGAGTGACACTGTCCATATTATGCCCGCCCTGCCCTAGCCCCCAGGCTGAGTTGTGACCCTGGACACACCTTCCCAGTTCGTGGCTGACATGTCTTCCCTGGAGAATGGCCAGAGAACCCCTTTGCCGTCCAGGTGGGGAAAATGAGGCCTAGGAAGGGGACGCAGGTGCCTCCAGGTCACACGACATAGGGCTGGACTTGCACCCTAGCCCTGGACTCCTTGTTGAGTGCTCTTCCCTACAACCAGTCTTCCCTTCCCCCTGCCCATCTGGGCTGGGGGAAGGGACACAGCCCCTTTCTGGGTCCCTCCTGGAGGAGCGTCCTGGGTGGGAAGTGTTGATGAGTCCTGGAAGCATGCCAGCCACCCCCTCCCCAGCTTCTGGGGACTTGCCATCTGTCGCTTCCACGGGGGAGCCGAGGCCCGTGACGGCTGTCACACGTGGGGGCCACATGCCAGGCATCTGGGATGCGTCAGGCAGCCTCGTGGCAGGGGCTGCAGCTCAGTGAGGGGCATGGCGGCCCTGCCCTGGGCCCTCAAGCTCTTCCCTGCAATGGTTGGGAAGAGCCTCCAGGGGCAGCAAGGGGCCTGGACCCATGTGGAGGGCTGTGCCGCTCCCCTGGGCTACAGGAGCCTGGCATGGGGAGGCCCAAGGCCTGGGTTTGGGTCCTGGCTGCTGCTTTCAAGCTGTATAATCAGGGGGCACGTGTCTGCTTCATGGGGCCTCAGTGATCCCAGCCCTCCTCCCCCCGGGCCTGCTTCTGGAACACTGAGGGTGGGGGTGGGCAGAGCCCCCTGCCTGGGCTCTGCAGCAGCGCTGTCCACTGAGCCTGCGCCCTGCAGAGCCCCAGGACAGGCTGGGCCTGCGGCCCTGAGCCCGGGACTCGGACGACAGACCCACCTCCCAGCTCAGCGTGGCAGGGACACGTGAGCTCTCAGCCCTATCAACAGCCACTTTCCTGTGTCAGTTTCAGAATGAAGCGGGGAGGGGGCAGGGCAGGGGAGTTGCTGACCTGCTATCTTCTCAGGGTGTCACATCTGCCAGCGACAGGGACATAAACAGGAAGTCCTGCCACGCAGCTGGCCTAACACACTCAAAACCCGGGTTTGTTCATTCAGCAGATATTTACTGATGCTGCTCCCGGAGGCCTGTGCTGGGCTGAGGGCAAGACGGGATTGGGGAATTGGCCCTGTTTAGTCTTTCAGCAAGCATTTATTGAGCACTTCTTGCATACTAATAACCGCCAGCATATATTAGGCACCCACAGTGTGCAACCCACTAAAGATAACACGATCTCCAGTTTTCCTAGAATCCTGCAGAGTAGAGCAGCCTCTTTCTGTTGCAGAGTTTAGAAACCTGAGGCCCAGAGAGGAGGAGCCACTTGCACAGGGTCACACATCTAGGAGGTAGCAGAGGTGGGATTCGAACCTGGGTGGGCCTGTGTAAAGTAGAACCTGAGCTATTTCAGCTGCCATCTACTGCCCTTGGAGGTGTCAGAGGGGCTGAGACCCAGCCCCAACCCTCCCCAGTGGGTGGGGGGACAGGTGTAGACAGAGCCTGCACAGGGGATAAGGGTGGTCCTTGGCATACAGGGTCGGGGACAGGCTTTAGGAGCTTAATGGAGCCCCTGGCACACACCCAAATGTTCATTGCTGAATGGATGGATGGTCAAGTGAGGGGTGCCCCTGTGATTTGAGGGGGGAGTCTGGGAAGGCTTTGAAACATGGGACATTTGAGCTGGATTTTGAAGGCTGTGTTGAGTTTTGCTGGGTGGAAGAATGGGCTTGGGCAAAGGCTGAGGGCAGGACAGCCTGTGCTGTGTCGACATGTGTCCTGTGGCTGGTCCCAGGCCTTGTGGGGCAGCGGCGGGGGATTGTTGACATTAAAGGGCAGGTGGAGTCTCACTGGGATGAACCTTGGACGTCGGTCATGCTGAAGAGTCAGGGCTTTACCCGCGGAGTGAAAGGCCCCGGGTTTAGGCCATTGGGAGATGTTGGTGAGACTTTTAGTGGCATGGAGAGAGCACAAGGCCAAGGTTCTAGGTGTTCCTGTACCCCCTGCCTCCATCGAACGCTGGACATGGAGGCCAGGAAGGACATCCTGGAGGAGGTGCAGCCCAGGCAAAGGCCTGATAGTAGGACCACGCCCACTCTTCAGGACAGCAGTGTCTGATGTCCTGATGGAGGTACAGGGCAGGGGGTGCTGACCTGACTCTCCCCAACCCCCATCTGCCAAAGGGTGCCGCGCTTGAATGTAGCTTTGGTCAAGAAGAGATCTTTGAGGCTGTGTGGGTGAATGAATCAGCTGTATGCTGCAACCAAGTGGTGGTGAGTGGTGTAGCTTTAACGGCGGGGGTCGGGGGCAGAGGGGAAGGGGAGGCCTGCCGCAAGTCCAGACCCTACACTCCTTCCTTTCTACCTCCTCTTTTTGGACCCCCTGCCCCCAGTAGCCCTGCCCTCATCTGTCTCCCTGACATCCCTCCCCCAACAAAGACCCGACACCATCCACACCTCTCATGGTTTTTCCTGTCCTTTTGCAGCTGCACACAACCCAAAAGAGCCAGGTGTTTCCACTCAGCCTCCAGCTAAAGGGGCGGCCAGCCCGATTCCTGGACAGCCCTGACCACATGACAGGTGGGAGCGCCTCACATGGCCTCAGGGGACTCAGCCGCGGTGGGTGGGACGCAGCCTTGGGGGACTCATTCCTGTGCTCAGGTGTCCACCTTGCCGTTCCCTAACACACACACTCTCTCAGATCCCAGCCCGGCCTTTCTGTGCCTGGTCAGTTACTCAGCGCTTGATTATTGAGCAGCTACTCTGGGCAGGCACCACGCCCTCGGGGCATCTCCAGGCCAGTGGCTGTGCAGCCCCAGGTACTTACTTACCCTTCCCTTTGTGAGCCTTATCGTCCTCATATGAAGCAAGGGCAGAGGCCCTTTCGTAGAGGGTGTGGTGAGGATTTGCTGAGATGATGCACACGAAGCCTTGCAAGGGTGTCTGGGATACAGTCTGTGCCCCTATATGGTGGTTGGTATCCTTGCTCTTATTATATGTACTGAATCAACTCTCCAAGGACCTGTCTGTTCATGGGGAGTCTCAGACATCTCGGTGGACATGGGCACCCCCCACATCCATACTATGAAGGTCCCAGACAGAAGCCCCAGAACCACCCTGCACACCCTGAGGCCCTGGAGAACTGGCCCTGCAGTCCTCCTCGTGCCAGTCTGAGGGTCTGGTCTGAGGCTCACAGAGCCCGCATTGCTCAGTGGTTCCCTAGCATCCTGGAGCTCCGTGGGGGCTCAGGAGACCCACTCGGGCCTGGGTATGAATCCCGCTCTGCTACTCACAGGCTGTGTGACCTTGGGCAAGTCACTCTACTTCTCTGAGCCTCATGTCTTTGTCAAATGGAGCTAATAAACAGCTCCCGCTGGATAGATTCACAGGGAGGATGAATGTTAATGGGGCTGTGGCTGCACTGTGCTTAGCACAGCCCCCAGGGGGTTTGGAGAAAACTAAGAACTTCATGGGGTCCTGACCCTAAGAACAGGACCCTGCTGACCTGTGCTGCCTCCGTGTCTCCCGCAGTGGAGGTCTATAACTGCGCCATGGGCAGCCCCGACTGTTCCCAGTGCCTGGGCCGGGAGGACCTGGGCCACCTGTGTGTGTGGAGTGACGGCTGCCGCCTGCGGGGGACCCTGCAGCCCCTGCCTGACACCTGCCCCGCCCCCGAGATCCGAGCGGTAAGCACCCCGCCCCCACCTCCCCGCTCTGAAGCCTGTTGCACCCACACGCCTGAATGTGCACACGTACAGCGCCCACGTGGGCTCAGGGACCCGCAGCACGCGTGCTTGCACACACCCAGGCCCATGCGCACTGTGTTACCCCCTGCGCACCTGCTGGGTGCCAGGCCCTGCCCGGTGCTAGAGACACAGCAGGGAACGAAACAAGTACCTGCCTTCATAGAGCTAACGTTTTACTTGGGGTTAGGGGACAATAATGAGAAAGGAAATAATTTACATAGAGAAGGTGGTAAGTGCTACAGCAGGGCAGGGCGGGGGCATTGGGAGTCTGGGGTGAAAGAGATGCTGGGGCTGATTGACTCTAAATTTTATAGCGAGGTCAGGGAAACCTTGCTGATAAGGTGAAAATGGGGGCTGCCAGTAACTCCGAAGCCTCAGTTTTAATTAAGAAAAAAATCTCAGGGAAGGAGTCTGTTTGGCTTAGCCTGGGTCAGGTGCCCATCCCAGGCCCAGTCAGCTCTGGTTGGGATGTAGGGGCATGTGGTCAGACATGGCCGCTGGGAGTGGACCTCGGTGTCCCCAGGAGATGCCCCTCAAATAGCACTGACTCTGTCCCTATGCACTGGTGTCCCCAGACCCAAGCCGGCTCAGTATCACAAATGCACATCCTCTCTGGCAGCCCCAGTGACCTGCCAAGTGGCTGGCGGTGCCAGCGCTCTCAGAGCCTCCCCTCAGTGATGGGTCTGCCTGGCCCTGCCTCCCCGGGAGCCTGCCAGCATCCCAGCCTCTGAACCCCATTCACCCCTTTCTCCGGTCGCCTGGCAGGTTGAGCCCCTGAGTGGCCCCTTGGACGGCGGGACCCTGCTGACCATCCGCGGCAGGAACCTGGGCCGGCGGCTCAGCGACGTGGTCCGTGGAGTGTGGATTGGCAGCGTGGCCTGTGAGCCGCTGGCCGACAGATACACGGTGTCAGAGGAGTGAGTAGAGGGCAGTGCCTGGAGCCATTCTGAGTGACCGCAGGCCCCACCCCACCCGGAAGTGCCAGCTGCATCTCTGCCCTCCCCTCTCCCTTTTCTTCTCCCCCCTCCCCCCTCTGCCGTCCCACTCTCCTCGGCACCCTTCTGCTCCCCAGAAGTCTCACTCCTGGGTCTCCCGGACTTTGCTCAGGCCATTCCCACCATGCGTCCTGCCCTTTCCTGCTCGGGACACCACTCCAGCGCCTGCTCCCCTGGGAAGCCCTCCCGTGTTCCCCTAGACCAGCCCTACCTCCACGGAAGCCTTGCTCCGATGAAAAAAATTGCTGCTAAGAAAGTGTGGGGAGCCGCTGGTGTGGTGCAGAGGTCTGGGCCTGCAGCTGTGGAGCCTGGCCCGGAGGGCAGGGAATGAGCTGGGTTTCCTTTCCGAAGGCTGTAAGTCAGGCTTGCAGATAAGGCCGTCAGTCTCCCAGCCCAGCAAATGTTCTCATGGTTGCAGAGCTTTCAAATATCCCCAAAGACCATCTTATCCAATCCCCTTGTCTTATAGCTGCAGAACTGTCGTAAACTCAGGTCGGGGGTGGTCCCGGGGAAGAGCTTGGCACCAGGGGGACACCTGGGGGACTCAGTGGCTGTTTTCCAGCTGATAGGGAATTGTCTCAGTATTTCGACATGGGTAATGCCGTTGGGTGTCCTGGCCAAATGCCAGCGCCAGGTGTGAGTGGGCGGGTGGGTGGCTGAGTGCAAGGATGGGGCGCTCACACTCCCGGGGGGTGGAGCAGGGGCCACTGTTTGAGGGAGAAACCAGGTGGCACCTGCCTGGGCCCCCAGGATCCGCTGGCTGCTCCTTGACCAGAGTCGCCTCCCCCAGGATCGTGTGTGCCACGGGGCCAGCCCCAGCGGCGTTCTCGGACGTGGTGACGGTGAACGCCTCCAAGGAGGGCAGGTCACGGGAGCGCTTCTCCTACGTGGTAAGGGAGGCTGCAGCCTACCCCCCTGCCCACCCTGCCAGGCTCACCCCGGGCTGGCCTGAGGCCTGACCGCCTGCCTTGCTCCCCACAGCTGCCCCTGGTTCACTCCCTGGAGCCTGCCATGGGCCCCAAGGCAGGGGGCACCAGGATCACCATCCACGGGAGCGACCTCCATGTGGGCTCCGAGCTCCAGGTCCTGGTGAATGACACGGAGCCCTGCATGGAGCTGGTGTAAGCCTCTGGGCCGGGGGGCTGGAGGGCTGGGGGTGATGTCCTTGCACCAGGCATCACCAGGGACTTCACTGGCTGTGTCCCCTTGGCCAAGCCCCTTCCTCTTTCTGAGCCTCAATTTTCTCAGCCGGTAAGAACAGTACCAGTGACTTGTGGGAAGTGCTGTGCCCAGCATACAGTAGGTACTTCATAAATGACCTTAACCTGCAGGGAAAACGGTGATGATTGTACACACTCTGAGAGCTGCCGCTGGCCCAGGGGTGTGGCCAGTGGCAGGGTTCTGGTCCAGAACCTCTTGGTGAAATACTTGTCTTTATTATGCACTTAATGTGTACCAGGTGCCATTGATAGGCATTGCTGTGGATACCAAGATGAGCCCAACAGTCTCAGCCCTCAGGGTACAGCAGACACTGTCACAGGAGCTAGGAACATCCAGGGGGGTCAGAATTGGGAGAAGTCAGAGCTTCCAGGGCTGTGGGCGCAGGGCCCTCACCGGAGCGGGAGCCAGGAGAGGTTCTCTGGGAAGGCTTCTTGGAGGAGGTGGGATGGGGCAGGTCAGAGAAGAGAAGGCAGGGTGTCCAAGGTGGGGCAGACAGCCCAAGCAAAGGTACGGCAGTGGGAATGTGGAAACAAGATTTCTGTATGAGGTGGGGGCCAGGTGAGCAGGCCTGGACCCCAGGCCACGTGCCCCAGGTGACGGGGTGTTGGTCGCTGGGGAGTGACGGAGGTGGGTTCCTGCTGACGAGGCCCGCGTCCTCCGCAGGCGCACGGACACCAGCATCACCTGCACGGTGCCTGGGGGCGCCCTGCCGGCCCCCGTGCCCGTGTGCGTGCGCTTCGAGCGCCGCGGCTGCGTGCACGGCAACCTCACCTTCTGGTACAAGCAGAACCCGGTCATCACGGCCATCAGTCCCCGCCGCAGCCACGTCAGGTGAGACCTGGACGTGACCCCAGGCCAGGGCACTCTCCGGGGCTGCACCTGGGCTCACGGAGCTTGCTGTCCCCCCGCAGTGGCGGCAGGACCATCACGGTGGCCGGCGAGCGTTTCCACATGGTGCAGAAGGTGTCCATGGCCGTGCACCACATCGGCCGGGAGCCCACGGTGAGGGCGGGGCCCCGGCAGGCAGGGCTGGTTGCGGCCCCGGCTGACCAGGCGTCACTCTGCCACATCTCCTCATCTCTGCCTCTCCTGTCTCTGCCTCTCTCTCTCCCCCTCTTTTTCCACATCTGACTATCCCTCCCATCCCCCACCTTGGCCCCGGCCCCCCTCAACCAGCTCTGCAAGGTTCTTAACTCCACCCTCATCACCTGCCCATCGCCCGGGGCCCTGAGCAATGCCTCAGCCCCCGTGGACTTCTTCCTCAACGGCCGGGCCTACGCAGACGAGGCAGCCGTGGACGAGGAGCTCCTGGACCCCGAGGAGGCCCAGCGGGGCAGCAGGTTCCGCCTGGACTACCTCCCTGACCCACAGTTCTCCACGGCGAAGAGGGAGAAGTGGATCAAGCACCACCCTGGGGAGCCCCTCACCCTGGTCATCCACGTGAGTGCCAGTGGGTGCCAGGTGGGGGGCGTGAGCAGGCCGGGCTTAGCCACAGGCCTCACGAGCACCCCTTCTGCTCCCACAGAAGGAGCAGGACGGCCTGGGCCTCGAGAGCCACGAGTACCGGGTCAAGATTGGCCAGGTGGCCTGTGACATACAGATCGTCTCCGAGAGAGTCATCCACTGCTCGGTCAACGAGTCCCTGGGCACAGCAGAGGGGCAGCTGCCCATCACAGTGAGTGGACGGGGCACTAGAGGCAGAGGTGGGCTTGGCCCCCAGTCTTGCCCCAAGTGCCTGAGCATCTGCCCCCTGCCCGGCACGTCTCAGCTGAGCATTGTCATGCTCAGAAGCTTAGACAACCAGGGCAAAGAGGAGCTTTACCTCCCCACTTGGCAGATGAGGAAACTGAGACCCAAAAACTTAGTGACCTGTTCAAGGTCAGTGATCAGCCCCAGCTGACTCTCAGAGGCCATGACAAGTTGTCCCCGTTCCACTTGTTGCTCTACCCAGAGTCTGGGCCGCCAGTCGCCATGCCGAGTCATGGAGGGAGGGAAGCAGGAGTGGAGAGAGGGCCCAGAACATGGGATCTCTTCTGCACTGTACCCGGCTTGCATGCCTCCCGAGATGGGGCGCTCACTCCCTCCCAGGTGGCACATGCCACCCAGGATGGCTCTGACTGCAAAAGCTCCCTTTCACCTGTACCCCAGTCCCAGTTCTGCCTTTTGAGTCCTAAGAACTCACCTGCTCCCCTGGTCCTTGGGCAGCCCTACACATACTTCAGGACATGGCCAGGCTCTATGAACTGCCCGGCCACCGGCTCTTTGGCTCCTCCTCCCAGGCTGTAATAATAATCACAGTTGCCTGTATTTATTGAGTCTCCCTTCTGTGCCAGGCTCGGGACTAAGGGCTTGACAGGCATCATCTCATTTAGCCCTCATAGCATCCCCAGGAGATGGGTGGGGCTCTTTCTGTCTTATACTTGTGGCATCTGAGGCTCAGAGAGGTTAGGTGCTTTGCTCAAGACCACACAGCTAGTGAGGAGAAGAGCCAGGGCGTAAGTCCAGGGAAGATACAACCCCCTCCCCCCACCTCTGTGCAGATCCAGGTAGGGAACTTCAACCAGACCATCGCCACGCTGCAGCTGGGGGGCAGTGAGACCGCCATCATCGTGTCCATTGTCATCTGTAGTGTCCTGCTGCTGCTCTCCGTGGTTGGTAAGGAGCCCCACCCTCATGTCGCTTTGCGGGGGGCAGACCTACCCCACTTTGCCTCAGCCCCTCTGAAGATCCGTGGGTAGGAGAGAAGGCATAGTGGGCCGGGGCAGACTGAACAAAGGCGTGAAGGTAGGAACGGGTGAGGCGCTCAGAGGTGGTGAGGAGTGTGCCCCAGCGACAGCACAAAGGGTGGAGGACAGCAGCTGTTGAGAAGCGTGCTGGGCCCAGGCGATGGGCCCTGAGTGCCACGCAGAGGGATTTGGAACCTTGTTCTCCAGTCAGTAGGGCCTGCTGAAGGTACTTATAAGAGGGCTGTTCAGGGAAGATTAACCTTCCTCTTAGGTAGGCTATACCACTATTAAAATAATGGTTATGAAAGTAACGTATTCAATGTAGCATGGAAATTGAAGCTCTCATACACTGCTGGTGGGAATTTAAATGGTGCCATTGCCATGGCAAACTCTCCGGCAGTTCCTCGACATGTTAAATAAAGTTACTGTGTGACCCAGCAGTCCCCGTCCTGGGTATCTGCCCAAGATAAATGAAAACATATGTCCACACAAGCACCTGTGCATGAATGTTCATAGCAGCATTATTCATCACCAAAAGTGGCAACAGCCCAGATGTCCATCAGCCGATGAATGGATAAAGAAAATATGGTTTATCCATACCATGGGTTAGTATTAAGCCATAAAAAGGAGTATATATATTTTATACATCTCGTTGTATGATATATATATATATAGATATATTACATCTCAGAGAGGGGTTATAAGTACTGCTTTGTAATTTTTTAGAAGTTCTGACACGTGGTACAGCATGGATGCCCCTTGAGGATGTCATGATAAGTGAAAGATGCCAGACATAAAAGATCACATAGTTTGATTCCGTTTATATGAAATGTCCAGAATAGGTAAATCGATAAAGACAGAAAGCAAATTAGTGGTTGCCAGGGGCAGGAGGAGAGTGGATGGGGACTGACTACTTGTGGTTATGGGTCTTCAAGGGGCAGGGAAAGTGCGCTAAAATTAGGTAGTGGTGATGGTTACACAACCCTGTGAATATACTAAAAGCCATTAAATTGTATGCTTTACATGGATAGACTATATGGCATATGCATTATATCTCAATAAAACTGTTTTTAAAAAAGTAATATATTCAATATAGAAAATTTAGGGAAAACTGGGATAGAATATATAATATATAAAAATATTATATATATATATTTTTTTGGCTGCGTTGGGTCTTCGTTGCTGTGCATGGGCTTTCTTTAGTTGCGGCGAGCGGGGGCTACTCTTCGTTGCGGTGCGTGGGCTTCTCATTTCGGTGGCTTCTCTTGTTTCGGAGCACGGGCTGTAGGCGCGCGGGCTTCAGTAGTTGTGGTGTGCAGGGTCAGTAGTTGTGGCTTGTGGGCTCTAGAGCTCAGGCTTAGTAGTTATGGCGCACGGGCTTAGTGGGATCCGCGGCATGTGGGATCTTTCCCGACCAGAGCACGAACCCATGTCGCCTGCATTAGCAAGCGGATTCTTAAGCACCGTGCCACCAGGGAAGCCCCATGTATATTTTATGCATCTCATTATATGAGATATATAGAGATATGTTACATCCCAGAAAGGGGTTATGATATAATACTGCTTTGTAATCTTTTAAAAGTTTCTTAATTCACAAGTAATACCTCGTCGTTGTAGAAAGAACTGAAAATGCTAAATAGCAGAAAGAGAACAGAAATCCAGTTTACCACTATTTTATTTTTTTTCACTCAAGTAATTTTTATAAATTAAGTTTTATTTTATGTTATAGTTGATTTACATTGTTGTGTTAGTTTCAAGTGTACAGCAAAGTGATTTAGTTATACATAAACATATATCCATTCTTTTTCAGATTCTTTTCCCATATAGGTTATTAGAGTGTTGAGTGCAGTACCGTGTGCTATACAATAGGTCCTTGTTGGTTATCTATTTTATATAGTAGTGTGTGTATGTTAATCCCAAACTCCTAATTTATCCCTCCTCCCACCTTCCCCCTTTGGTAACTGTAAGTTTGTTTTCAAAGCCTGTGAGTCTGTTTGTTTTGTAAATAAGTTCATTTGTATCATTTTTTTTAGATTCCACATATAAATGATATCATGATATTTATCTTTCTCTGTCTGATGTCCTTCACTTAGTATGATCATCTCTAGGTCCATCCATGTTGTTGCAAATGGCATTATTTCATTATTTTTTATGGCTGAGTAATATTCCATGGCATATATGTACCACATTTTCTTTATCCACTCCTCTGTTGATGGACATTTTGGTTGCTCCCATGTCTTGGCTATTGTAAATAATGCTGCAATGAACATTGGGGTGCATGTATCTTTTTGAATCATGGTTTTCTCTGGATATATGCCTGGGAGTGGGATTGCTGCGTCATATGGTAATTCTGTTTTTAGTTTTTTAAGGAACTTCCATACTGTTCTCCATAGTGGCTGTATCAATTTACATTCCCACCAACAGTGCAAGAGGGTTCCCTTTTCTCCACACGCTCTCCAGCATTTATTGTTTGTAGACTTTTTGATGATGGCCATTCTGATCAGTGTGAGGTGATACCTCATTGTAGTTCTGATTTGCACTTATCTAATAATTAGCAATGTTGAGCATCTTTTCCTGGGCTTTTTGGCCATTTGTTTGTCTTCTTTAAAGAAATGTCTTTAGATTTTCTGCCCATTTTTTGATTGGGCTGTCTGTTTTTTGATATTGAGCTACATGAGCTGTTTGTATATTTTATAGATTAATCCCTTGTCGGTCACTTCATTTGCAAATATTTTCTCCCATTCTGTGGGTTGTGTTTCCGTTTTGTTTATGGTCTTTTGGGTTTTTGTTTTTGTTTTTGCTGTGCAAAAGCTTTTAAGTTTAATTAGATCCCGTTTGTTTTTCTTTTTATTTTCATTACTCTAGGAGGTGGATCACAAAAGATAATGCTGTGATTTATGTCAGAGAGTGTTCTGCCTATGTTTTCCTTTAAGAGTTTTATAATTTCCAGCCTTACATTTAGATCTTTAATCCATTTTGAGTTTGTGTATGGTGTTACAGAATGTTCTAGTTTCATTCTTTTACATGTAGCTCTCCAGTTTTCCCAGCACCACTTATTGAAGAGACCGTCTTTTCTCCACTGTATAGTCTTGCCTCCTTTGTCATAGATTGATCATAGGTGCGTGGGTTTATCTCTGGGCTTTTTATCCTGTTCCATTTATCTATATTTCTGTTTTTGTGCCTGTACCATACTGTTTTGATTACTGTAGCTTTGTAGTATAGTCTGAAGTCAGGGAGCCTGATTCCTCCAGCTCCATTTTTGTTTCTCAGGATTGTTTTGGCTATTCAGGGGTCTTTTGTGTTTCCATACAAATTGTAAAATTTTTTGTTCTAGTTCTGTGAAAAATGCCATTGGTAATTTAATAGGGATTGCATTGAATCTGTAGATTGCCTTGGGTAGTATAGTTATTTTCACAATATTGATTTTTCCAGTCCCAGAACATGGTATATTTTCCATCTGTTTGTGTTATCTTCAATTTCTTTCATCAGCATCTGATAGTTTTCAGGGTATAGGTCTTTCACCTCCTTATGTAGGTTTATTCCTAGGTATTTTATTCTTTTCTATGCAATGGTGAATGGGCTTGTTTCCTTGATTTCTCTTTCTGATCTTTCATTGTTATTGTATAGGAATGAAAGAGATTTCTGTGTATTAATTTTGTATCCTGCTACTTTACCAAATTCATTGATTAGCTCTAGTAGTTTTCTGGTAGCATCTTTAGGATTTTCTATGTATAGTATCATGCCATTTGCAAACAGTGACAGTTTTACTTCTTTTCCAATTTGGATTCCTTTTATTTCCCTTTCTTCTCTGATTGCTGTGGCTAGGACTTCCAAAACTATGTTGAATAATAGTGGCAAGAGTGGACATCCTCGTCTTGTTCCTGATCTTAGAGGAAATGCTTTCAGTTTTTCACCATTGAGAATGATGTTTGCTGTGGGTTTGTCATATATGGCCTTTATTATGTTGAGGTGGGTTCCCTCTATGCCCACTTTCTGGAGAGTTTTTATCATAAATGGGTGTTGAATTTTGTCGGAAGCTTTTTCTGCGTCTATTGAGATGATCATATGGTTTTTATTCCTCAATTTGTTGATGCGGTGTATCACACTGATTTTTTTTGCAGATATTGGAAAATCCTTGCATCATTGGGATAAATCCCACTTGAGCATGGTGTATGATCCTTTTAATGTGTTGTTAGATTCGGTTTGTAGTATTTTGTTGAGGATTTTTGCATCTATGTTCATCAGTGATACTGGCCTGTACTTTTCTTTTTTTGTAGTATCTTTGTCTGGTTTTGGTATCAGGGTGATGGTGGCCTCATAGAATGAGTTTGAGAGTGTTCTTTCCTCTGCAGTTTTTTGGAATAGTTTCAGAAGGGTAGGTGTTTATCACTATTTTAAACAAACACACATTTCTTATTATAAGAATGGGACATGGAGCCTTATTTTCCTGGCCGTTTCCCAAGCCCTTGGCCCTGTAGTTTTCAACCCGCTGGGGAGGAGAGGACCGTGAGCTGAGGCGCCCGCCCCAAGGAGCTGGAGCTGAGGGGCGCAGGCAGGACCTCTCCCTTCAGGCCCAGGCCCTGCACAGGGCAGGTACCGACAAATGCTCTCCGAAGGGCTTTCATTGGCCTGACCCGCCTCTCTGCTGCCCACAGCCCTGTTTGTCTTCTGCACCAAGAGCCGCCGCGCTGAGCGCTACTGGCAGAAGACACTGCTGCAGATGGAGGAGATGGAGTCCCAGATCCGAGAGGAGATCCGTAAAGGTAGCGGGTGGCGACCATGCGGGACCTTGGGCCTCGGCTTCTTCCTCTGTTCCACTCACAGCCACTGCCTGTTTACCAGGCTTTGCTGAGCTGCAGACGGACATGACGGATCTGACCAAGGAGCTGAACCGCAGCCAGGGCATCCCCTTCCTGGAGTACAAGCACTTTGTGACCCGCACCTTCTTCCCTAAGGTCAGTTCAGGCCCCTGCCGGCTACTTCAGGAGCTCCTCGACCCCTCCCTGGGCCCTGAGAATCTAGAGGGCACTTCTGCGCCGATGGGAGAACTTGACAAGTGCAGGCTGGGCCCCTTGAGCAGAACGAAACCTGCACGCCCGCCTGTGGCAGCCTGGGCCCCTGCCCTGGCCTGCCGAGGGAGAGGGCCCAGTTTCCCCCCCTTTCCTTCTCGGCTCACTGATGTTTTAACTGTCCATCTAGGAGCTAGCTGCCAGGCCCACTTTTCTCCTGGGGTGCTGGGCCTGCCTCCCCTCTCAGGGGGTGAGTATAGGCACCAGTTCACTGCCAGCCTCTCTCCTCTCTGGGCCCCTTCCCAGGGAGGCCTCTCTGGGTCTCCGCATCTCCTCCTTCTGTCCACTGGACTCTGTCCCATCCCTTCCATGCCTCTTGTGCTGTTCCAGGGGCCGCTGCCTTGTCCCCACCTTCCCTGGCCTGTCAAGAGCGTTTATGCCAGTGGCCAGCACTCTCCTCTGGCCCTGTCCACACTGTTCTCCATGCAGCAGCCACAGAGAGCCCATATTGTGGTCGCTGCAGGCATTTCTCCCTCAGTGTCCCTCATTCTGCACTGAGCTGCGTTTGCTTCCTCTTCAGCCTCGTGCACCCCAGCTTTGCCACACCTTGGCTCATGCTGCATCTGTTCCTTTTCCTCCAGGAAGCCCCCGGGGACTCCCCTCCCCTCTCCTCTGGAGTCCTATGGCACCTGGGCGTGGCCCACTGCCTCTTCTTCCTTTGTAAAGTGGGCTTTTGCATTTGTCGCGCGGCCCCTGCATGTGTCAGGGGAAGGTGCAGCCCTGCCGAGATGCTGGGGGTCTGCGGCCCTGCTGAGGTGCTGGGGGTCTGCCTCCACAGTGCTCCTCCCTCTATGAAGAGCGTTACGTCCTGCCCTCCCAGACCCTCAACTCCCCGGGCAGCTCCCTGGTGCAGGAGACCCACCCACTGCTGGGAGAGTGGAAGGTGAGTAGTCCTCCACCCGTACACACACACACACACGTGTACACACACACACACACACACACACACACATGTGTACACACACACACACACACACACACACACACACACCTGCCTCAGGGCAACCCCATCTCTCTCTGGGCCCCACTTTCTAGCTCATCTGACCCATTGATCCTAATCATGGGAAGTTGGGAGGAACCTGCCATTGGATGGTAGTGAGCCCTCCATCGCAGGAGGTATTCAAGTGGCCATTCAGGGTGTTCTATGTGCTGACTCCCAGGCCAGGTAGAGAGGGGAGAGGATTGGGTCCCCCTGGACATCCCACTCCCCCTGCTGCTTAGAGAATGGAAGGTGAGAGGGTCCCCCACACAGGGATACTGGGTTGCCTTCAGGCACCCTTGCCCGAGCCGCACTTTCCAACTCAACTGAGCCACTGTTCCCAGTCACAGGGAGGTAGGCGGCGTCTACCACTAAAGGTAATGAGCTCCCCCTCCCAGGAAGCATTCGAGGAGCCATTCAGGGCATCTTAAGTGCTGACTCCTAGGCCAGGCAGAGACACTGGACCTCTGTGGACACCCCCTCACTGAATGCTTCCGCAGATCCCCGAGAGCTGCCGGCCCAACATGGAAGAGGGCATCAGCCTGTTCTCCTCGCTGCTCAACAACAAGCACTTCCTCATTGTCTTCGTCCACGCGCTGGAGCAACAGAAGGACTTCGCGGTGCGGGACAGGTCAGGCTGCGAGGCTCCGGGGGAGGGCGGGGGCCTGTCGGAGGCCACCCAGCCGGTCCTGGGTCTGCCTGGCTGGATCCAAGGCTGGGCCAGTTTCCAAATCACCATGTCCTTGGGACAGCTGGCATCTCCCCAGCGTCAGACCCTGGGTCCTGGGGCTGGGGAGGTCCTGAGACCCCCTCCCCATTCTTCCCCTTCCTGGTCTGCTTGCCCAGGACAGGGCTCGTGGGCATGGCGGTTGCTGTGCGTGGTAGGGAAGGTAGCCCATTCTCCAGCGAGATTTTAGTCACACCCGTCTGCATCCAGCGACAAGGTAGCAGCAGAACCCCCACTGCGTGGTCCTCGGAGCCCAGGGCCTTGCGGTGCGGGCGGTGCTGACGCCCCCTGCCCACGCCCACCCACAGGTGCAGCCTGGCCTCCCTGCTGACCATTGCGCTCCACGGCAAGCTCGAGTACTATACGGGCATCATGAAGGAGCTTCTGGTGGACCTCATCGACGCCTCGGCCGCCAAGAACCCCAAGCTCATGCTGAGGCGCACGGAGTCCGTGGTCGAGAAGATGCTCACCAACTGGATGTCCATCTGCATGTACAGCTGCCTGAGGGTGAGGGTGCCGGGGTGCGGGCCACCTGTGCCGCCGCCTAGACCTGATTTCATTTTATTCTCATGCCAACTCTGCCGAAGGGATTATCGTGTTCTTTGTGCAGATGTGGAATGGGGGGCTCAGAGGGCGCAGGGACAGCCCCATAGGATCCATCATACAGATGGGGAAACTGAGGCTCAGAGAAGGCCTGACTTCCTGCAAGGGCTCAGAGCAAGCCCAGGACGGAACAGAGGCTGTGTCAGTGGCATTGTTTCAGAAGATTGTTTTCTCAGTCCTCACATGCCCCCTGATGTGCCTTTGAGTCCAGCTCTGCCACTTCCCTGCTGGGTGACCCTGAGCAGGTTGCTTGCCCTCTCTGAGCCTCGGCAATGAGAATGACACCCCGTACCTGGAAGGGTTGCTGGCATGATGAAATGAATGTGGCCACCCACATTAGGCGATGTTCGAGCTTGGAGTCCACAGAGACACCTCTGGGTGGAGGGTGGGAGTGAGGCAGCAGCACCAGGATCAAAAGGAGGGTATTAAGCAGGCAGCCACAGAGGTATTGGTAGAAGGGGGTAGCGAAGGCGTTCCAAGTTGGGGCCGGAATCTGGAGTGTGGGCTGGAGGCCAGGGGCTGGGCCAGGCAGTCTGGCCTCAGCCTCTGACAGGCCCACACCTACCGCAGGAGACGGTCGGGGAGCCGTTCTTCCTGCTCCTGTGCGCCATCAAGCAGCAGATCAACAAGGGCTCCATCGACGCCATCACAGGCAAGGCCCGCTACACGCTCAACGAGGAGTGGCTGCTGCGGGAGAACATCGAGGCCAAGCCCCGGGTGAGCCGGGCGGGCAGGCGGGCAGCCGGGCAGGACGTCACGGGCTGGGCTGGCAGGGAGGGGTCCCGCACCACTGCTGACCGTCCCCCCACTTCCCACAGGCTGTCTCCCCTCCAGGGCCCAGTGGGCGCCCGCTGACCCTCCCCCTCTCTCCTGCAGAATCTGAACGTGTCCTTCCAGGGCTGCGGTATGGACTCGCTGAGCGTGCGGGCCATGGACACAGACACGCTGACGCAGGTGAAGGAGAAGATCCTGGAAGCCTTCTGCAAGAACGTGCCCTACTCCCAGTGGCCGCGTGCCGAGGACGTCGACCTAGGTGGGCAGGGCAGGGGCGGCTCCTGCCTTGGGCACACACACTGCCGCCCCTCATCAAATGTGCGCTAACTGTGGCTCTGGGGACGTGAAGACATCAGCTGCCAGGAGCTCCATTTGGGGCGGGGAGGGGAGACAGGGCCTGCGGTGGGAGGTCGATGCGGGCTGCTGCCAAGGTGGGCGGGAGAGGCCTCCCCAGCAGCTCTGATATCCCAGTGACAGCCCCGAGGATGAGGCCTTTCCAGAGCTGCTCTGCGCCCGGCACCCGGCACCCTCTCCCCTCCCCGCCTCCCAGATGGGGAGGTAGAGGCTCAGAGACAGGTGTGGGTGCCGCCGGTTCTCTCCCCGTGTGGCCCGCTGGGTGCCTGCCTCCCCGCGGCCCCTGCTCCCAGCCCTGATGCCCTGCCCCCTGCCCGCAGAGTGGTTCGCCTCGGGCACGCAGAGCTACATCCTGCGGGACCTGGACGACACCTCGGTGGTCGAGGATGGCCGCAAGAAGCTCAACACGCTGGCCCACTACAAGGTGGGCCCCGGCTCCACCCAGCTTCCGCCACTCCCACCCTCCCTGACCTCCGACCTCTGACCTCGGCCTCTCTCCCCATCAGATCCCTGAAGGTGCCTCCCTGGCCATGAGCCTCACAGACAAGAAGGACAACACCCTGGGCCGAGGTAGTGCTGGTGGACGTGGGGAGGGCCCCTTCTGAGTGGCCCCAGTGGGGAAGCTGAGGCTTCAAGGGACAGGGCTGGGCCGGGCTGAGGCTCCCTGCTGGGGGCGGGGCCGGGCCCCCCTGCCGCACGGCTGCTTGGCAGGGCCTGTGGCCAGGCCTCTCAGCGCTGGTTTCCTGCAGGCAGCAGAGAGAGGCCCCAGGAGGGTGGGATGTGATTCCAAGAGGTCTGGGCAGCCGCCAGGCCATGTGGGCTTTGGCCTGTGTCCCCGCCTCAAACCTCCCATCCATACCTTCAGATGCCCCAGGCCTGGGGTCCTAGGCTCCTCTGGGTCTTGGGGTCCCCTCCGGAGGCAAGGAGCAGGCTCTCGGGTCTCTCCCAGTGAGGTCTGGGCTGGGGGTTGAGGGCAACCACCCTGCCCTACTCGGGGGCCGTGCCCATCTCCATCTGTGACTGTCTCCCTGCTCCGGCTGTCACCTTGTGGATGTTTCCGTCTCTGTCAACGCCTCTGTCTTTCTCTCTCTACCTCATTCTCTGTGCGTTTCTCTGGTTCTCTCTCTCAGCTCTCTTACTTTGCATTTCTCTCTCTCTGCCTTGTTCTCTCCACACGTCTGTTTGGCTCTGTCCATTTAGCTCAGTTTCTTTCTCCATCTTTTTGTCTCCATTTCTATTTCTCTCTCTCCCCACTCCTCTCTCGTTTATTTATTGTGTGTGTTTTCCCTCTCGCAGTGAAAGACTTGGACACAGAGAAGTATTTCCATTTGGTGAGTGCCCTGCCTCCGGCCCTGGGGGTGCCCGCCCTTCACTGGGTGTCGACTGGGCTTCCTGCCACCCTGGGCCTCTGGGGGCAGTGCTTGCAGGCCCTGGGAAAGGCTGGGGTGGGGAGCGGGAACGGGACCCAGGCTAGCTCACGTGCACCACAAAGAGAGCCCAGTGCCCACGGGGGCAGGGTAGGACCGCCCATGGGCGGCCGGGGATGGTGCCTGGCGCCAGCACTGACCACTGACCACTGCCCCGGCCTCCCAGGTGCTGCCCACGGATGAGCTGGCAGAGCCCAAGAAGTCCCACCGGCAGAGCCACCGCAAGAAGGTGCTACCGGAGATCTACCTGACTCGCCTGCTGTCCACCAAGGTGGGCCCACCCTCATCTCTGTGTCCTCACTCCAGTGGGTCAGCTGTGACCACACACTTGGAATGAGAGGGACAGTGCTTCCCCTGTGGGGCCAGCCAGGCTCTGGGGCGAGAGGCTGAGGGTGTTGGGTCCCAGCTGAGGAGGGGTTTGCTCCCAGCATGAAGGGTGCCCGATGACAACTTCTTTATCAGCCCGTGTGACACGGAGGGCAGCAGAGGCCCAGTGATGCCCCCAAGGCCACACAGCTGGGGCAGCAGAGTGGGCGCCTAAGAGCTCACACTCCAGCCCAGCAATTCCCTGCTCTATGTCTCAGTCCTTCCAACACCCTTGTGGGGTAGGTTTCACTAACCCGTTTCACAGACAGGAAGACCAAGTCCCAGAGAGGTTAGATGACCAGCCTGATGCCACGTAGCTTCCCCATTCACCCAGCACTGCTCAGTCCCAGCACCACGGGCTCCCCTGAACCGCCAGAGGTGCCTGCTTACCCCGCTCCGTGTGGTCCTGGGCTGACGGCGGCCACCTGCTTCCATGCAGGGCACGCTGCAGAAGTTTCTGGATGACCTGTTCAAGGCCATTCTGAGCATCCGTGAAGACAAGCCCCCACTGGCTGTCAAGTACTTCTTTGACTTCCTGGAAGAGCAAGCAGAGAAGAGGGGGATCTCAGACCCTGACACCCTACACATCTGGAAGACCAACAGGTGGTGGGCCAGTGTGGTGTGGGTGGGAGGCCAGGGGGGAGGGCTGTGTGGCTTCACTGTATCATTGGCAGCAGTGGTGCAGGGGTTCAGAGCCTGGTCTCTCAGCCCACCGGCGTGGGTTCAATCCCTTATGCCATTCCAAGCTGTGTGACCTTGGGTAAATGACTTAACCTCTCTGTGCTTTAGTTTCTCCTAGCTATAAAACCAGGGCAGTAAAAGTAACCCACTTTAATTGTAAGAATTAACTAGAAGTGAGCATTGTCTAAGTTTTGCCCTTACCATCACTCTCCTCCACCCCTCTGCGGTGGGCACCATCAGCTCCGTTTTACAGATGAGCACACTGAGGCTTGTGGACATGTTCCTGCCCCCGATCACATCCCTCCTTTGAGGCACGTTTTAGCTTTTCATGGTCACAAACCCCAACAAGAAGTTGTTGAAAACCTCAGCCTAACCCTCAGAAAAAAATGCCACAGACCTAGAAGTTTCTGTGTAGTTGCAGGGGCTGCTCAGGGCCCTGGGTGGGGTGGGGTGGGGGGGTCCGTATGTCCCAGGCTGCCCAGTCACTGGGGAGGAGGGTGTTACCAACCCTCTGGCCTCCTGAGGCTAAGGATCCAGGCCTCTCCCTCCCTCAGTCTGTCTTCCTGGTGACCCAGCTAATGATGGACTTCCCACAGCCATGCAGGGGCTGGAGGAGGAGCCATGGGCTGCTCGGCGGGGGCAGGGCGGGGGTTCTAATGAGAACCAGGACTGGCTCCCTGGCTCCAGGCTGCTGCGTGAGAGCGGGCGACTCTGCAGGGGGTGGGGCGGGCAGTGAGGGTGAAGTCAGGCCCTGCAGCTCCTGCCTCAGCCCGTGGCCCTCTCCACACAGGAAACCCGGCTCCCAGCCCCTCTGCTGCCCCAGCCGGCCAGGGATGGCCCTGAACCCCATTTGTGGAGGAGCAAACCGAGGTTTCCAGAGGTTCCGTCCTGTGACTAGTCTCCGCCGGCCTCAAGGGGCAAAGCTAGCCTGTCCTCTGAGCCTGCCTACCTCCCTGTCCCAAGCCCCCTCGGCAACCACTTCCTCCGCTGCCCACGCTCGGGGTGGGCTCACGCCGCTGCCTCTGTCACTCTCTGTCCCACAGCCTTCCTCTCCGGTTCTGGGTGAACATCCTGAAAAACCCCCAGTTTGTCTTTGACATCGAGAAGACGGACCACATCGATGCCTGCCTCTCAGTCATCGCACAGGCCTTCATCGACGCCTGTTCCATCTCCGACCTGCAGCTGGGCAAGGTCAGCTGCTCCTGGGCAGGCCACCTGGTGCTGATGGGGACGGAGATCTTTCTGGGAGGGGAACCAAAAGAGCTCAGATCTGGGGGATGTGGGATGAATGGGGTCATCAGAAGGGGGGACTCCCAGAAACCGGCACCCACAGTCAAACGACGTGGCCGCAGGCTGGCTGCAGCTGCCTCAGGTGTGCCCCACCCAAGTTCCCCACACTGAGGCCGTGGAGCCAGGCCAGGAGAAGCCAGTGAACGTGGAAAGCCTGCGTGGTCTGGCACACCATCGGAGGCCAGTGGGCTCCGGGCGGCAGCCCTGATAGTCAAGAGCCATCCAGCGGGCACTGAGTGAAGGGGTGGGCAGAGGGGAGCACAAGTGACCAAGACCTTTGCATACACGCAAGAGGGAGACCCCTGAGGCATCTGTCTGCAGGGAGAGGACCCAGCTGGCTTTAGCGGGCGCGGAGGAGAGAGAGCGGCATTCCAGGCAGAGGGAAGGGCCTGGGCCGGGCAGGGAGGCTGTAAGCGTTAATGAGACGGTAGAGTTAGACCTGCCCCTGCAGGAGGGCGGGTGCCTGGCCCTGTGTTTAGCCCATGACTTTCAGAGAGAGGCCACGAGAGGCAGAAAATGCCGTCACCTCTCACACACTATATCGGAAGGCAGGACGCCCATGACAGAGAACTGGGAGCATACTTGGCACGTTTTGCTTTCAGGCGTAGGAAACATGTGGTGGGAAATATTCCACTGAGACAGCAATCAGGCTTCCAGAAATCTTAGCCACCAAGACCCATATCCCTAAGCAAGGATACAAACAAAACAGCCTGCGTGTCAAAGAGCTGGCACAAGCCCATGCACTTTTCCCCCTAAAAGTCGGTCCCCCTTGAGGTCATCACCCTGACAGTTCTGTAGAAAATGGGCAGGGGTTCCAAGTACAAGGGCAGAGAGGAGAGGGGTGGGGGGCCCTGGTCCAAAGCCCACAGGGCGGGGACGTTCAGTGATGGGCTCGTTTGTGTGGTGGGAGAGACAAGGGCTCGTCCAGGAGAAGACGAGTCTGTGTCTTACTCCCTCACTCCTCTCTGCCCAGGACTCACCAACCAACAAGCTCCTCTACGCCAAGGAGATTCCCGAGTACCGGAAAATCGTGCAGCGCTACTACAAACAGATCCATGACATGACTCCGCTCAGCGAGCAGGAAATGAACGCACACCTGGCAGAGGAGTCACGGGTGCGGCCCGCTCCGTGGGGACCTTGCCGGACGGGGTGGGGGGGCGGGGCGGGCAGGACTTGACCGTCAGCGAGGGGCTGCGTCTAAACAGCGGGTCTTGGCTGGGCTGGGCCTGGTTTTGACCATGGAGTCAACCTGCTTCCAACTCCCGCCTTGTCTTTCCTCATAGAAATACCAGAATGAGTTCAACACCAACGTGGCCATGGCAGAGATTTATAAATACGCCAAGAGGTATCGCCCACAGGTGAGTAGCCCCCAGTGCGAGGCCCCCTCGGAGCTACGATGCCCCCATGTCAGCCCTGTTCACCGCCACCTGCTCAGGGAAACAAACCCAGGGTGAGGGTCCCTCTCAGGCATTCATATCCCCAGGACGTTTCTGCTTTGGGGGTGGACACCAGCAGTGGAAATCCAGGCGGTGTGTTCTCCCCCAGGATGTGTGGTGGGACCTGGGGGTCCTGGGCCCGGGCTTTGGCCCAGCTCCCTCCGCTTCCCCCTCAGATCATGAGCGCCCTGGAGGCAAACCCCACAGCCCGGAGGACGCAGCTGCAGCACAAGTTTGAGCAGGTGGTGGCCCTGATGGAGGACAACATCTACGAGTGCTACAGCGAGGCCTGAGCCTGGGGGCTGGCAGGACGGGCGCCCTCCCTCGACTTCGCTTTGTCCCCAGTGCCTCGGACTCTGGCTGGGAAACGACGCAGCACGAGGGGCCTCTCTGAGCCAGCCAGAGGAGCCCCCAGCCCTGGCCCCTTGGGCACCGTCCCCTCCCACCTGCCCCCAGACCCGGCTCTGGGCTGGGGGCTCAAATGCTGCAGCCGTTCCCCCAGTAAGGCTCCCACCGTCCACCCAGCACAGCCTGGACGGTGCCCCACTCGCTCTGCCCTGCACGGCCCAGTGCTAACGAACCCACCGATGGGCGAAGAGGCCGCCCGGCCCTGAGGTCGCAGCTGGAAACACTACCTCATCCTACCCGGTGGAGGGGAGGCCCCTTGAACCAGCCCTCAGCTGGTTTCCGCTTCAACCACCAAAATGTTGTCCCCGTCTCTACTCACCTGCAGAGGACCCTGGCCACACGCCATCCAGCAGTGTCAGATTTCTGTTGCTCGAGCGGCCACTGGCCAAGTGGGCAGCATCCACTGCCCGCGGGAGGCTCCGTGCTGCCCCGGGAGCCGGGCGGGCAGGGGCCTAGGGACAGGTGCTGGGCGATCCTGGTCTCGAGGGAGGGGAGGGGGCTGAGTTGCACCGAGGCTGTAGCTGGGCTACTTGATCTTGCTGGAAGTGTTTCTAAAGAGAGCACCATTTTTTGTTGTTTTTTTTTTTTTAAAAAAAGCTTTTATATATTAAAAAACTTATCACGCGCCAACTGTGAATAGCTGCCACTAGTGCAGAGGACCCGGGGAGGGGTCCCAAGGGGCTCCCAGCACAACACTGGAAATGACTGTTCCAGGGGACAGGCAGACCTGGCAGAGACCCCCACGCCCTGAGAACACCGTCCTTTCTGCTCTGTCAGAAGCGGCTGGCTGGGGCCAGTGCTGGGACAGGTCGCAGACCTTGGGGCTGGGCTGGAGGGGGAGGCTGGGATGCTCTGGAACCTTCTTTATAATAAAAGCCTAATGGGAAAACCTGCCGTGGGCTCCAGCCTTTATCCTGAGATGGCTGTACTTGTAGCAGAAAGGAGGGAGGGGAGCCTGGTTTAGGACCCTGCCCGGCTCCGCTCGTGAGGGGTGTGCAGATACCAACTCCGCTTCCAAGAAGGTTCAGTGGGGAAACGCGGGCATCTACTGACCGCCAGGAAGATGTCACAGCTGCTGTGTGCCATCTACCCCTGGGTGGGCCCTGCTCCTAACCTACTTACTTACCTATGTAATAAGCCGTGAGGAACAGTATATTATCCCCATTTTACAGATGTAGAAATTGACTCTCAGCATAGTCGAGGAATTTCCCAGGTCACGGCACAGGGAAGCCAGAAACCAGCTTGTG
Source organism: Balaenoptera musculus (assembly GCF_009873245.2). Taxonomy (NCBI): domain Eukaryota; kingdom Metazoa; phylum Chordata; class Mammalia; order Artiodactyla; family Balaenopteridae; genus Balaenoptera; species Balaenoptera musculus. Next base: position 99,584,691 of record NC_045795.1, on the reverse strand, counting down.
TGGGCCCCTCATTCCTCTGTTCCATGCTTCCTCCAGGCTGGAGTTTCCACAGTGAACCCCAAAGTGTGTGGGGAGCTCCAAGGTGACCACCCTGGAAAGAAAACTGCCGTTTACACACTCACCCTGAATTTGTCATAAATATATACCATTAACTTCATTATTCAGATGAGGAAACAGAGGCAGTTTCTCCCAGGCTGGTATAACCCTGCACTATTTCTCACCACAGCACAGGACTTGGGATCAGCAAATACCACAGAGACCCCCCAGCCCACCCAGCTGGTTCTGGGCCTGAGCTGGGGCTGAGGTTCACTGACCCACAGCAAAGGTCACTAAAGGACCACCTCCAAATCAGAAGCGGCTTAAGTTAGTTTTTTCTTTTTATGAAGGAAAAATAATCACACACACACACATTAATCAGGAGTAAGAGCTAGGACAGAAAAATTCATACAATTTAAACAAAATCCCACAAATACCAGTTCTAGAATTGAGAACAGAAAAATGAGAAAAGTAAACAATTTTTAGCTTTAAAAATAGCCTCTTCCTGGGCTTCCAGTGCGTTCTGGGTGGAGAGAGATTCTTTATCTTTTCAAATTTTCTATTCTGATCACTGATGCCTTTTTATTAAGCAGCAGACTTTCTAGTCTAAGTTATTTACACAATTTGATAAGAATTTTTTTGGGGGGTGTGAGTCTAGAATGAATACATGTTTTCTGCAGAACTGTCAGGAAGTACAAAAAGCCTGAAGAAAATAAAAGCTACCCTAACCCACCCATGGTTAAAATCTGAGAGAATGCCATTCCAAACTCCAAATCGTGTGCCTGCCTGGGTTGGGGACTGAGGAGTGATAATCGAGATCAGGAGGTACTCACCATTTCGCAGCTGCCTTTTCCCCCATGCAACATCTTTTTATGCCATTAAATATTCCACAGCCTGTTTTAATGCCTGATTAACATGCAATTCCTTCTTGAAGCTTAAAAACGCATTTGCAAATGGAGGAAATCTCTAGTTTCTAGGGTCATTTCTCAGCACAGAAGGTGGCCAACCACTGTGAACCACCCCCAGTCCTTGTCTGGGGCCCTGAAGACTTGCCTTGCAGCTACAGGTGTCCCTTAGCTCCGTCTGAGGGTCACAGGAGGTGGGAACTTCAGCGTAATGTCTGTCCTCAAGCAGGGGAGGAGGCTCTCCCAAGTCTCGTGGGTGCTGGGTGCTGTCCGGCCTCTGCCAGGTCAGGGCTACTGGCCTGCTGCCAGCTCGCGGGGGTGAGATGCCCGCCCGCCCCCCACCCCGAGCCTGCCCAGGGTGCCTCCCCCAACCAGACCCCCTAAGGGGGAAGCGCCAGCCCAGCTCCCTGCCATCTGCTCACTGTGCCCCTCGGGGCTCTGCTGGCAGCCGCGTGACAGATGCCCCAGGGAAGCCAGGAAGCCATCGGCACAGCGAGACAGAGCCTCACGTGGGATTCGGGGAGGCGAGGGCAGGGTTGAGGGAGCAGGGGCCGAAAGGGAACAGTCTGATGCTCCACGCTGGGCTGCCTCAATTTCCCTTTGTGTCCCATCTGCCCCTTCCCAAGTGCCATCCAGCTTACCTCTGACTCCCTTCAAATCCACCCCTTCCGTCTCTGCCCACTCCCTGGCTCAGCAGTCACCCCTCATCTGGACCATCTCTTGGCAGCCCCCTGAACGAGCTGTTCTCGCCCCAGGAGGTGGTCGCCATGCAAGCACTTGTGTGGACCCCTTTCTACATCCACTCCCTCAGCATATCCCATCCACCCTGCTTAAACATCTACCCAGAATCCACTACTTCTAACCCCTCCCTCCATGGCGGCCCACCCCTCAGCTGCACCATCGCAGGGGCCGCCTCCTTAGCCTCCTGCTGCTGCCTGTGTCCCCCTGCAGGCACTCCGCTGCTCACTGGCCTGGCCTCTAATGGCTGTTCATCACAATTAAAACCAAACCCAAAATTCCTACCCTGGCTTACAAGGCCCTTCAGGATCTTGCCCTAGTCTACCCTGCAGCCCTTGTTATGGTATCTACTGCTGCGTAACAAACCACCCCAATACATTTGTGGTGCTTATGTGTCTGATTGGGGCAGGGCTTGGCAGGGAAGGCCCGTCCCTGTTCCACGTGGTGTCAGGGGGGCCGCTCAACTGGGATAGGCGATCCATTTCCAAGATGGTGCACTCCCATGGCTGGCAAATTGGTGCTGGCTGGTCAGGGAGCCCAGCTGGGGCTGACAACCGGGGTGCCTCAATTCTTCTCCACCGGCTGTTTGGGCTTCCCCACAGCATGGTGGCTGAGTTCTAAGAGCAACTATTAAAAAACGAAAAAACAACAAGAAGAAACAACCCACACACAGGAAGTAGAAGCTGCCAGTCTCTTAAGGCCTGAGCCCAGCAACTGTCCTAATGTGAATTCCACTGTAGTCTATTGGTCAAGCAATCAAAGAGCCCAGGTTCAAGGGGCAGGGGCACAGACTCCAGCTCTCCATGGGAAGAGTGTCACATACGTTTTTAAAACACCCCAGACCTCACCTCTGTCTCCAGCTGGGCTTTAGCCACACGGGCCTCGCTGCAGCTCCGCATGCCTGTCAAGCGCATTCCCACCCCACGGCCTTCGCGCTTTCTCTTCCTTCTGAGGATTCCCGAGGGGCCCACAGCCCTGCTCAGTGCCTAGTCGAACGGTCCGCACCTCCTCTCAGCTCCTCTAACCCCTCCTCTCCGCAGCCACAGGGCTCCTTCTCAACACACACCACGTCGGTCTCTTCCCTGCCTATAACCCACCCTGGCTCCCCACTGCCCCCAAGACAATGTCTGCCTTCCTTAGTCTACCCTTCCACACCTTCCTGCCCCAACTCCACAGCCCAGGGGCTCATGCCACCCCTCCCCCACCTGTGCTCCTCTCAAAACCACAAATCCCCTTCCTTCCGGCTCCACCCCACATGCTGGGCCGTCTGCCTGCAATGCCCTTCCCCTCATCTATCTGGCAATTCCTACTTATCCTTTAAGACCAAAAGCTGCCCCCTCCAGGAAGCAGTCCCAGATCTCAGGCTGGATTAAACACCTTTCCAGTGCCTCCACAGGTGCCTACGTGCCTTTGGATCCCTGCAGGGGTCTGCATCTCCCCAGGGCAGAAGCTTCTGTCTGGGTCCTAGCCCTGGATAGCCAAATCCTTAGACCTCAGCCTCCTTCCACACCAATTTGTGGGGGAAAAAGTCTTTATTGATAAATAGGTTACAGTGAAATAGAGTGATAGTTTTTAGGGGAATAAAAAAGTAGAATCTCAGTCTCTCTCCACCCCGCCTCTAGCTCTCAGCTTCTGCCTTCTTACTGGCCGCTTTGGACGATGAGGACTTGGTGGGAATGCCAGGCTTTCTCGGGCCTTTAGGGGCCTCTGCCTTCCTGGCCAGTGGTACAGGCTCCATCTTGGACCCACTGCCCTTGGGAGGAACAGGGGCCTTGGCTTTAGGCCCCTCCCCGGCCCCCTGGGCAGCAGCCTTTTTAGGGACCTTGCTCCCCATCTTCTTTTTGGCTGGGGAAGCAGCACCATTCTCGCCCTATAAGAAAGCAAACCAGGAGCAAGGTGACAGAGCTGGGCAGGGCTGGGTGCACAGCTCAGAGCCCACGAACTTAGGGTTGAAATCCCAGCTCTGGGTCACTTTTGACAAGTGACCTCACCTCTCTAAGTCTCAGCCTCTTATCTATAAAATGGGGATGGTGATCCTCAGGGCACTGAAGGGCCAGGGAGGAGAGGAAAGTGCTCTGTACTTTGCAGGAAAATAAGTTGCCCCCTTCCTCAGCTGACCCCTCTGGGGCTGGGTGGGGATGCCTGAGCTCTGGTCGCTGGAGACCCGGAGCAGGAAGTCACCCAGGCACCTACCTTGGTGACCGTGGGTTTGGAACTCTGACTCCCAGGCTTTGTTTTCCTGTGGGCCTTGGTATCTGCTGGAAGAGGGGATGGCATGTGAGAAAGACCCCTTTCAGGAGGAGCTGCTGCTGGGCAGGAAGCTTCAGGGGTCCCACGGCCCTCGTCCTGCCCAGGGCCCAGTCCTCACTCTGACACTTGCAGGCTGTGTGACCTGGAGCAAGTAGTTTAGCCTCTCTGAGCCTGGGTGCCCTAGTCTGCCAACTGAAGGTAGCAGCCTCTCTCCCACACACAGTTGGAGGATTAACTGGACGGTGGATGACCATCCCCCACTCCGTTCACAGCTCGACGCCTGCCCATACCAAAGGCCCCTGACAGGTGTATCTGCCTCTAGCCTTTAACCCATCTTCCACATGGAGGCCAGGATACATTTTTAAAAACACCTTGGACCCTAGCTGTCCCCTGTTCAGAGTCTTTCTGTGGCTCCTCATCGTCCTCCAGATAAAGTCCAGCCTCCTGCTGCCCTTCACAAGCTCCCCTTCCCCCTCCCCCGGTACACACAGAGACAACTATTTGTACTTCTTCCACCTTCTTCATGCTCCCAGGTCTTTGCACAAGCTGTTCTGCCTGGGACACCTCCTCCAGGAAGCCTCCCCTGACCCCTCTCAGAGATGATCCCTCCTTCTCTCTCTGCGCTCTTCTTCCCCATACCCACCCCCACAAGCTACCATGCATTCTCTGTCTCTCTGAGTCAAGCCAAGTGCTCAGGGCACATTGGCTAGGAAACCCCTCCTCCCCAGAGCTGGCCCCTCCATCCCAACTCATGTCCAGTGGCTGCCAGAAACCCCCTCCCATGCCCTCCTCTCACCCCATTCACATCCATACCTTGGCTGCTCCTTCCACCTTTGACCTCTGACTTCCCGCCGGGCCCACTGGCAATGGGAGGGGCCTGTGTGGCCTTGTCTGGCTGTTGGGAGGACTTCTTGGCCTCACCCAGTCTTGCCTCTTGGTCCTTGTTCTGCTGGCCTTTCTTGGGGGCCTTCTTGGCTGCACCTGGTTTGGGGGTAGCTGTCCTCCCCTCTCCCGGCTTCCTGGATCCTTTTTTCACCTCGCCTGGGTTGGGTGGGTTCTTCTTTGACTCACTTGGTTTCTTGGGGTCCTTTCCCTCAGCTTGACCAGGCCTCCTGGGGGCCGTCATGGTGGACGTCTTCCTGGGCTGGATTTTCCTTTTGTCTTTGGAAACTAACTGGAGGAGGAGAGAACGGGGTGGGATTGAGAGCAGCGGTTCTGGATGTCTCACGCCCTTATACCCTACATGAGGCTCAGAGAAGACCCCATCCCAAAGGAGGGGGAGAAGAAGGCGGCCAAGGGCTTGCAGAGAGGACGCAAAACCACCTCCTAAATGCCGGCTGCCGGTAATGCATTCCACCCATTCATGCACTGTGAGAAAGGGTGCTGCCATTTAGGAGCTAAGGAACCCGAGTCTCCAAAACTCACCCAAGCTTCTCCTACCCTCCCTGCACAGGTGGCGGGCACGCGCCTCCCACCCCTGCACCTGGAAGCCTCAGAGCCAGGCTTCTGGGAGCACGTCATGCACACTGAGCCCTAACGGTATCTCTGAGATGCTAACCTACAATCTCCTTTGACCCCCCAACACCATCCCATGGACTGTGGCTCGGACTCCCCGCCTTCCCGCCTCACACCACCGCGTCCCCAAGTCTCCCTGCCGCTTTGCTTCTGTGTAGCTGGACACGGACATGGAGGTCAGACGGCTGAGAGTTCATGGCTTCCTGGGGCCTCAACCCCAGCGCAAGTGCGACTCGCCCAAGTCTTCTCCTCCCCCTCTGGCCTCAGTCTCCCCATCTTTACAATGGGGCCATCAGGGAGGGTGAGAGCAGCAGGAGGATGCAAGCGTCCCTGGCGAGCAGGTGGTCCCTGCCCCTCTAGAGCGCAGATAATGACGCTGCTCCCCAGCGTCCCTGGACCCTCACGGCTCCCCGTTACCCACCAAGACCAGAAACAGCCCCCACTCTCTGCACACACACATTCCTGACTCCGTGGTACCCAAGACCCCCTTCCCTGCCTCCCAGCCCCTTGGCCCACTTTCCTGACTGCCTCCCAGTCACACACACTCCCAGTGCCCTCTCTTGCTCCCCTTCACCCCACCCTGTGCCCCTGGCCTTGCCATGGCTGGTGTCCAAGCTCTGACCCACACACCCAGAGTTCCAGGAGGGGGCATTCCCTGTGCTCAGCCACCCTACTCCCACAGGGATTGGAACGTGGAGGTTGAGAACGTTCCACCGTGTTCCATGGAGACTGTCAGAGGAACTGCTACTTGCTGGGGCACAGCAGTGACAAGACAGACCCCATGTCTGTGTCCCTGAGATTTCCCTGGCGGCAGCTGGCAGTCACGATGCTGGGGCTTAATTCTGTGGCCAAGTTTGCCCTTAGCTCTGGGTGACCCTCCCTTTTGAAAGAGGAGGATGTAGTGGCTCAGGGAGGCGTCAGCCCTGGTCTGGAGACCTCAGGTCTGGAGCCAGACAGCACGGGGAGCAAACCCCATTTCTGTGACCCCGTAGAGGCCAAGGTTGGGTCTGTGCCACCCATGGTAAGGAATTCCAGGAAGGGGTCATGGGCGCCCAGGACCCAGAAGTAAAACAGCTGAGACGGTCTCTGGTCACGCCACACACCCAACAGGGATGGAGGCGGATGCAGCAGGGTGACCGGGGCCGTGTGGGTGCTCAGCTTTCCCGGGGAGAGGAGGGGGGGTCTTGGCAAAGACAGAGGAAGAACGAGAAGAGACGGAAGGAGAGAGGGAACAGGGCAGGGGACCAGCACCCAGAGGCTGGGAAGAAAGAGCTGGAATTGGGGTTCAAGCCCTCGGGCAAATCCACCCGCACCCTGGGGCCTCTCGCCACCCCCCACCCCACTCCCAGCGACTGACTTTGAAGCTGCCAGTGGCTCCCCGGGCCTTGGAGTTGACGGGCCTGACGAGGAGGCCACGGTGCATGCCTGTGGCCAAGGCCTGCTTCAGCAGGTACTTGAGCCGGAGGACGTCCACCGTCGGGTACTTCTGCAGGATGTAAACCTTGATGGCTGCCACCGAGGTACCCCGGCGCTGCTCCCCCGCCTGCAGCGCCTCCAGCACCATGCGCAGCACCGGAGGGTGGCGGCGGGGCTCTTGGACGCCGCTCCGGCTCAGGCCTACGGACAGACAGCAGGACATCACCCGGGGCCCAGACCTCCCTCAGGCCCCGTTGACGACAAACACGCCTAGTGGAGCACCCACTAGGCGCTGGCCAGGCCCCACTGTGGGTGAGCAAGCGGCCGGGGGATCAAGTACACACCCCTCACCCCCACCCCAGGTCAGTGCCACTGCCCCCTGGCCTGGGAGCAGAGGCGGGGGGCACTGCTTGGCCACCCGGGGTCTCCCGGTGCCCGCCGTGGGGCTGGGCACACACCAGCCCTCCACAAAGGCTCATTAAAAGCATTAAAGGGTCCTTAAACAAACCTACACCAGGTCAGTTGTCTAGCTCTAACTACCAGTTTACAGGAAATGCAAGGGCCACGGGCATGAAATCAGTAAAACCCAGACTGTGAGGAACTGCAGAACACACGGTCTGGTTTCTCCTACAAATAAGCAAGGAGGAAAAGAAAACGTGGGAAGGGCCCCAGAGAGGAAAGATCCTAAGAATCCCTTTAACCAAATGCAACATGGGGGCCTTGCTCAGACTCAGAACATGATTTGAACAAGCCAACTGGAAAAAAAAAAAAAAGGCAACTAGACAAATGTGAACACTAGAATATTTCATGATATTAAGGATGATACTGTTTCCAGTGTGCTGATGGTATTGTAATTATTTTAAGAGGTTCTTATCTTTTAAAGATAAATACTGAACTGGGACTTCCCTGGTGGCACAGTCGATAAGACTCCTTGCTCCCAGTATAGGAGGCCTGGGTTTGATCCTTGGTCAGGGAACTAGATTCCATATACATGCCACAACAAAGAGTTTGCATGCCACAACTAAGGAGCCCACGTGCCGCAACTAGGGAGCTGGTGAGTTGCAACAAAGGAGCCTGCCTGCCACAACTAAGACCCGGTGCAGCCAAATAAATAAATAAATAAATAAATAACGATAAATACTGAACTGTTTACAGATGAAATGATAAGTCTGGCATTTACTTTGAAATAATGCAGTAGGTGAAACAAGGGTAGCCACAAGCTGTTAGCTGTTGAAGTTGGGTGATGGGTGCATGGGGTAGGGGCGCAGGTCACTGTACCATTCAGTCTACTTTTGTGTCCGTTTAAAAGTTTTCATCATGGGACTTCCCTGGTGGCGCAGTGGTTAAGAATCCGCCTGCCAATGCAGGTGACGCAGGTTCAATCCCTGGTCCGGGAAGATCCCACATGCTGCGGAACAACAAAACCCATGCACCACAACTACTGAGCCTGTGCTCTAGAGCCTGCGAGCCACAACTACTGAGTCTGCATGCCACAACTACTGAAGCCCACGCACCCAGAGCCCACGCTCCACAACAAGAGAAGCCACTGCAATGAAAAGCCCGCGCACCACAACAAAGAGTAGCCTCCACTCACCGCAACTAGAGAAAGCCCGTGCTCAGCAATGAAGACCCAACACAGCCAAAAATAAAATATAAATAAATCAATTTATTTAAAAAAAGAGTTTTCATCATAAAAAGTAACAAAAGAATTTCACTCCTAGGTATATGCCCAAGAGAAAAGAAAATATATATCCACACAAAAATGTGTACACTGTGACACTGTGAGAAGTTGTCAGTCACCGTAAATCATGTAAAAGTGGTTTAAATATGAAACCTGATTTAAACATAGTGATTAGAAATGTTGATTTCCAACCAATTTGCAAAAACTAAAGACTCAAAAAAGGAATCAAGTGGCTAAAATATATATTTTTTAAAAAACCACATTTTAAAGTGGAAAAAATAAAACAACCTTGTACATATACAGACTGCTATATCAAAGCCACATGGGAACTACAAACCAAAAAACTACAATAGATACACACACAAAAAAGGAAAAGCAACCCAAACACAACACTAAAGATAGTCATCAAACCACAAGAGAAGAGAACAAAAGAAGGGAAGAAAGAAGAGCAACAAAAACAAATCCAAAACAATTAAGAAAATGGAAATAGGAACACATGTATTGATAACTACCTTAAATGTACATGGATTAAATGCTCCAACCAAAAGACATAGACTGGCTGAATGGATACAAAAAAAGACCCATTTATATGCTGTCTACAAGAGACCCACTTCAGACCTAGGGACACATACAGACTGAAAGTGAGGGGATGGAAAAAGATATTCCATGCAAATGGAAAACAAAGAAAGCTGGAGTAGCAATACTCATATCAGACAAAATCAACTTTAAAATAAAGAATGTTACAAGAGACAAGGAAGGACACTCCATAATGATCAAGGGATCAATCCAAGATATAAAAATTATAAATATGTATGCACCCAACATACAAGCACCTCAATATATAAAGCAAATACTAACAGCCATAAAGGGAGAAATTGACAGTAACACAATAATAGTGGGGGACTTTAACCCCCCACTGACACCAATGGACAGATCATCCAGACAGAAAATCAATAAGGAAACACAGGCCTTAAATGACACTTTACACCAGATGGACTTAATTGATATTTATAGAACATTCCATCCAAAAGGAGCAGAATACACATTCTTCTCAGGTGCACATGGAACATTCTCCAGGACTGACCACATGCTGGGCCACAAAGCCAGCCTCAGTAAATTTAAGAAAATTGAAAGCATATCAAGCATCTTTTCTGACCACAACGCTATGAGATTAGAAATAAATTACAGGGGAAAAAAAAAACCTGTAAAAAACACAAACTCATGGAGGCTAAACAATATGTTACTAAACAACCAATAGATCACTGAAGAAATCAAAGAGGAAATTAAGAGAGACAAATGAAAATAAAAACACGACCATCCAAAACCCATGGACTGCAGCAAAAGCAGTTCTAAGAGGGAAGTTGATAGCAATACAATCTTACCTCAGGAAACAAGAAACATCTCAAATAAACAACCTAACCTTACACCTAAAGCAACTAAAGAAAGAAGAACAAACAAAACCCAGTTAGCAGAAGGAAAGAAATCAAAGATCAGAGCAGAAGTAAATGAAACAGAGGTGAAGAAAACAATAGAAAAGATCAATGAAACTAAAACCTGGTTCTTTAAAAAGATAAACAAAACTGGTAAACCTTTACTAGACTCATCAGAAAAAAAAGGGACAGGCTTCCCCTTTCAATAAAATTAGAAATGAAAAAGGAGACTACTACAAGCAACTATACACCAATAAAATGGACAACCTGGAAGAAATGGACAAATTCTTAGAAAGGTACAACCTTCCAAGACTGAACCAGGAAGAGATTGAAAATATGAACAGACCAATCATGAGTACTGAAATTGAAACTGTGATTTTAAAACTTCCAACAAACAAAAGTCCAGGACCAGATGGTTTCACAGGCAAATTCTATCAAACATTTAGAGAAGAGCTAACACCTATCCTTCTGAAACTCTTCCAAAAAAATTGCAGAGGAAGGAACACTCCCATTCTACCAGGCCACCATCACCCTGATGCCAAAACCAGACAAAGATACCACAAAAAATGAAAATTACAGGCCAATATCACTGATGAACATTTACACAAAAATCCTCAACAAAATACTACAAACCGAATCCAACAACATGTTAAAAGGATCATACATCATGATCAAGTGGGATTTATCCCAGGGATGCATGGATTCTTCTATATCTGCAAATCAACCACTATGATATACCACATCAACAGACTGAAGAATAAAAACCATATGATCATCTCAATAGATGCAGAAAAAGCTTGTGACAAAATTCAACACCCATTTATGATAAAAACTCTTCAGAAAGTGGGCATAGAGGGAACCTACCTCAACATAATAAAGGCCATATATGACAAACCCACAGGAAACATCTCAATGGTGAAAAAATGAAAGCATTTCCTCTAAGATCAGGAACAAGACAAGGAAGTCCACCCTCACAACTATTATTCAACATAATTTTGGAAGTCCTAGCCACAGTAATCAGAGAAGAAAAAGAAATAAAAGGAATACAAATTGGAAAAGAAGAAGTAAAGCTGTCACTGTTTGCAGATGGCATGATACTATACATAGAGAATCTTAAAGATGCCACCAGAAAACTACTAGAGCTCATCAATGAATTTGGTAAAGTTGCAGGATATGAAATTAATGCACAGAAATCTCTTCCATTCCTATACACTAACAATGAAAGATTAGAAGGAGAAATTAAGGAAACAATTCCATTTACCATCGCAACAAAAAGAATAAAATACCTAGGAATAAACTTACCTAAGGAGGCAAAAGACCTGTACTCAGAAAAGAAAGAAATCAAAGATGACACAAACAGATGTTCTTAGATTGGAAGAATCAACACCGTGAAAATGACTATATTACCCAAAGCAATCTACAGATTCAATGCAATCCCTATCAAATTACCAATGGCATTTTTCACAGAATTAGAACAAAAAATTTTACAATTTGTATGGAAACACAAAAGACCCCAAATAGCCAAAGCTATCTTGAGAAAGAAAAACAGAGCTGCAGGAATCTGGCTCCCTGACTTCAGACTATATTACAAAGCTACAATAATCAAAACAGTTTCATTGCAGCACTATTTACAATAGTGAGGACATGGAAGCAACCTAAATGTCCATCAACAGAGGAATGGAAAAAGAAGATGTGGGGCCCTCCCTGGCAGTCCAGTGGTTAAGACTCTGTGCTCCCAATGTAGGGGGCATGGGTTCAATCCCTGGTCGGGGAACTAAGATCCTGTGTGCTGCAGCCAAAAAACAAAAAAAAAAAACCAAAGATGTGCTACATATATACAATGGAATATTACTCAGCCATAAAAAAGAACGAAATAATGCCATTTGCAGCAACATGGATAGACCTAGAGATTGTCATACTGAGTGAAGTCAGAGAAAGACAAATATCATATGATATCACTTATATGTGGAATCTAAAAAAAGGGTACAAATCAACTTGCTTATAAAACAGTAGGGTCACAGATATAGAAAACAAATTTAGGGGCTTCCCTGGTGGTGCAGTGGTTAAGAATCTGCCTGCCAATGCAAGGGACATGGGTTTGAGCCCTGTTCTAGGAATATCCCACATGCTGCAGAGCAACTGAGCCTGTGTGCCACAACTACTGAGCCTGCATTCTAGAGCCCGCGAGCCACAACTACTGAAGCCCACATGCTACAACTACTGAAGCCCGTGCACCTAGAGCCTATGCTCTGCAACAAGAGATGCCACCACAATGAGAAGCCCGCGCACTACAACAAAGAGTAGCCCCCGCTCGCTGCAACTAAAGAAAGCCCACACACAGCAACGAAGACCCAACACAGTCAAGAATAAATAAATAAATAAATAAATAAATAATTTTTAAAAAGAAAACAAATTTATGGTTACCAGGGGATAAGTGGGGGGAGGGATAAATTGGGAGGTTGGGATTGACATATACACACTACTATATATAAAATAAATAACTTATAAGTACCTGCTGTATAGCACAGGGAACTGTACTCAACAATCTGTAATGGCATATATTGGAAAAGAATCTTAAAAAAAAAAAAAAAAAGAGTGGATATATGTATATGTATAACTGATTCACTTTGCTGTACACCTGAAACTAACACAACATTGTAAATCAACTATACTCCAATAAATTTTTTTTTAAATGAGACCCAATTAAACTTTAAACTTTTGCACAGAAAAAATAAACAAAACAAAAAGACAACCCATGAAATGGGAGAAAATATTTGCAAATGAAGTGACTGACAAGGGATTAATCTCCAAAACATATGAACAGCTCATGCAGTTCAATATCAAAAAAAAACAAACAACGTAATCCAATCAAAAAATAGGCAGAAGCAGGGGACACGGGTTCGCGCCCTGGTCTGGGAAGATCCCACATGCCACGGAGCAACTGGGCCCGTGAGCCACAACTACTGAGCCTGCGCGTCTGGAGCCTGTGCTCCGCAACAAGAGAGGCCACGATAGTGAGAGGCCCGCGCACCACGATGAAGAGTGGCCCCCGCTTGCCGCAACTAGAGAAAGTCCTAGCACAGTAACGAAGACCCAATATAGCAATCAATCAATCAGTAAAAAATCTTTTTAAAAAAAAAATAAATAAATAAAATAAAATGATTAGAATTAAAAAAAAAAAAAAAAAAATAGGCAGAAGATCTAACTAGACATTTCTCAAAAGAAATACACATGACCAAAAAGCACATGAAAAGATGCTCAACATCACTAATTATTAGAGAAATGCATATCAAAACTACAGTGAGGTATCACCTCATACCAGTCAGAATGGCCAACATCAAAAAGTGTACAAACAATAAATGCTGGAGAGGGTGTGGAGAAAAGGGAACTCTCTTACAGTGTGGGTGGGAACGTAGATTGGTACAGCCACTGTGGAAATAGTATGGAGTTTCCTTAAAAAACTAAACACAGTGGGGGCTTCCCTGGTGGCACAGTGGTTAAGAATCCGCCTGCCAATGCAGGGGACACGGGTTTGAGCCCTGGGCCGGGAAGATCCCACATGCCACGGAGCAACTAAGCCCGTGCACCACAACTGCTGAACCTGTGCTCTGGAGCCCCCGAGCCACAACTACTGAAGCCCGCAGGCCTAGAGCCTGTGCTCCACAACAAGAGAAGCCACCGCAGTGAGAAGCCCGTGTACCAGAAGGAAGCGTGTCCCCCACTCGATGCAACTAGAGAAAGCCCGCATGCAGCAAGGAAGACCCAACACAGCCAAAAATAAATAAATAAAATAAATAAATTTATAAAAAAAAAAAACAAAGAAAAAATTAAACATAGAACTACCATATGATCCAGCAATCCCACTCCCAGGCATATATCCAGAGAAAACCATGATTCAAAAAGATACATGCACCCCAGTGTTCATTGCATCACTATTTACAATAGCCAAGACATGGAAGCAACCAACATGTCCATGGAAGGATGGATGAATAAAGAAGATGTGGTACATATATACAATATATATAATGGAATATTACTCAGCCATGAAAAAGAACAAAATAATGCTATTTGCAGCAACGTGGATGGACCTAGAGATGATCATACTAAGTGAAGGAAGTCACACAGAGAAAGACACACATCATATGATATAACTCATATGTGGAAGCTAAAAAAAACAAGGTACAAATGAACTTATTTACGAAATAGAAATAGAGTCACAGATGTAGAAAACAAACTTACAGTTACTGGGGGGAAAGGGAGGAGGGATAAATTGGGAGATTGGGATTGACATTTACACACTACTATATATAAAGCAGATAACTAATAAGGACATACTGTATAGCACAGGGAACTCTACTCAATACTCTGTAATGACCTATATGGGAAAAGAATCTAAAAAAGCGTGGATATGTGTATACTGTACACCTGAAACTAACACAAAATTGTAAATCAACTATACTCCAATAAAAATTTTAAAAAATAAAATAAAGTGGGAAAAAACCCACCTGAAAACTCTAGATCTCAGCAAAAATTGTAAAGAGGCTTAATCAAATTCAACCTCTATTGCCTCCTGGCCAGGAAAAGCCCAGTGTCTGAGAATATTCATTTTGGGGCCAGAGCCTGCAAATCAGTAGAGTCTGAGGTCAGTCAGGACCTCTGGAGTCTCACTCTCCTCCCGCAAATAAAAACTCCCCCACCTCCTGTGGTGAGGAGGGGGCCCTAAGGAGCTCTGAGCCCTCCCAACTGCAGTGTCAAAGGGTTTCTGGAGGGGCCTGGCCTGGCGTGACAGCTCTGAGACAGGCTGGGACCTGGGACCATCTGCTGCAGTGCTTGCACCTGGACAGACATCTCCTCAAGCAATGACATACAAAGAAACTATAAGGGACTAAAAATAACTGCATGCATGCCCAATGGGGCAAATTACAGGCAACAAGAATCAGAAAAACCAAAAACCCAACTGCTACTTCTGAAGAGCTGGGAGCAAAAGCAGGGTACTGGGCATGCCCCCTGCACAGAACACCACCAAAGGGGTGGGCAGACCACCTAAGCCACCCCTCTGGCCCGACCCCTGGACACACCCTCACCCCACCCCATATGAGGAAGCAGTTTGCACCCCTCCCTCAGCAAGCGAGCAAGGGAACCTGTTACTTGTTTTCGCTCCCCCCTGCTGCAGCAAGGGTCCCAATAAAGCCTTGCCTGAATTTTTTTTTTTTAATTTATTTTTGGCTGCGTTGGGTCTTAGCTGCTGGGCGTGGGCTCTCTCTAGTTACGGCGAGCAGGGGCTACTCTTGACTGAGGTGCGTGGGCTTCCCACTGCGGTGGTTTCCCTTGTGGAGCACGGGCTCTAGGCATGCGGGACTCAGGAGTTGTGGCGCATGGGCTCAGCAGTTGTGGCTCGTGGGCTCTAGAGCACAGGCTCAGTAGTTGTGGTGCACGGGTTTAGTTGCTCCACATCACGTGGTATCTTCCCGGACCAGGGCTCGAACCCGTGTCCCCTGCATTGGCAGGTGGATTCTCAACCACTGCACCACCAGGCAAGTCCCTTTGCCTGAATTTCTTATCTGGCCACTGATCAATTTCTATTGATAAGGAGGCCAAGAACCGTGTTCAGTAACATACTTTGTGGCGACACCACAAAGGGACAATTCTTCCCGTCCCAGAAGAGGATCTACGCACCTCTGGGACCACTGAACACAGCTTCCCCATGGGTGACAAGTGGCCACCTGAACCTCTTGTTTCAGTGTCACCACATTTGGTAAGTCTGCCTTCCTGGCCCCTGGGGGCCTCAGTACCCTCATTCAGGCAACTCTTTCCCCTTCCCCTTTGTCCTTTTTCCCTCACCGCTTTCCCTTTGTCCCTTTTCCTCTCCTGAAATCTCTCTACTTCTCTCTCTGTCCTCTCCTACTTCTGTCTTATCTTTCCGAGAGAGTGGACATCGGGCAGCTACAGCATCACTCCTCTCAGCTTGTGAGACCTGCTCCCTCTGGCCGGCAGCAGCTCACCTCGACAGGTGACAAGCAGAGGTGGGAGAGGCTCGCCTCACCCAGTGCAGATCCTGGTCCAGCAGGCTCTCCTGACAGGAGATTTATGAGAATGATAGAGGTTCAAACCTCAACATGTGGCTGGAAGTCCGATCATCCCAATATTCTCACCTTTATTTTCCTGCTGCCAAGAGAAGTCCCGTTGGACAATAAATGCTGGAGAGGGTGTGGAGAGAAGGAAACCCTCCTATACTTTTTGTGGGAATGTAAACTGGTACAGCCACTGTGGAGAACAGTATGGAGGTTCCTTAAAAAATTAAAAAGAGAGCTACCATATGACCCTGCAGTCCCACTCCTGGGCATATATCCGGAGAAGAACATGGTCCGGAAGGATACATGCACCCCAGTGTTCATCGCAGCACTGTCTACAATAGCCAAGACATGGAAGCAACCTAAGTGTCTGTCGACAGAGGAGTGGATAAAGAAGACGTGGTACATATGTACAATGGAATACTACTCAGCCATAAAAAAAGAATGAAATAATGACATTTGCAGCAACATGCATGGACCTAGAGATTGTCATACTGAGTGAAGTAAGTCAGACAGAGAAAGAGAAATATTGCATGATATTGCTTATATGCGGAATCTAAAAAGAAATGATACTGGACTTCCCTGGTGGCGCAGTGGTTAGGAATCTGCCTGCCAATGCAGGGGACACGGGTTCGAGCCCTGGTCCGGGAGGATCCTGTGTGTTGCGTAGCATCTAGGCCCTGGCGCCACAACTACTGAAGCCCGCGCACCTGGAGCCCGTGCTCCGCAACAGGAGAAGCCACCCGCAGTGAGGGGCCCACGCGAAGAGTGGCCCCGCTCGCCACAACTAGAGAAAGCCTGTGCGTGGCAACGAAGATCCAACACAGCCAAAAAATAAATAATTAATTAAATAAATTTTAAAAGAAATGATACAAATGAACTTATTTACAAAACAGAAACAGACTCAAACTTAGAGAATGAACTTATGGTTACCAGGGGGGAAGGGTTGGGGGAAGGGATAGTTAGGGAGTTTGGGATTGACATGTACACACTGCTATATTTAAAATGGATAGCCAACAAGTATCTACTGCATAGCACAGGGAACTCTGCTCAATATTATAAGATAACCTAAATGGGGAAAGAATTTGAAAAAGAATAGATACATGTATATGTATAACTGAATCACCTTGCTGTACACCTGAACCTATCACAACATTGTTAATCAACAGTACTCCAATAGAAAATTAAAAGTTTAAAAAAAGAAAAAAGAGAGGTCCCATTGGGAATGGGCTGAAGTGGCAGTTTTCTATATACTGGTGTATGCGTGGGTGAGAGTCCCACAGATGATGTACAACCGGCTGATTTCCAGGCTTGATCACCGGAACGGGCAGTGGATAGGGTCTTCCCTCCTTCACTGGCTCTTTCTGGAAGCACGCAGGTTGGTGCCTGAATAGATACCCACACGGGGCGGGTTGAAAGGGCAATCTCTCTCTCTCTTTCCTTTTCAGTCTTTTCTTTCCCTCTTCCCTTCACCTGTCCCTTGGTTCTCAGCCCTGCACTCTCATCTCCTTAATCCTAAAGATTTCTTGTTTGTGTGTTTAAGTTTTTGTCACTGGTATCTTTGTATCACGTAGTCTTGTCTGTCCAACTGCTCCTGCAAGTCTCTGCCGAAGCGCAGTGGAGCATTTATGCCTTGAAGTACAAACACGCACAGCCACATCGCCTGAAACTCCTGTCTTGGGTTACTTGGTGGGATTTTAAAGAACAACAACAAAAAAAAAAAAAAAAGAGAGGGGCTTGCATTTCTCTCCTCTGCCTTTGCAATGTAACTATTCTGCCTGAGCTCCAAGAATTCCCTGATCCATCTGTAGTCCCCCAGTCTGAGGGAAAAAAAGAGGCCTTTTTAATTTCAAGAGGGAAAACTATGAGATCTCTGATTCTGTAGAAATTAACTTGTCTAACTTAAGCTTGTCACTTTAATTAATACAGACCTGTCTTTAGAGGCATCAATATTAAGTATATTTTATTTGTACCTAGGGTTACTGAAAGTCAATAAGTACATATTGTTTCTGTTATAAAATCTGTCATCAAGGAGAATGACCTGATGTGATTAAACTTTTAAGTAAATTTAACTATGATAAGAGCTTTTTGATAAACTCTATGGGAATAATTATGTTTTGGAAACGTCCATCTAGAATAGTCCCTCCAAATTTTGGTAACTTAAAACTAAATTAAGTCAAATGATAGGAATCCACCGAGTATCCAGGCTATTTCAAATAAGATGAAATACTGGAACATTAATTGCTAAACAGGTCTATATTTACCTACTTTTGTCTTCTTGTGAGAGGGAAACTAAAGATGTTGGGGTTTATTAGACACATGTCTTGCACCATATTAAGGAAAGAAATTGTGCTTTGGGAAGATACATGTTTCTAGATGTTATGGGATATTCCAATCAAGGAATGCTAATGTAAAAGACAGCTCATGGTTGCTTAAGGAAAGTAGGATGTGTGTTTTCAGAAAAGAAGGTTTGAGGGTGGCTTCCTTGGTGGCACAGTGGTTAAGAATCCGCCCGCCAATGCAGGGGACACGGGTTCTATCCCTGGGCCGGGAAGATCCCACATGCCGCAGAACAACTAAGCCCATGCGCCACAACTACTGAGGCTGTGCTCTAGAGCCCACGAGCCACAACTACTGAGCCTGCATGCCACAACTACTGAAGCCTGTGTGCCTAGAGCCCGTGCTCTGCAACAAGAGAAGCCACTGCAATTAGAAGCCCATGCACCGCAACGAAGAGTAGCCCCCGCTCGCCGCAACTAGAGAAAGCCCATGGGCAGCAACGAATACCCAACGCAGCCAAAAAATAAATAAATTAAAAAAAAATAAGATATGAGGAATGGAAATATATTTTATTAAAAGGAAAAAGTGATTTTTGTCCTAGGGCTGGTTATTTCTGAATGGAAAGAATAAGGGACAGTATAATATGGCTACACAAAGTTGCAGAAGGTTTGCAGAAAAGGATCATTGGAAAAAGAATTTTGTATGTGGTCAGGACTTTCTAAGATTGGGTCAAATTTAATTAGCAAAACGGATTTTATTAAGAGTAGGCTGATGCAAGACTGGATTTGGTTTCTCTCTCTAGGAGAACAAAATTGCCCTGGAGTGTTTGTTGCTTTTGATAAAAGATCTTGTGAGTTCCTGTATTTACTTTTGAAATCTTTTTTTCACCTTAGCTTAAGGAGTAAGTAAGTACTCTCACCTTATTCTATGTCCAAAAATCCCCTGTGGGAATACTCCCACCTCTAGGCCCTCAGGTCCTGACCCCTGTGGCCTTTTCCATTGCGAATCTGTAAGGAGAGGTTTGGCAGGTTCTCAGAGAACCCTGACAAGTTTAGGGACGAATTTATCAGGCTGGGGTTGACATTCTCTCTCACCTGTCAGGACATCATGGTTATTCTGGCCCACTGTTGCACCCTAGATTAAAAGGAGCGCATACTGAGAAAGGCCAGGGAACATGCAGATGGCCTGGTGGCCACCAATCCACACCACCAAATTTATCAGGTGGGTGGGGATGCAGTCCTAGAACACAACCCACACTGGGACTGTGAAGATTGTGCAGGCCAAGCTAGGATGAGACATTATATTACTTGTCTACCAGAAGGAAGGAAAGGGTATATGGTGAAGCCTGTAAATTATGATAAGGTCTGAGAGGTTACACAGGAAAAAGATGAAAATCTGGCAGTCTTCCCGAGCCGGGCGACAGAGGCATTCAGGAAGGACACCAATGCAGACTCTGAGTCCACAGAAGGGAGGACACTGTCGGCCATGCATTTTATCACCCAGGCTACTCCTGATATCTGGAGAAAATTACAAAAGCTTGAGGCCGGGCCCCAGAACCCGCTGTCAACCTTGGTAGAGGAGGCCTTCAAGGTCTGTAACAACCAAGACTTAATGGACGAGACCAATAAGAATAAGAGGCTAATAAAGAAAATGCAGCTTTTGGCTGCTCTGATCCACCCACCACCTCGAGGGGATCCTGAAGGGTCAAGAAGGCTGGACAGACGGCCAAGAAGCTGCCTGGGCCAGAACCAGTGTGCCTTTTGTTGGAAGGGGGCACTGGAAGGGGGAATGTCCTGAAAGCCCTCCTGTGGGATGCCCTAGAGGCAACCCCGCCCCGCCCCAGTTCCTTGCGAATCTCTCAGATAAGAGATTCCTGCACTGAGGGGGCCAGAGCGCCTGCCCAGCTCCAGATCCCACTCGATCCATCCTCATCACTCCAGGGGAGCCTTAGGTCACCCTTGATGTGGCAGGTAGGAGAACTGAATTTCTTGCAGACACTGGAGCTGCCTGCTCTGTTCTGACTTGGCCAGCTGGCCCCCTCTCCAACCGTGACTGTACTGTGACGGGAGTCGATGGACAGCCAAAGGGAAGGCAATTTAGGTCTCCCCTTGCCTGCGGAATTGGGTCCATTATTATTATTCACTCCTTTCTGTATATGCCAGAATGCCCTGTCCCCCTCCTTGGAAGAAATTTGCTAAATAAATTAGGAGCTAGTATATTCTTAGGACAGGGGAGTCCAAGGAGGTAAAGAATTCAAATTCAAATAGAGAATGCACCTATTTGTAGCCCCAGATGGCCCACCTGCTGGTCATCAAAATGTTCCCCAAGACATCCCCCAGGAAATTAGAGAACCGGTAGATCCTGCAGTTTGAGATACCTTGGTGCCAGGAAGGACAAAACTTGTTCCCCCAATAAAAATACGGTTAAGGCCTGGGGAAAAATACCCCTGGAAAAGACAATATCCTTTAGATGCCACGCGCCTGGTCTTGTGCTGCTCGCTAGGGGTGTTGCCTTAGAGATCTGCATGGGCTGGGCTTGTGAAAGGATCAACATGCCTTTGGCTAGAGATTCCAAGATCCTTCCTTGGAAAAGGAAATGAAAAAACATAAAAAGAAATGCCTCGGGGCTTCCCTGGTGGCGCAGGGGTTAAGAATCCGCCTGCCAATGCAGGGGACACGGGTTCGAGCCCTCGTCCGGGAAGATCCCACACGCTGCGGAGCAACTAAGCCTGTGAGCCACAACTACTGAGCTCGCGTGCCACAACTACTGAGCCTGAGTTCTACAGCCTGCGAGCCATAACTACTGAAGCCCTCACGCCTAGAGCCCATGCTCCACAATAAGAGACACCCCTGCAATGAGAAATGAGAAGCCCGCATACCACAACGAAGAGTAGCCCCCGCTCGCTGCAGCTAGAGAAAGCCCGTGCGCAGCAATGAAGACCCAACACAGCCAAAAGTAAATAAATAAAATAAATAAATTAAAAAAAAAAAAAGAAACGGCTGGTTCAAAGCACAAATTCTTATTTTATGGATGTAAAATGTCCAGGTTGCTACAAGATTACCACGGTTTTCAGCTGTGCTCAGACAGTGGTGCTTTACGTAGGTTGTTCAACAGTGTTGTGCCGGCCAACAGGAGGAAAGGCCAGACCCACAGAAGGGTGTTCGTTTAGAAGAAAGCAACACTGATGACCCAGGCAGCTTCCCGAATCTGTGTTCTGTCGCAGAGAGCCTTATCAGTTCCGTAAGTCCAGTTAATCTACCAAGATAACGTAATTGTGTTTAATTTTGTAAGGTATACAACAGCGCTCTCCTATTTGGGTGTCACTTTTACAAACAAGTTTTGATTATGGGAAAAAAAAAACCCCACAATATCCTTTAAAGCCTGAAGCCCTGAGCGGAATCCAACCGCTGCTCATCAAATTCCTAAAACACAAACTCATTAGGCCCTGCCAGCCCCCTTGCAATACCCCAGTCCTCCCCGTTCAGAAGCCTAACAGGGAGTATTGGTTTGTGCAAGGCTTACGAGCAGTGAATGAGGCCGTCATCCCTATTCACCCACTGGTGTCAAACCCATACACCCTCCGCACCCAAGTGCCAGGGAGCACACAGTATTTCTCTGTTTTGGACCTCACAGATGCATTTTTCTGTGTTCCCCTACACCCAGACTCTCCATACCTTTATGCCTTTGAATGGACGGACCCTGACACCCCGGAGGCTACCCAATACACCTGGACAGTACTTCCGCAGGGGTTTCAGGACAGCTCCCATCTTTTTGGAAACGCGTTAGCAAGGGAACTGAGGGAATTGAGCCTTGAGAGGGGAACTCTGCTACAATATGTTGATGATTTATTGATAAGTAGTGAGACCAAATAAGATTCAGATAAAAATACTGTTAGGGTCCTAAATTTTCTGGCAAGAAGGGGATATAAAGTATCTTCAACCACTATAAAGTATCTTCAACCAGCAACAGTTTCAATATTTAGGATTGGGTTTGACCCCAGGAGCACAAGCCCTTGCCATAGATTGAAAAACAGCAATTAATGCATTACTATCTCCAACCACAAAAAGGCAACTCTGAGGCTTTCTCAGGAGGGCTAGGTTCTGTCGTATGTGGATTCCAAATTATAGCCTTATAGCAAAATCCCTATGTGAGGCTCTAAAGGGAGAAGAAAGGGAACCCCTTCAACAGAATAAGGACCACCAGCAGGCCTTTGAGACTCTGAAGACTGCAGTGAGTAGAGCACCAGTGCTGGGTCTTCCAAATTCGCACAAGCCCCTTACCCTACACATTCATGAGAGGTCAGCGGTAGCACCACGAGTCCTGACCCAAAAGCTGAGACCGGATCAGAGACCAGTGGCTTACTTCTCAACACAACTGGACTCAGTGGCCCTGGGACAACACTTAGGTGTGTCAACCCCTCATCAGGTACAATTTGTGCTGGAAGTCAAAGGACATCATTGGTTGACTGAAGGAAGGTTAACAAGATATCAGGCCCTCCTATTGGACACCCCCGGCATTATCTTAAAGGTGTGCCAAACCCTGAACCCAACAACTCTGCTTCCAGTAGTCTAGAGTGGAGACTTAGTGCATCAGTATATAGAGACCATAGAACAAACTTGCTCGAGCAGGTCTGATCTAGATGAACCTCTTGACAGCCCTGAGGTCAAACAGTTTACTGATAGGAGCAGTTTTATAGAAATGGGAACCCAAAAGGCAGGGTATGCCAGTTAGTCTAGATGAACGGAATCGAAGCCAAGGCCCTGCCCCTCCAGACATCAGCCCAGAAAGCTGAACTAATTGCATTAATGAGAGCTTTGCAATTAGGGAAGGATAAGAAATTAAATATTTTTTACTGACTGTAAGTATGGGTTCCACGTGCTACATGCTCATGCTGCCATTTGGAAAGAGCAATGTTAATCGCTAGAAATTCCCCCATAAAATATAAAGATTTGATTCTGGCTCTTTTAGAAGCAGTGCAGCTCCTGACCCAGGTAACAGTAATCCGCTGCAGGGGCCATCAGAGGGATGGATCCCTTGTGAGCCAAGGAACAGAAAAGCTGATCCAACTGCAAAACAGGCAGCTCAATTGCAAGAGCCTGAGCAAATTATGGCCATAGTGATTGGCCCCCTGAACTCCCTAGCCTTCTCCAGTATTCCCCACAGGAACAAGAAAATGCTGAGAAACGGGGCTATGAGAAGAGAAGCACAGGCCGGTATAGAAAGGAGAACACGGTTCTAATTCCTGAGGCCCCAAAATGGAAACTCACTAAGAGCTTACATGGTGCCACCCACTATGGGAGGGATCACTACGGGACTTGATGCAAAAGGCTTTTTCAGGGAAGGGGCTTAAAAGAACAGTAAAACAAGCAACACTTGCCTGTGATTTACGTGCCCATAATAACCCATAGGCCCATCCAATCCCCCCTTCATTACTCAGGCCAATTCAATGCCGAGGGACATATCGGGGGGAAGACTGAGAGATTTCACCCAAATGCCCCCGCGGTCAGGATATAAATATCTTATGGTGTTTGTCAATACTTTGACAGGATGGGTTGAAGCCTTCCCCATCCGATCTGAAAAGGCTATGGAAGCCTGTAAGTCCCTTTTAAAAGAAGCAGTTCCTCGGTTTGGACTTCCAAAGTCCCTCCACAGTGATAACAGGCCCTGTTTTATAGCCAGAATCACACAGGGGCTCGCAATGGCCCTAGGGATAGACTACAAGCTACATACCTCTTGGCACCCCTAGTCTTCAGGGAAGGTAGAGAAAATGAACCATCCTTTAAAGAAAACCTTAGCAAAACTCTGCCAAGAGACTCATGCACCCTGGACCAACTTGCTTCCTATTGCACCCCTCAGGGTCCGTGTAGCCCCAGGAGCGGTCTGAGGCTTAGCCCATCTGAAATGACCTATGGGAGGCCTTTTCTTACTACTGACATTCTACTGGATGAGGAAGTGAACCAGGCCCTGAGATATATTATTAATCTAGGACAAGTTCAGGAGGCAATCCAGGACTCTGCCCACAAGGCATTGCCAGCCCCCACTACAACTACAGAGGAAGGAGCAGGTCCTTCACAAATAAACCCCGGGGACCAGGTTCTTCTTAGAACTGGAAAGAGGGGTCCCCCAAAGACCAACTATTGCTAAAATGGAAGAGCCCCTATAAAATAATTTTAACCACCCCTACTGCTGTCAAACTGCAAGGGATATCTAGTTGGGTACATTTGTCCAGACTAAAGCTTTTACCTCCAGAAACCCCGCAGGTTCCAACAGAAGAACAATACACCTGTGAGGCAGTGGAAAATCTGAGATACCTATTCAAAGACAGGCACCATCAACAGATAAGTAAAATGATGTAGTAGACTAGACTCCTATTTGCCATTCTTGCTATTGTACTCAGCAGGAGCATACAGGAGCGTCTTGTTAAAAATGTTGTAGAGGGGCTTCCCTGGTGGCACAGTGGTTGAGAATCCGCCTGCCAATGCAGGGGACACGGGTTCGAGCCCTGGTCTGGGAAGATCCCACATGCCACGGAGCAGCTGGGCCCGTGAGCCACAATTACTGAGCCTGCGCGTCTGGAGCCTGTGCTCTGCAACAAGAGAGGCCGCGATAGTGAGAGGCCCGCGCACCGCGATGAAAAGTGGCCCCCGCTTGCCACAACTAGAGAAAGCCCTCGCACAGAAACGAAGACCCAACACAGCCAAAAATAAATAAATAAATAAATTAAAAAAAAAAAAAAAAAAATGTTGTAGAGCTTTATATGCTGAATTACCAACATAAGGGTCTGCTGTCCCCTAATTTTTTTAAAATTTATTTATTTATTTATTTTGGGCTGCGTTGGGTCCTCGTTGCTGCACGCAGGCTTTCTCTGGTTGAAGCGAGCGGGGGCTACTCTTCGTTGTGGTGCACGGGCTTCTAATTGCGGTGGCTTCTCTTGTTGCGGAGCACGGGCTCTAGGTGCATGGGCTTCAGTAGCAGCATGTGGCCTCAGTAGTTGTGGCTCGCGGGCTCCATAGTTTTGGCACACGGGCTTAGTTGCTCCGCGGCATGTGGGATCCTCCGGGACCAGGGCTCGAACCCGGGTCCCCTGCGCTGGCAGGCGGATTCTTAACCACTGCGCCACCAGGGAAGCCCTATCCCCTAATTTTTTAAGTACTAACAAGAGTTATGTCCTTCAAGGACTGTCCGCTCTTAACAACCGTGAGACAGACATTCAGTTCTGCACCCCAGAAGTGTTTGTTTTTCCTCTGCGGACACCCAAACCATCAGATGTTATGGAATTATGGCCAGGCCCCTGTCCTTTTCCAACCAAGCTATAGCGTATAAATGCATTGATGATGTTCACTTCATAGGAGAGGGCACTCTAGGGAATATAGGCCTAAGAGGGGTTTTTATCTGTAACAGGACCACTCCAGCTCATCAGCGAGCCCAGAGAGCACTAGAAATGATCTTAACAGGGGTAGGGCTGGCCACAGGGCTGGCAGCTCCGTGGGCAGGCTTTACCTATCATGAAACAACACTGAGAAATCTCACTAGACAGTTTGGTTATATGATGGAACAGACAAGACAAGCCTTAACGGGACTTAAGATCTCTTGTTTCTTTGGCTAATGTAGTTCTTGACAATCGTCTAGCTCTTGATTACCTTCTGGCAGAACGAAGTACAGTTTGTGCGATAATTAATATGTCCTGCTGCACCTGGACCAATGCAACAGGACAGGTAGAATTTAATATTAAGGAAATATATGCCCAGGCAGAGCAGCTTCACAATTTTGTCAGGGGTGACATCGCCTCCACTGTCTGGTCAACAGTTAAGGAAGCCCTCCCAAAGTTAACCTGATTCCTTCCCTTTCTAGGCCCTTTAATGGCTATTGTTGTTCTTCTCCTTTAGGGCCCTTGTTTGTTTAACCTTCTGGTTAAGTCTGTGTCTTCCAGCCTCCAACAGTTTCAAGTAAAGACTCATGATGTCTCAAGGAATTCAACCCATTCCAGTGGAGAGTGGCCCAGGTCCCTACAGGTCCTTGGAATAGTCAGCGAGGGACTTCTACACCACTAGGGTAGGCTAGGGTCTGCGGCCCCTGTCTAGCAGGAAGAAATTTCAAAAGGAGAGACCTTTGGCCCCTTACCCTTTAAGAATAAGGGGTGTAGAATCCCTCAGGGGGGAATGAGACAGGCTGGGACCTGGGACACTTTGCTGCAGTGCTTGCCCCTGGACAAATGTCTCCTTGAGCAATGACATACAAAGAAACTATAAGGGACTAAAAATAACTGCGTGCATGCCCAGTTGGGGCAAATTACAGACAACAAGATACAAAAAGACCAAAGAGCTCAACTGCTTCTTCTGAAGAGCCAGGAGCAAAAGCAGTGGGTCAGGAGCAAAAGCAGGGTACTGGGCATGCCCCCTGCACACAACACCACCACAGAGGTGGGCAAGCCTCCTAGGCCATCCCTCTGGCCTGATCCCTGGACACACCCCTACCCTCACCCCATAGAAGGAAAAAGTTTGCCTCCCACCTGAGTGAGCAAGCTAGCAAGGGAAACTGTTACTTGTTCTCCCTCCCCCTGCTGCAGCAGGGGGCCCAATAAAGCCTTGCCTGAATTTCTTATCTGGCCTCTGATCAATTTCTATTGATTAAGGAGGCCAAGAAGGCTGCTTGGTAACAGATGCGTGGGTGGGGGGGCGGGGAGTCACGGTACCATTCAGTCTACTTTTGTGTCTGCTTGAAAGTTTTCATCATAAAAAGTAACAAAAGAATTTCACTCCTAGTTATATACTCAAGAGAAAAGAAAATACAGATCCACACCGAAATGTGTACACAAATGTTCATAGCAGCATTATTTGTAACAGCCAAAAAGTAGAAACAACCCCAAAGTCCATAAACTAATGAATGCATAAACAAACCGTGGTATAGCCATAAAATGCAACGCCATCCAGGCAACAGGAGGAATGAAGTACTTCCTTGAAAACATTATGCAGAGTGAAAGCAGCCAGTCACAAAAAGTCATATATTGTATGAGTTAGTTTATATGGAATGTCCAGAATGGGCAAATCAGAGCCAGAAAGTAGATTACTGGTTGCCAGGGGCTGGGAGGTGGGCAGGGATGGGGAGTGACAGCTAATGGGTACAGATTTTCATTTAGAAGGGATGAAAATATTCTAAAATTGACTGTGGAAATGGGTATACAACTGTGAATGTGCTAAAAGCCACTGTACACTTTAAATGGGTGGATTGTATGCTATGTGAATTATTGAGGTATCTCAATAAGCTGCTTTTTTTTTTTTTTTTTAAGTTGCAAAGGAGAGTAGGATCCAGGGGTGAGGAGAGAAACAGTTGTCAGTCACCATAAAGCACATAAGTGGTTTAAATATGAAACCTGATTTAAACATGGTGATTAGAAATGTTGATTTCTGACCAGTCTGCAAAAACTAAAGACTCAAAAAAGGAATCACGTGGCTAAAACATATTTTTTTTAAAAACCGCATTTTAAAGTAGAAAAAAACCACCATCCCAAAACTCTAGATCTCAGCAAAACTTGTAAAGAGGCTTAATCAAATGCAACCTCTTTTCTTTCCTGGCCAGGAGGAGCCCAGTGTCTGAGAATATTCGTTTTGCTAATCCGTAGAACCTGAGGTCAGCCGGGACCTCAGGAGAGTCTCACTCTCCCCTCCAGGCCTCAGTCTTCCCATCCCCCATCTCCCATGGTGGGGAGGGGCCCTAAGGCGGTCTGAGCCCTCCCAGCTGCAGTGTTAGAGGGTTTCTGGAGGGGCCTGGCCTGGGGTGACAGCTCTAACCCTTGCCCTGTCTCCCCCAAACCATGCCCTGTCCCAGGGAGCCACCCCCAAGTCTCCTTCCTCCCCCCGGCCCTCCAACTGGGTTCAGCTTCTCATTCCACAGTTATTCGATGCCTGCTGTATACCAGGATGTCCAGAACAGAACTCACAGCTCCCCAAAAACCTGTCCCCCATCTCTCCTCCACAAATGTGCCCACCCCCATACCTACCCAGACACCCAAACAAGTGCCCAGGGAACATCCTGGAGCCCCTCCCGCTCCCCAAAGTCTTCTCTGCCTCCATCCCCAGGGCACAGTCTCCTCCCCCTTTCTGACCCTCTCCTCCATTGCCTTCAGTACAAGGGCCAACACACCTGACCTCAGCCTTGGAGGCCCAGTCTGATCAGCCCCTGCCCCCATCACCGCGGTTCCCCCAGCTCTGCCCCAGCCAGCAGAAAGACGGCGCAGCTCCCAAGCACTCCACCAGCGCTCTCCCCTCCAGGCCACAGCCTGTGCCATGCTGTTCCCTCGTCCTGGGCGGCCCTGGCCACCCAAGCAGCGTTCATTCATCCTTCAAGACCTAAACATCATCGAGATTTGGACCCCAGCCAAACTGAGCAACTCTCCCTGTGCTTCCCAGGCAGCTGGCACCCCTCACTTCCTCCAGAGGAGTCTTTGCAAGTACTCAGAACACTTCCCCTGCCCCAGCCCTCCTTCCCCTGGGTGAGGCTTATCCCTCCTTCAGAGTCACCTCCTCTAGGAAGCCTTCCCTGACCTCCCAGAGGGGGTTAGGCGACTCCTCTGGGCTCCTACAGCCCTCTGGGTCCCCACCACTAAAGCACACACCACATTATCAAATGGCATCTATAATGAGGCAGGCTTGCCTACCAGACTGGGAGCACCTGGAAGGAATGAAATGGGTCTGTTTGCCTCAGTGGACCCCATATCCAGAGAATCCTTGAGGCGTTGTTTGTTGATTAAAAATTGGGACGCAGCCCTAAATCCAAAGCCCAGTCAAGCGTCGAACGCTTGCTTAGCTGTTGCTCCGGCCCCTTCAACTAGCTGCCCTGCAGCTGCAGCTGGGCTGCCAGTGCTCGCCCACAGCAAATGGGCTCCAGCTGGGGAGGCCCCCCCCCCTGCTCTCTTCCCTGGCCCCCACTACCTCTGGCATCAGCTCTTCTGCCCCTGGGGTGGGTTCTGGGGCCGGACTGAGAGAGGAGGAGAAGGGTCGGGGAGGAAGGGTTCAGGACACCCAGGGAACGGGCTCGCGCGGATGAGGGAGGGGCCGCTCCCTTTGCTCACCTGGCTTTTCAGACCCAGATGACCTGGACGACCCCAGTGTGGAGGTCGAGGAGGCTGAGGAGGCTGAGGAGGCTGAGGAGGCCGAGGAGGTGTCACTGGAGGCGACGCTCCCAGGAGCCATTTCACAGGCAGATGCAGATGGCCCCCTACCCAGGCGTGAGGCCGCCAGGCCTGCCTGCTCGCCTTACATACCAGCAGGCCCGGCCCCACCACTCCAATTAGCCCCTGATTGGGCTGGAGGCTCTGAGCCGCTGATTGGGCAGGAAAGCTGAGAGGGGGCACTGCAGCCCTGCCTTGCGTGCTGATGCCTCAGCCGGGCCACCTGCTCCTATGTGACCTCGGGTGTATCGCTTGACTTCTCTGGGTCTCAGCCCCCATGGCAAAATGATGGGGGTTGAGATGCTTGATCCCTCCTGCGCCCTCCGCTCAGCAGTACCTGGAAATGCTGATGGGGAACTGGGCACACCTGGGCTGTGGAGGTAGCTGCTGAGGCCCTCCAATCCCACTGCCCCAGTGTCCACTCCTG
The DNA here is from genome assembly GCF_009873245.2 of Balaenoptera musculus. Lineage (NCBI taxonomy): Eukaryota > Metazoa > Chordata > Mammalia > Artiodactyla > Balaenopteridae > Balaenoptera > Balaenoptera musculus. The sequence continues at coordinate 99,554,775 of NC_045795.1, read as the reverse complement.
TTCCCACGCCACTGCTGGCCTTGGTGCCTCAGGAAGTAGCAGTTGGGGGCCAACCAGTGGGTTTACCTGGAACAGACACCCCAGGTCAACCTGTGGCCTCCTTTCGTTTTGTTTTATAAGAAAGAATTTTTTAAGGGATGAATGAGCAATTTTTAAATTAAATTACTTCCCCAAAGTCTCCATAAATAAGGACAATGTCCTCTGGGAAAATAAACAAAGAATATTAATTCACCAGAAAGGCTGATAAACACAGGAAAATATCTTCGACTTCTTTGACACTCAGGAAATTTTAAATTGAAACAACGATGAGATACTATTTTCTCATCACATTGATAAAAATTGAAGACAAAGCGTTGGCAAGGATGCAGGGAGCCAGGCCCTCACTGCCTCTGCCTGGGGCATAAATTGGGTGCAGCCTACTTGGAAAAGGTATTCCCTTGAGCCCAGCACTCCACTTCTCTTTCCTAGGAGTGCATTAGTCAGAAAAGAAATAATTGCTGCATTATTTGGAAAAGGAAAAAAAAAAAAAAAGTTCCAAATGAATCACTCAGGCTCTGGCTGAATTACTCCCTTACTGTAGAATACTCTGCAGCCATTTAAAATGACGAGAGGACTTCCCTGGTGGCGCAGTGGTTAAGAATCTGCCTGCCAATGCGGGGGACACGGGTTCGAGCCCTGGCCCGGGAAGATCCCACATGCTGCGGAGCAGCTAAGCCCCTGCTCCACAACTGCTGAGCAACCCCCGCTCTCCACAACTAGAGAAAGCCCGCACACAGCAACAAAGACCCAGTGCAGCCAAAAATAAATAAATAAAAATAAATTTATTAAAAAAAATAAAAATAAATAAATTAAAAAAATTTAAAAAAATAAAAAAATAAAAAAAATAAAATAAAATAAAATGACGAGGTGGATTAAAACAAGGATGAGGTGGTATTTCACACCCAGTAGAATGACAAATATTTAAATACCCGTCAATACTGCGTGTCTAGGATGTGAAGAAATGCACAGCCGTTGGGAAGGTAAGTTGGTGGCCACATAGAAAGAATTGAGTAACGTCTAATACAACTAAGACAGATTCGTGCCACATCCCATCCATGTCATTCTGGGTATAAATCTGAGAGGAACTCTTACACTGATACACTGCAATCTTAGCAAAAATTCAAAACAACCTAAATGCCCACCAAGGGGAGATTGGACAAATCAACTGTGATCTGTTCACACGGTGGCATAGTACACAGCAGTGAAAATGAAATAAAACAGAAAGTATCTGTGGAATATGTCCCCACTTCTGAGAAGACAGAACTCGTGTGTGTGTGTGTGTGTGTGTGTGTGTGTGCGCATGTGTGTGTGTGTGTAAGTGAAGCCACAGAAGAAGGTCTGAAAGGGTTCATTCCAAGGTAATAGCAGTGGTTACCTCTGAGGAGGGTGTAGGATTTGAAGGGGACAGGCTTAGAACAGACTTGCAGTTTTCTCTCTGTAGTCCTATTGTTGGGATTTTTCCAGGGGACTCTTCATCACCAGAGGTCTGGATTGAGGGAGGCAAAGTGTTCTAAAGTGAAACTGGATATCACTGCCCTGCCTAGCACCCTTCATGGCTCCCCACTGCCATGGGTGAAAGCTTGACCTCTTCAGCCTGTCTTATGGAGCCTCCTTCCCCCTGGAAACCCACAGTCCAACCACAGTGAGGCTCTTGGAACTGGTTAGGTGTTGAGAGCTGGGTTTTCCCCTTTGTGTTTCCTCTGTGTGTGTATCTGTTAGACTGATGTCACAATGGCCCCAGTTTTTCACCCCGTCTATATCCATGCCCATTTGCAGTATAAGTTTGCAGCTCCTCCCACATGCCTTGAATCTGAGCTCGCCTTGTGACTTGCTTTGACCAACCCCGCATGGTGGAAATGATGTCTAGTCCCAGTCCCATGTGAACAAGCCTGCTGGATGCTGAGCAGCCCATGGCCCAGTCTCCCCTGTCGCCCAGCCCACAGCTGGCCAACTAGCCAGCCCTCCAACTGACCACAGGTGCTTGAATGAGCCCAGCAGAGATCAGTCAAGCTTGGTCCAGATCACCTGGCTGATCTGCAGAGTCATGAGCAACAGTACATGGTGTGTTGTTTGAAGCACGAGATTTGGGGGTTGTTTGTCACACAGCATAAGCTAACTGATACACTCTTCCTAGAAGGCCCTCCTTTATCTCCACCTACCTTCTCTGGACCATTTCTCACTCATCCTTTTGGCCTCAGTGTAGACATCACTTCCTCGGAAAAGCCCTCCCTGACACCCTAGGATGTTCGGGACCCCCTCCCCTTGGGTTGCCAGCAGCCCCTCAACTTGCTCTGTGGGAGCCTCTAGCACCTCGAGTTAAAACACTGCCTTACCTGTCTCCTTGAGCTCTGGGAGGGAGTGGGGGTGGGCAGGGCTGTGTCTGTCTTGTTCCTGGTTGTGTTCCCTGGTGCCCAGCACAGAGCCTGGCACGCAGTAGGTGCTCAGCACCCATTGCTGTGGAAGGAAGCCCCAGTGCCAGAGCCCAGCTTGGCTGAGTGGAGGGAGGCCTGAAAACCATCTGCGGGAACCATCTAGAGCAGGAGATGAGATGAGGCAAAGAGGCGCATGGAAGCTGGTGCCAATGGGGGCAGCAATTTTGATCACATTTCCAAGAACTGAGAAGCAGAGAAAGACTCAGTGATACAAACATTCCCACGAGCTTCATCTGAAACCCTGCTCCAGGGCTGTGCCAGGACAGAGTTTTGCATTTGGAGGGAAGAAGTTCTAAAATGTGCTGCGTGATCTAAAAATTCTTCTAGAGGATTGCCTTTTCACAGGGAAATGGTAATTGTGAGGATCAGGCTTCTGGAGAGAGGACAGGTTGCTTGGTGTACTCATGAGACGCTTTTACTGAGGCCTGTACGAAATGTAAGTTTTGCCAAAAACTTTTTTTGCCATCTTGTAACACTGAATGGGGTCCGCCTATGTGTGAACTTACAGTTCTGCAGGTTTCAGTTCTAAACTCTTTGAAGCAGTGCCTGTTTTGTGTTAACTTTAACCCCTGTAGCATGAGGACATCTGTGACTTTAGGTCAATAAATGCATAGAGGGCAGGGTAGAAAGAGCTGCCATGTTCAATGGCCACATATTTTATATTCACTGTTATATTTATACATGAAAAAGCTAAAGTTCAGAGAGGACCTGCACTAGGTCTTCCTAAGTCCAGACCCTGGGCTACAACCTGGAAGCTCTCTGCTTTAGTTAAGAGACCATCCCTGACTTCAAAATAACAGTGGCTTCAACATGAAACCAGGAGACTGTTCTCTCATGATACCCCTCAAGTCTGGGTTGTGCAGGGCTGGTGAGGCAGCATGGGAGACCCAGGCTCCTTCTTTCTTGATGCTCTGCCATTATCTGCCCACAGATTCTACCTCATGATCCAAGAAGCTGTTGTAGTGCTGGTCATCATGACCACATTCTAGCCACCAGGAAGGAAAGAAGAGAGGACATGGTGGACACCTCCATTCTCTGAAATGCACAACCCAGAGACTGCACATATCACTTCTGATTATATTCCTTTGGCTAGACCTTAATATCACCTAAATGCCATCGCAGATGCAGGGGAAGCTGGGAGACACAGTCTTGTGCTGGGTGGCGAGGTGCCTAGCTAGAACTTGGGCTGATAATACTAAAAGAAAGAAAGGGAAAGAATACTGGGGGCAGTTAGCACTTGCTTCCCCCTTTCCTGAGACACCTCCATTATTTTAATCTCTCTACGCATCTATCTCCCACTAAACAGGAGCTGCTCCTTTGAACTTGGTTCATGTCTCTGGGAAGGGAACTCACATTTATTGAATGCCTATTATGCACCTCATCTCTTGTATCAATAATCTCAGTCCCTTTAGACAATTCTACCAACTGGAATGATTCTCCCTTTAAAGCTGAGGGGCCTGAGCCCTAGTGAGGTTCAAGGATTTGGCCTGAGGTCACACAGCTGGGAAGGGCACCCACTGTCTCCCAGGGGCACTTTGGGGTATGTGGAACGCATGTCTCTACTAGAGGGCAAGGGGCAGGCTGTCATCAGGCCCTGCTGCCTTGGGGTGGAGGTTCATGTGCTCTCCTCCCAGAGGCAAAATCAGGGGTGAGAGAGCTCTGTGGCCCTGACGCTGGCCAGGTCACAGCCCGGAGACTTGCTCCCTCCAATCCATCTCTGAGTCCCCAGCACGACCTGGCCTAGGGTCAGCTTCCTCAGGTTGGGTTGAGTGAAGGCACTCCATAAACCTGTTGGCTTCCTGGAGCCTGGACATGAGCTGGGTAACACCCTCTCCCCAGCCTCAGTCAGCAGCTCTTTGCCTTTATTTATGGCGGGTTCCCCATCAGTGGCTGTCAAATCAATTATAAATTAAGGAAGTAAGGAGGCTTTTCTCTCTACCAGGAAAAGCCAGAGAATGTTCTGGTTTTAGAGTAACTTTTTTCTCTGGATGTGAGGCTGAATCCTCAGAATAAGTTGACTGGGGTGTGGGAGTGAGAGGACAGGGCTGCCTGCAAGGCAGACGAGCTGAAATGCCACTGTCTCTCCCACTGCCGTGCCTGGCCCGACTGGGCATCTGAAATGGAGGGTAAGACCCGCGGGGGCCCCTTGGGAACCTTCTCCTCTGGTCCCCGCTGTGGGGGGAGGCTGGACTAGCTGGGCATCACCGACATAGAGTCCATCCCCTCTGGCCCGCTGCTGGTTCTGGCCACGCTGCCTCTGGCCCTCCTCCTCTAGTAACAAGCCCCTGAGGTTTCCTTTGGGCTCCTTCCTGTCCCCACCCTCAGACCATTTGGTTTCTGTGGGGTTAACTCTACCTTTGACTGCAGAGGCAAGCAGGTGACCCAGGTCTGGCCAGTCAGAGGATGAACCCCCATCCCAGCCTGATCATAGGCTTCGGGGCTATCAGGTGACCCAGGCCTGGCCAATCAGAGGATGAATCCCCATCCCAGCCTGATCATAGGCTTAGGGGCTATCAGGTGACCCGGGCCTGGCCAATCAGAGGATGAATCCCCATCCCAGCCTGATCATAGGCTTAGGGGCTATCAGGTGACCCAGGCCTGGCCAATGAGAGCCCTACCTGGGAACTGTGCTGGAACAGATGAGAAAGAGAAGACCACTTTCTATAGGCCTTGCAGAGCCTGGAACTGCTGGTGGCCTTTATGCCACCTCTTGAGAACAGTCAGCCTTGCATGAAGCCAACACAGAGGAAAGTGCAGCCAGAGGGGAGACACAGAAGCCAGATAACATCATCCGAGCACCTGCATCCAGCTGTGCCTGATGCCCTGAGATTTTCATTTATGGGAGCCAATAGTTTTTCCATTTTGCTTCAGTGCTATTGAGTGGGATTTACTGTCACTTGCAGCCAAAGTAATCCTGACTGACATCACCTAGGGAGACAGAGTAAAGCGGGGCAACAATAGAGATCCCAGCCATTACCTGCTCCAGTCCCTCCATGGCACTGGAGATCTTCCTTCTCAGGCTCCTGACGCCCTTTCCTACCTTGGAGGATGAGGGTAATTTGGGAGCTACATCTCCATCCCATTCCCCTTGGAGATGAGGTCCCTGGTAGGGCCAGCTCTGAGCCAAGGCTCCAGTAATGCCAAAAGTCTCCCACTGTCTGCTGTGTCCAGGAAGCAGGCTGGCTGCATAAAGCCTGAAAGCTCATCAAATCCCATCAAGGTCAGCTTTAAGATTCCTTTTTGCAGATAAGGAGACTCAGAGAGGTGCCAAAACTTGCTTGCAGTTTCACGGATCACCTGGATCTCTGTGACTCCAAAGTTGGGGCTTTTCTCATTCCTCAGCCTGCTCCCCCCACCTCGTACTCCCAGGGGGCTCTGATGGTTGCCCAAACCGGGCAACCCAGGGTCAAGGATCAGGTGGACGCTGCCCTGTTCCAATCCATCCTGCAGATAAAGAGCTTGAGAGTGACAAAAACCACCACCATCAACACCAAGTATAGGAGCTGAGCTTTTAATACCCCAATTTGCCTTCATCTCCAGGCAGAGCTGCGGAAAGGTAGAGCTTCCAGCTTTGGTTATGTGGAGGAGGAGGGGCAGTTGCTGAAGCAGCTCAGTTTTGATGACCCAGAGTCCCAGCCAGTTTCACAGCAAGGACTCTCCACAGTGAAGAATGGACTGGAGCCGCTGAAGGCTCGCCCAGCAAGGGAGCCGAAACCTGAGACCTGTGAACATCCCCAGGGAAGGTGGGCCCAGCCAGATTTCCCATTCTTTGTTTCTAAGCTCTTTGAGAAAAGGGTGACATTGGGGACCCAGCTCCCCATTAAATGTGGGCAGGTAAGCGTGGCTTCTAGAAGCTCCATACTGGCCCAGAGATGCTGCAGCCTGAGTGCTGGGGAGGAGAACAAGTGGTTTCCGGAAGCTGAGAGAAAGGCCTGTCTCTCCATGGGCCACACTGAAAAGGGGTGGCCCTAGTCCCGGGGCTCCATGCTGGAGGTGAGATCCCCGGGCCTCGGTCCCACACTCTGGACCCCCGATGTTGTTTTTTCAGTCCTGATGACTGCATTCTGCATTTCCTTGACTGTCCCTCCCGTGGCCCAACACCCAGGCCTGGTCTGGCCTTGACGTCTGGCTCATTTTTATAAACCTGCTGAGGCTGGATGCTCAGGGCCTTGCCCAATCTCAAAATGGTCACTATCAAGAGGAGATGATCATAGCAATGAATTGATTATATTCATTGATATTATTTATGTTAACTACAGTCTGTACAGCTCCTTACCATTTACAAAGTCCTCACACGCACACACACACACACACACACGCACAAGCACACGCACACACACAATCTCATTTGATCTTCACAGCAGCTGTGTGGGGGATTTGGAATTTCCATTTTATGGGGGAAGAAAGTGAGGCCCAAGGAGGAAAACAACTGCTCAAGGTCATCAGCCAAGGGTGAGCTGCTGCTGCTAGCATGGTTTTGAGAGGATAGATATGCTCGCTCCGCCCATTCATCTCTCCATTCATGTCTCCATTCATTCCTTCCTTCATCCATCTAGCATTTATTAAGCACCTACTATGTGCCCCACTCTGTGCTACACACTTATCCCTAAGCTGGGACACTTTTCCAGAGCAAGAGTTCTCGTGTGCCTGAGAGATGAGTTTGGGGGGAAAGGGGGGTACAGATCCCACCAGCCCCTGGGAAATCAGGACTCCAGACTGGGCCGACCCTGCCAAGTGAGGAGCCTCATTTTTCTCTCATTAATTCTTTTTTTGTTTGTTTGTTTAAACTCAGGGAGCCTGTGTGACCTGGTTCCGACAGGCACGGCTCCTGATGGGGCGGCTGGGGTGGAGGGCGGGGGCTGGGAGACTCCTACAGTTGGCCACAGAGTCCTTAGGCAGGCGCCACCTGGCTGGTCTCTGTCTTGGAGGCAGTGGTGGAGACCTCATCGTCAGCCAGTGGGCTCCTGCCACAGCACAGGGTGGTGAGCATGCAGTTCCGGAACTGGAAGGAAGGGCATGAGTCAGTGTCAGGGTCCCCCAAAATGTGGGTGGCAACCGGCATGGTCGGTGAGATTTGCCTCCACCCCCTTCCCGCTTCTGGCCCTCCCAGCCTCCACTCCCCTCTCAAATGGCTCCCTGGAGGAACTTACTAAGCCTTCGCGACCCCACCCGGAAATGCCAGGACCAAACCTCAGGGGGCTTTGTCACTGGTGATGCTCCATGATGCCCTCTGTGTGCCAAGGGCTATCTGTAAATTATCTCATTTAACCCAAGAGTTTAGGATTTCACCCTTCCTATGGATGAAGAAACTGACGCCCAAAGAAGGGAAGTGACTTGCCCAAGGTCACAAAGCTAGAAACTAGCAGAGCTGGGATTTGAACCCAATATGTCTGACTCCATGTTTTCCCCACTGGATCAAGGGATCTGCAGAGGAACCACTGGTCTATGTTAAAGGACCGCTTTATCCCTTCATTCCTCGGAACAAGACTTTTTAGCTCCCTGTCCAGCTGTGCGGAAACTGTCACCTCTTCCCAGGCTTGGGACTTTGACTGTTTGACCTTTAAAGCAGGCCTCCGAAACCATCTGGACTGGTGCTTCTCATTCTTGAGCCAGCATCAGAGCCACCTGGAGGGCTTGTTCGAAATGCAGGTTCCTGGGCCCACCCTGAGCCTCTAATCAGAAGGTCTGGGGGTTGGCCCAGGAGTCTGAATTTCTCCCAGATGACTCTGACGCCCCGGGGAAGACCAACTCCCTGACCATTTTGCAGGTGGAAAGACTGAGGGCCCAGTCAAGAATGTGGCTCGTCCTCCTGTGGCCTTGGGGGACCTGGACCCTCCCGCCCCACCAGCAGGCACCTGCTTGTTCATCATGATGTAGATGACGGGGTTGTAGATGGAGGAACTCTTGGCAAAGAACGACGGGATGGTCATGAAGATGGGGCCAAAGTTGGAGCCCTGGTGGGTGAAAATGTAGAACGCCACGCTGGCATAGGGCACCCAGCAAATCAGGAAAGCCACGACCATGATGATGACCATGCGAGTGACCTCCTTCTCGGCCTTCTGCGTGGTGGCCGACTCCTGCTGTTGGGCAGCCGCCTGCGGGGACACAGGGCCTGGTGTTCAGACTGAGGCTCCTCTGGGACGGGGGCTGGGCTCAGCCCAGTCAATGTGCGTGTCCCCAGCGCCCAGCATAGGACCATACCTCCTTGACTGTGAAGACCAGCTGCCCGTAGCAGAAGAAGATGATGATCAGGGGGATGGAGAAGTGGACCACGAACATGTAGATGACGAAGGACTCATTGTTGACCTCTGGCGAGAGCGTGTAGTAGTCAATCCCGCACGAGCACTGCATTCCCTCCGGGATGTACCTGAGGACCGGTGGGGGGATGGGGCGGGAGGGGCAAAGGGAGACCCACATGTGAGGGACTTGGGAACAGGCCCAGCTGACCAGAGTCCCCTGCCACCGCCTACTGTAGGGCTGGTCTCACTCTGGGCCTCACTTTCCCTCTCTGTAAAATGGGGATAATAAACCTCTCCTTGGTTGTGTGACTGTGAGGATCACATCAACTGAGATAAGCGATTCAAATGCACCTGTGGAAACAGTTTTGTTTCACTGTTCTGTTCCGCGCCGTGTTATCCCAGGACCATAGTCTCTCCAAGTCTCTCATCCCCCGCCCCGCCCGGCCTGCCACTCCCTAGCAGCCGGAGGCCAGGCCTCGGGCCACGCAGGGCACAGGTCGGCGGGGAGAAAGGAAAAGCACTCCCAAGCTCTGTATTTGAGGCGCCCAGGTCTTTCTAGGCCAAAGAGGGGCACACAGGGTAACTAAGGGATCTTTGCACTTTCTGGAAACAAGAGGCTCCGGGGCGCCTGGTTAGGATGTTTGGGTGATTTCAGAGGATGGAGACACTGGACCGACCTCGGAAAACCCAGTGTCTGTTAGCTGTGCCTATGAGGATGTAACCGGGCCAGACTGGAGAAGACAGGGAAGGGGGCCAGAGTTTTTTGTCCCTTGCTGAATTGCTCAAATTCAGCACGGGGCAAAGAACACTAGCCCCAGGAAGACTGAGAGAGGAGGAAAGTGGGGAGAGATGGGAGTTTCCCGGAAGCAGAGGGACACGAGGCCGCCCACAGAGTCACTAGTCCAATGTCCGGAACCACTGTCCACCGCAACCCCAGCTCATCTCAGCCCATTTGGAGATAACGGCCTAGAGTCTGGACAGGACTGCTTCCCAGAGGCTACAATGTCACACCTGCATGAGGAAGGCTCTGCCTCCCCAGGTGCTGAGGCCTAAGGTCAGAGGAGCTGCTCAACAGGGCACTGGACCAAAGAGGATTGGAATGTGGCCCTGGCTTAGTTGCGGATTAGGGGCGCAGCCAAGGTGAAGGGTTGGGGCGTCTTGGAGTCTCCTTGACATGGGGACCAGCCCCATAGCAGCGTTCGGGGCTGACCCTCTCTTCCCTGCCCTAAACCTCAACCCCATGACAGTTGCCAGCTCGGGACCTGGAACCAGACAGCCCCCCTGGCTGGAGGACCCTACGAAGAGCCCCGGAGACCCTTCCTTCCCTTCCACTCGGTGCTGTTACCTGGACCAGCCGACGAGGGGGGGCGCGGCACAGGCCAGAGCCATGATCCAGGTGACGGCGAGGCCCATGATGGCATGGCTCTCCCCGAAGCGGAAGTTGCTCATGGGCTTACACACCACCACGTACCGCTCGATGGCCAGGACCACCAAGGACCACAGGGCAATTTCACCTGCAAGGTAGCCAGCTGTCAGTCAACACGCCACGTGGCTGGACCTGTCTAAGGAGGGGGAGCTCCTCTGAGGGATGGGGAGAGGGAGGCCAGGAAGGCACCTGGGGGCGGGCCTGGAGCAAGGCCTTAGGGTGCGGAGGGCCTGGACACTGAAGAGGGGGTGCGGGGCAGAGGGGCCAGTAGGCCGCGCAGAGTAACTCCTAGGAAGGTTAGTTCAGCTGAAGAGCTCTGGGTTCTTGAGGGACACAGAAATCGGGTCATGGGGTCATGGCTAGACTGGGAGCCCTGTAGGGAGTTTTTACAGAAAAATGTGTCCTTCATGGGGCAACAGGCAGAGTTCCTGTCAAAAGATATTGCAGAGGCAGCAGAAGCCTGGAGTTGGGAGGCCTTCCCTCCCTCCTGGGCAGCGGCCTCTCCCCTCCAGGGAAATGTAATAACATGAGTTATGTGGGACCCTCTCCTAGGAGCCAAGGAGCTGCATAATGTTTTGCTCAGAGAAAGGAGGAGGAAATAATGATGTGATTCAGACATCTGCCCTGCACATCACCCCAGAAACTCAGGAGGGAGGGTGTCCATAGGATTTATCGGCCAAACTAGGACATTTCTGAGAGTGAAAGGGAACACTAGTGAGTATTCCAGGACCATAGTTGTAGCAGAGACGTGTCCGCCTGTGTGTGGCACCCTTCTGGCCTGAGACTGTGTGATTGTGGTCACTGAAGGTGACAAACACCCAGTGGCGGCCAGAGTCCCAGGAATGGGGCGGAGACAGCAGCCTGGACACAGGCGGGAGAGAGAAGACAGGAGGCAGAGCGTCCTTGTGGCTGATGCTAGGCTCTCCCCGTCACCCTGGCTTTGTAATAATGACCTCTCGTGTCTCCTGCTTGCCTGAGAGGCCGTGTGTCCCCAGGGGACGTTCCTGCATCTGAGCCAGGAGACCTAGGCCCTGGTCACTGCCCTGCCATATCCCTAAGTCACTCTTCCCCTCTGCACACTGCAGTTTTCTCATCTGCGAAATGGGATCTAGTCTCTGCAGAGAATCAGTTTTTCAGTTAAAGAAAGTATTTTAAAGTATGGTTCAAAACTACACAGATCACCTCACAGGTCTAACGTCTCCCTGTGAATGGACTCATGAACGCAGAAAGCATTCAAGCATGGCAGAGAGGCTGGAGGCGGGCTGGGAGGCACTCAGCTAGATGCCGGAGAAGGACCGAGCCCATCGCCCAGCACAGGCAGTCCAGTGACTGGAGGACTGAGAGCCCTCCTCCCGCCCCAGGCTGGGAGCCCTGAACACAGGGATCTGTCTTGTCCAGCTCTATCCCCAGTGCCTGGTGTGGGTCTGACCCAGCACAGCTGCTGCGAGGGAAGCAGAATATGTCTTGAAGGGCCTCAGAGACATGGGCTTGAAACTCAGCCCCGCCAGAAACTCGATGTGACCCCAGCAAGGCCCTTGACTTCTCTCATCTGCTTCCTTGCTGGCAAGCAAGACAATGACCCCACTCCAAGTGAGATCAACAGTGCTCAGTGCCCACCCTCGACAAACGGCAGCCTAGCTCATCATCACTGAAGTGTTTGTTGATTAAGTGAGGGCTTTGGATAATGGCCTCTCAGCCACCATCCCCAAGGCACAGGCTGTCCCCAGACACCGCCCCCCTCACACCGCAAGCTCCTGGCTCCTGTAGCCCCCGTCACCCGCACCCCAGCTCATACCGCCCAGGGTGGCAAAGAAGCCCTCCGCGTTGCACCCCGTGGGCCCGAAGACGAAGTACGCGTGCAGAGAGGTGTAGAGGGTGGTGGTGAAGCCACCGAAGACCATGAAGAGGTTGGCCACGGCCAGGTTGAGCAGGATGTAGTTGAGAGGCGTGCGCAGCTTCTTGTGCTGGACCGTGACGTAGAGTGTGAGGAAGTTGATGGGGAAGCCGAGCACGATCAGCAGGAACATGTAGGCGGCCAGCACGGAGAACTGCCACGGCTCAGCCAGGTAGTACTGCGGGTACTCGAAGGGGCTGCGCACCACGCCCGTCTTGTTAGAGAAAGGCACGTAGAAGTTCAGGCCCTCCGTCCCGTTCATGGCTGCGGCCCTTGCGGCTGCCCTGCGGCAGCTCCAACCCGAGGATGTTGCTGAGGCCTGAGCTCAGCCGCGCAGGGCTCCGGCTGGATGGCTCCAGGCTCTGAAACTACCCGCCCCCCCCCCAGGCCCTTATAAAGTGACCTCCCCTCCCTAAGCTCCTGGCTGAATCAGCACCTGCGAGATTGGGGGCGTTATTAATCATATTAATCCTCACTGCTGCAACTGGGGGCCTAATTGGCTTCCAAGAGGGGCCAAGGTGACTCCAGGTAGAAGGCTGCCGTCAGGGAAGGGAGGTGCTGGGGACCCTGGGAAAGGACAGGAGGCCCGCCCCCAACTCTCCTGTCCCCGAGGAATCTCTGTCATCTCAGCTGATGGCCTTGGCCTGGCATTGGGACCTCTGACTCCATACCCACGTCCTTCTGGCTTAGGGCAAGCAAACTTCGTCTTCCTCCCAAATGGACCATGAGCTCCCAGAGGGCAGAGGCGCCGGTTATTCTCTCATCCCCTCACTCAGCCCCTCACCCATTCCTTCCCCACCTAAGTCACCTCCTGGCTCATCCAGTCACCGCATACTGAGAGTAGCCCACCTGCCAGGTTGTGAGCTTCGCAAGGGCAGGGCACTCCCCATGCCAGACACAAGCCCGGCGTCACCCAGGAGCTCAAAGAGCATTTGTTACATTGAATTGGAATTCACTCGCTCACTCGTTCAACAATCATTTATGTGCAGGCCACTGGGGAGCCGAAGCGCGAAGAAGGAGGAGCTTACAGGCTGAGGACGACTCCCGTGTGGGAAGAGCAGCTCCCGGCCCAGGGAGGAAGGCTGCCTACCTGCGGAGATGTCCAGGGAGATAACGTTCTGAGGGAGGGGGGCACTCTGCCAGGTTGCCAAGTGGGGAAGACAGCATGGACTGAAGACAAAGGCTGGGCAGAGGCCTGAGGCCCACGTGGGATGTGGCCTCACGTGGGCTGGGGCCAGCTCTGGTGGGGCTCAGTGCCAGGGGCTTTATCCAGGGGCAGGGGGCAGTGCCTTGGGCAGATCTCGGGGACAGAAAGGTGGCTCAAAAGTCCTCAAAGATGGATTGAAGGGAGCGAGGATGGAGGAGGGGACCAAGGGGGGGTGGTGACCGAAGCAGGGAGGGGACAGAGGCCCTCGGGGCTCCTGAAGGCCCTTGCCTGCGGGAGGTGAGCTGTGCCAAACCCATGTCAGGCACCAGATCCCTGCAATGAGCGAGGCAGGTGTGGTCCTGGGCACCCCCGCGTGAAGGGGAGGTGGACCCCGGAAACAGGACTGGCTGGACACTGCAGCACACAGGATGCGACCCGGGATGTCTGGTCAGGCTGGGTTGGGACCGTGGGCCTTGGATGCCGGGTGATAGGCAATGCCATGAGGGCGGGTCCCAGGACGGCGGGATGAGCTCTGGGGGAAAATGAGGGCTCCCATGTAGAGCAGGATCGTGAGGACATCCCCCAGGAGTGAACTGGGAGCCCGGCCTTCAGGTGCTCAATGACCACGGTCCAGCCACAAATTTTTATCCAGCACCTACTGTGATCCACACGAGGTGCTCAGTTCTGGGGGACACAGTGGACAAGGACCAAGCCCCTGCCTGCAGGAAGTGTCTTTCTGTGGGGGGCGAGGAGCACCCCGCAAACAAATAATGAAACCAATAACAACAGGGTAAGTTCAGACGGCGACTCACTCCCAGCGCACGGTTGTCTAGAGCAGCCCAGGAAGGCCTCTCTGAGAACTCAAGGATGGAAGGAGTTCTGGGCGGGTAGAGACGCTCAGGGAGAGAGAACAGCAAGTGCAAAGGCCCCGAGGCTGGGAATACAAGGCCGGCCAGGGAAGTGCACCAGTCTCCGAGACTTCCATCACTTAAGTTCCCTCTTGCCAGTTTCTCTTCCCACCTGGGTTTCCTACATCTGTCTGCTCAGAAATGTGCCCCCTTCCCTCCAGCCCACCTGGGGCTCCAGACCCCTGTGGTCCCGGGCAGGGTCAGGACTTGCTCGCGGAAGCCTGATGAAATGTGTGCTGGTGAATGAGCCAGGGGCAGGCGTGGCAGGTGGGTGGGGCGTGGCCTCTCAAAGTGCAAGGCGCTTGGCCCAGTGATTAGGCCTGTCGTTAATGAGGTCAAGGTGAAGAGTTTGATTCTGACGCGGCCCTTGGTAGCCAGACGGAAGGAAAGACAGTGGACACCCTGGGTCAACACCAGCCCACACAGCCCTGCCCAGGCCGGGCTGAGCCCTTGACCCTCGACCTCAGGACCTTGCTTGTTACCTCCTAATGCTTATGACAACCTGGAAGCTTTTCATTCCTATTCTGTTCATGTGTCTTTTGTCCATCTCCTAGGCTGTAACGTGAGTCCCTCGGGGTAGGCTGGGGTCTGTCCTGCTCACCACAGGGCCCCAGAGCCCAGCTCCACACACAGCAGGAGCATGTAAATCATTTCCCCTGAACTTGAATGAGCTGGGATTTCTGTTTGTTTCACTGAAGTATTCCCCGAGGTCTGGCACATAATAGGTGCTCAAGAAATATTTGTGGACTGAGGGGAGGGATCGAGGTTACATCAGGAAGTGCTTCCCTTCTCTAAGACTCAGGTTCACCCTCTGTAGGAAAGTCTAATAATCCTACGCTCACAGGGTGAGGAGATGGGGGGTTAAAGGCCATCCCTGATGCGATGGAGCTCTGTTCTGTAACGCATGATAAAGAATTAAAAAATAAAAAAAAAAAAGCTCTTTTTGTTCAGAGGAACAGGCTCATGGAGCGAGCAGGAAGGTCATTAGAAGACACCTACTCTGACCCCCTCTTGCCGCATTTTGCAGGTGGGGAGACCAAGGCCCCTAGTTGGCAGGGAGTCACCCAGGTCATGTGACAAACCTGCCTGGCCACATCTCCCTCCTGCCCCAAAGACAGCTCTCAGGAAGAGCTTCCATTCATAATTCACACCACGGTGCCAATGACAAAAGAGGGCTGCGCTGTGGTGCTGGAAAAGGCCCAACTGAGTCGATCAAGCCTGGGCAGCAGTGGTGGAGGCGGCACTGGGCTCAAGCCTGCGGCTCTCGGTGGCCAAGAGAGCCCCGGAAGGCCCGCTTTCCCTCTCAGTTCGTTGGGATTAGAAAACTCTGGGGATCCATCTGCACGGTAAACCTGACCCGCTTTCCCCACCAGGGAAAGCTCTCACAGACCTTCAGACCGGACGATACAGGTCTCACGGTCCTCCCTCGCTGGACTGAGGCCCTGCGGCCACAAGGCCAGGTGTAGCCCAGCCCTCCCCCCTTCCCTGTGCCTCAGTTTCCTGCAGGTGATCAGTGAGCGTTGCTGAAAGCGTTATCCTCTTCAGAACCTCGTTCAATCCACAGCCATGGAGAGCCCCCGCCAGCTCTACATGCCTGGGGGGCCCACCCATCACACGTTCATTTCCTATTTGGTAGTCGTCACTGTCAGCAACGGTCTTATGTGTCTCCTGACTGACGGTCCATCTCTCTCTAGAAGGCAGGGCCGGCTCGGCCTGTTCTTGGCTACATCTGAGCTCGCAGCCCAGAGTAGGTGCTCAATAAAGATTTGCCCAGTGAAGGAACATCTGCTCCCAGCCCCGTGAGGAGGCCTCAGTCCCCTCTGACCACTGAGGGAAATGAGGTCCCTCGGCAGAGCCGGAATGGAGGCAGGCGGCTAGCCCTCCAGCCTGAGCTCGTTTGTCCCCTGTGTCAGGAGGTCCAGAGAGGGGCTCAGAGAACATGGAGGGCCAAGTCCGGGTGTGGGCGACCTCCTGACCCACTGCCCCCTCTTGGCCAGGCTGAGAACAAGCTGCGAGGAGCCGTGAGGGGTGGTGCCGGGGCCGCTGGGGTTGGCTGTCTCTGCTTCCCCGGGCCAGCCCCTCTGGTACGCCAGGGGTCGGGCTCCTACTTGGCCATGAAGGATTAGGGCTTAGGGGACAGCGCGCAAATAGCTCGTAAGCCTCTGCGTGGAGGTGCTGCTTGGTCAGCAGCCCCTCCTCCTCCTCCTCCTCCCCGCCTCCCCTCATGGCTTAGCCCCACAGGCTGCGTCACCACAGCCGAGTGAGGCCTTAGACTGAGCTGAGAATGTCAAGGGGGGAGAGGAAAGGAGAGGCCAACTCTCCTCTCCTTCCAGCCTCCTCTCCTCCCGCCCCACTTCCTTCCTCCTTCTTCCTTCCCTTCCACTGCGACATTTGGCCTGAGCTGGGTGCTGGGGACACTGAGATGAATCCTAGACAGTCCCTGTCCTCAAGGAGCTCCCAGGCTTAGGAGGCAGCAGACAAAGGGAAAACTAATAACCGTGAGAGGTGGGAATATGCTCCAGCCCCAGTGCTGTGGGAGCCCAGAGGAGCGAGATTTGGACCAGGAGGGAGGGGAAGTTCCCCAGCCTAGGCAGGGGGACAGCTGGGTCCAGGTCCAGGGAGGGAAGGGCCGGCTGGTGTAGAGGCGCTGGGGCCGCGGGATGGGATGGCAGGGGAGGCAGGAGGGCCTACGAGTCCGGGGGGCCAGCTGGCGGCCAGCAGGGGCCACTAAAGTTACAAGCAGGGGAGGGCGTGGCCGGGTTCCATTCTAGGAGATGTTCTGGAGTCTGGCTGGAGGAGTATCAGGGTGTACTTGGGAAAGTGCTGGGTCCAGGGTGCCAGCCCTGCCCAGTGGTGGCCGCTCTGCTGGGGCTCCTACCTGCCCTGAGGGCAGGGCTGGCACAGTGGAAGGTCATCTGGTATCTGCCACCGGCAGCAACCTTGGAGAAGGGGCACCTGCCCAGCTGTTCGAGAGCCACGAGGGGCTCCCGGCTTCGGCAGCCTTGCTGGGGGTAGGTGCAGACCCCAGTGGGCTGAGGCCGGGCTAGAGCCAGGGCCACCTAAGGTCTGGCCTGGGGCTCTTTCTGGGCCACCCAATCCCCGTTTCCTTACCTTCTCCTTCCAGGAACTGGGAACAGTGCTGAGGACCTGGAGCCAAGAGGTCAGGATCAAGTCGCAGCCTGAACCACTTCCAAGCTGCACAGCCTCTGGCAGCCGCTCCTCTCCCCGGGCCTCAGTCTCCTCTTAGTGAGACAGGCATCTCGAGACCCCCGTGGTGCCTTCCTCACTGTGGCATGGGAGGGGCTGTCAGGGTCATCTGACACAGACTGAGGCTGGAACCTCAGTGTCAGAGCTGGAGGGGCCTCTTGTACAGATGGGAAGACAGCCTTGGAGAGAGGGCTGGACCTGGCCAAGACCTTGTCCAGGTCGGAACAGGAGAGCAGCAGGACACGGTGCTCGCGCACAAAGCCTATGCCTGCCTGCGACTCCGTCTCCACTCAATAAATATTTGATGAATGAAAGAAAAGAGAATGTCACTGAGCCTCAGTCTCAGCATCTGTACAATGGACATCCTTGAAGACGGCTGAGGGTTACAGAAGATGATGCATGGAGAGTGCTTGGCACCATGTCTGGCGCTCAGTCAGGGCCAGACTTAACGGGAGCTCAGACCCAGGCCTCTGGAGCTCAGCTCCCCTGTGGCAGCAGAACCTGGCACCGCACACCCTCACCTCTGCGTCGTTCGGCTGAGAGGATGCACGCTGGAGTCTCAGGCTGGGCCCCTCCCCCGCCTCTAGCCTCCATCTGATCTGTCAACTGTGATTGACGCCTGTTAGGTGGCGGGGGGCTGTTTTTTCCCTCTCCTTTCTCCCAGCCATATGCAAGTGCTTTCAGTTCAAGTAATGCGCTAATGGAAATCCTAACACATTAATAAATGTTTAGCGAGAGAGTGAGCATGCATGATCGTAAGTAATTAGACGCTCAACGGAGGAGTCCTGTTGGCACAGCTGCCTGGCTCCCTTTCTGTATCCTCCTCCACCACCATCCTGAGAGATGCACAGGGAGGCAGGGAGGGGACGGTGGGGCAGGGGTCCAGCGCTGGACTCACCACTGCGTGTCCTCTGCAGCTGCTCCCTTCTCCAGGCCTCAGGGTCTTCATCCCTCCAATGGGGACATTTGCCCCGCTCTGCCCACTTCACAGATGCCCTGTAAAGTATCAGTATCTAATCACCAGGGTGGTTTTCCACACATTCCCCGGCAGCCCAGTTCCCTTCTTCCTGCTGTCAGGACTTTGTATAAAGCACTGGACTGCTCGCTGCCTCCTGGGCAGGTAGAGCGGAGGGCGAAGGGAGAGGCCTCAGGACAGGACAGGGGCTTCCCAGCCAGGGCCCCAGCGCCTGCGCTCGCCCCCATGGCGGCAGAATGGAAATCACCCCCCTCCGTCACAGAGCTGTGAGAACTGAGCCAGCCTATGAAGCACGGCTGGCACAGAAAAGGTCCCCAATAAATGTCAGCTCCCCTCCCCAGCTTCCCATCGGCCCTCGAGCTGCCGAATCGGACCCTTGCTGATGCTCAGGAGAAGGGACCTTCCTGGAACCTCAAACGAAACCCACCCGCTCCAGGAGCTGAAGGAAGGGGAAAGCCTGAGGGTCAGCTTGGGGGGCTGGGGGATGGTGGGGAGGAAGGGGGCCTGGCCCCAGCTGGGAAGTAGAGGGTCGACTCCAGAGCCCCCAGGAGCGGCAGCCCTCTTTGCCACCTTCTTTAGAGCCAGGTATCTTATTTTCTTGTTGAGATGGAGCCCCGTTACACCAAAATAAATAAATAAATATTTTAAAAAACCCGTTCCCCTACCATTCCCATATTGCCATTTCGATTAGATTAAATTTTAAGAGCACACAAATGTAATGTTCCTCTTAGATCAAATTAGAAACAGGTGCACTTTTGCATAAGGAAATTAAGTTGCAGACAATACGAAGATTTGCGAAAATGCAGGCACGGATGATGAAAATAAGTAGCCCTTTTATTTGTAATTATTGAGGCAATCTGTTCGCAAAGTGTACATGTTAATGGTCTGACAGATCTGTGGACTCCAGCAGGCTGCCGTGAACAACTCAGAGCCGTTCTGAAAGTAACAGATTTTTTTTTCTTAGAAAATATATGTACATTCTCTTCTCCCTCTCCTGGCACTATTTACAAGGCATGAAATGCCATAAATAGGAATTCCGTGGATACACAAGTCCCCTCCCTAGAGTACAAACTTGATCTGGCCAGAAGACACATTCTGACAGTTTAACTCTTCCTTCGATAGCCCAGCTGCCTGCAAGGCGGCCGGGAGGGGGCAGGTGGTCCCGAGGGTGCCGGTCAGGGGCTGGGGTCATCGATGCGCCTCCGGCAGTAGGGGCAGCAGGTGTGCTGAAGCACCAGCAGCTCGTAGTCCTCTGAGTGGAACATCTGGGGAGAGACGGCCGTGACCCCAGGCCGCAGCTCTGGGCGCTCAGCAGCCCCAAGCCTGGTGGGGGCCACTGACCTTCCAAGGGCAGGTGGCTTGGCAGTGAGTCGGGGCTAGAGCCACCACATCCAGGCCACCTTTGTCTGAGGACTGGGAGGGAGGGGGAGAAGGTCTGAGGCCCCTTTTTTTCCTAAATGAAGTTCAAAGGTGCATCACATTTGCCCAGCCCTCCTGGTTTAAGGGCAGGTACAGAGAGCACAGGGTCAGAGGCAAGTCCACTCCAGACAGCCCATGGAATGCACGTGAGAGTGGGGAGGGCCTAAGGATGGCCGAGTCTCTCTCCCATCTCGGAGCCCTGGCCTTGGCCTTGGCCGCTGAGGGACACCTGTGCTCCTCCCAGATGCCTGGCCTCCCTAAGGGGACATCTGGGAAATGGAAAAGCAGTGGAGACGAGAAACTGGGAACCACACGTGAGCTGCAGGCAGCAGGCAAGGTACCTGGAAGCAGGAGGGGCACATGGTGATGGAGGCGTCGGGCAGGAGGGAGCGGAAGTACTGCCACCGCAGGGGCGGAGGCCAGCGCTTGACGAGCACGTCCCGCCGGCTCATGGAGCGCAGCACCGAGCGGTTCACCACCACAGGCACAAACTCCAAGCCACCTTGCTGTAGGGCAGGCGGGGAGAGGGGCACCAGGGCCCTCACTCAGCCACGGGGACATGTTTACGTGGGTTATGATCCCACAGAGGACCCCAGACACCTC
Organism: Balaenoptera musculus; assembly: GCF_009873245.2. NCBI lineage: Eukaryota > Metazoa > Chordata > Mammalia > Artiodactyla > Balaenopteridae > Balaenoptera > Balaenoptera musculus. The sequence goes on along the minus strand of NC_045795.1, from coordinate 99,534,485 downwards.
CCCCACCGGGTCCCTCAGTAGAACCTGGCCAGGCCACCTCTGTGAAGGCACCTCCTCTCCCCTGAGTGGCCCCGACAGGGAGTGTGTGCAGGAAAGGGACCCAAGACCGCCCTCCCAGCAGGCCTCATGGGCCTCAGCAGCCCGTCACTCAGAGGGGCGCCCTCACCTCGAAGCTCAGCTTGGCTGTGAAGGGGTCGTCGTCTCCCAGGGAATCCTGGGTCTCGTCCAGCCTCAGAGTCTGGGAAGCTGCAGGAGCTGGTCAAGGACGGGACCTGAGGCCGAGGGACAGGCCCCCCCCTCCACCCGATGCGTTGAGACCCACGGGAGCTCCCTCCAGGCCTTGCGTGGCACTCTCCCTACCAGCCGTGGGGAAGCGCGGCAAGGTCTGTGGAGTGGCTTTCCAGATGGAGGGACAGAGGGAATGCGGGCCGGGGAGGAGACGCCACGGTCACAAGAGGCCGGGGCCATGCCCAGAGCACAGGTGGGGAAGGAGGAGACAAGGGGCTCTGACGGGCCTCTGCTGCCCCCTCAGACCAGGCACGGCTCACGGACCGGCGAGAAGCGCCGTGTGAGCGGAGGCCTGTGGGCCTGCTGGTGTGGGAGCAGCAACGATGGGCCTGGCTGGAAACCACGGCCGGCAAACCCACCAGCTCCTGGAGAAACACTCTGCAGCTGCTGGGTGGTCTGCAGGCACTTGAAGTGGCCTCGCAGATCCTGTTTCAGGGAGAAGGCGGAGAGCGCCTAGCGGATCCCAGGGAGCCGCCCCCTCTGCCAGGCTGGCTGGGGCTCCGATGAGGAAGGGCCCCCGGGGAAGGGAGGCTGCTGGTGCTGAGTCAGGTGCGGGTCGTGGCCCCGCACAGCAGCTACAACCCAGCCTAAGCATCTGACGTTGAGTGTGGAGAGGGCAGGCGTGCGTGCAGACACGGTTCCCGTCTCCGTCCTTCAGTAAACAACTGCCTGGGTGTCCCTCAGTCCTGTTCCTCCAAACGTGGTCCACAGACCAGCGGCATCGGCATCACCTGAAAGCTTATAGAAACACCGGCTCCCAGCCTGCTGAGACCTGCCCACCCAGCTGCTGCGTGCTCACAAGGCCCACCGTGTGCACGCCGCGGCTCGGCTGGGACCCTGACTGCGGTCCTGGCCGCAGGGACACCTGACGTGTGGCCTGTGGCCCAAGCTGTTCCAGGGAGGGCGTGCCCCGGGGTTTATGCTGACACGCTGGGAGGAGCGCCGGGGGTCGCAGGGCTGATGGGACGCAGGGTGGGTACTGCTGGTGGGGACGGGGCAGGTGCGGCCTAAGAATGAAGCTACCAGAGGACAGCAGGCCCCAGAGGACAGGAGACAGGCTCCCGTCAGCGCTGAGTGAGCATCTGGGTGAGGCTGAGCACCCGTCCACGCGAGGTTTCTCTACACCCTTTTGTTGGCTTGGCCTGTCCAAGTTGTGTTTCTGTCCCTTGTCTGTAAAAGTGACCTGACCAGGAGAGCTGGGCCACTGATACAGGCGTCATACGCCGCGCTGGCTGCTCATCAGCCCCACACAGCCAGAAGCAGGGGAGCGCCCTTCAGGAGCCAGGGGGGGGTGGGAGGCCCTCCTGGGTGCAAGGCCAAGGCGGCATCTCCAGTTCCACGTGCCACTTCTGGCCTGCGGGCACGTGCTGTCCCCTTCTGCACCTCTGCACCCTGGCCAGCGCTCTGCCCATTTCTGGCCCTGTGCCTGCTCCCACATGGTCCTCGCCATCACACAGGGTGGCCTGCCCTGCCCTGCCCTGCCCTGGCCTTACCCCCCAAGGCCCCTGCCATCTGGCGTGCTCCCAGGCCGACGCTCAGCCGACACACACAGGGTCTGGCCGGCACCCAGGATACTGTTGCTCGCGATCTCTTGCCATTTATTCTCACGCTTGTGTCTTGGCGCCTCCAGGTCAATTAGGGAGACGGCTTCTTCGTCAGTGATCCCCTCCTCCAGGTAGAATTCAACCAGGTGCAGCACCTCTGCAGGCACAGGCACAGGGAGGGGGAGGGGCTGGGGCTGGAATGCTCTCACCAAGCAGCGTGGGGGGTGGAAGGGTCCCAGAGCTCCTTCCCCACCCAGCACAGGCCTCTCTGAAAGCTGGCAGGTGCAGCACTGCCGCCTGACACATCTGGGGGAAGCAGGCACGTGTGCGTGTACGTGTGTGTGCGTGCAGGCATGCGTGTGTACGCAAGGGTGAGCACCGGGGACCTTTACCCCTGCTCTGTCCCCCTAGGAGCCGGAGGGACTCCTCTCCGAGGGAAGAAGAGAGGCGTCTCTCTGCCCAGCTACCGGGAAGGGGCTTCTGACCCTCGTCAACGTGGAAGGAGCTGGGACTTGAGAGCCACGTCAGCCTCGCAGATGGAGTGCCTGACTAGTGGCGCCTCTTCCCAGGCATTTTCATCAGGCAGCGCCGCACACCGGGCTCTGAGGGGTGGGTGCTTCAGGCCTGGGCAGCACTGGGGTCCTGCCTCTGGGAACCCGGAATGACTGTGCGTGTCAGGCGGGGTGGGGGTCTCACAGTCCCCGATTTCCAAAGGAGGAGACAGGTGCCCCACCCACACGCCACTCACCGTAGGAAGAGGCTGAGAAGACGAAGGGCTGGCGGCAATTGATGCAAACATTGCCCAGGTTGTTTAGCAGCGGGTTGTTGGTGGAGCAGCGGTAGCACAAGGGCACCAGCTCCTACAAAACGCCAGCAGCACAGCGGCCCGAGGGCCCAGCAGGGGTGGGGTGGGGTTCAGCCCCATCTCCTCCCCTGGCTTCAGCTCCCTGGGGTCTGGCGGCTGAGAGGAAAGGCCACCTGGGTAGGTGGGCAGGGGGCACTGGAGAGGGCGCAGCGCACAGGCTCTGCGCCGCGGCAGAGCAGCATAAGGGCCTACAGGGACCACAGCGGCCCCGGACACCCCCTTCCCAGGCAGGGCTCAGCAGCGCGGTTCTCCTGGCAGGAATGACAACCACCACGGCCCCGTTTACCAGTCCCCGTGCTCCCTGGACTGCGCTAAGTGTATCCCCCACGCCGGCTCACTTCTCCTCACAGCCTCGCGCGGGAAAGCTACTAGGCGCATCCCCATTCCACAGAGCTGGAAACCGAGGAAATGGGGGAGCTGGGATTTGAACCTAGATCTGTCTGATGCCAAGTCTCCGCTCTGAGCTTGAAGGAGGGGACTGTGAAAGAGACAGCGGCTGGTTGGGTTGGAGGAAGGCGGGCCGGGGCACAGACTGAGCTGCAGACACTCGGAGTAGATTTGCTGGCGAGTGACAAGCCAGTTCCAGAAGGGGTGGGCTCGGGGAGGGGCTCCTAGGACGAGGTGAAGGCAGGGCCAACCTGGGCACTGGGGCGGAGCAGACCTGGAGCCTCGGGAGAGCTAGGAAGCAAGGGAGGGCAGGGCTGTGGGGCTCGGGGGGCTGGGGGCTGCGGCAGAGAAGAGAGGAGACAGAGAGGGAAGAGGGGAGAGAGTTGGCAAGCCAGGGCTTGGGCGGCGGTGGGTGGGGGCGCAAAGCCCCAGGAGCACGGCAGCCATGTACAAATGAACCCAGGTCGCACCAGGAGGTGTCAGGAGAAGCCTCCTGCCCGAGGGGCCGCGCCCTCACCTCGCTGTCATGGAAGGGCTTGGAGCGGATGGTCAGGCTGCCCAGCTCGATGGACTTCTGGAACCTGGCGGGGGTCTGCAGGCCCCGCAGCTTGTCGTAGGCGTGCCGGGCCAGCTTGTAGGCACCCAGTGCTTTGCTCTGTTTGGCGAGAGTGAAGAGCGTGTTCCTGCCGAAGACGATGTTAAGGACAGTAGAGGCCACTCCAGGCCCGAGAGCTGGCACTGCCCACCTCTGGAGCGAGCCCCGTGCTGGAACGCAGCTCGTGCTGGTGCCGGGAGAGCACGGGAAGGAGTCTGAGCACTGCCTCGCTCATTCATGGGATGTCAGTATATTTCTCAGATATCAAGGCCCAGAGATTTTTCCAGAGATAGAGACTGCGTAGTTTCCATTAATATTTTAATCTTGCTTGGGGTTTCTGGGCCTGCTGATGGCTCATTCTGTACCCTGCCTAGGCCAAAACGGCTCTCTCCGCCTCACCTAGCCTGCCAGCCAGGCCCTAGGATGCCTGGCACCAAGTGCCCCCCTGCTCCAGCCCCGCCAAGGGAGCCTGGTCCCAGACCGCCTGGAGGCCGGTCCCCGGTGCAGACACTCCTCTGCCTGCACTTCACCAAGGCCATGGCAAGCTCTGAGCCCGGCCTCCCTTGCCCCGAGGACCTCCTTGGAACTCCTAGTCTTTGTGCTCGATCTCAGGTCACCACAAAGGCCGGCTGTGCCCAGGCCTGGCCTGCCCTTCCTCCCCTCCCCCCACCCATGAATGCCCTTCCCCACTTCTCCCTAACAAGCCTCAGCTAAACGAGGCCGAGGCCCAAGCCTCCTCCCCACTCTCCTTCCTCGATGCTCCTGTTCCCCACACCCCCAGCGTGGCCCCGCCCACCCCAGCAGTCACATGGAGGCGAGTCTCCTTGTCTGTGTCTCCACTGTGCCTGCTCAGAGTCAGGGACTGTGTCCGGAGCTGTTTCCACATCCCCAGTGGACAGCAAGGGTGATGCTCAGGGCAAGGGTCCAGTCAAACTCTGCTGACTTGAACAAAACTTGCAGCAAAGGCCGGGTGTAGGTCCCGAGAGCCCCTTGGTCTGCGGCAGCTTCCCCTGAAATGTAAATGATGGGCCTGAAACCCTTTAGAGAAGCTAGTTCTCACCTCTGAACCCTCTCCTGGGAGGGTTTTTCACTCACAGAAAGAAGGCAGGGTTGGGTGGGGCTGGGAAGGGGCTTAGAGATAGTGATGTTTAGAAGAGGACATGGGTTTATTACGACTTTTATCACTTTGAGGACCTTCAGGATTTGGGGTCATTTCCTGGTCGTTTCTGGCAGCACAGGCCCTCAGGCCCCTCCTCAGCTCATGGCCCCTCCGTGGCCCTTACCAGACAGAGGAGAGGCTGGCTCACAGGGAGGCCCTCAGGCCACTGCCCCTCCAGCCTGGCTCCCACGCAGGGGGCCTTCAGCTCCTCCCTCCCCCCACCTCACTTCCCTCCAAGCCCTTCCAGGCACTGGATGCTCCCCTGGAACACCTACTCCACGTCTTCCCTGGTTACCTCAGCCTACAGGGTGGCTGTCACCTGCTCTAGGCAGCCTTCGCCAACCTTGGCCCCAGCCTTAGCTGCATTCCACCCTCGGACACAGCACACGCCCCACTGAACCAGGCCCTGACACTCGTCACCTCCCCCATTTGATGGCAGTTTGTCGCCTACTGCCTGGCCCGGCGCCGGGGATGCAGCAGGTGCTCCGCCCACCTGGGCTGAATAAACGCTCCCCCCCCACCCCCCAGGGAAGTGCCCAAGATTCCAAGCCCGAAGGCCTGGCGTTTCCTTCATTTCAGTCACACCCTCATCTGTGGATTCTGGGAGGGCCTGGACAGTGTGTTGGCCAGAGGCCTGCTGCTGGGCCCAGCCCAGAGAGCCCTGAAAACTAATCCTCCCTTGGCGCTCCCTCTTTCTCCCTGGCTGAGCCTCTCGTCCAGCCGAACAGCAGCGGCAGGGCGAGCTCTCTCCCCTCCCAGAGGCAGCTGGAGAGAGGGAAACTTCTGCCAGCAAAGTGCTCTGGCCATGAGACAAAAGGGGCGGGACAGAGGGTGGGGTGAGAGAAAGGATACACTTTAGAGATGCCCAGGGGAGTGTCCTTGGTCAGGCTGTGCAGCAGGAACCTGGAGATGTTGAAGAGCGTTTCGGGAAGGTGGAAACTGAACGGCTCCTCCTGCCGTGAGGAAAGCAAACAGGATTGAATTTCTCAGCCGAGCTGCTGCTGGGCCGGGCGAGAGGCAGACACTAGTAACTCTGAGCGACTTCAACAAACAGCAGACCCACAGTGGGCACCTACTGTGTGCCGGGCGCCTGCAGCCACTGCCCCGGGTGGTCCCCAACCCAACCCTGTGAGGGAAGCATTGTCATCCTCATCGCGCTGACGAGAAAACCGAGGCCCCGAGAGGTGATCGGCCCAAGTCACCAGCTAGAAAGGAGTGGAGCTGGGATTCAAACCCAGGTCTGATCCCAAAGCCCAACACTGTCTTTCTCCCAAGCTCACTGCCTCTGGGATCAGTAATAATTCCATTTCCCTGAGCTCAAGTTGTCTCCAAGTAGCTCTAAAAGAGGAGACCTTTATGCGATTTAAGACACGACCTCCATATAAGCACGTCTTTAAACAGAGGCAATTAACCCTTTGTAGCATGAAATCGCAGGCTTCTTCTCTGCTGTCCAGCAGCAGCCTGACTGTGCGACGCCCACAGATGTGCCAGGCGCTGGGGCTCCCGGCTGCATCCCTCTGCCCCCAGCGCCTGGCACAGGCCCTGACAGACAGGCACTCAAGACACGTGAGTTGAATGAGCAGGTCTTCTGCACCTAGAGGCTGCCAGAAGCTCAACACAGTAGAGCAGAGGGAATTTTCTATCAGGAGGAGTCTATAAAAGATGAAGAAAACCCTGTTTTGAAGGAATCTGGCACGCTGCTTTAGATGACAAGATGAAAGCTGGCCAGCTACCCCCCCAACCCCCGCCCGCCACAGTGAGCACTTACTGGTAATAAACTGACATTTCCTGAAGGGTCTTGCTAGGACACAGTCATCACTGAGCCACCAGGACTTAGGCCCTAATTGGTCTCAGTTTGTGAGGACTCACTTTACATTACTTCTTTGGTCCAGAGCCCAGCATTCTCTCTTTAGTTCTCACTTAGATTTCTATAGCCTCTGTTAGTTCCAAGAACCCAAGAAAACCTGAGAGTGCATCCTTTTCTGGGTGAGAGCCAGGGAGAAGCCTGCCTCTGGTTATACCGCACTCTATGTGGAAGCTCAGAAATGTCCCAGAAAGAGGAGAGTGTGTGTGGGGGGGGGTTCCTCGGGATTCGCACCTCTCCTCTGGGAAGGACGCCATTATCTCAGGAAAGGTCTGATGCTTCCCTTTCCAGCCTGCTCTGAATGAGAGCTGCTCTGCCGGGCCCTGATGCCAAACCCTGAAACACCACACCCACCTCCAGGCCTTTGCTCACGCTGTGACCTCTGCCAGGAATGCCCTTCCTCCTCCTCCTCTTCACTTGCCCCATTCTTACTAATCTCCCACCTCTTGGCTTGGGGGCCACCTCTTCGAGGAAGTCTTCTAAGCGCCTCCTTTGCGGGAACTGCACTGCAGTCGCCTGTTACTAGACTATGAGCTCCTGGGGGGCAGGGACAACGTCTCCTTCAGCACTGTGCCCGAGGTCTTGGCACGGGGCGTGTCACACAGCGGGCATTTGTTGAATGAAGGAAGGGCCCAGTGAAGAAGCCTGAGCTGGGATGAAGGGCCAGGCCCTGCAGTGGGTGTGAAGCTGCCACAAGCTCACAGCTGCATCAGGTCCTGGGGCAGAGCTCAGCTGTTCCAGAGAGGAGACCCCCAGGCCCCTGCCTCCAGGGGCCAAGGGCGATGAAGAGCAGGGAGAGACGGAGCTGGGTCCCAAAGGGGCTCAGGCAAATTGAGACCGGGCTGGGCCCTGACTTCCACCCTGAGTTTGGGGTCTTTAATTTGGAGGGCTTCTTCCCAGGTAAGCACCTGATAGAGATAAGGGGCCCCAAAAAGACTGTAGGGAAGGTGAGGTCCCTCGAGACCACTGGGCCTGGTGCGGGGAAGAGGTGAGATGCAGGGCTAATGGCCTAGGCAGGGAACCTCCCCTCCCCACAAGAGTCATTCTTGCCAGACTTCCCCCAGAGGCAGAGAATGTGCCAGGAGCTCAGCACAAATGAGGGGAAAGAGGCACCAAGGGTGGAAGGCAGGGCCTTTGAGACACCCAAAGGCGACTGCTCAGCCTGCGGGGAGTAGGCCGATGGAAAACTGGTTTGAGGCCTCCGCATGGGGCAGTGGGAAGAGCTGACACTCGTGCAGGGTCACTCTTCCAAGTGCTTCCCAATATTAACTCACTGAATCCTCACAACAACCCCATCAAGTAGGTACTGTTAGTATCCTCCTTTTACAGAGAAGGAAGCTGAAGCACAGAGGAAAGTAAACGACTTGCCCAAGGTCACACAGTGGAGCTGGGGCGTGAGGCCAGGGGTCTGCCTTCTCTAAATTAGCGGGGTGGGGGGCTAAGAGCACAGGCTCAAAGTCAGCCTGCCTGGGTTCAAGTCCTGGCTCTGCTACTTACTAGCTGTGGGATCTCTCTGTCCAGCACCTCCGTTTCTTCATCTGTAAGATGGGGATGACAGCACTTATCTCACTGCATGGTTGAAAGGCTGACACAATAAAGCCCTCAGCACACTGCCTGGTATGTAGCAAGTGCTCAATAAAGGTCGTCTATTGATGTTACCCTCTGGCTTATTAGCACAGGATAAGCTTACATTGTTGAGTGATGGAAGGTACACAAAATAGGGAAGCTGATAACGATCTTTCACCTGTTCCCTACTGTCAGGAGGCAGATTTAAAATGGCTTTAATCAGAAGGATCCAGGAGTAACTAAAAAGAACTATTTGGGTCTCTGGAGATCAAGCCAACACTCTTCTTTATAGAGAAGGAAACTGAGGGTCAGAGAGGGGAAGTAAATTGCTCAAGGTCACATAGCAAATCAGTGGCAGGGCCAGGGAAGAGACCTCAGGCCTTTGGTTAGAGCGAGACCTTCACCCATCTAGAAGAGAGGGCCCCAGGCAACGTCCCCCACTGACCACTTAGAGAGACAGCACTTTGAGTGGCTAATCCAGAGTCTGCCTGAGTCATCCAAACCTGAAGCAAGCAACCAGAAAGGCCCACTCCAGCTCTGGCTTGCTAATTCTGAAGCCCACATGCTGCACCTCAAACAAGTAACCAATGAAGGAAAATCAAAGTTCCAAACTGTCTCCCAGGAGGAGACCAGGATTTCTCAGCAGGTCATCATGCCTTGGGTTTACTCTCCATCCAGAGGTCTGCTGCTCTGTTAAGACGTGTCCAGGGCTCCCAGCTCAGCTGGCAGTGCCCCCGCTAGGACTCATCTCCCGGCCACCTTACCGTGTACCGCTGAATGGCGTGGTAGCCGTGGTACAGCTCAGCCAAGTGCTGGAAGTGGTGGAACTTGCCGAGCATCACGTCCTTCTGGGCAGGGTCTGCAGGGCGCAGCGGGAGGGGAGCAGGGCAGGAGGGAAAGGGCGTGTCAGACTGTGCAGGTTCTCCCCCGACACCAGAGCTGAGCCAGGGAGATGGGAAAGGCGCTCTGCGCAGGAGCTGCGCTATCCCGAGGCAGCTAATATCTCGGCTGGGCAGAGCACACGGCAGGACTTCTCTCAGGGTCATTCCCTGGGGGAGGGCCAGCTGTGCGAGAGGGCGATCACTGGCATCCAGAAAAGCCAGAGCCACCTGGCAGGGAGGGTGGACAGACGTCAAGTTCATTCACGCTCACCTCATGGCTCTTCCCTCTGTGTCTTTCCGTATCAAATCACAAACCACTGGCCAAAACAAAAAATGCCACCTTACGCTAGAGCTTGACAGTTTTCAAACTATAACCATGGTTCTGGGAGGCTCACAGCAGCCCTTATGAAGGAAGCGGGGCGGGATGACCCCCACGCTACAGATGGGGCTGCAGTGCTGAGGAAGGACTTGTTACGAGTCACCTAGCTGCTCCAATGCCAGTGTCTTTCCCACTCCTGCAGGCTGGCCTCGGCCCAGTGGAGAGCATCTCCCTGCCCCGTCCGCTTCCAGAACTCCCTCAATGCATCACGGGAAGTCTTGTGAAAGAAAGCAATATCGAAACTATCTTCCTGCCTGGGATGAGTGAGAATCTGGAGTGTGTTATTGTAAAGTGATCTCTTTTTCTCCTTTTCATTTAACTCAACGTTTTGAAACCACTGCTCAGCCAGGTCCAGTTATGGGTTCCCAGGTAGCAGGGAAAAGATATGTTCTGAATTAGCAACACAGGGCAAAGCCCAGGGCTTTAATTAAAACCTCCCAGCTCTTCCGATGTTTATCTTGGTGCCAGAGTGGGGCCGGGAAAACAAGCGGCCCTGCTGATGTTTACTTACCTTGAGCTATATCGAGGCACTGCATGGACAGCATCCAGTAATAATAGGCAGCGTCATTAAATCTGCTCTCGACCACGGCATTGTGTGTGAGCTGCTCCAGCACCCTGACTGCTTCCCCCTGCCGCCCGGCCTTGTGGAACGCTGCAGGGGCACAAAAGCACACACCATGCGGGGAGTTGGGTGGAATTCTGCAGGGCTTGCAAGGGGCTGGGGCTGCTGCAGAAGTAGGACCCTCGTCGGAGCATCTGCAGCACCGTGCTGCTGGGAAGCGCCTCTCAGGCCGGAAGCTATAAATAACCAAGGCTACATCCTGAAAAAAAGTACAGAGAGATATACTCCTTTTTGGCTGGGAAAAGGCAACCCACTTTGGAAAGGCATGGCAGACAGAGAAAGCTGAGGGGCCAAACTGCAGGGCAAAGCCCGAGGACAGAAGCACTGCTCACCGTCAGTGAGGTTCTGCCCCCTGCCCTGTTCCAGGACAAAGCCTAGTGACTCCCCAGGTGACACTAACAGGACCTGGCACTCTAATGGGCTCGGTGGTTTTACAGAGTGCTTTTGTTGATGATTCCCTTACAACGGAATCTGTGAATCTGTTGGATCGTGACAACAGACCTAGGAAGACGTTTTTGAATGGGCTCGCAAGGTGGAGGTAAAGTGGCACACCCAAGGTCACAGAACCGAGCCCGACTCAAGCGCCTGGTTGGTCTCTAACTGAGTGCTTTTTGATGACAACCTTGGAAAATCTGGCTTGGTTCTAGCAACCAAACATTTGTGAAAACAAGCAAAAATTTCTCAATCGTCCTCACATCCACTTAACAGAAATTTCTTGAGTCCCTACTGTGTGGTCAGACCCTCGGGATGTTGGGGGCGGCTGGGGAAGCACTCCTAGCTGTGACACTTGCCCACACGTGGGTGCTCAGATGATCCAAATCCTCTGCTTTAGGGAAGGAAGAGGTCTGGCCTTTGTTCCATTCTCATCTCCAATCTCTTGTCTGAGCACCAAGTTACTATGGCGATGGATTCTTGGAAGGACAGACCAGACAGATGGATAGGTTGATGTGTTTTGCCCAAACATGCACATACTTCAGCAACTGGGTGCTCTGGAAATGCTGAAGCAATGGAGAACGTGCTCCTTCAACGGGGCCTTTCAGCTGAGGAGCTTCCACAGGGAGCCACTCCGAAATGTGTCCGGAGGTGGCAACTGTTCCCACAGAGAAGTGCAAATGGGATGCTATAGAACACGACACATCCAACTTCAATTAGAATACTTCCTAGAGAGGCAGTAAACCCCAGTTGGGAGAATCAGGCTCCCCAGTCTGACAGATCCTGGTCCAATTCTGGCTCTGCCACTCTGTGGCTTTGGGACTTTGCAGGGCACAGTTAGCCTCTGCGTCTCTGCAAGGTTATGTGGTTAAGTGCCCAGTCAGTGCCTGACACACAGAAGGCCATCACGTTTAAAAATTATTATTACCCCTTTAAGCTCTAGACTTCCTCTCGCTCCTGTGCCCAGCTGTTTTACCACTGGGTATGCTGAGGAGCAGAGGACACCCCATTTCCCTGAGCCAGAAACAGAACCCAAGTTTCTCTTCCGGGTGAGGAAAGTGGCAGGTGGGAGGGACCATGCTGGCCATTCTGCGGCCACTCTCATTCCGTCCTCCCCCACCCTGCCTCAAATTCCCTCTCTGCCACCTCCTTGCTGTGGGACTTCAGACAAATCCCTTTACCTCTTCCAACCTCAGTTTTCTCACCTACAAAACGGTACCTACATCACAGGGCTGCTGTGAGGAATAAACAGGAAGATACACTGGAGCTCACGGTGCTTTGCTCAGAGAGGAGACAGGACCTGCTGAAGGTCCCAAGGCATGTGAGTGGTGGGCCCGGGTGCATCCCACGCAGAACCCGTGTTCTTCCCACGGCTCCATGGCCTTTCAGCACCAAGCACATCACACCCGCCGGAGGAAGTTGTCTACCTTGGGGCCCACGGCAGGAAGGCTGGGCAGCCTTCCTGACGTGTGTGTCTTGGCAGTGCTTTCTCCTGCCCCTTCTGCAAGGAGCCAGTCTATGTGGCCTACCTTTCTGGGCTTCCTCAAAACGATCGCTCTCTGCTAGCCACTGAGCGTAGGGCACGTAGATGTCATCCTTAAACTCGGGATGCTTCTCACCCAAGGCGAAGGCCTAGAGGAAGGAGCAAATGGCTTCTTAATAAAGCAGCCCCCGCAGCCCCCATGAAAACACGGCGCTTGGCTGAATCCATCAGGGATGTCATATTTTGCCAGCCTGACAACTTGGAGGAGGAGAGTGCCTCCCCCCCTCACCACCCCCAGAAACGCAAAAACAAATCAGCTCTTTGAAAACAAAAGGCAATTAACAGCAATATGCAAGCAACTGGATTCAGTAACAACACAGTCTGTTTCTGGACCACAGAAGCAGCACAGAATCGGAAACATTTTATTTTGAGGCTTTGCGTGGGCTCCTGTAGCGCTGCAAACAGATTTCTTTTAATTGCAGGCGACACCTAAGGAAACAGAATTGACATTATCATCATTGCTGCTTATTAGCTGTCAAAGATGACCATGGTCGTGGTGCTGCATGGGACCTGGTGACTGCTTCATCTAAGCCCCAGAACCACCTGTCAGACCAGGAGAACCGGAAATGAGTCACGGGGGACAACAATATGTGGCAACAGGGAGAAAGTCGGCCTCATGCACAGCCAAGATGCTCTAATTTATGCTGCTTGAGAAATCTGATAAATGTATCTTGAGAAGCCATTATTGCCTCTGTCCCTGGCTCCACCTTTTCTCATCAGTGACCTTGTCACCTCACCAAATGGAGCCACTTAGTGGGGAGACAAGAGTCAGACAGCTCTTACCAGCAAAGGCCGTGCAGTGGCTCTGCAGACCGGACCACAGTGGGCGGGTGGGGAGGGCGAGGACGGTGCGCACAGCTCGCATCCCCTCGAGGACGCATTTTAATCCAGGGCACAGGGAGCCAGCGTGCTGGAGGGCGGGAGTCAAGCACACCAGCTGCTCCACCAGCCCCACCGCAGCCATCTTTCCCGCTGGCCTGGCTAATTCTCTTACCGACCCTCACGACAGAGGAGTCGGGAGGAGGGGGCAAGGAAGAGGAGGAGGAAGTACGGGTGGCATCTTCTGCCAAAATGCCAGCCAGCAGGTTTTAAATGTCACGCAGGTGTGCCTCCCTGTCTGCAATGCTTCAGCCCGTGGTGCTGGTCAGAGGCAGCTCGGACCAACAGCAGGCAGTGCGGGCTGTCACGTTAACTCCCGCATCCTTGGTGTCCATCACTGGGCTGGCACACAGCCAGCAGGCCGTAAGGATTTTCGGAATGAATGAATGAACGAGCGAACAAACAGAAAGTGAGTACGGAGAGGCCCTCCAGGATACTCTGGCTCAGAGAATTCACAGGTGAGTCTCGTGACTGCCAGGCCAATGTTCACGCCCACAGGGAGGGCAGCTGCTCTCCACCCAAAGCCCCAAAATCCCCGTGTCCTGGGGCTCAGGGAGGGCCCCCTACGCTCACCTCATCCCAGCGCTGGGTCTCCACGTGCAGCTGAACCAAGGACTTCAGGTCACCAATCTTCAGGTAGGTCTCGGCAGCATAGCCAGGGTTATCCAGCTTCTTGAAGTAGTGGGCGCACATCAGCAGGGGCTCCCGCTCGGCCTTGTCCAGCTTACGGGCAATGTCGATGAGCCTGGAGCGGCGAGAGCGCAGGGAGGAGATGGGCTCCCGGGAAGGGAGCCCGGGGGAAGGAAGCGAGCGTCTGGGTCTTCCCAGGGCAGGCTCGGTGTTGATTTGTGCTGACGTCCCCAGGCCTCAGTATGGTGCCATGGCCCCTGGTGCTTGATGGGAGGTTATTAATTGAGTGAATACTTAATCCAGAAACGCTGCTTGGTAAAGGACACCATCTCCCCCACCTCTTGTGCCTTTCACAGGAGTTACGAACCTATCCAGCAAGCTCTGGGGAGAGAAATCAACGTTTACTGATCACCTACGGGCATCAAGCTCAGCGCCATGAGCTTTCGCATCTGTGATCTCACTGAATCTTCACCGCCCTAAGGGGGTGGTACTGCTATTCCCATTTTACAGATGAGGAGACTAGAGGCTAGGGTGAAAGGTGAAGCAACCTGCCCAAGACTCTGCAGCCAGGAAGTGGCAGAGTGCCCTTTCCTGCACAATTTGAGGAATTCTCACAGGAAAGTAGAAGCAGAGGTGGGAGATGTCTTCTGGGACAGGACCTCTCAAGGAAGAGGCATGTGCGGCTCTGCTCTGAGCTCTGGAAGGAAGGCCTGCAGGGAATCTTGACTGTGCTTCTCCTCCTGGCCAAAGTGCTGACCAGGCTGAGGGGCCATGGGGACCACTGGTTCACCACTTTTCCCCAGTGGTAGCCAGCCCTGCCACTGCTCGTGGGCACATGAGGCTGCGTGGAAAGTGCTTGTTCCCTCTGGTCAGGCCGGGGTTTTGAGTAAAACCAGCTCTCCCAAGGGAAAGAGGTTCTACCCAGCTCGCTCTTTGTGAGAAGCAGCTGTTAGCAGAGCCCTGTCTCAGAGACAGGCGAGCTCAGGGAGGCCTGTCAATCTGTACTTAGAATAATAATGGCATCTAAAAATAACACTTCTCAGCAAAGAAAGGACACGTGTTTAGGGAAAGGTGGCACAGGCAACCCCTTAGCACCTCCGCCCCCGCCCCGCCCATTAACCCTAATGTCCCTGGAGGAGAAGCACCTTTTACAGCCAGACCTGGAAGAAGGACAGAACATGCTTAATGTCTCCTTTCTGTACTAGTTAAGTATCCCCAGGGTAACCTGATTCATATAAGCTGCAAATGAAAGTGACAGGCAAAACCAGAGGATTGAGTGGGGGACCTAAAGCTGCCTGGCTCTCTCCTGTACCACATCTTTCATGAACAGAATAACTGGGGGGCAAAGTCTGCACCTCCATCTTCAAGAAATGTTATCCTTGGACAAGAGAAAGACAGGGTAGTAGGTCACCCACCCAGGTCCCTTTGTGAGGGACCACACCAACCACATGACTTAGTCATCAACCAGCCCCTCCCCCTCCCCGGTCCCGGGCCACTGCTACCGGTTTCTAGAACAGCCAACAGCCTTCAGGGCTCAGACTGAGCCAAACTCAGGAGCCACTCCCTCACCTCTTCTCCTGTGCCAGCTGTAGCAGCCTATGTGTACATGTATGAGCACAAAGCCCACTCTCCCTGACAGTGGGAGGAGAAAGCCCTCTGCCTGAAGGTCTGATGCTCTAAGAGTCCTAAGACCAAATCCATCCTCTGTCTGGCAGCTCCACCCCAAGCCCCCGTGCTTCTGTTCTGTGCCTTGAGTGAAATCACTGACCACCAGGCCCAGAGCTCAGAATCAGCTCTGCCGGCCCTGCCCTGACGCACCCTGCCTTGGGTCCTGTCAGTTCAGCTCCTCCACATCTCTCTCGTTCTCTCAGCCGCCGCACTGCCCCCGGTCCACTGCACTGGCCACTTACCTGGTCCTCCTCTAGTTTTCCCTCCATCCCCCACCTGCTGCCTGAGTGGGCTTCCGAGAGCACAGCCCCGACCAGGGGTCCTCATCACCTACTGACGAACCTGAAAGCCTCAGTTTGGCTGGCCCCTGAGGCCCTCCCGGTGAGGCCAGCCCCAATGCCCCTGCCGCAGCCAGCGCCCTCCACCCTCTCCTGGACCCTTCGTCTGACCGACGCCAGCTTGTCTGCTTGTGCTGTTCTTCCACCTGCACGATCTTCCCTTCCTACCATCTCTACCTCCTGAAATTCGTCAAATGCCAGTCGTGCAAAGACTACCTCTCAGGAGGAGACATCCAGGGCTCCTCCCGTGAGAATTCACGTCTCCTTCCCTGACATGCTTAGGACTTTTCTTGTTCTTTTCAGCGCCTACCATCATACCCATTATGGGCACTGAGATCAGTCTGTAGCTCTGCTCCACAAATTCCCAGCTACCTGGCCTTATACGATCACTTGGTCCCTGAACCTCGGTTTCCTCATTTGAAGGTGGGCATGGAAACACCATCGCGGAGGGTGTGGGGGAGAACCGAAGGCCGGCTCGTAGGGAGGGCTCAGGGAATGGCAGCCCCGGGGCCCGGATGGCTCCCCCCTCAGTCCCCACCACCCTTTCCCCAGGGCCTCGCTGAGCTTCCCAAAGGTAGCGACTGCCTCGTTCAGTCTGTGTCTCCCAAAAACCAAGTCACCATCACCTTCGGATCAGATACTTAGAGAAACACTAGTTTTTTCCTTGTCAGTCAAAACCAAGAGCTGACATGACATGACATGCTGCCAAATGCCTCTTGGGGCAGGGACTGAAAACCTACGTGTCAACCCAGCCGTGGTCGCCGCTGATCGCTATGGCCTTGCCGTGCTCGCCCGCCGAGATGTACATCTCCACGGCGGCTTTGGGCTCGTTGGTATTTCGGGCCCAGTCGGCCTGTTTGGTGATTAGCATCTTTGTTTCTTTGGGGTCTCCAGATCCAAGGAAATCCTGAGGAAGCACAACAAACAAAAACATTCCGGACTAGAGCTTCCTGCCGCCAGCGTCACGTCAGGCTGCCGAAGGCTGCAGCAAGGAGGGGCCCACTTGGCTGCAGCAGGCGGTCAGGGTGCAGGCGTGAGCCTGTCCCCTCGGGGCGGACTGGGGGGCAGGCCCAAGTGCTGGGGAGGAGGGCTCGCAGGCCGCCCCACAGGTGCTCCTGCGGGTACGAGGTCAGTGTCAAGGACTATGGCCCTCAATGTTTCTTGCCCTTCCCACTAATGGACGTTTGTTCTTCAGCTAAACAACACTTTCCTGACTCTCTGGAGTACTGCGCACAACCCCGCACTGTGGGAGGTTTATGATCAGAGTACTTTTTTTCTCTCTCATATAGAGTTTGACGTATGTGTAACTATTCCTTTATAGTGACTTTACACAATTTCAAACAGTCAGACCTAAAATCTTTATTCAGAGAGTAAGGATGATACCACACGCCTCAGAGTGAGGCTGAGTATGTGGTCCCCTGAACTTAAAGGAGGCAAGATGGTTTACAGAGTTCTAGGATGGCCCCTCAGCCATCACCACACTGCCAAGTATCACTGGCATCTGTTTTCTGACTCTGTTCACGTTCTGCTGCCTGAACTCAGGGCGTTGTCCCCTCAGCTTTGCCCCAGCTGTTTGCCTGGGGCCGACAAGGAGCACGAGTGGTTTTGGTTAATTACGTCTCAACAGGATAGTATCAGACCCTGTCCTGAGGTCAGGTCTGCAGGGGTGGGGACAGCAGGAGGCCGTGGGGGATCTGAGGCAGGGGGAAGGGGCTGGGAGAGAACCCATGAAGGAGGACAGGCCTGTGTTCCTTCCACCGCAGTACGGGCCTCTGAGGGGCCGTGCCTAGTTTCCCCAGGTTGGCCTTAGAATTCGCAAGAAACAGCCTCAGAAAATCACCTCTTTTCAGGATACAGTTACCCAAAATATGTGTTGAGGGTTGCCAGAGTTGAGGCAGCTTTTGGTGCTGACAATTTGAAAGGTGGGGCTTTTCAAAAAGGGAAACGGAGAGTGCTTGGAGCCCAGCTCTGCACTCCTCCTAAGAAGCGGTTTGTCTCAGGAATAATGTACCCTGCAGAGGCTGCGCTGTGTCAAGCTCACAGAGCATAAGAAAGCACTCCTTTCCCCTGATTAGCACTCACTTGTCAGAAAAGTACAGTCAATGTGTGCTAAAAACCCACTTGAACAATTAGCATTCTCTCTTTTCCTCCATTTGCTTTCAGGGTAATTGGGGAGCCCCTAAAATAACATATAAGACTGGCCTAAGACAAGCGATTCTTTTAAGGAGAGGAAGGAGCATCATGACCCTGATGCTGGGGATCCAACAAAAGACAGGCGGGCCCTCTGCAGTCCACACGGGGGAAGGGGCTGGAAGGCAGCCGCTGACTACCTGGAGCCGCCTGGTTTGGGCTGTCACAGGCCCGGCCTTTACTCTTGGCAGCGAAAACGTGTACTCTTTATGCCAACACAAAGCCGGAAAGTCTTCCTTAACCTGGTTGGCTAAATGAGGTTAGCAGCTGGGGAAAACAGGCATCGTGAGAGAACAGGGATGTCCTTCAAAGGGAGCGCTCAGTGGACTCCGGGTGTCTCGCTCACTCTGTAGCGAGAAGGGTCAGAGGCTAAGAGCAAAGCCATAAATTCGGGTCGCCCGTGTGGAGACCAGGCAGGGACACAGCCCCCGGGCTTGAAGGAGCCCCTCCAGCCCCACGGTCCAGCTCCCGGAGCTCGGACCTAATAGAACTTAAGTCTAAATGGTTCTTCAAGGCTCAGCAAACTGGGTTTCCAAAGGTTCTCTGGTCCCATGAAGCTAATTTACACATTATCTGGGGCCATGGCAAAGACTCTGTCCTGGAGTGGACAGAAAGAGGCTGTGCTGAGTGATGAATGAGACTAAACAGCGTTCTCATGCTTGGTGATTTTGATAAGGACATACTACATAAGAGTTAAGAGCATTATAATTCCCTTTATCTCCATATAAACATGTCACTTCCCCGGAAAGCATACAATTTATTTGTACGTGGGAATGTAATTTAAAAATTTTCCAAAAACCAGATTGAATCTTGGGAAGCAATTTTCAAGTAAACAAAAACATGCCATGTTAATAAGCACTGTATCTCCCCCCACCCCCAACATAATGCGTACGTACACATTTTCTCAAATTCAGACTGTCGGGGGTCGGGGGGGAATGAAATGGAACCAACCTACTTGGATCCTACTTGGAATTGTGATCAAAACCTGAAACCGGAAACAACCCCCAGCGTATTTACCTTCGCGGAGAGGCAGACCAGACGGACTGCGTAAATGGGCTGCCTTTCTAGGTGGAAGAGTGTAGGCACACAAAGCCCACGGGAAGTGTGAGGAGGGGCTTCAGTGCAGGGCGGGGTGGGGCTGGCAGGGGCCGGTCTGAAGGACGGCCATGCTGTGGTCACGCCTGGCTCCACTCACTCTCCCAGCCTTTCTACAGCTCGGCCTTTGTAAAGGGCTTCCTTGTGGGTTCATTTCTGCAACTCAGAACTGCGCTCAGCTGGACTAGGCGACCCTCCAAGGAGGAAATGGAGGCTAGCAAAGTGCAGAGCCTCCCCCAGGTCACCCACAGGGAGGCCGGGACTCACGCCCGCTCTCTGGGCACCACGGCAAGGTGCTGTCTCCTACGCCACAGCTGCCCACCAGGACTTTTCAGAGGATCCAGGAAGCGCTGTTGGTCCAGAAGAACAACCAAGGCTAACTGTTCCTAAAGCCTGAATTCCACCCTCAGGGATTCGATCCTTTAGTTCAAGGTTTTATCCTTGGTTTAAATGTTGTCACCCCCAGAAAGAGACACCCTGATTTAAGTGTTCTCAGTGTGAACGCACTGTTAAATTGTGTGTCTGTGTGTGTGTGTGTCTGTGTCTGTGTGTGTGTGTGTGTGTGTGTGTGTTGGGGTTTGGGGGAGGATACAAAAGTTGAAGAGGGCAAAAAGGGGGCTACCTGAAGCACCCAGATCTGAGGGTTGGGGTGAAGGAAGCACCAAGGAAGAGACAGACTGGAGCCCAGGTGCTTGGCCAGGTACTGATGACCAGCAACTCCCGGGCCGCATCACAGGGACCCAGACACAACCTTTAGCCCCAGGGTCTCACAGCTGGTAGAAGATAAAAGAGCACACAGCCATCTCCAGGAACAGAAAAGCAGGGGAAAAAATGGGGAGGATTTTTCCATCTTGAACTCGTTAGCTAATTACCATTAACAGCCTCTAACTGGTTGTGGCTGATGACTCACTGAACATTCTGAAGCCTCTGTGAGGTTACTCGGAGACAGGTTAACAAAGGCACCTCCCTGGAAGGAAGAACCTGGCTGTCCCAGGCACCCACCCTCTTTTCACCCGCGCTAGGCAAACCTGCATGTGTCCTGGTGGTCTGGGGTCCTCAGTGGGACTCAGTCTCACACAGGCCATCAGGAGCTGCTCCAGGAAGACTGCCCTCACGTACCTTTAAAGGCCCAGACCTGCTGGGGACTAACCTTCACAGGGGCCCTTCAAATGCAAGAGGATATCTCCCCCAACCCCAGGCGAGCGATGGGGGCACAGTGTGCTCACAGCGGCGGGCAAGGCCTCTGTCACAGCGCCTCTGAGGCCCAGCGAAGCCCAGCACCAAGCAGAGCAGGCACTTAGGAAACCTTGGCTGCAGGGAACCATGCTGGCCTATGTGACAACAACAGCAGAACCAGCTCATGCCTGAGGACACAGGTTCTCAGTGGCTTCTGACAAAGGTTTGAGAGACTTTGTGGGAAACAGAACCCCGAACCCTTAACAAAGCGACTATGCTGGCTAGGACTCACCGCCCATCCAGTTCTGTCACTGACAAAGCTCTGAACCGTTACACTCTGCCCCTTTCGACGTCAGCCTGAAAGGTCAGCTGTAGGTCAGCTTTAACCAGTGGCCTCCGATGGTTCCTCTGTTTACCAATGTGCCCACACCCGTTCTGAGGCCACAGCTACCGTCTGTCCGCACCACCTCTGGGGTAGACAGCCTGGAGGCCGCAGGGTTGGCACGGCGCTGGGCAGGCCGTGGCCGGGTTACCTTGGCGTACTCGAACATGCGGAGGTCTGTGTACATGTCGAGCGCCAGGTTCTCGTGCCCGCTCCTCTTGTACAGTTTGGCGGCCTCGTGGAACTTCCCCTGGTAGGAAAACACATCTGCCAGAAACAGGTCATTGTTGGTCTCTCCCCGCTTCTTCCTCTCCTGGAAAAATTAGAAGCACAGGAAATGGCCTCTGCAGCCATGGCAGGAAGCAGCCTTTACAAAAGTTAGATGTTGCTATTTCAAGTTAAGCCCCTGGGCCTTCCTACTGGAACCTACGCTTGGCTCCTGGGCTGTTGTGTCTCTCACCTAGGTTTCTGGTGGGAATGCCTGACAACAAAAGCAGATTTTTTCTTCCCCAGATGAGTGATGATCAAAAGAGATGCAAACTTTTGTTTGTTTAATGGAAATTCCTCATGGCTGCTTCCTTATATATTCTTCCAAGGAAACAACTGCATAGTGAGGATGGTGTGTACCACCCACTCGTAGGGGGTCCCCAAGCTCTAAGAGCTCCCAAATCCTCAGGCCTGGTTTGGCCGAGTTGTTACTCATGATAATGGTGGACAAGGACAAAGTTTAGGGTTTCTTCCCAAGAAAAAGACCAACAGAATGGGATAGAGAATCTTACTACGTCCCTGTCTCTAAAGAGAAGGCGAGCAACGCCGTGTGTTGAGAACCCACTAGGCGCCGGCTACTCCTCACCCAAGTGTCACGCTGCGGGAAGCCGAGACTCAGGAGAGGGGCAGGTCGCGATCACACAGAGCTGGCGTTTGGACTCTGTCTGACTCCAGATGCTCTCTGTTCCACGTATTACAGCCTTTGGAAACTTGTGACGGCCCCCAACAACACACCTGTGCGCGCACGCGCGCGCACACACACACACACACACACACACACACACAGACAGGCAGCAGTGCTGAGAACGAGGAGAAGTAACTGGCACTCTCCCCTCCCTCCTGTGTTAGGGAACAGTCAACGGTCTACAGCTCAAGTATTTGTAAACACTCAATAGCACCCAATCTCTCATCCCCAGCAGTCTCCTTTTGCTTGTTTTCTAGCTAGTGTGCCACAGTGGAGGAAGATGAAACACTGAATCAAACTCCTAGGCAAGCTGGTGAAAGTTATAACAGCGGCAGGCAACATGCTTCCCCACTGACAGAAATAATTTTTTAACCCCCCCCCCAAAAAAAAAAACACCAAACTACACATAGTTTAGGCTAATCAGCCCCATAAACTAACTCCTAATAGTACGAAATGAATTAAAATCTTGCAGTGAGATAAAGAAATAGGTTTCACTAGGCGTGGAATTTAGGCCAAATCTGTTCCGGGCCCCAGAACCTCACCGTGATCAGTACAAAGGATTCCACACACTCAATGTGTAAGAGCCACATGGACAGATGCCGTTCCTCCTGCTATCAGCACAGTTGCATGTGGCCCATCCAAAAGAAGCGCAGTAAGGAACCCCAGTTCTCTGGAACAATGCTGAATGCCTAGAAGCAAGCAACTAAGGCCTCAGAGCAAACAAAATGGATCCTCACTCAAAGGCACTTTGCTCTTTTTCAAGAGGCAATTCTTACAAGTTTACTTTGCCCAGCTCACAGCACACCAGAAGAGACAGTACACGGGATCTCCGTAAGACGTGATAAATGGCCAGAGTTGGTCCTCACAGAGGTCGGTTACTTTTACACAGAGAAAAATTATGTTCCATGGCCTGATGTTAAGACCCCTAGATCCAGACCAGCTGATCTACAAATGTGGCCCCTAGTAGTAAGTGGTACTGGGCATCATGGGTAGATGGCTCTGAAGAAACCCTTCACCATGCAGGTAAAGACGGAACGGAAGACAGAGATGCTCCTTGTGACTGTGCTCGGGGAGGGAGAGGGAGTGCAGGGAAAAGCACCACGAGCAACTTCCAAGAGGGCAACATGGCCTAGAGTAAAGACAGCAGGAGCGTGGAAAACAAAACTGGCTTAAATTCCAACCCATCTTTTTGCCCTGGGGACGTGACACAGCCTTTCTGAGCCTTAGTTTCCTTGTTTATCAAATAGAGGTAAGAACAGCAGCTGCCTCACCAAGTTGTGAGGATTTAAAATCGTGTACACATCGATCACGCGTGCGGCACGGAGCAGGCACTCAACAAACGGCAACTATTATTAGGCCAAGCAGGCTGTGAGCTCCTGCAGGCCTCTCTTCCACTCAGCTCTTTGCCCACTGGGCTCAGCCACACGGCTTGGCCCACGACACGTGTTTATTATGCTGAACTGAATCGAAGGGAGGAGACATTTGCTGATCTCCTCACTGCTTCCATATGTGAATTCAAATGTATCTCACATTCCCAGAGCCTCACAATAAATCTGTTCAGAAGAAGAAATATGTACACCTTTTTATGGACAGACAGCATGAAGATGCACAGGAATGAAAAATATTTTCTCCCATCACCCAGCAAATGGTGCAGCTAGAACCGGCCTCTTTAGGCCCCCATCCGCCTCTGGGTGTGGCTGACGAGGTCCAGGCCGGGACCGGTGGGCTGCGGGGAGGGCTCAGAGCTCCGCAGGCGCCAGCTCGGTCACATGCCTCCCTCCCCAGGGCCCATCCCTGCAGGTGGGTGCAGACCATGTGCATTTGGGAAACGCCTCCTACACTGGCACGTTGTCGGAGCCCTAGAGGGAGGTAGCAAGCTAACAGCCACTTTGAGGATGATATCCCGTTACTGAGAACTGTTTAATCCTCCCAGCAACCCTGTGAGGTAGGTCTCATCCCATTTCACAGACAAGAGACCAAAGCTCTGAGAGATTAGGGACCCACCTGCCTCACCCAGCTGCCAAGTGACAGACTGTACTCCCGGCTCCCACGTGCTGGCTCCCCCCACGTGGCACTCTGTCCCCCAGAGCAAGGCTGTGGCCCGGACGCCCAGACACCAGTGGGCTCTGTCCACGTGTCCTCAAGACCCTCGCCTGCTGGAAGAGCTGCCTGCAAACCACGGACAGCGCGTCTGCGCTTCCCTGAGAATCAAGAACGCTTCACCTTTTACCTCAATGCTGTTGATGAGCTCTAAATACCGGAGGTCTTGTACTCTGGTGAAGGCCTACAGGGGAAGAAATGAAAGAATAAAATCAGCTGCCTTCTGGGCTTCAAAAGTGGATGATTGGCTGGGGGTGGGAAGTCAAGCTTTAGAAAGTGAGCCAGTAAGGAGAGAAAGAAACAAGCACTGATTAATCACCGTGTGTACTGGGAGGGTCCTGCCACCCAGGGAAGCATGGCTTTATCCCTGGGATTAGTCCATATGAAGAACAGCAAAGAAGCCCTGGTTGCATCACTCACTTTGGGACTAGGTAAACAAAACTCGGATACCGCAGTCGGTGATGGGGCTGGCTTGGAGAAGGAGAAATCTCTATGCGAAAGGGAAGACCAGGCTGGTCTGAGCCTCTGAGGCAGCAGCACAGGAGTGGGAGTGGGGTGGGAGTCGGGGGACGTGCTGACTGAGGAGAGACCGCACGTCCACCTCAGTGACCAGGATGGAGCACAGGAGACAGCCCTGCTTACCGGCAGGGCACAAACACAGGGCCTGTGGTGCCGGCACAGGGGGAGGGGAAGAGGGGAAAGCTGAGAAAGAACAAAGATGGTTTCTGGAAGGAAGGGGGAGGTAGGGAATGAATCACTCCAAGTCCCTGGAAGGCAAACTCTTATGTAAATCCTAAAAGTGGAGCTCTTGCGTTGGACTCGCAGTAAAGCCAGAGATTTTAACCCACGGGCTACTAGAAACTTCTAGGCAGCCTTCTGCAGGCAAACTGATGTTAGCTAAGCCCCTTGTGCTGCTTTCAGATTCTGCAAGGGGTTTAGAGGAACATAACCCACCCTGTCAGGCAGATCTTCATGTGGCTTTGCTGCCAGCATCTCCTCCCATTTAATTCCTCCCAGGCGGGCTTCTCTACAGAGTCCCACATGAAATGGGCTGACACATGCCTGGAGGAGGCAGCAGGTCCAGGAGCTTCGAATTTAAAATGCAGAACCACCACCCTGGCCAACCGCTCTCTCTGCTCAGCTGCGTGACATGCTCCACCTAAAAGGCCAGGAGATGAGCAGGTCATCCGGCCTCTGGCTGCCTCACAGATGACCACAATGTGACTTCATCTCTTCATCCTGCAGGGCCAGGCATCCTATCAGGGGCTGGGGTCCCAGAGACAAACACGACTTGGCCCTTGTCCCCCTCTGTGATTCAGGGACCCATATTCTAAAAGGGGAGGCAGGCAGATTAGACAGATCATGAACTCTCCCTGAGCCAAGAGCTATACAATTACGAACTAGACGCCCTGGAGAACACAGATTCACTGTCTGGAAATGGGCAGGAGGCAGGAGGCTGGACTAAGCAAAGCATCACAGGGTAGGAACCTGATAGATGGGACCTGGAGAGGGGTCCCTTGAAAGGGTCAGGCACGCATCACATAAGCAAAGGGATGAGGGCTCGAAGCACCCATTTTCCACACAGGAGGGCTTACAAGCTATCGTCTAGATCTGGGCTTCCTGAAAGCAACATGAGGGGGAAGCCTGGGGTGTCTGGCAAGGTGGCAGAGAGGAAAGAAGGAGCATTCTAGGTCTCATTCCTGGCTCTGAGACCTTCCAGCTGGGGGGCCCTGAACCTAACCCTTCCCCACCTCCAGGCTGCCAACAACTTCCTTATGGAAAGGGGCAAGCTAGCGAGGTCGTCTCCATGGCCTTTCTAGTTCTGCTCTGCTAGTATTTGAGGACTTGTCACCGTGAGAAACCTGAGCTTCTTCAGCCCTGACACATTCTGCAGAGTGAGGGGTGCCCTGGTCAGAGCGGTCAGAGTCACAAGGCCCGTGGATAACCTCAAGCAGAGGGAAGTGTGGGAACAGGGCCGCATCTGCAGTTCTGCTTGGGGCTGCCTTCCCAGGTGTGAAACAGCTCTCCTCCGCCATCTAGTGGAGACACTGGCCTATCGCCGGGAACCACCCTCCATCCCCGTGTGCCTGAGACATGGCAAAGCAGAAAAAGAAAGGCTGGGGAATGGGAATTTGGATAAAATGATCAAGTTCTAGTCTATGGTTAAAATCTTGTGGGCTTCACACAATAACCTCTATTCTCAGGGAGCGTTTGGAGGATACAGGGTGGGGAGGAGGGGTTCCAGTTTAGTTTGTTTCAAACGTTTGCTGAGTGCCTAATGGTCTACAGCACCGTGCTAGGCAGTGCTGGCTGATGCTAGGATGAGACTGATGCTTAGTTGCTGGGTGTAAGTAACTGACAATCTCTCAGAAAGACTTCTAATTTCATTCCAGGCTAAAAACAAACAAACAAAACACATTGTAGGAATCCTTTGTCATTCTTCACCCCACCTGGCATTTCTGGGTGGGGCAGGAGAGGGAAGCTCCCTCCATGGACTTGCTTCCTCCCTCCTCTGAATTCTTAAGAATTCCTAATAGCCCTCCTCTATTACCACTTTTCTGATGCTAGCTAGATCTAAAACTATGATACAGATAATCATTGTATCATGGTAATTTTACTTGTTGTACTAATGGTTGGCATTTGTACAACCACTGCCAGTTTTAGAATCCCTCTTACAACGTGGGGGTTACACCTAATGACACTGTGTCACGCAGGCCTGTCAGTCGGCGTCTTCACCGTCCCCGCTGTGGGAGTGGGAGGGCTGAAGCTCCGAGAGAAGCGGCTGGCTGGGGTCATCCAGCCCGTGCAGGCACAGCTGGGCCTCAACCAGGCTGCTGAGTCCCGGCCTGGTCCCCATCCACTCTCTTTTCAGGCCTAGAAGTCCCACCCGAGCACAGGGCAGGCACCACACACTTCTGCAACCACGTGCCCACCAGCCAGGAGTATGGGCTAAATGAGGACCTGGTTAACTGACTGTGGGGAAGAAAAAGAGGGGAGGGAGGAGTAGGGGAGGGGGGTTTGGAAGCCACTCGTTTCACCACTTCAGGCTCCAGATGAAAACCCATCGCAGAGACGTAGCTGGGCTTTTTCTAATATGTGCAAAGGGGGCAAATGTTTTCAACCATTTCTGTAGTTTTCATAGACTAAGCCAGGCAACGACACCACGAATCAAGGCCGTGAATCATGCACGCCATGAGGGTATGTGTGGAGTGACACTGCTGTCAGAATCAGAGAACGTGACCATTTCTTCCAATGTACTTAGCGGAGTGCCAAGAAAAACAGCATCGTGTAATAAGTGGCCCTAATACCAGTAAGTGCTTATACCAATGATAAAAGCTACCGTCTACCGAGTGCTGACAATGTGCAGGCTTTGCTGTGCGCTGTGCATGGATGATCGCTCACAAGGCTGACAGCTAGAGTCTATCAGATGCCCCGTCTTCTGTGTTAGGCTTTACAGGCATTATCCATCAGATCCTTATAACTCCGTGAGGATGGGGCCTGTCATCACCCTAATTTTACAGGTGAGCAACCTCAGAAAGGCTGTTACCTGCTGAGGCTCACGGAGGTGGCTGCGCTGGGATCCCAGCCCAGGTCAGTCTAACTCCAGAGCCCACGACAGTAGGCATCTGCCTCCTCAAGGGAGCCTGCGAGGACCAAATTCCAGCTCACGCTGACTGACGCTTACCTTCTTTGCTGTTTCAAACTCCAATCCTTCTAAAGCTTCCATGGCCAGCTCGCGCCAGTCAGTGTCTGTCACGCCCAAGCAAGCAATCTGGTAGGCTTCTCGGAACATCTTCCTATCCAGGTACTGGTACATCGGAGCAGACTGGAGGATTTCATCAAAAGGAAAGAAGACTGCCTTCAGAGCAACGGAAGAGTCAGATGCACACAAAGCCTGATTCCACGTGTGTGCACCAACTTAATGACGAATGTCACAGAGCAAGGTCACAATGACCCATCAGCACCCTGCTCAGCCTCACCCCAGCCCACCTGATGCCCTTCCATTCGGCCACCCCTTTCACAGCCATCGTATTCAGTAGCACAAACTTCCACCCGCCTCCCCTCCACCACCACCGGCTTTCCCCACCTCCAGGGTGGCCGGATCACAAGATGTCACGCTTGCCTGGAATGCCTTTGCCCCTCCTCGCCCTCTGCAAAGTACCTAATTGGCTTTAAAGGCCCTGTTAAAATGTCACCTCTTCTGTAAAGTCTTCACTGACCCCTCAAGGGAAGGGGTCTGAGCTCCCTCTGCCCCTTGTCCTGAACTCAGGTTGTATTTTATTTTTTAAAAATATTTATTTATCTGGTTGCGCTGGGTCTTAGTTGCAGGCTCCTTAGTTGTGGCTCGTGGACTCCTTAGTTGCAGCTCGCCAGCTCCTTAGTTGCGGCAGGCGGGCTCCTTGGTTGTGGCATGCGAACTCTTGGTTGCAGCATGCATGTGGGATCTAGTTCCCTGACCAGGGATTGAACCCGGGCCCCCTGCATTGGGAGCATGGAGTCTTAACCACTGTGCCACCAGGGAAGTCACTCCGGCTATATTTTAATTAAAAGTCTGTCCCCACAAGGCTGTGCACAACCTGAGGGTGGCGGCGGGGTCGTACTTAACTCCCTCAGTGGGCCCTCAGTCTACGTTTGCTGAAGGAATGAACAACGTTACTGTGAGGAAGGGGCCTGGGATGGCCTCTTACGAAGAGGGAGGAGAAACCTGCATCTCCCAAGAAAGGCTGCCATGTCCTAGTGCCCCAGCCCTGGGAACCTTCCTACCATCCCTCCGTCCAGACAGGGCTGCCTCACCATGATACCTGTGAACAGTTCTTAATAACTTCTTTTTTTAGGTTTACTAAGTGCTTTTGGATCAGTCCCAACAGCCCTGTGTAGTAGGTATTACTGCCCCGATTACTGCCCGGAGACTGAGAGGGCAACTGACCTGCTAAGGACACAGAAGTGGCACGTGGAAGCCCTGAGGCTGGACCGGGGGCATGCTGACCAGGTTCTGTGCTCCTCCCTGCCATGTGTGTGTGTGTGTGTGTGTGTGTATGTGTGTGTGTGTGTTCTTTCGCACACGAGAACAGGTGTAAGCTGGGCCCGGGCGTCCTCAACAACGAAAAGGCCAGTCAGCGTGCTAAAGGGACTGCACCCCTCCTCTGGCTTCCTGGGCAGTGGAATCGATCAGCCAGTACCTCCGCGCTAATGGTTCCCAAATGTGGAGCTGGAAGAGCTGTTGTGTCCATTTGGGGCCTTTATCTTTGAAATTCCCTACCCCATTTTTTAGCTTTAGAGTTGAAGGAAACTTGTTTCTTTTTAAGCCATTCTCCCCTCTGACAGCAAGACTGCTTCTCAATGCTCACCTTTTCTGCCCTGCCCCCCATCTCTCCTCCCTTCAAGGGGGCAGCAGGGTATGAGGCGGGCAGCAGTTGAGCTAGAACCCTGGCCTGGCTCAGCCACATCCTAGCTGTGGGATTTGGGGTAAACTGATTAGCTTCTGTTACCACGCCCTGCCCAGCCCGCTGGCCACCAGTGCTTTGA